>NC_140495.1:85977840-86602340 GCF_964271855.1 Acomys minous | reverse complement strand
AGGAATCCCAAGGACATGGTTTGCACGTGCAGTTAGTTCACAGGACGTCATCTCTTCTGGGCCTCACAAATTTGAGATCCTAATTACAGAAGTCTAGGGTGGAGAAGAAGCAGAAGAAATAAACAGTCACACACACACACACACACACACACACACACACACACACACACACAATTTTTTTCATCCCATTCTGATGGTGCAGGAAAAGAGCCTGGGAGATGCAGGCGTCTGAGCACAGTGAAGTAATAATACAGGGAAATTGTACTCAATCAAACTACTATAAAAGTTGCTGGGCTCGTGTGTGTGGTTCTGGCTTCCCAGAACAGATAGATATCAGAACCTGCCTATTAAGATGATGCAGATTCATTTCAGGTTTTAAATGAGGCCCCAGGGTGCGATTCTCACATCTCAGGTTTTAATCTTGTGCCCTCCAGCTTCATAATTCTTCAATTCACAGTTTATAGGAAGAATCCCATCATACAGACACAAAGATGTTTATTGCAACAGTATAATAGTGAAAACTAGAACCAATATGAAGGTCGAATATTAGAGAATTAACTTATTTGTGATTCACCAATAAAATGAAATTCCTTAAACCATTAAATTATGATTCATAACAGTAGCAAGATTACAGTTATGAAATAGTAATGAAAATAATGTTATGGTGGGGGGGTCGCCACCACATGAGGAACTGCAGTGAAGGGTCACAGCGTTAGGAAGGTTGAGAACCACTGCTTTAAGGAATAAAAGGGCAAACTGCTTCAAAAAATGGAAAATAAATATACTACTGAGCATTTCTTGGCACTCATGCATGCCAGACACTCTGGGATAAGCTCTAGACAGAGCTGTTTACTGATGAGACAACCATTAGTTCAGTCTTCAAGAACAGATAGCTACTAAGTGACCAAACAAGGACTTTTGTTACTTGCTTTCTTGTGGCACTGGGAAGCCAAGTGTATGAGAAACAAATATTCTACAAATGAACTATTGTATTTGTATTTGAATACTTGGTCCCCAGTTGGTAGAATTGTTTGAGAAGGATTATGAGGTGTGGCCTCGTTGGGGGAAGTTTGTCAATTGAGGCCTCTGAAAGGTCATACTGCAGGAAAAGCAATCAGTCCAATCCTTAGAGCTAAAGACAGTAACTTCAACAGTCTAGCTGATAAAGTCAAGCCCAAGAGTGTCCGCAGAACCTTCCACTAACTTAACAGCTGCCAAAGTATAATCTTATCTTTAGACTCCCTGTAATAAATCATTATAATGTTATGTACAAGAAAACATTCCAGTTACATGAAGTAGAAAAATGTGACTTATAATAATAATTATTATATTATATATAATTATTATATTTATATATAAATAAAATATAATATATTATATATTATTATTTTTTTGTTATTTTTTAAAATAGTTGATAGAAACAACTTCCTTGTTGGAAGTAACAAAGACTTAAGAACACTAATTTTATTTATTAGTTTTTTATTTTTTTAATTTTATTTGTTTTTTAATTATGTATACAGTGGGGTTTTTTTACCTGCCTGTTCCCCTGCACACCAGAAGAGGGCACCAGACCTCATTCTATATGGTTGTGAGCCATCACGTGGTTGCTGGGAATTGAACTCAGGACCTCTGGAAGCGCAGACAGTGCTCATAACCTCTGAGCCATCTCCCCAGCCCAGAACAACTAATTTTAATATACTCAATGACTTAAAGGAAAATTTGAGCACAATCAGTGAGCAGATGGACAAGTTTAGCGAAGAGAGTGAGGTTTTGTTTTGTTTTTTTAAAGGAAACTCTAAAACTAAAAAGAAAAATATCTAACACTTAGGAGGCTATAAAGAACAGTGAACTGAACTTATATCAATTAAAAGTATCTAAAATCAAAGGATTAATACCATTTTTTATCGTGCCCTTCCACTGCTCAGAAACACACTATCTTCCCGGCTTAGCTACTCACAAGAGACAGAATCTATATAGGCAAGGTCTTTTGCAGCTAATCCTCAAACTACCTTCTACCTCTATTTCTTCCTCACATGTGGCCCTACCTCACCCATGTTCAGTTCGCTTTTCTGTTGCTGTGAAAAACACGAAGACCAAACAAACAAACAAACAAGCAAAACTTTGGGAAGAAAGGAGTTATTTCATTTACATTTCCAGGTAACAGTTCATCACTGGGGGAAGTCAGGGTAAGAACTCAAGGCGAGAGCCGAAGGTGAAGCCATGAAGGAGCAAGGCTTACTGGATTGCAGGCCTTGGCCTGCTCAGCCCGCTTTTTTACGCAATCCAGGACCGCCTGCCCAGAGGTGGTCCTGGCCACATCAGGCCGGGCCCTCTTATATCAATTATTAATCAAGAGAATGTTCCATGGAGTTTCCTCCTGGCCAGTGTGACACAGGCAATTCCTCGGTTGCTGGTCGTTTTTCCTAGGTGACTCTAGTTTATGGCAGGCTGGCAAACACCGCCCGTCACAGCCATGAACAAACTAGCGTAACCACCTTCTGATCATTCTGAGCATCACCACCAGCTCAGACCCTCTCCCTTTCCCCAAGGCCTTAAGATGACATCAACTGCCTTTACCCAGGATGTGCTCCGCAAACAGCACTAGCAGCACTACAGGAGAGCAGCTGGCACTCCTGCCTTCATATGAAAAAAAAAATGTCCCTCAGCCCTTCTCATTGGTCTGCAGTCCAGCCTGATTCACCTGGGCACTCCAACCTCAGAGCACAGTAAGGTCTGCTGCACTAGTAAGAACGTAGCTATGCTATAACAGGGTGGTCCTTTGGATATTTCTCTCAATAAAGTTTCACAAAGATCTTCACTGTAGGGCATAGATCTAGGAGGCGCTCCTGGGCTGGCAAAGATGCATGAGTCTCTAGATGCATTTAGCACTGTATCCTCAGTGTAAGTACAGGCGAAGGCCTTGAAGGCCTGGGTGAGGTGTCCTACCCATCACGGTAAAGCACATTGTCACCACCCAGATGCCCATCCCCATGCAAGCTCATCAGCAAGCCATCTGAAGGGCTAGAAACAATGACTTTTGGATACACATTTAGCTTTCAATGCAGCTGGTGTCCTTAGCTCTCATCACTTATACTCTCCTCTGTATAACTTTCAATCTTCTTGACGTTCGCTACCTGCTAGTACAGATGTCATGAATGATAGACGTCCTGGCCTTAGATGATCTTAGACACAGTTGCTGAGGTTCTAGGAATAAGTGTCAATTCAGCTCTTGGTGACTGTCTATTAAGTCTAGGGTCTTTCTTGAACATCTACTAGAGGATGGTCATTCCACCAGAGTAGACGGAACAGAAGATGGATACTAAGATGATTCGATGCACAGCTGCCATCAACCTCTATAGAATGCTTAGGGTGCTCAGAAACACTTGGGTAGGTAGTTATCAGCCTGGTGAACAAGGACCAGAAATAGATAGGCTATAATAGGTGTGTTGCCTAGATGCCACCCCCCCCCCAGAACACAGCATTTGTCCTACCAGATGCTTGGATGAAGTGAGGCACCGCAGAAGCTACAGCTGAGTCCCCAGCCAACACACTCCCTACTTGTATCAGACACATGCTTCCTGTTCAAGCGGGGGAGGGGGGTGTAAAGGTAGGGGCTCCAGGGCAACCCTGCAGGGACGTCATTTGCTGAGACTACGATGCAGCTGTACTTTACCTCTGCCCAAACTATTGACCCCTAGCTCTCCCTGAACTTCCCCTACCAGGTCTGTGCCCTGGGGAGCTCCATCTATGAGGTGGAATGGAGGGCCCTGGCGGAGGACCCAAGCGGGACCGAGGGCAGTGCCGGCAGAGTAGAGAGCACGGGAGCAGATGGAGTCCTGAGTGAAAGTGTGTTGTTAGCATGACCATGGCTGTGTCAAGGACGCTAATGCCTCAAAGCCCATGGGAATGGCAAGTCCTTCCCCTAGTCAAATGTGGATGCTGACAATGTGTGCAGCTTCCTCCTCTTGGATGACTGCAGCCTAAGACTGCGCTCTTACAGGGACACCTGCCAAGATGAGCCAGCCTGCCCCCTCCTTTGGCTGCTTATAATAAATCCGCCCCCTTGTTCAGCTGTATACAATAGACCACTGAGTTTCTGGGCTGCTGGTGCATCTCCATCAGTGCGCATGGCCTACTAATCCCAGCTATTCCTGTATATGTGTTGGTGTTCCTTCATCCCCTACCACCCCGGCACATCAGTTCCAAAGCCACTGTCCTAGTTAGGGATTCTGCTGTGATGAAGCTCTGTGACCAAAAACAACTTGGGGAGGAATGGTTTTACTCAGCTTACACTTCAACACCATAGTCCGTCGTCCAAGGAAGTCAGACAAGAACTCAAACAGGGCAGGAACCTGGAGGCAGGAACTGATGCAGAGGCCATGGAGGGAGGGGTGCTGCTTACTGGCTTGCGTCCCCTGACTTGCCCAGCCTGCTTTCTTATAGAACCCAGGACCACCAACATCGGGGATGGCACCACCCACAGTGAGCTGGGGCCTCCCCATCAACAACTAATTTTTTAAAAATACACCGTAGACTTGCCTACAGACCAATCTGATGGAGGAGGCACTTTCTCAAATGAGAGTCTCTCTTTCTTTCGAGCTTACATCAGAAAACTAGCCAGCACAGCTATGCACTTCTTGGACAGAGAGGGTTGCAAATGGTCAGGACAGACTTGGTGCCTCTGTGGAAAAAAAAAACTATGTCCCCTGCCCAACCTCTCCATCACATGGCATTGGAATGGAGAGGATTAAACAGTCCTTGCATTTCCTGCATTAATCAGACCTTACCCTGCCTACTGCTAGTTATAGCTTTGGTCCTTGTAAAACATAATGACAATCTGTGACCTACTATAAGGTGCTGCTGAAACATCATAAATCAAAAACCACCCTCAGGACACCTAGTCTACCCAGTGTCGGGGCTTCTAGCCTGCCTCACTCATACTCAGGACACTTAACACCAGCCTGGTTAAAATCACTTAACACAAAGCCTGCCTTGTGTGGGTGAGAACACCACTGGGTATGGTTAGTGGTCATTGAAGTGTGGCTCCTATGAAATGCACGTTGCTTTCTTACCATTATTCTTTCACAAAACTGTAAGTTGGGGACTGTTGTACATGGAGAAAGAATATGTTTTGGAGGGCTGTGGAAATCTCTGCTGGGAAAGCTGGCATGTGCCCCTATGTTTTACAGCCATTCCCTGAGGTCAGACATATTCCAGGTGTCCTTCCAGAATTATAGCCTGGCAGTGTATGCACTCTCTGCCTGCCTGGCGGGCCCAGGTGCCACAGCTGTCTCCATATCCCAGGGAGGCAAGGCTTTCTAACCGGACACTGCTCGCTTCATAACCCTCACAAAACAAGGACGTTGGCCATGGGGAGCTCATGAATCTTTAAGCTGGACATGGTTTCCTATGGTCAGCTGCCTATGACATCTGCCACTAAACACCACGAAAATCTGGGCACTGGTAAGTCATGGGCAGTGTGTATGTGTGGGGTTTGGGAGAAATGAGACCATCCATCGTCATGTGTGCTGTGGGCTGCAGGGGCTCTCGGGTAGGAGGCACAGGTTCTGGGTTCCTGCAGCTGCAAACCTGGCTTCCAGCTTCAAGAAACCCATCTAGTGGGCAAGAGAAGAAATCCCTGGGCAGCTTCTAAGGAAAATAAAAGATGTTCCGTGACCTGACTCACGAGTCACACCCTGGTTTGGAGGCTGGTTTCTTAGGTGTGATAGCAGCAGGAAATCGTGGCCCTCAGCAATCAGAGGTAAACACAAGGTCACCCTTAGCTGGCTGGCCCAGGCCCTACCAGCATAGCCATACAATGAGCACAGGCTAGCCAGCCCACATTCTACCACTGATTGAAAAAAAAAAAGTTACACAATATTATCTATCTATCTATCTATCTATCATCTATCTATCTATCATCTATCTATCTATGTGTGAATACTATTCCTTTCTTCTTAAAGATAATTATTTTAGTGCTTTTATTAAAAATGGTCTAAGCTAGCCAAGCATGGTGGCTCATACGTTTAATCCCAGCACTCGGGAAGCAGAGGCAGGTGGATCTCTGTGAGTTCGAGGCCAGCCTGGTCTACAGACTGAGTCCAGGACAGCCAAGGCTACACAGAGAAACCCTGTCTCAAAAAAAACAAAAAACAAAAAACAAAAAAAAACAACCAACCAACAACAACAAAGTTCTTTGTTAAAAGTTTAAAAATCAAACAGGGTAATAAAATATGAAGAAGAAAGCAAAAGGGAATTCTAATTCTCTCACCCAGGAGTAACTATTATTAATTTGCAGTAGTCAAGGGGACTTTTTAAGGTCACCAAACTTATGTAACATGATAGTCAGGGAACCGTGATCCTTTCATCATGTAACTGCCCCAACTTCCATTAAGCCGAGAGGCTATGGGTAGCTGTAAGTGTGAGCAAAGTCCTTGGAACTTTTCCAGTAAAGAGGTCTGCTGCTTCTTAAAGGAATGCAGCATCTGTGGAAGAAAAGACAAGAGTGCAGCCTTAAAGCTGTTCTCTTTGGGGAACAGTAACCGCCAACGCCATCTCACTTGAGCAGTTAAGGATCGTAGGGCAGAGGCTGTGCTTTGTAGGAAGCACAGATGGCTCAGGACAGATCCATGGGCTCTTAAGAGCCCCTGTTCCTGGTAGGACCTGGGCTAATGTAGACATGCTCATATGTCGGTTGTCCCAGGTGTGTCACCATCCCAAAGAACAGCCCTGACTGCAGGTGCTAGCAGGAATCTGGGTGATTCCAAGGAGCCCCTCTCTGTGAGGTAGGGAGGCTGGGAGTGCCGGGTGGTGCTGCCAGGATGCACACTGAGCACATCTTACCTGGAGTGGAGGACTGCCAGGAGGAGGGTGTTGTGTCCTCAAAGACACCGAACACTTGGCAGCCCTCCCAAATGGCTGGTTCCTCATGCTTGAGGATTAGAGCGTCCAGCAGCAAGGCGGAGATGTGCAGTGGGACAGATCCAGGCTGGGGATCTCTAATTCACTTGAATTGCCTTTTACTTTGGGCAGAAGAGAGCACAGGACAGAATAATTGCTCACAGGGCAACACCTGCCCTCGGCATCCGTGCTTCTTTTACTTTTAGAGGGTCAGGCACTCTGGGCACCTGACTAAATGGAACTAAACAACATTTGTCCCTAAGCCACAAAGCACATGGCAGGGTTTGCTTCCTTCCTTATATTCCACAGATTGTACAGGCCACATTTCCTTTATCCATTGGGACCCATGATCTTTGAAATAAATTATGTCTCATTTTAAAAAAAATTAGCTGTATTATTTTCCAATCATTTTCCCCTGGAATTCTAGGTGGCTGGTGTTTATGATGCCCAAATAGAGCAAATTTTATTCATTCCGCCAACTTTTCACCCGGCTCTCATGAGGTCTCAAAGCAACCCTTTCCAGGATTTTAATGTTAGCAGGTTTCAGGCTTTTAAACTTTAATTTTATTGTGGTACCAGTATAGTGCAGGTCTAAGTACTTTGGCATCATTGGAGGGCTCTTGATGTACGGATAAATAAACCATGGCATTCCAACCATGACAGCATTGGAACGCACGTGGAACACTTAATAAACAGGGTTTTTTTGTTTTATTTTGTTTTTTAGCCTGCTTCATTCTTTGGCAGAGCACCCGCTAGCCTCTCCCAGGGCCTCTGGAGGAGGGTTCAGCCACACACATTGTGCTTTGTATGATTCTTTGTTCCCAGATAAGACCCCACCCCCATGCCATCAGAAGTTGAGGTTTCCATGCAAACAGGCAATGCCACACATGCATACAGCCACAACTCCCTACAGTCAGAGGCTCCGAGATGCACTAATTGAAAGCAAGACAGACCTTTTAAAATTACCAAACTGGTGCAACTGCCCCAATTCCAGTTAGGCAGAGATACTATGGGTCCCCCGCGGGCTGTCATTGACACAGGCAGCAAGGGAGATGTCACTAAGCCTGGCTCTGTAGTTAGTAGCCGCCTCTGCCCCTGTGCTGACTCAGTGGCGTCTAGGGCATCTGGACCTGGCTCTGTGGCCCAGCTCTTCTCTCTGCACAACAGGCCCTGCGGCCCATCTCTTCTATCCCTGGACCTGAGCAGCCCCTGTCTCTGCTCTGATGGCCTTTCTGCCCCCAGCCCCATCTCTGACACTTAACACATCAAAGCTAGGCAGACATAGTACAGGGAAATCTTACCTACCATGGGCATGAGTGTCCCAGCTCCTTCCTAGTGTAGGAAATGGTCCTATGGTCCATCCCACTGACAGACGAATGGCAGTCCCGTTAGGTTAGGCACAACAGGGGCAGCTCCCACCAGCATTGTCACCGGCAAACTATTTTCATGTTTGAAAGAGAACACCGTTCTTTTGGTTCCATGTGCACGCTGCTGACCCAAGTCTTCTCAAGCCCCTCACTTTAAAGTCCTTCCTCTTCTTACCATCTGAGAAAGTTCAACCTCTTTTTACCCCACTCGAGAAGTGAGGTCACTAAGGCACAGGGAGCAGAAATGACTCCTGCAAGGGGACTGGCTGCTCAGGGTGGTCTCTTGTCCATCTTGACCCGGCCCATCAGCATCTCTCCAGGGGAGTGCAAACACCAACACGCAGGCAAGGCCGACCCAGGCAGCACTGTGTTCTGTCATTCAACACAATCAAAAGATGCCACCATCTTTTTTTTTTAAGTTCTAATTAGCACATAATAATTATACAGATTTGTGGAGTACAGAATGGTATTTAATGGTGTCATAGGTCAGGGTAGTTGGCACGTCCATCATGTCAGTCAGGCGTTTATCATCTCTTTGTATTGGGAACATTTGACTTTGAGCGCTCTTTGTGTTCAACCTGTTGTCATCAACCACAGCTGCCCATCCATGCAGCAGAACACTAGCCTCTTCCTCCTGTCTCGTTGCTGCATTGAAGCTGAGTCTTTGCTCTGAAATTTTTGTGCCAAAGACAGGAAGCAAGTTTACCCAATCCTGAGTGACAGTTAGAACCACGCCGGTTGGGGTTCTTCTAGGCTAGTTACAGCCTGTGTCAGCAAGGACAGTCTTACTCTCCTTTTTGTAAATCAGTTCCTGGGTCAGGGCAAGTGCCTCATGCGTGCTAGGTACCCTGCACTGAGCTACAGCCCCCACCCCTTCCCTTCCTCTTCTAGGAAGTGTATTGAACACGTCGACAATGGCTTCAGCTCCTCCACCTTGAGGAAAGGGCCGGGTGGGAAAGAGGGCAGAGGGTAATTGCATTATGTTATGATCTACCTCTGTTAGCGAGCAGTTTAGCTGGATGGAGAATGAATGGAGCGAGGAACAGGTTTTACTCTCAGCCTCACTGATTCCCAAGCTCTCAGGAGGGTGTGAGCTGTCTCTGTCTTCTGCTCCATCCAGCACAGGCCCTGGGGTGATACAAAGCAGATCCATCTCTGGGGTCCTGGCTGAGTTTGCAAGGTATCATGGTCTCCCCGAGTCCTTCCTGTTACCATACTTGCAAAGAGAACGCTCTTTCAAACCGGTGGAACAAGACTCTCATTTTGACAGGAAGGATCCAAATCTTCAAGTTCCTTGCTTCATGTTGGGACTCGAATTTAAGATAGAAAAACAAAGCGCTCTCTGAAGGGCAACACATAATGGCTATTTATAGTCTGCTCCATCCGGGTCATCTGTGTGAAGCAACACCTGTGCTGGGTTATTTCTGACAGTGGGGGCAGACAGGGAGGCCTAACCCCAGAATTAGGGGTACATCTACTTATGAAATACAAACAAATCAAATCCTGTCCACTCAAACTCCGAGAGCCTGGGGCACAGGTGGTTGTGTGTGTGTGTGTGTGTGTGTGTGTGTGTGTGTGTGTGTGTGTGTGTGTGTGTATCTGCTATCAAGTGATCTTAACACATTGTCCCATTTGGTTCCTGGAGTGTGAACCCTTTATGGGAAGTATGATACCAGGAAGTTAAGCTACCCTGATATTGAAAGGGTCAAGAAGAAAGTGGGAATGTACCGGAAGCAAAAAGTTTCAGAAGTCGTCATGGGTCACGATGTGGGTTATGGGTCACAGTGTGGGTGTGGGGCGAAGGAGAAGCCTAGCCTCTCCAGCCTCAGTGTGAGCACGAGCAGCAAAGGAGAGGAGAGAGAGGCCACACTGATCCTGATCCTTGTGATTTCCGTGGTTTTCACAAGGTTGTAGATGACACGGATGTGATGAGGCCACACCCACAGCACTTGGAGCCCGCCCCTTCTCTAACTGGAGCCTCTTGCCCTCCAGAGCCCAGCCTTAGCTGCCTTGCCCTCTGGCTCTGGGACTCCTACTAACAAAACTCTGAAAAGGAAGAAACACTAAGCGGCTCTTCACTTGTGCCTCAACAGTCCCCGCCGAGTGTAGGACCTTCCCAAAGCATTCCTGATATTATACTCACAGAGAAAAATCGCTCTCTCTGCTCCTCCATAGACTCTGTGGGGTGTGTAGGGAGTGGCCAGTGCAGGGTGGTAGAAAGAGAGGTCTGCATGTGACTGAGCATCTGCCAGCAACGGGGGCCGTGCAGTACTCACCAAACAGCCTGGGGGTGTCCAAGGAAGTTCCCTCTGGCTGCTGCTGTGCCCTCTGTGCAGCAGCCTTGCCAAATCCCATACTCACCAAGTGACTTACTTAGTAGCTGGGTCTCCTTGGAGTACTCAGTTGACCCCTCTAAGCCGGAGGAGGCTACCAGGACCAAGATCCCAACACACAGGGACAGAAGCCACACAAAAGCTACTGCTCTCTGAATCTGTGCATAAAAGATCTGACAGATTTTGTTGAGAGTGACCACATAAGACAGCCAGTGAACAGTTCTGATTCTGAGAAGGCTGTGGCTGCGATGGCTGTGGGCAGACACTATTATGCTTTAAGCCAGTGGTTCTCAACCCTCCTAATGCTCTGACCCTTTAATACAGTCCCTCCATTGCTTTGTGATGGACAAAGGGGCTGGCAGATAGGCAGACCATGAGAGGTAAGTTCTGCATGCCCACACACAGACAGAGAGAGGAAAGGGGAGGAAAGGGAGGGAGTGAAGGAGGGAGGGAGGGAGTGGCATGTAACAACACTAAAGTACAACAACAAACTGCATATACAACAGTTACTCTATGAGACTGTAATGGAATTGAGACCTTCCTGTGGCCCGGTGGCATTGCAGTCATGATACCCTTGCAGCAAATGCATTCTTCATGTGTTTGTGGTGACCTTGGTATAAACAAACTTACGGTGGTGCCAACTGTATAACAGAAAACGCATAATAAAATTATCTACAGCACTTCACAGTAGCTGATGGTAATGAGCTACTCTGTTACTTAAGTACTTATTATATTAACTTTTAACTGTTGCTTTGGAATGCACCTGCTTTACTTATCAAAGAACGAGGTGGCTAGGCTATTGAGAGTGTGAACCGCTCTTGCAGAGGACCCAAGTTCAGTTCCTGACATCCATGTCTGTAGGTTCATAATTGCCTGTAACTCTGGCTCCAGGAGGGTCCGATGCTCTTTACAGCTTTTGTGAGAGTCCACACTCATTTGCACACACACTGCACACTCACACACACACTCATATACATACTCACATAAACACTCACACACACACAAATAGAATAAATCTTTAAATTAAAGAAATGCAACGGACTCTAAAGCAATGTTTAGTGTTGCACCGACATCAGGCTTGCACACCCCGCGTTCACTGTGTCTCTTCCCAACACAGTTTTGCTTGTGTTTTCTGTACCTCCAGTTATTTTCTTCACCGTGGCCCCGGGAGCGGTAGGCTGCACCACACGTGCTGTGTGCTGGGCTGTACCTTTTAGGGTTGGGCAAGAGCAGTGTACGACACCCGCATACGGATAACTTCTTCAGAACATCCCCATTGTGATCTGTGGGCGTGTACTTGTGTGTTTCCAAGTACAAGTGTCCACTGAGCACACATGCCCTATAGCCCCTGGGAGACAGCAGAAGCAGGATGAGCCCTCGCCGCTCTGAGATCATCACCCAGATCTTTCTGGATGCAGTGATAAACGATGGTGCCTGGTGCTCTACCCCATGTGGTGTGCTTTCAACTCCTCAGTGCCTCCACGTACTCCGTGCTCGAGCGTTTCTGCCTCAGCTTCATTCTCTGTCCCTCTAAGACTCTGCTTGGTGACACTGCCAAGTTTTTTTTTGTTTGTTTTTTGTTTTTGTTTTTGTTTGTTTTGGGTTTTTTGGTTTTGGGTTGTTTTGGTTTGGTTTGGTTTGGTTTGATTTTGGTTTTCTGTTTTTGCTCTGGGCCATCCCTAGCCACATGGCCATGAGAGTCTTTTCCTATCAGAACCATGGGTGGCCTCACTTGCCATAGGGACCAGTAAGAAACAGAAGGAATGGAGGCTCCTGGTTCATTGGAGACCTATGCCTGAGGTACACTGTCACACCAAGCACGACATGAGGACCCTTCCCTGGAGGGGCCAGTGGAGAAAATGATGCAGATTTTTCCAAACACAAGAAAGGGAGGATGGGCTGGGCGGTGGTGGCACACACCTTTAATCCCAGCATCCAGGAGGCAGAGGCAGGCCAATCTCTGTGAGTCCAAGGCCAGCCTGGTCTACAGAGCTAGTCCAGGACACTGAGAAACCTTGTCTGGGGGGGGGGGGGAAGGAGGAGGAGAAGAGGAGGAAAATTAAAGGGAGGATGGATTCATCTCTGCATCACTGAACAGTGATACCACCAAGCATCAGTCAGAAACCTTTTTACTTGCTGACAAACCCCAGCTTCTGGCGGGAACAAACATCTATCTGTGTTAGAGAGAACTGGGGAGCCTTTGGGAGATCAGAGGATCCTAAAGCTCTGGGAGGCCACCAGCAGCCTCCCCTCAGGCTCCTCCTTTGGGAGAAATCTTGGGAGGGGGAGGGGGAGGACCTGGCCCTGCATCTGCCTTCCACACCTGGCCTCGCTCCACAGAGGAGCTGGGTGAGCCCCGCTGCAGACCTCACCTCTTTCCTATCAGACATGGCCACCTAAGGGAGTCACAGGGCTGGGGGGGATGAAGGGATGGCCAGACCTCTGCTTCCAGTCACTGAAACATGATGAGGCCAGAAGAACCGCATTCTGTTGCCTAATGTGGGAACTCAAGTGGGCAGAGCAGAGAAAGCTAAAGTACGGAGGCAACCTTGGCCCATGCACATTAAAAAAAGTGACTCTGCGGGTTTGCCCATCCTGTGTCAGTTGATAGATGTGGGATAGGATGTACCCAAGGTGGCACCCATAGACAGCCCCTCTTCATTCAAGGGCAGCCCACCAGGCTAGAAGAATGTGGAGTGGCTGGGCTGTCTTGGGCATGGTGAGTAGCAGGAGGGATAGTCACCTTCAGAGAACAGAGGCGAGCTGCCAGTCAAGACACAAAGTCTGAGGAGAGGATTTGGAATGATGCGCCTAAACTCCTATATAATTTAGTGTTTGCATAATGCCTATATAATTTAGTACATTTCTCCTCAGACAGGAACCCTGTCTTTCTCTGATCCACAGTCTGTAAGACAGCTGCGTGCACAATTTTATAGCAGCTGTACAGAAACATGGATGGATATGTTGGCTTTATATATTTTTTTTTAAACAATTAGACTTTATTATACAACCTAGCTATCTTACATAAGAGGGGGAAAAGGTTAAAAGAAAACAAGAGTGAACCTTTTGGTATCTGTTCTGAGACAAGACCCGCCTAGACTGTCTTCACCTGGGATATTGTCTACAGTCCTTCTACATGGATGCATGTATGGATGAACATAATTAAGGACACTGCAGAACATAGATGAGAGATGCTGCTGGACGGCAGACTTAGGCAGAGAGAGGCCTCGCTAAGTCCGTCTTTCTTTCTGTGTTCCCGGGGCTTAGTTAAACATTGAGTTCTGCACTGTCCTCCCAGGCGACAACTGAGACTATGTTTCTCACGCCTCAATGCGCTCAGAAGCATCAGATGAGGTGGAAATGCAGACCCCCAAACAGCAAGTCTGGGCAGAGCCCAAGACTGCGTCTCTTAAGAGATGCTGATGATGCGGGGCCTGGGGCTCCACCCGGAGCATGGGAACACCGTGGGTCAGTGTGACATTCTGGTCTGGCCTGTGTGTTTATGCCTTGGCTGACTATCCAGGCTGACATCAGAGTCCTGGAAGAAGAGGTTTGTGCCGGTGGCGTGCTGAATCTCAGGCATTGCCTAGTAGCTCACACTAAGGGGATCAAGCTCTTCCTCCCAACCTGAGAGGGTGGCACGCAGACACGTCACGGCGTCCACTGTCCTCATCCCATCACCTGGGCAGGGGTTCCAAACCCGGTCTCATTGGGCCATCCTCAATCATAGTTATCACTCAGCTGGCTAAGGAGCCAAGTTATTCCAGTTTTATAGAGAAGGGCCCTGATGCTCCTCAAATAGGGTTGAAAAGGCAGCAGGCAAGCGGAGGGCGGAACACTCAAGCAGAGCCCCCTGCTCTTGCAGACCTTCTCTCTGGAGTCCTGTTTCTGGACCTAGAGCTTGTCCGCTCAGTGGACTGTGGCCAGTGGTGAGAACAGATGCTGGATGAACTATGTGTGTTCGGATCCAAACTTTGCTCACTACTGTGCAGCCTTGGGCAAGTTACTCAGCTTAGCTTGTCTGTATAGGGCCACTGCATGAATAACACAGAATCATAGGAGCCCCTTCTGCATAGGGGTGGTGAGATGAAATAACATGCAGTAAATAATAGGCTTGGTCTAGACCACTGTAGAAATGACACACTCTACCACCACCACCATCACCACCACCACCACCCTGAGTTCCAACGCCACCCATAGATGAGGCTGTGACATGAGAAGAGGACAGCCCCAGCCTCAGAGAGCCAGTGGCCACACCTGTGTGTCCCCAGAGGCCCCACAACAGCACAGAGATAAGTAGGATCTATGTGCCCACCTAGAAGAAACCAGCTAGCACCCGAGAAAGCCGTGGTATATTCCCTGCTTACCCTGTCCTGCTGAGAGTTGAAGCCACAAGCCTCCTCCATCAGTCCCTTATGAGGAGGAGTGTGCTCTCCTGTGTCCCTGGCCTTCTCCATGGGGTCCTGTGGACAAAGCTCGGCACTGAGGTGCATTCAGCCTGGGCAGTTCACTGTGAGAAAGAGAGCCTATGAAGAAGAACACCTTTGCCAATGTCTGCCCCGTTCCCAAGGTCTCCAGCAGGGATTTCATGTATTGAACACAGACACACACACACACACACACACACACACACACACACGACAGGCAGGACAGACCTAAGGGCCTCACCATGACATTCCTGCCAGAACGCCATGGTGCCTTCAGTGCTGGTGACAACCCCAGCGCTGTTCTCTGATCTTTCTCTGCTTCCTGCTTCACACAGCAGCTGTCTCATAGGCTGTGCGTAGGACAAAAGAGAAGAAGGCGAGAGCCGACCATTACAGGTGCTGCTTCTCACAGAGTTGCTCCATCCTGCCACAGACCTCCTGTCCTGATGGGCTGAACGGTCTGAAATTGTGAGCCAAAATAAGCCCTTTCCCTGTGAAATGGTTCCTGTCAGGTATTTCTTCACCACAGTGAGGCCAAGGTAACTAACACAAACTGGTCACAAGCCCACTGCAACTTCCTGCCTTCCTTACACTCACACTCACACTCGGGCCCCAAGGGAGCAGAGTCCTTTGACAAAAGCCCAGCTATTCATAAGTTTGAACACTCATCCAGACACTGAAGACGCTACGAGCTTTTTGTTTACTTTTGTCTGTTTGTTTTCCTTTTGACCCTAGTTTTATTGGACACGTCTCTAATGAGCCTTTCAAAAACTGCTCTAGGCTGACACCAAAGTGTGCAGGCCCACAGGCCTTTCCCATGTTTCAGGGAAGCTCCCAAGACTCTGTTATAATTAGAAGTCAATTAAATAAAAAACCATTAATATGCCTCTTGGAAGGCCTCCAGTACCCAGAGCCTCTGGCTGTATCCACAGGCACTGTGAAAACTCACTTGTCCCTGCTAATCCCTCTGTCCCTAAGCAAGGTCAGAACGTTGGACCTGTGGCAGGAGTGTGTGTGCAAGGAAGCCACCCCATGGCTGACCTCGGCTGCCTCACCCCCCAGCCCACCCATTAGGGCTATAGCCAGCCTTCGGCCTATAGGCTGGGCCTCCCTGCCTCCCCTGATTCCTGCCCCAGCTTGTTCCTTGCCAGCAGGAAAACACCCAACAAGTTCACAATTGAGGGCAACCTGGGCACTTTCATCTTGACTCACAAGACTGAGGTACAAAAGTGTCTGGAAGCTCCGCCATTTCTGGCAGGCCACCCAGTCACAGCAGAGATCTCTGAGAGCAACCTTGGGGTGTCTGAGCCATGTGGTCGAGACAATAGGAGATCTAGACCCCATCTTTCAAGGCCTTGCCAGTGACCCTGGCCAGGTCTCCCTGGACTCTTGCAGAATGCCCATCTTCAGAAGAAACACACTTCTCCCCAGAGTGAAATAGCTCCGTGGTCTTCTTCTCATCACAGAGTTCACAAAGTGGGACTAAGCCATCCATTCTCATCCTTGGTCCATGGCTGCCTCTATACTCTTTTACTTCCAGCCAAAGACAGTCTCTGATGCCGCTCAGAGTCCATGCCTGTGCATACAGACAGCTTCACAGCCATAGCCAGGAAGGTCTTCTGTATGAAGTCTTTGTCACTCAGCAGTGGACATTGAGCCCTGCGTGATGCTCCAGGCTACTGAAGCATCTATATTCTTGTCCTTGTGCTGGAGGCCAGACCCAGGGCCTCCCATATGCTGGGATGGGGGAGGAGGGACGGGTAATATTTACCACTGGGCTGGCTGCACCCCTAGCCCAGAACTTTCTTGTTCAGTTATTGTGGTGATAAGTAAGAATGACATCTTAGACCCCTACTTGGATCCCATCTACCCTCCTTAGACAGGAGTATGGACACTTTTCTGCCCCATGGGGAGGAGGCAGGAGGCTGGACAAGACTGCTCAGGAAGGAAACAAGTCCTGAAAGCTGTAAATTCCAAGCTCCTCAGATACAGACCCTCCCTGCCTCTCAGCCTGTTTACATCTGGGGTATTTCTGTCCTAAATGTGTGCTCTAGTCCTAGAACCCAGACTGAACAGGACCTTCTACCTGCCAGGATCAGAAAGCAGATGCTGAGCATCCAAATACTCAGGGTCTCCCTGCCCCTGCCCAATGTATGCATCTCTTCTCTTCTTCTTTGACTTATTTTCATCGCACAATCCTTTGGCTACTTTTCTCAGTGTCTTTAGGATATTGTAGGGCCAAGTTCTGGCAAGTAGGAGGAAAGATAAGAGGATAAGGAGACAGAAGGAAGAAGTGGCTTCTGGGTACCATGTCTGCTTTGAGCCTCCCTACCCAGTATGCTTTTGTGTGCTATTTGTAAATCACTGGTTCCCAATCATAAGGAAAAATGAATGTGGGATTAAAAAAACTTAGGACGTTCCTGAGGACTCAGTTTGATTTGTGACTTATGTCAGGAGTGGATTCTAGAAGGTTCCTAGTATGCTCTACCTCTCAAAGAGATTATGCCATTGTAGTTAGGTTACCCCCAGTGCTAACATCATGGCCATAGTGTGGCACCTGGGTTGTCCAGCAGCTCCCATGAGCACAGCATCTCTTGTTAACACGTAGGGTAATTAATACTCATACTCCAATAAAATAGCTTGACATGGAAACACAAGCCACAGTTCACAGTGAAAAGGTGAGCAGATAACACTATGGCAGAGCCGTGCACTAATGTAGTAGTTGGTGCAAATATGTGAATCCGTGCACAGTGGCTATTCTTTATAACATTAAATAACTGTGTGGCCTTGGACAAGTCACTTAACCTCTATGGCCTCCCATTGCTTCAACTATAAAACTAGGTGGCTGAACCACATTATCTGACTCGTCCATTCTAATGGGCCTGATGTCAGTATCCAAGATTCTTGCTGTCCTGGATCCCAACAGGCAGGCCAGCCCAGGGCACCTCATGGTGGAAGCTTGCCCAAGGTTCCTCTTCAAACTGAAGAGCATTGTAAACACTGGCCCCAAACTCCCAGCTTAACAGCAGGGCCCACGCACTCAGCCTTCCCTCTGGGGGTTCTTTCTAGGGCGTGGTGTGATGCTGGTGAGGATGCCTGAGCTGGCCTCAGGGTCATCAGCCTGGAGCTTACCTTAGAGCCTGTCTATTCTGCAGGATGTGCTGTTCCCCGTGCTGTCTGCTGGAAAGTTGCCTTCACCCACTGAGATGCGCTGAGGATGAAAGCAGCCGCACCACCTAATACTAGTGCAATATGTCTTTCAGGTGCGCTTCCAGGAGATCATGACCCACGTGGGGGACTGCAAGTGGATGCCCTGGCTCCCGGTGCTGGTGGTAAGTGGCTCTGAGTACCTGCTCCCATTGAACACTTTCTTCAGCACCTACAGGGCAGGGGCTTTCCCTCCGGCTGCAAACCTTCACTAGCTGTACCACCTCAGACAGCCCTTGGCCTCCTCCACCTAGGCTTGCCCAGCTGTAAGAATGAGGGGGTACAACAGTATCCCCAGTTGTGATTGGACTATTTCCCTGCCACTCCCTTCACAGGGCTTGTAGACAGAAATGTTCCTCAATGCTTATCTTTAAAGTGTTAGCCTGTGTGATAGGCCCACAGCTGAAAAAGACCAGAAAGTTCCTGCCCTCGAGAGCTCCCCCTGGCAGTGTGGTTGGGAAACCATTAGACCGAAGGATGAGCATCTGTAGTACCTAGAGGTCTAGCGACTCAAGGGAACAGGTGCTTCCTTCATGACCTTAAGAGAATCCCAGGCCAGTCATGGTGGCGCACGCCTTTAATCCCAGGACTCGGGAGGCAGAGGCAGGCGGATCGCTGTGAGTTCAAGGCCAGCCTGGTCTACAAAGTGAGTCTAGGACAGCTAAGATAACACAGAGAAACCCTATCTGGAAAAACAACCACAGAGAGAGAGAGAGAAGAGAGAGAGAGAGAGAGAGAGAGAGAGAGAGAGAGAGAGAGAGAGAGAGAGAGAGAGAGAATCCAAGGCAGAATTGCTGTGGGAAGAGGATGTGGTTGGTTGTAAAGATGGCTGTGTATGACAGGGGTGGCTCTCTGGGCACTGTCCCCACATAACAGCTGCATCTTAGGAAGGTGTGGAGGCTAAGTACCCTTTCCGTGGCAGGTGTCTCTGATGTGCTCGGCCAAGGCAGAGGACTCCAACTGTGGCGAGAATGAATACCACAACCAGACTACCGGGCTGTGCCACCAGTGTCCTCCTTGCAGACCAGGCGAGGAGCCCTACATGGTAAGGACCAGTCTGTGCCCGTGAACTCTGGGGAGGGTATGTGTGTGTGTGCTTCTCTTAAACTGGCTCTGAAGACCAAGAGGTCATCAGGATATATTCATTAGGACTGGGCGGGATGAGCTGCAGAGCACGGTGTGCTTACCAGATGTGTACTCCCCAGATGTCCGCTCACCCGCATACTTCTCAGGTGTTCTGGCTTCTTGAAGAAGTGTCCCATTCTTCCCTGTTGGGCTCATAGTCTGAAAAGGAAGCATGACAGAAATGCCTTCCAGGAACACTCCATCATCAGTTCTGAGTGCCGGGTCCCCTTCTAAGGAAAAGGCTACACACATGTGCTCTTTGAAACACCAGAGAAATGTCTGGGGCGACAGTATCTGGGGTCCTTGCAGATTTCTGAGAAAACTCAGGCTCCCAGTGAAGCACTACGGGAAGCCAATGGACCTCTTTAATAGACCTCATCTGAGGCTGGAGGCTCAGCATCAGCTGGTAGAGAGGAGCAGGCTGAGAGAAAGAGCCAAGGACGTCCAGGACTTTGCAATTACCGGAGGCTGGGCAGCCGAGGCTGGAAACAGCTAGCATGCCCCTGTGCAGGCCGCTGAAGTCTCTTGCTGTGTTCTCATATCCTCTGCCTCCCCCACCAGTCCTGTGGATACGGCACCAAAGATGACGATTACGGCTGTGTGCCCTGCCCTGCAGAGAAGTTTTCCAAAGGAGGTTACCAGATATGCAGGCGCCACAAGGATTGTGAGGGCTTCTTCCGGGCCACTGTGCTGACACCAGGGGACATGGAGAATGACGCTGAGTGTGGCCCATGTCTCCCTGGGTAAGTGTGGGGTGTGTAGCTGGGCTGTACCTCTTAATGACCCCATGAGCAGAACCCTCACAGGCACAGCAGGCCTTCACAAAGTGTCATGCCCACTCTTTGTCACCTTCTACAAGATGGTGCGTCCTGTTGCTGCCCATGGACAGGCAGGTAGCCTTCAGGCACTGTATTTGTGCCTGATATGGGGCATCATCATCGCGTAGCCTGACTAGGATGTATAGCCTATGTAAAACAAACCAGCGAGGCACATGTGATGAAATTTGGAGGGGTAAAATCTAATCTTCTATAGGAAGGTATTACTTTCAGTATTCTGGGAAATGTGTGAATAAAAGTGTGAGTCCCATGACATCTGTGCTTTCTACACTGCCGTATTATATAGGTCCTCACCTCCACCACCACCACCAAAAAAAAATAAAAGCAAATTGAGAATACATAAATTTCTTTCTGTTTTCCTGATAGAGTGCATTAGCAAATTCTACCTGAAACTAGAAAATTCCTGTCTGGTCACCCAATCAATACTAAGCCACAGCTGTTGCTCCTGCTTCCCTCTAGTAGCCACAAAACATCATGTTTGGCAAGACTGCAGATGGAGAGGGGAAGCATGGTGCGAGGTGGGGAGGGGCAGAAGTGAGGTGTGGTGGTGGTGGTGATGGTGGTGGTGGTAATGCAGGTGTGGTGGAGGAGACGGCAGAGATGATGGTGGTGGTGGTGGTAATGCAGGTGTGGTGGAGGAGGCGGCAGAGATGATGGTGGTGGTGGTGGTAATGCAGGTGTGGGTGGAGGAGGTGGCAGAGATGATGGTGGTGGTGGTGGTAATGCAGGTGTGGTGGAGGAGGCGGCAGAGATGATGGTGGTGGTGGTGGTAATGCAGGTGTAGTGGAGGAGGTGGCAGAGATGATGGTGGTGGTGGTGGTAATGCAGGTGTGGTGGAGGAGGCGGCAGAGATGATGGTGGTGATGGTGGTAATGCAGGTGTGGTGGAGGAGGCGGCAGAGATGATGGTGGTGGTGGTGGTAATGCAGGTGTGGTGGAGGAGGCGGCAGAGATGATGGTGGTGGTGGTGGTAATGCAGGTGTGGATGGAGGAGGTGGCAGAGATGATGGTGGTGGTGGTGGTAATGCAGGTGTGGGTGGAGGAGGCGGCAGAGATGATGGTGGTGGTGGTGGTAATGCAGGTGTGGGTGGAGGAGGCGGCAGAGATGATGGTGGTGGTGGTGGTAATGCAGGTGTGGTGGAGGAGGCGGCAGAGATGATGGTGGTGGTGGTGGTAATGCAGGTGTGGGTGGAGGAGGCGGCAGAGATGATGGTGGTGGTGGTGGTGGTAATGCAGGTGTGGATGGAGGAGGCGGCAGAGATGATGGTGGTGATGGTGGTGGTAATGCAGGTGTGGTGGAGGAGGCGGCAGAGATGATGGTGGTGATGGTGGTAATGCAGGTGTGGATGGAGGAGGCGGCAGAGATGATGGTGGTGGTGGTGGTAATGCAGGTGTGGATGGAGGAGGCGGCAGAGATGATGGTGGTGGTGGTGGTGGGCAGGATGGTGCTGATGGCCATAATGTGGTATGCCTGGGGAGACAGGGAGGGGAGGTAATAGCAGAGATGAACATTACCTTATGAGAAGGAACTACAAAAAAGTCAGAACCCCCCTCCCAACACAAACACTGAGCTGTGAATTCACTCTTCATCACATGCACGTGCACACATGCACAGAGAGAGGATCTGTTTTATTATAAAGAAGTATTTTGTTTCACAACTTCTGTCACCACCCTACTCCCTACTCGTGACTGACTCCCACCTCAATTTCCGTGAGTTCTGCCTTCCGCTCAGGCCTCCTCCTGAGCCACAGACTCAGGTATCCAAGTATTTGCCAGGCAATCCCATGTTCAGGTCCCTGACACAAATGTACCTGTCTGATGAATCTGGGAAATAGTACAGCCTTGTCATGTAACCTTATCCTTCAATATGCAAAAGAGCTGTGAGTGGGGAGAAGGCTGAACTATTCCCTTTGAAAAGATGAGAGAAAAATATCCATTTTGTACCCACATAGTTGTTGCAGTTACTGTGTTGTAGGACTCCCCAAAAAGGAATAGCAGCACCAGAATGGGTGCATCCTCACATACCTGTATGAGCACCATTGAAGGGACAGGCTGGTGTAGACCCTGGGATTGCCTCTGAGGGAAGGAACCTCAGTGGGATCTGATAACTTGTTCCATTCCTAGAACTTGATTTGGATTGATTCATTTATTCACTGGCTTCAGATTGGTTTTTTTTCCCCTTGGTTTAAAAGTATGATGCATAAATGCAGAGCACCTGGGCTCATCTGTGTAAGGGACACCCATCCCAGCGTGCTCCCTTTGAGGGAAAGAACTCTCGGTGTAAACCTCATTTATGAGCCATGTGACAGCTGCATGATCTATTTCCCCTGAAAGCAGCAAGTATCTTCAGGGCCTGGTCCTCTGGTTCCCATGGCCACAGTGAGGACTTCATGCCAGATGTGGAGATGTTAGAGGCAGGTGGAGCCAGATGGAAGTATTTTAGCAAGCAGCACTGAAGACCTGGGCCTTCAGCTTGTAAGTGATACAGGTCCCCCACTCAGAATGCCAAGTCAGGGAAAGGATGCAACAGGGCCCAGTGTCAGCAGGATGCTTTCGACAGCTGAGGAGTGAGGAGCCTGGAAGCTAGGGAGCAAGGACAATATGGACATCAGGGGTAACTGTGACAGGGGCAGGGTGTGGGGTGAGGGTGCGGGGTGGCAGGGGCAAGAGACTAAGCGCTTCCAGGAAGCTAGATGGAGGTACAAAGTGGAGAAGACTCACTGGTGTCTGTCCTGCCTGTGCCAGTGTGGACAGTGGGACACATGTACAAATGTAGACTACAGGAGGAAGACATTTCAGTGGGGCCGTGGAGATAGGTAGAGGCCACATGTGTAGGATCCAGTGACATGGGTGGATGGAGCGGTGTAACACTCAAGGTGAGTGTTAGACATTAGTTGTACTAGAGCCATTCGTCCAGATGGGATCTGTGGAGTGCAGGGAGTATAAGGTGTATGGGCCAGCCCGTGGTAAGCTCCCCAACCCCACATGTAGCTCTTGAGTGGTTGTAGGTGAGCCCTGTGATGGTGCCCCCATGAAGCAGTTGTCCTTCTTTCTGATCTAGATCGTCTTAAAGGGGCAGTGATTATGTGCAGCCAGTTCCACACCCATTGGAGCCACAGAGACTCTAGCTAAAACAGACAAGTCTAGGACCATGCAGTGACAGCAATGCTCGGAGGCAGATGCCAGCCAGCACTTGAGAGCTGACTCCAGAACCATGGAGACACTTTGCGTGGTCCCAATATTTACCAGAAAGCATCCAGCCCCCAAAGACCTTGATAACAGTAGCTGGCCCCCTTCTTCTGGAAGGCTTCAAGCAGATGTCATTTGTAGAGTCAGTGTCAGAGACGCCTGGCTTCCAAAAGCATGTTTCCGGCTCTCAAGTCTTGAGCACTTCTTTCTGTTCCGTGGAACAGTATCTTTGTCTTCAGTATCTGGGACAGATCAAGGCTTGAGCACCGGCTAAGCAAGGGAGGGGCACAGGCCCACGCCCATCTCAGTGTGCTGTACATCATCCCATGGACATGGAAACTATATAGTCAGATCCCTACTAACTTGCAGTGAGATATATCTGCTAAATCATCCATCTCTGACCCTGAAGCCACTAGACAGAAAAGCCCCACTTCCCTAGACCCCAAGGCCCTCTTGGAAATATTACCCCTTCTCTCGGGGTCTCCAGCTGCACAGGGGCAGGACCCACTCTTCCTGTTGCATGCCCTAAACTCACAGAGGACTATGGGGCATTTTGGCAGGCTGGACAGATTAGCGCCATAAACCGCCGTGGTTACGAGCCAGGATGTAGATTTACCTGGTGTCTGTCTTTTTAAGGCTGCTGCGGGCTGGCCCTCTCTGTGGTTTGGCAGGTGCTGGCTCCCATTCTCAGTTCTGTACCCACGTGTGGCCCAGACAGCCACTAAACAATAGCAGCAGCACATGGGGCTTTCCTGTTGGGAAAGGTCTGTGTGGGAGAAAGACAACAGGAGGCAGGGACCAGGCATGAGGGAAGGGGTTAGATTTCATAACCTCCCCCTTTTGGCAACCCCTGCCCTTGGGTAGCTCCTGCAGCCAGTTCTACCACAGCCACTGCTTTTTACACAGGAGGCTTAGCACTGCCCATTGGGGCTGGCTAGGCTGAGGAAAGGAATCTTCAGCTCACAGGTTGAAGGGAGTGATTGGCTCAGGACCCAGAGCATCCACTGAAAGCTTAGGTCCCAGGAAATGAAAATCTGAAGGGAGAATCAATTTCTCCCATCTTAGAGGAAGTCAGTCTGAATAAAAGACTCTTTAATCCTTGTTTAAACTGAATTTTGCCTGAAGCTAGACAATTTGGGCCAGGAAGAACAGGGGGGGGAAAAAAAGGAAAGAAAATGCTTCAGGTAGTGCCCAGGTGACAGTGGCTTAGCTTAGCTCCCCCCCCCACCCCCCCCACCCCCGCCAACATTATAATGCTTCTACACATTAAAGAGAAGCATCACGTCAGCCTGGGTTAACAGAAGTTAATGGTGAGTCCTCCATGCAACTGCACTCTTTCGCTCCCAGGGCAGAAGTATGTGAGACAAACTTTATTATAAAGTAGGCTTTTGTACTAGATGGTGCTCCCCAATAGTAGGCCAAAAATGTGCATGTTCTGAGCATGCTGCCAGCAGCTCCAGCAGCTAGAACAGGGCAGGGTGTACCGAATGCACTTTCCATTTAACAATTTGTTTAACTCACAACGATCTTATTAGAATACAACCTCGTGGTAAGTCCAGAAGCATCTGTAGAGCAAATCAAAATATGGACCAAAGAGCAAGGGATCGCATCTTTCCAGGAAGATATACAGTCCTGACACTAGCTGGGCCACAGGTGCCCAAAGAAACACTTGACTTCTGACTGAAGAAGCTGTCGATGGCAGAAGACAGGCCAGTGTTCTCCACTCTTGTCTACCTGAGTAGAACCACAAGTGTAAAATATTTAGGTTAGTTTAGGTTCATGCTGAAAGAAAAAAAACCTAACACTTAAAAATGTTCTCTGGGCTGGAGAGATGGCCCAGCCGATGCCTGCCATGCAAACATGAAGATCTGGATTCCCATCCCCAAAATCCACACAAAAGCCAGAAGTGGCACCAAACATCCCAGAGACACAGGATCCTCAAGACTCAGTAGCCAATCAGCCTGGTTGAACCAACTAGCTCTAGGCTCAGTGACAGACCCCGTCTTTAACAATAAGGCAGAGAGCAAATCAACTAAGGTTACCAGACATTGACCTCTGGTCTCCATACATTTGCACACACAAAAGCATGTGCACTGCATGCATGCAAAACATGTACACACACACACACATACAGGAACACATACACAACAAAACACATGCATAAATTCTTGCAGCAATACACACTAGAACAAGGTTGCTTCTTATTTGGAGGCATTTGACACTTGTGCCAGGTAGGGCGTGCAACTTCTAAACAGTTTCCTAAAGCCAACCCATCTTTAAAATTGCTATAGCAGAGCTGGAGAGATGGCTCCGTAGCTAACAGCACTGGCTGCCCTTCCAAACAAGCTGGGTTTGACTCCAGCATCTACATGGCAAACTGTCTGTAAACTTCAGTCTTAGGGGATGTGACATTCTCTTCTAACCTCCAGTGGCACCAGGCATGCATGTAGTACACAACCAAAGCATGCAAACCCATGTACATGAGATAAAAGCAAACGATAAAAATATGTTTACACCTTTCAGGAGTGCTCCTCATTAAGTAACTCTGTACCGCTTGGTCAAGTGTAGCCAGGGCCCCGGCAGGAGCATGGAGAGGTAAACATTCATAGCCCCTGTGGGAATCAGAAAGAGACCCCCGGATGGGAGAGGTCAGCCCTACCACAGGAAGTGCCTGCCTGCCAACCACTAGAGATGGCGCCCCTGGACTGAGCAGTTAGCAGTCCCCGCCTAGGTGCTAAATACCCATGTCTGCAGTGTGGTGGAGCATGTCCTCAAGCCCAGGTGATCTACACTTCTTTCATGTGTGTGGCTCTGGAGCCTTACCTGGGACAGAGCTCAGCATCCAGGATATAACAGGGACAGACAAGTCTGTGTGGCTCCGCTGGGTGGTGTACCATTGGAGCTTTTCTCCAGCTGGGCACTCCAGCTGTGCAGAATGCTGTGCCATTCATTAACTTGTCCAACCAATATTTACCAGCAATCATCCTTCCATAGTACCCGGCAAGAGTGAGGTTTGTCCTCATTGGCTGCCAGCACCTGGTCTTAATGAGATGGGAGAAAAAACACAATGGTGCAGGACTTGGAAGTGAGCAGGTAGAAAGCTGCAAGCAGAGCAGATGGAGCAACTTGAGACCACCTCCCCCGTGGGTGGACCCATCATTGGTCGTCTGTAGCTCCTTGCTTCGCTGACAAAATGGCTTCATAGGGGACCAGAGGGTGTGCTGGGGAGCTTTTTGCAGAAGGCTTACCAGTTAAACTGCTGTGGCTTCTCCAAGGGGTGTTTTTGAGATTGGTTAATTAATGTTTACAAGATACTCAGGCATCCAAGGATGAAAGGCTTTGAAGGAAGGGCAAGCAATTACAACCCTGATGTTACTGGTAATGGTCCAAGCTCAGGCAGGCTGGGGTCCAGGGTGCCCCAGCCCACCCTCCTGCGATGAGGGCCACATCTTACCACCCACAGGCATCAGGAGGGCTCTCATGGTAAACAGCTAATAAGGAAGAGGTTAGGAAACAGTCACAGGTGGATCCACCAGCAGAGAGGGTTTTTCATCTCTTGAGCTTTAATAGCTGACGGCAACTTACTTTATTTGACTAAGCTGCTGCTCACAGTGTGTGTGATAAATGGCTTCATGATCACCACGCCATGTTTGTTTGTGGGAAATGGCTCCTACACGAAGATGTGAGCCAAAATGTTAAAGCATGACACTATCAGAAGGGAGCTGCCACTGCTGAGGGCTGGATCCTTTAAGGGATGGGGAAGGAAGCGGGGAAGTGTAGCAGGAGCGTTGCTTGGGTAGGGGTGTGGCCACTGCTGAGGGCTGGAACCTTTAAGGGGTGCTGGATGGGGGTGTAGCAGGAACATTGTTTGGGTGTGAAGGACTTGAAGCGATGTCATTCTAAGTGCAACAGTGGATGAACTCAGTAGTTACACAGATGCCTTTAGCGCCGGGGCAATCAGGTGTATCAGTACCTGGTTTCACTCTGGGTCATCTTCAAGGCTACCTGCAGTGACCTGTCAGCACGGAGTTGTTGTTTTCTGTCTCTGGCACTGCTGCCCTCTCAGGAAGTTGAGGGGTCCCAATGGCCCCAAGGTGAATAGGCTATTTTGTAAGCAAACCACTAACCTATGGGCTCTGAGAAGGGTGACAGTGAAGAGAGAGAGACATCAGTGTCCACATATGGTGACACATAGGTACTTCTGCTGAAAGCCTTCATGAAGGTAGTGAACACACACACACACACACACAAACACACACACACACACACACACACACACGCCTCTTCAGGAAGGAAGTCAGGCCCCAAATCATCCCAGTACCAGAAAAAGAATGTTCCACTGCAGGACACTAAACACCACCCCCGCCCCAAGGAACTGAGGGAGCCCTAAGGCCTCTCAGGTCCTCAATAACCAGCAAGCTATCTCATGCCTGCCTTCAGCTGTGGCCTAGTGACATCGGGTTGTACCTGTGTGGTATCTCTCACTCATCTGCCTTTACTCTGTCTCCTCTTGCCTCCTGTAGCTACTACATGCTGGAAAACAGACCGAGGAACATCTACGGCATGGTCTGCTACTCCTGCCTCTTGGCACCTCCCAACACCAAGGAATGTGAGTGCTGTGCCCTTCAGCACAACCACTGTCTCATTTCAATGTGTTAGTAAGGACAGCTCAGTGCCCAAAATGTGTGCAGTGTTGCATCAAGAGGGAAAAAAAGTCCAAGCACTTCCCCCTTGGAGTACCCTTAGGGAGAGCAAGCCCAGATGGGAATTTTCTCGTCTGTCCTGTGGTATGAGTCTGAATCTATGCCTGTCTGGAGGAAGGCTGTCTTGTGAATCTATCTCTGTGCCTGTGTGGGTGACTGTGTGTGTCCCTAACAAAGGGCTTCGCTCTCTCTTGTATTGAACAACACAGAAAGTATCCCATGGGGAAAGAATAAGGGAAACTGCAGACATCTTTGACAGAGTTTTACAAGGGATTAAGTCACTGTCTCCAACTGCCCCACATCACAAACACTGTTGCAGACAACGTAACTGTATCTGTGTTGTAGCCAACATTTATGGTGGACATGGTTTACAAGGTTGCTTCCTTGTATTTGCTGTGTTCAGCATTTGTTACTATAACATACATAAATGCCACAGGTGCACTACTCTTATGTCAGGGACATGGAAGAGTGCATTACTGAGATTAAAGCTACATATTGTCTTAGGTTGTGAATGTTGATTGCATAGGAAACCCAAGACATAGTACAGTTGATTGTTACATTGTTCTCTCAAAAGCAGGTTAAACACTGGCTACAAGGTCCAGTCTCTTAGAATGTTCAAAATAATTGTGATGTTGCATCACCACAGGACCCCATCTCTCCAGCACTGGTGCCATTCACTGCTGGTGCAGAATGAAGCCAGGTCCAATGCCTAGATAAGATCAGCACAGTAGGGGGCTGGAGATGGAGCAGCTCAGCTATCAACAGCGTGTGTTTCTCTTGCAGAGGACTGCAATTCAGTGGCCAGCACCCACCTCAGGAGGCTAATAACCATCCAGCTCAGAGGGTCTGATGCCCTTTTCTGGCCTTTATGGTCACCTAACATACACACACACACACACACACACACACACACACACACACACACACACATTTTTTAAAAAACGTTTTTAACGACCAACACAACAAAGGTATAAACAGGGCTTTGCTGCAAGTGCATTTTTTTTTTTTGAGTCAGATGTTAAGGCTGTCATGCAGGTCAGCTAGCAGTGCCTCGAACAAGCAGCTTGACTGTACCATCTGTCATGTACAGAGACCTCCCAAGACTGGACCTACTCATCTTATGTGACCGTTGGAAAAGTTGAGGGGACTGCAGATACAAAGTTACTTTGAAAGTACTATAAAGAAGTTCTCATGTGTACATAGAATCACATGAGGCCATGAGACAGGTAGAAATATTCACACGTTATCAAGAAATGAATTGGTTTCCAAAAACCAACTGTATGCTTTCACCCTCATCAGTTTATAGCCATCCATGGCTGCTTCTTTTCTGGTCTTATGATCTTTCATCTGTGGAGAAGGATCCTCCCTCTGTTTCAGAGGACCCTAATGTATGGGGTTTTGTTTGTTTGTTTGTTTTGTTTTATTTTGGTTTGGTTTGGACTTTATGACATGGTCTAATAAAAGATAGTGATGTTCTGTAGCCAGGGCCCTTAACCTACATCCAAATGTCAAACTTAACTGAAACTGACACTCTGGATGGAGGTGGGATGAAGGAAGGCTGAAAGGAGGCTAGCCTCATCATCTCTCCAGGGGGTATGGGAAAGGTGATTAAACCACTGGGCAGGATGCCTGGAGGCAGGGATGCTGGGAGAGCCAGAAGGTTCTCTGCATTCCAAATGGTTTGGCAATTGGAATAGATTTGCATGTGTTTAAAATTGAACTTGCATACCTGTCATATGCTAATTAATTTACAAATTGAGGGAGGCCCTGGGGCTCCTGGCTGCCAGCCTGACCTGTGGTAAAGTCAGCTGCCATTGCTAATGTGTCTTCTGTCAGGGGGATCTATGTGAATGAAATGCCTGATAATTCTGGGATGAGGTTCTCACTTTAGTGGAAAGTCTCAGGACCACCCCATCCAGCAGAAAAGGTTCTTTGCCTATGGAATCTGGGGGCGAAACAGCTCTCTTCAGGGGCCCTCACACAGATGCATGCCCTTCCTTAATTGCCTGGCCGGTCAGAAGTGCTACCCATCAGCATCCTACCTCGGGGAAGCCAGCAAAGTCCCTGGGTCCTAGAGATCTAAAACAATCAATGCATCCCTTCCTTTAAGTGCTTAACTGACAGCTAGATCCCAGGAAGGCTTCATTGTGGGTTTGTTATAATCCAGCAAGACAACTTGCCGTCTTGGCTCTGAGGCCAGTCAGCTCCCCCTGGACTCCTCTCAAGCAAGTCTGCAGGAGTCTGTTTGCCCTGCCTGGATGCCTGTCTGTGACAGGTGTGGTGGGTAGAGCACTGACTGATCAGAGCCTCCCTCAGAACATAAAACAGTTCCACTCCACCCTTCTCTGTTACTCAGTTGCGCATTTTGACTGGAAAGACTACCCAAAACTATAGCCCTGTGAAATTAGGAGACCCATATGCTCAGTATTGCTGTCCACAGCCCCACCCCAGGAAAGCCAGGGACTGGGCCAAACCTCATCTTTGTCAGGATCTGAAATCCCTGGCTGGTGGCCTAGGCTGCACCTCTTCCTGAAGGGTGGATTTCCTGGGCTGTGCTGAACCAAGTTGTCATTCTTGGTACTGTGAGTCAAGGACCCTGGGGCACATGTGATGCAGCCACATGCCCGGTAGAGCTGGGGCAGGCAGCTGGCCAGGTGCAGGACAGCCAATCCAGCTACATGCCCGAGTCAGCATGATGTCCTCGGCAGGAAGGACAGGGGTCAGGGTGCCCACCACTCTCCTCACCCCGTGAGACCGAGCCTGCATTGGCATTTTCAGAGAATTGGCTGCTTCTCTGAGCATGGCAGAGGAAGACGATTCTTATCGTCCTCCCATGAAATGCTCTCTGGGCCTGCCTCTGGTTTAGTAGGCCTGGGTGGCCCCCAAATACATTTTTACTAAGTCTGACATTTGGGTGGAGGTTAAAGGCCTGAGCTCTAGAACCTCTCTGCCTTTGTTAGAGTATTTATGGACCTCGTGGAGCTCTGGTTCCATTCCTGCCATGGCGCTGTACCACGCGGTGTTCACCACAGAGTTTTGCACACCAAGGTGAGTTAATGCTCACCAAGCCCTCCCATACACAAGTCATAAGAGTGCTACCGTGTTGCTGTGACACGGACCATCAAGGGACCCTCAGGAGGAACGAGAAAGTGGCATGCATTTACTCACGAAGTAGAATAAAATGTCCCTGTCCCTGGATGGCTAAGGTGCTGAGTTCCAGGTCAGCCTGGCCTCCAGGCTGGTCATCGTCTCCATTGAAGCATGGATGCAGTGTGATGCTTGGGGCCACTTGGGTTTCTGCTTTCTTTGCCGTGTAACTGAGACCATAGCTGCACATCCTGGGCTTGGCGGTATGTGTACATGGAAACTGAAAACACAGAGCAGCTACAACTGCCAGTCCCTAAACCAGCACGTACACAGGCCAGCAGCTGAGCAATGTACAGAAGCAAAGCCCCTCCCCTCCTGCCAGTCACAGCCCACAGGGAGAGCTTCAGGCCTCACTGTCCTTTACTAGCTGCTGTTGCAGTGCACCGGTGAATCCATGCTAGACGGAAGGGACATGAAAAGCTGTTGGTTGGTTGGTTTTTTTCAGTGAACCAAAGAGCACAGTGCACTTGGGCAAGAAGTTCTGTCTATACTTTCCTTTTTCCCCATGTTGTCCTGAGAGCACAGGTGCCTGGGCAGCTAAGTAGACAGGGCCTGCTCTGTAATGACAGCCAGTGAGAGCTCTGTCTAGAGGGAGGCAGGACCTCAGGAGTGGAGAAAGGCGTGCCTCCTACTTGGCTGCCATTGTGAGTTTCCAACCCTGAGAAAGACATCTCACTCTCTGTACCTCCGTCTCCTCTGAGATCTTGTGATACAAGATCTCTGTGAGGACAAAGGGGACTGTATGGGCCATGTGTGGGAAATGTCCATGTCAGTTCAGTGCTGGGGACATATCCCAGTGCAATGGGCAGCAGGCTCAGCCACATGGCAGCAGCCCTGCACTTCCAGCAGCTCATCTGGGACAGAGTGGTTAGAGGGGACAGGACATAATGCAATAGAGGTACTGTGTTGTGACAGTGCCAGCCCCGACACTGGCCCTCTGTCGTCTCTCCCCTCCCTCTCTCTTTCTCTCTCTCTCTCTCTCTCTGTCTCTGTCTCTCTCTGTCTCTGTCTCTGTGTTTCTGTCTCTGTCTGTCTGTCTGTCTCTCTCTCTCTCTCTCTGGTGACTTGTTAGTGGCTAAGACCCATGAGTTTAATCAAGGATAGAGTAGTGTCCTAGGGAGGGACACCCAGTAAAAAGACTGAACTGTGGCTTACAGCACTGTAGTGGTTTCTGTTTGGCACACATGACTCCTTCACATGAGCTTTAGAACTTAAACAGAAAATCCTGGCCTCCAAGAGCATGGACTCCGTTGTTTCTGTAAGGAACTATTCAGACCAGAACTGGCCACATAGCACTATTCACACCAGAACATGAACATGCATGTGTCACTATTCATACCAGAACATGCCACATAGCACTTATTCACACCAGAACATGGACATGCTATGTGTCACTATTCATACCAGAACATGCCACATAGCACTTATTCACACCAGAACATGGACATGCTATGTGTCACTATTCATACCAGAACATGCCACATAGCACTTATTCACAGCAGAACACACACATGCCATGTGTCACTACTCACACTAGAATATGCACATAGCACTGTTCACATCAGAACATGCCACATAGCACTATTCACACCAGAACATGCACATGCCATGTATCACTAGTCATATACCAGAATGTGCCACATAGCACTGTTCACACCAGAACATGCCACATAGCACTGTTCACACCAGAACATGCCACATGTCACTATTCACATCAGAACATGCCACATGTCACTATTCACACCAGAACATGCCACATGTCACTATTCACACCAGAACATGCCACATAGCACCAAGGACCTGGTAAGAAGCAGATTCCTGTAGAGCAGGTCTGGGCAGACGCAAAGGCTGTGTTCCCAACAAGCACCGCGCTCACTTCTAGCACCTAGTGAGGCTCTGACTCCACTCATCGCTCATAGATCCACCTCCAGGGTGTGTGGCCAGTGCCAGGGTTGAGGGGCACCTCCTTGACAACTCTAAGAACCAAATCACTCTTTAAAATCCAAACTGTTTACGCTCTGTAGACAATGCCAGCCAGCCACTAATACATACTGGCACTCGTATAAATTGTGTGGATTAACAACTTCAAAGGCCCCTTATATACCATCATCTCTTTGAACAGAGGTATAACTCCACTAAGCCCTGTGCTTACAACTCACTAAGTCCCTGAGGAAGGTGAGCTGAGCTCCTGCAGCCAGCCTGGGAGTTCATAGTGAACTAGGCACATCTGGCCCTACCGTCTTGGCTAGTAGTGGCCCTGGAGTAGAAATATCTGTTCACTCTCTGCAACATCATTTTTACCAGCTCTTATCAAATGTTTCATCATGCTAGGGTCCTATGGAGGCAAGCGTTCATCCACGGTTGACTAACATAGAGAGACTGCTGTGGAGGAGCAAATGACCAAGCGTGGGCACAGGGGAGTGTGGGATCTTCCTAGCTGCTAAACATGTTGATAGTATAAAGTCAATCCACATTAGACTAGAATACACAGCCTGATACAGGAGAATCCGAACACAGGGAGCATAGCGTCCTGCTCTTGAGAACATGCACCATGTTCGGTGCATCATCTATGCCTACCCACATACCTTGCAAGGTAGGATAGTATGGAGACCCATGGCTGGTGAAAGGTGTGGAGTGTCGAGCAGCTATAGCGAAGGTCTCTGGGCTGGCTCTCTCTCTCTCTCCCCTTGAGTTTCACACACACTTTACTCAATATGATAGTGTGTTTATAAGATTAGCATGCATATATCTATAATTCTGGTATGTGTTTTTCAAGGGCATGGGACAGTAGAGAGGTGTTTATCTCCTCTGGGGAATTTTCCAATCATTCTATGGAACAACAGGAACATCCTGATGTCATTACCAGGGACCAGACTCTGCCTCCCAAGGTCTGTTGTGCCTTCTTGCTCATTCTCAAACTACAGTCACTGCTGCTTCTAGGTGGTCTTTTGGTGCCAGACCTGCCCCAGTGTTCCCTGTGAGGGTGATGTGTAATGCTGAATGAGGTCAGCCTGTCAACCTGAGGATGGGCAGGACCAGGGATTGTGTGGCTTGTGTCACTCCTCCTTCATGTAGAAGCAGTAGGCACTGAACTGGGGGCAGAAGAGAGCAAATAAGATGCAGATTGGTGTTTTTGTTGTTGCTATACTCGGAGCAGTCCTATGTAATTTGTTTTTGTTTTCCATAAAATACATTCCTTTCACCGGCCTAAAACAGAGCTGTCACTTAGAACATCCGAACCAGGCACCCATGCATTTATTTGCTGGGACTCCTCAGCCCTCTCTTTGCTGAAACAGCAGTTCCATTCTCCCTTGCCAGCTCTGCTTCTGAGAAGCCCATTGTCAGGCCATGGGTTGCTGCCCTTCAGGGCTTGGGTGAGGCCATGTAATTCTGCTCCTTCTGCAAATAACATAGGCCTCAGCATCTGCTGCGTGTTCTCGGAGGAAAATGTCTGTCTCCCTGCAGATTCTGGAAGGTCCCTGCAGCCATGAGGACCAGAAGGATTCAGTTAAATGGTGGCTGCAGATGTTTGGTTCTAGCCCCTGGCTTAGAGAAGTCTACCTTCCTGCCATACCTCAACCCCACTTCCCCATTCTCAGATGTGTGCTGCAGAGCATCCTTGGCTGCGGAGTAACTGGCAGCTCCTCCAGCCTGTGCAGCCTGGATGCTCCACTTATGCCAGCTGGAATTGAGTTTGGGGAATGTCCAGTATATCGGAGCAAGGCATAGCTGGTCCAAGCAGGTAGCATCCGAGGCTCGGCAAGACATCCTTAACAAGCAGCAGCCTGCACCAATGTTTGGCGATGTCATGTAACCAGCCCTCCCGGGTACAGGGGCATTTCATAAGTCTGTACTCACCATGTTTCCTTCATTGTTTCTTTCTAGACCATAGGCCTGGGTGTGTTTGTGCCCCATCCCCAAGCAATGTCACTGCCTTGGTCTGCAAGCCCTAGCAAGAAGGGACAAGAAAAGACAGAGATCGCTGGCGTCCACAAACACAGCCCTAGGCTTTTTTTTTCTTCTTCTCCTTTTGCCCACATATCTTAAGCTCATTTGAGCCCCTCACCAAACCAACAGATCAGTTTCTTTTCAATGTCCTATTTGCTTTAGAGAAAGAAAATTTGATTCTATTCAAAGCTGGGTCAGGACAGTCCACCTGATGACATGTGACGGCTGTTTCCCAGCAGAGCACAATTGGCAAGACCCTGGAGCCTTGCCTTAGCTGGCTGGAGCAGCTGCCAACCTGCAAAGGACTTGGTTGGGGTCTGCCAGCAGGAATGGCACAGCCTGAAGGTCATTTGATAGGTGAGCAAGTGAGCGCAGCCATGTAGACAGGACTGCCACTGGGGACTCCCTTCTCAGTTTCTCCCTCAAAGTCATTCCCAAAGATAAACTTTAAAAGCAGGATGTAAGTCTGGAGCCTCCAGGCCACAAGAAAGCTTCCGGTCTTCCCCCAGAAAGATAAGAAGACAACTTACCCTTTCTGGGCAAACTGACTGATCTCCTGGCCTGCACCATAGTTCTATTTCTGCTTAATGTTGAGGGACAAGCTAGTCTGAGTGCCTTGGCTCACTGGTGTACAGAAAGCCACCTCCAGCCTGCCCTCAGCCTGTGACGTCCTCTTGAACCTCTATACTGTTCACCTGTCCATCTCTCTGTGTTGAACTAGGAATAAGGACTGAGACAGAAGCATCTGGCCTCTCTCCACAGGGTACATACTCAGTGAGGCTGTCAGCTAACCCGGCAGGCCGTGCATCCCACTTCTGCGGGACTGTGTTCCTGCTCCTGGGCTGGCACAAGCCGGACGGCAGGAGGCTTTACACACAGCAGGCCTGTGTTTCTCCCAGTACCTGTGTTAGACTGCTGCCCCTGCTTACTCCTCACAGAAGCCCTGTGTGTGTAGGGTGAGCCCAGGGTACCCTCCAGGCCAATCCTCTTGGCTGGCTGGGGTGGGTGGGAAGGATATGACTTCAAGGGAGGTTGGTGCCTCTGTTTCGGCCCATTGCTGTTTTCATAAGCATGGACCTAGTTTATGAACATCTCCAGAGCTGAGAACCAGCAAGGACAAGGAGAGGAGGAAAGGAGACATAACTCTCTTCCCCACTGCAGGGCTGGCATCACACCTGCCATTGTTCCGCCTCTACCACTGAGCTACGGTCCAACCCTGGTTGCTTTTATCAACTGAAAAACTCAAGTTTGACCTAAAGAAGGTTATTATCAGGGGAAAAAAAAGTAAAACATGTACTTGTGGTTTGTCTGATAGTAAATTAGCTTCCACTTTTCTCCATGCTGTGATACTTTTTTTCTTTCTGGTTTGTTTGCTGGTGGTTGGTTGGCTGGTTGGTTTTGGTTTTGTATTTTTGAGACAGCCTGTCTATGTAGTACTGTCTGCCCTGAAAGTCACTGTATAGACCAGGCAGGCCTTGATCTCATAGAGATCTTCCTGCCTCTGCCTCCCAGTGCTGGGATTAAAGGTATGCACCACAATACCACACTTTGGGGGCTTTGCTTATTTGTTTGGGGGTTGTGTCACTTTTTTTCTGTGGTGGGCCATGGCTAGGAGGGAGAGCAGGGCATGTCCATTCTTAAATGGATTGGTTGAAACGATTTTACAAACTCAGCTTAGGCTAGACTCCAAGGGCCGTGTGGTGGTGCAGGGCTTGCCTAGCTCCACGAGGCCAGTACCACAGAGACTGAGCCCCTACCACGGAATCCGAGGGCAAACCCTAGAGAGAAGTACATCAGGAGCTAAGACTTACTGTGAGGCTCTGCTGGCTCCTTCTGCTTCTTCGCTGGGATTTATTTGTCCAGATGTTTAGTAATGAAGATATACTACTTTTTTTTTAAAACTAGGAAAGATATCAAGAACATATTTCTGTTCTCCATAACTGGAAAAAATTAGTCAAGTATTCTACTCCCTAAAATGCCTTCACAGACATGTGCTATCCTTCATGTAGAGTGCACAGAGTTTGTCTTGGTTTATAGGAAAACTGAGTGGGCAAGACAGAGCTGTCTTTTTATTTAAAGAACAAAAGCCCCTGTGGATGGAGAGATGGCTCAGTGGGTAAGAGCACTTGCTACTCTTCAAGAGGATTCTGTAGACCAGTTCAGTGCCCAGCACCCACGCTGGGTGGATTAAACCATTACACCCACTGGTAACTCTAATCACACACACATACACACACACACACACACACACACACACACACACACACACACACACACACTGATTTCTAAGATGTCAGAATACTCTTTGGGGAACATTAAGCACACTAGGAAATAAAAACATTTCCTCTCTGCCTCACTCCCTACAATGTAGTCTAGAACTCCAGATTTGTTCATTTTGCTGCTGTCTTATTTCCAGCCTTTGAGGGCGATGCTTTGCTGTATTTCTAAGGTTATCTATTTTCCTTGTAGGTGTGGGAGCCACTTCCGGAGTTTCTGCTCACTCCTCCAGTACTTCTGGTGGCAGCACCTTGTCTCCCTTCCAGCATGCTCACAAAGGTGAGAAGGGGGCCCAGCTGTGGGTCTTCTAGGTCTCAGAGAGCTGAGAGAGAGGAGGGGGAGGAACAGCTGTCAGCAATGAAGATGGAACCCTTCCTCTTGTCTCTTTATCACATGATCACACTCAGAGAGCCCCAGTTGCAGGACCTTGGTATAGAACTACTACTCAGTGGGTGTCCTGGTACTCCAGCTACCCTGGCAGGGTGAGCAATGAGTACTTAAGACAGCCAGGAGCCAGTGCCAACAGTAATCTACACTTTTAATACTCATTTCCAGTGACTGTTTATTCTCCCTAGGTCACTGGAAATGATCCTATGGAAATGATGGTTCAGAGACACTCTCTCCACCCCCACCTATGCCTCTCTCAGTGCAAGAGCTTGAGCGTGTCCCTTCTCTATGGTTTTAATGCCATCCAGTTTTGCATATTTGGGGTTGGGTCTCCATGAGGTTGGGCACCTTCAAGATCTCTCAAAGTATTAGTGTGTAGCCTGCTACATCTGGAGCGCACAGAGATGTGCAGACATGCCCACCTCACTTCCCCAGCACCTGGGAACAGCATACAACCAAGAAGAGTAAGGCAGACATCATCCACCTCCCATCCCAGTAGACATAGGCGCGCCAGATGACAGCAAGAGGCTGAACAGGCTCTCAGCCCTGCACCTCCTTCAGATGGGCCAGAGCTCCAGGGGCCGGCTGCTGCTTCTTTGGGAACCATGTGTCCTGTTTGGTTATTTTGGAGAACTTGAGGAAGGTTCTGGATAGTTCACATATCCAAAGATGTATCAGGGAACCAAGCAAACAGCTCCAGGAACAAGGAGCAGCCAGGCAGAAGTGGAAGCAGTAGGAGTCCCGGGTCAGTTCAGCCCTCTTTTACCCTGGGGCTCTTGTTAATACTCTGAAGATGAGATGCCAAGTAGAACCAAACCATGAACCCAACCTCTAGCCTGAGGGGTGGCCTTCTGCTTGGGAGTGCCTGAACTCAGACTGTGCTGTCTCCAGACACGTGTTCACTTGGCCTCTCATCCTCTTCTCTACCTTTCTCTCATGACCTCAGAGTAGTAATGTGGAGAGTAAGCAGCCCAGGAATGACTTCTTGGTTCTGCATCCTGATCTTCCCAGTCTAATGCCCATGAGCCCACTTGACAGTGTGGGAGGAGCTGGTGGGTGGTTGTGACCTAGCAGCCAGTGCATGTTCTGAGTGCCAAGTATGATCCCTGGGGGCATTCCTGTGGTTGGGTCTTCTCGTGGGTGCTGTGGCTTGGAGGAAGGGCCTTCACAAACATTTACCCTCTTTCCCTTGATGCCAACAGAGCTGTCAGGCCAAGGACACCTGGCCACTGCCCTGATCATCGCCATGTCTACCATCTTCATCATGGCCATCGCCATTGTCCTCATTATTATGTTCTACATCATGAAGACTAGGCCTTCAGCCCCAGGTGACACCCCTGCACCCGTGTCCCCATCCCAACACTCTGTCACCTTCCCTGAGAGCCAGCGAGCTCATGCCAATGGTTTTTCTCTTCCTTCAAGCAGCCTGCTGTACCAGCCCCCCAGGAAAGAGCGCAGAAGCCCCAGCTAGCACACATGAGGAGAAAAAGGAGGCCCCAGGTTTGTACACACAGCCCACACAGCCCCCTGTAAAGTGTCTGGCATGAAGGTGGAGTATGTCCACTTTGTCCTCAGACCCGGCAGCCCAGCCTCCTGACCGCCTCTGATTCCAGGACCCTTGATTTGGGAGGTGTACCCATTTTGTTCTGTCCCCCAAGTGGAGACCTGATCACCAGGGATGTCTGCTGAAAGGGAACCATAAAGGGAGATCCAAGTTCAGAGCCACAGGCTAAACTCTCACCTTTGCCCTAACTTCCATTCCTACAGACAGTGTGGTGACTTTCCCTGAGAATGGTGAATTCCAGAAGTTGACAGCAACACCCACAAAGACTCCCAAGAGGTACGTGGAGCAAGAACTCGCCTTCACTCACTACTTTGTGGAATAGTCCCAGTCCCACCTGCCTGCTACTCCCCACTTGCCCACTCTCCCTGCCCCCAAACTCCCCAGATGTCTCAAGCATCTTCCTCCAGCCTTGTTTCAAACTGAGGGGAGAACAGGACTCCCAGGATACGCGTACCCTGATCAGGTTCCCACGGCCATCAGCAATGCTTAAAATACTTTAAAGCCAACAAGGCAGTGTGCAAACGCCTTTCTGCTGGACCCTGTACTGTGGTTTTACAGACAAGTGTGAGAATAGCCCCATCTACCTAATACCATTCTTTGCAACTGGGGTGCAGAGTTCCCAAGTATTGCCACGCCAATTGCCAGAAAAGCAGAGTGCCAAACCATCCTTCCTGACCCAAGACAGGATCTTGCCATGACCCAAGAATTCCTGCCAAGTCTTTCCTACTTGAGAATAAGGATTCCAGCTACCTGGACAGAGTCCAGGCACTGAGGAAGGCCAACCTAGTACATTAGCCCATTTGGAAAACTCCAGTGCTCTCAGTACTCCCAACACAAGCGTGTCTGCACAGTCGAAATGAGCAGTAGGTGTGAAACTACTCAAGGCCTTGTGGAGGGTTGAGTTCCCACAGTGCCTTTATTCTAACCGGACGTTGTTCGGGCTTTGGGGAAGGATGCTCTAAGCTCTGGCATACATGGTGCCAAGGCTGAGGCAGGGCTCTAAGTATGGTATGATCTCATTTGGTCCCAGCTTAGCCCTTCCATCCTTTCAGCACTTTTTGTTCCTAAAAGTAGCAAAAGAGAGTGATGGGCAAGTGAGAATGTGCCTTATGGCCTGAATTTTTCCTGAGGAGTAAATCTGTAGGACTTTACTTGGGGAAATATATACTCTTTGCATATGTAAATGTTAATCTCTTGCTCTAAAGACAAGGTCATGAGCCTTGTCCCTAAAAGCAGCTTTTGGGCCTTGGAAATGCCACTTGGAGCTATGTGGTAGTCTGTGGAAATGCCACAAGGTGATCTGTAAAGATACAGTCACGAATTTCCATTTGTCTGAGTTAGTGAAGGGGATGGGCCAGCCAACTCCCTCTTAGGCCCTCAGGCATAATGACAGAGTGGCTCTGTTAGATGGTTTCATAGCTTTTTTTCTTTTCCTTATTTCTTTATTCTGGCTCCAGGGCTGTGTTTGTATATGGCCTTCACTGCTAAATGGCAACACTCAAATATACTATGTGGCAAATATAATCCCTTTTCTAAAGTTCTTTAGCCAAACGAAAAAAGTAAGCAGAATGCTCTGCAGAAACCATATTGCTTTGCTTTGACTTTGCATGGCTTGAGGGTGTGGGCTCTAACACACAGGTGCCAGGTCCTGTGTGACCTCAACAACAAGCAGGGTACAGGACATGTGATCACCCACCCTCCGGGGCTCTCTGTAGCTCCCACAAGACAGACATCTAACTCCAAGCCACTGGTCAAGAGGGCTTTCCCAGGCTACACTTTGGTGTGGGTTCTTGGTTATTCTAGAAGCTCTGCACGGATTGAGTTTCAGCCATATGATCTAATAATTTAACATGGTTAAGTACAGGGATCCAGAAAATACTCAATGCATCTTCACCTACATCCCTGGTGTCAGATAGGGTGGAGAGATGTGCACATGCAGCCCTTGGGTGTGTCCCCAGCTCTTTGGAACCTACTGCTTCTTGGGAGCCCCATTCAGACATCTACAGGCCAGTCACTACCAGAATGGCTTGTGTGTCAGGGATCAGGATGTGCCTTTCTCACCTCATGTCCTTATACCTAGAGCTCAGGAGTTGTACTAAGTCCTTAAGGAACAAGATATTGTACAATGCTGCCTTTACCTGGGTAACAGGACCGGTGCCGGGGCAGCTCACTGGGGCTGCAGTTTCCCAGGCTTCACTAACAGGTACTCTCCTTCTTTCCACAGCGAGAACGATGCCTCCTCTGAGAACGAGCAGTTGCTGAGTCGCAGTGTGGACAGTGATGAGGAGCCAGCTCCAGACAAGCAGGGGTCCCCAGAGCTATGCCTGTTGTCACTAGTTCACCTGGCCAGGGAGAAGTCTGCAGCCAGTAACAAGTCTGCTGGGGTGAGGTTCTGGCAACACATCCCATGGTACACTGGGTAGTGACTTACAACCAGCAGACAAGACCCCTCATGTTGAATAAGCTCCTTAGGACACAGTTTCTCCCAAAGGTACCAGCTAGGATGCTGAACAAAGCAATGGGTCAAAAACAAAGAAAAAGAAGAAATTTATCATGAATATACTGCTTATAGACAAAAGAGAAAAGTTTTAAAAACTTAAATGCCAGAGGGGAGAAAAACTTCAAAAACATACTGTGCATATCCAAGCAGTTGCACGCACGCGCACACACACACACACACACACACACACACACACACACACACACACCTGTGTGTATCTGTGGGTTCTGATCACATGGAACCTATGAGTCAACTAAGCATAGATAAAAAGGAAAACTGTATAAAACGTGCATGTTTCTTATTGCCATTAATCCTTAAACCACGCATAGCACTTCGTGTCTTAGAAATAACTTGAAGATGATTTAAAGTATGTGGGATGGTGTGAATTGGGTCTATGCAAATAGACAATTTACATAGTAGTCCAGAGGAAGAGCAGGCTTTGATACCCTAGAAGGTTCTAGAACCAAGGAATGATGTTATATATGTAAACACATGTGCATACACACATTCATCTCTCTTATATAGCAATAGGCCCACTGGTACAAACTGTCCGGAGGGTTTTATCACTAAAGCAGAGCGCTTTGGAATGTCTGTGGCACAGGGTGTGCTCTGAGGCTCTGGCATACAGTCTTTCTTTAGTCTGTGCCTCAGGCAGCCTGCGGAACCAAGTGGCAACATTGTTGGTAATTTCAAAAACAACAACAACAACCCACTGAGATCCTGGATCTGGCTTGGTCCTGCACGCTGGGCAGTGCTCTCTCTAAAAGAACCTGGGCTGCACGCTGCCTGCCAAGGCCACCGGTCTTTTCACCCAGGGCCACTCATTGCCTAGCAGTGCCTTGAACTTTCTGCCCTGGGGAAGAGAGCATTCCATAGCTCCGCATGGATGGCTGTCCAGGTGGACATGTGGGGTCCTCATTGTCATTCTTCTAAATGCACCAAGGACAGCTGTAATGTTGGTGTCCCTGTTAACACAAGTAGCAGCCCTGGTGTGCACAGCAGGTGTTTCCATAAAACCCTAGGACCTTCCTTCCCCCTGGGATGTTTGGGCTGTTTCCACGTGAGGCTTTGGCACGGCAAGTATGCTTAGCCGTCAGGGTCAAGCCAGTGCAAAGGAGATGATTTTGGGCTTTGCGACCATTTTCCCCCCTTTCTGAAGATGAGCATTCTCTTAATTGTTCTTTACAGATCCAAAGCCGAAGGAAAAAGATATTGGATGTGTATGCCAATGTGTGTGGTGTTGTTGAAGGTAAGGACCAGGGAACTGTTCAGAGCTGGATGTGGTGCTGCATGCCTTTAACTACATATCCCAGCACTTGAGACAGAGTTTGAGGCCAGCCCGCTGTACACAGTGAGTTCCAGGCCTGCCAGGGCTACCTAGTGGGACTCTGTCTTAAACAAACAAAAAAGGAAGAGCCATGCAGGGCACACTTCCCTGAGATGGTACCCCCCTCAGTGCCAGGCATGGGAGGGGCCTCCTGTGTGAAGGATGGAGGACAGCCATCCACATCTGATGGGGGTTGTCAGAATGGCCAAGTGAACTGATGTGGAGGGAAAGAGAATTTGGTTCCTGGTTTAGGCTGAAGCACCCCATAATGCTTTCCTTGCCGGACAAGAGACAGTGTGTTGATACAGTGCCACACGGGGACAGAGTGATGAGGCCCCTTAGCTCCCGTGCCCTATGGGAAATGTCCTATGGTACTGAGTAGTCAGTACCAATGGGTACACATTCTGAGAAACAAATAGATGTGCCATTTGTCAATATCAGGTGTACAAACACAAGCTAAGATGGTCATGCCAACCGTAGGTATACCTATGGAGCCAGAGTTTTCTGTGACTGACAGAAGCATCATCATGCAGGGTAGGGCTGTACCTAGAAGGTGTTATCTACCATCTTGAGCTTTACAAGGCACACAAGGCACAGTCAGACCGCCTTCAGTGGACAGGGAAGAGAGAAGCCACAGGCTAAGAGCCCAGACATTCCAGTCTATAGTCTCTCTCAATGCTACGAAATCCAGGCCCCAGATTAACTTCTATTTGCCCTGGAAATAAGACCCTCACTGCTTATGTCAGGGGACTTTCCTTGCGGGCATCTCTCCACACACCTTTGATCTGGGTAAACCATGGGACTGAAGGAGTCACATGCTGCCACTCATGTCCCATGTGGGAGAGGTGCAGGTCCTAAGCTGGGACAGGCTGGTTAGATGCCCTGTTTAGCCAGGAGCAACCACGGAGCAGAAAATCCAGGGCCAAGAATCCTTCTTGGCTGCCCTCAGAGACATGGCATGGCTCCATAAGTACATGCCCGGTCACCCTGCTTGATCAGGCTTGGCATGGTGGGTGCTGTTGGCTGCCCAGAAGGATATGGTCTGGGAGTTACATTCCAGCAACCCCAAAGCTCTTTTCTGTTCCAAAGAATGTTTTGGCTTTGAAAGACCAAATCCAGGGGACTGTGGCTTTCAAATTAGTTTAAAACTTCATAAGAGCAGCCCTCCAGTTGAGTCCTGTAGTGTGGAAGCATCAAGCCTGTGCCCTCAGGTGCTCCTTGACAGCCCAGGCATGTGTGCCTCCTAATGTCACAGTAATAAGACACAGCCAAGGCTAGCTCTGTAAGGCCAGTGTGGCATGGCTCCCAAGACCATTAGACTCACATGAAGACCTTACTATTCACTAGCTCTGCCTACCAGCCTGCCCCACCTTCCTCAAGATCCTAATGTAGCTAGTATGACAAAGATGGCTTTTATTGTGATGCTTTTCATTCACCAACCCACAACAGGGTTTCTCTGTGTAGCCCTCAAACTCAGAGATCTACCAGCATCTGCCCCCTGAGTGTGTGTGTGCCGCCATACCCAGCTTGTGGTATTCTTACCATCTGATGCTAAAAGGTATTGCAGCAAGGCCTGGGTGCTCTTTTCCCAGCCTCTGCTGATGGTAACAGCTCACAAAGCCCATAAAAGTACTAACCAAGATGTTGACCACAGTAGACAGAGAGCCCTTCCACCACCACAGGGGCTTCTCCTGCTCCCCAGCCTCCACTTGCAGCCCTGTCAACCACTAATCTGTTCTCTGTTGCTGTAACTTTGTCATTTCAAGACTATTATTAAAGTCACATTGCTGGGCTGGAGAGATAGATGGCTCTGTAGTTCAGAGCACTGGCTGCTCTTCCAGAGAACCCAGATTCAATTCCTAGCCCATACATGTCAGCTTACAACCATCTGTAACTCCAGATCCCAAGGATCCCATACCTTCTTTTGGTCTCCATGGATGCGGCATGCACACGATGCACAAGCACACTTGAAGGCAAAACTCTCTCTCTCTCTCTCTCTCTCTCTCTCTCTCTCTCTCTCTCTCTCTCTCTCTCTCACACACACACACACACACACACACGAATGATATGAATTTTTAAAATATTATACAGTACACACTCACTGGATTATCTGGTCTCACATACCATAATTCAGCAGATTCATCTGGGTTGCTATGTATGTCAGTGTCGTGGCAGTTTTGAGTAGGTGTTTGGAACCTTCTGCATAGACAACCATGCACACAGGACAGTTCTATTCCTTCCCATCTAGTCTCTGTGTATGGTTTCTTCTCTGGCTTCACTGCTTTGGCGTGATGTCACATGTGAAGACTGTGAGCAGAGCCCTGGACCTGATCCCAAGGAAACAAACGTTCAGCTTTTACCACTAAGTACAATGCTACTGCTGGGCCTTACATAGTCACATTAACTTTTTAATACAGAGGCAGAATTACATCCCTAGAATAAATGTCACTTATCATAGTAAATCATCCTGTCCTGTTGTTGAATTCTATTTGTTAAGCATATTGGACTTGACCTAGTTTTGGTATCAGATTGGGAAATATATCCTTTCCCCCCGTTTTCTGGAAGATACTATTTAGAACTTACATCATCATCATCATCTGGTTTTTCGAGACAGGGTTTCTCTGTGTATCCTTGGCTGTCCTGGACTCCCTTTGTAGACCAGGCTGGCCTTGAACTCACAAAGATCTGCCTGCCTCTGCCTCCCAAGCGCTAGGATTAAAGGTGTGCACCACCATGCCAGCTACTACATTATTTTTTAAACACTTGGTAGATGTTTAGTATTAAACTCCCATGGACTTGCATGCGTGACATGTGAATATGACCATTCCTCTACAGGTCTCAGCCCCACAGAGTTGCCATTTGATTGCCTTGAGAAGACAAGCCGAATGCTTAGCTCCACATACAACTCTGAGAAAGCAGTTGTGAAAACATGGCGCCACCTTGCCGAGAGCTTTGGACTCAAGAGGGATGAGATCGGGGGCATGACCGATGGCATGCAGCTCTTTGACCGCATCAGCACTGCGGGCTACAGCATCCCAGAGCTGCTCACGAAGCTGGTGCAGATCGAGCGGCTAGATGCTGTGGAGTCCTTGTGTGCGGACATACTGGAGTGGGCTGGGGTTGTGCCACCGGCCTCCCCGCCCCCAGCTGCATCCTGAGGAGTGTGCCTTGGACTGTCCTCCCTGGGACCAGCTGGGGAATCTAATGAGGCCATTGCAGCTGTGAGTGACGCCATTGGACTGCCAAAACGCAAGGCTTTTCCTGGTGGGTCACTGTATTCCTTGGGCTGCCCGAAGGAGCCCACTGAGCACTCAAATGAACCAAATCATGTGGGGATGGCACAGGTGAAGAATCTGAGCCCGTCTTTTAAGGAGGCACTTGGGAGATAGAGGACAAGGTACCATGTCACCAGAAGGGATGCTAAGAAAATGTAGCAAAAGTTCTAAGAAGGGTGATGACGTCTCATGGAGTTGAAAATGGGGGCATCCTAATGAAGAAAGTGGCTTGAAGGTTTTAGTAAAATGGTTACAAAGTACAGACATCCCACTTCCTGCATTGCTTCAGACTGAGCAGTTTGTTGGCAGGCCCTGTAGGCTTCAGGGGTAACCTGACCCATGTTTGCAGTCACCCACGGTGATACAAGCCTTGCAGTCACTAGTGGAAGAACCTGTGTAAGTTGCTGACACACAAGGCACATCTGCCCAGCCAAAAGTATGGGCGGGTTTAGCCTCCAGCACCACTCACAGACACAGCAGTTACAATGTGTCAGGCTGGCTTTACTTCAGATAGGTGTGTGTCCTTCTCTAGGAAGGGAGATGGTGACTTGCTAAGAGTTTGACCATGCCTGATTCTAGATTTGAGAAGTGGTCTTCATGGCTGTGGTCAGGAAAGTTCAGGGTCAAGTGATCAAAAGAAAATGGAGGCAGGAAAGGGGAAACCAAAGGTAAAGAGTGTGAGCAGCCACACAAGATGGAAGTCGAAGGGAAACTCACCTTGGTGTTCTCACACAAGGGCAACTGTAGGGCAGAGCATTTACAGAGCTAATGAACGGGCATTGTTCCTGGCAGATTCTCTTGCTACACCTGTAACTGCCAAGAAATAGGAAGCCAAGGGAGCTTTCCCACCAGGGGGTTAATGCAGAGCTGGCTGCTGCACCCCCTCCTGAAGCAATAAAGCCTCTGCTTTAGAAGGCTGTGCATTTTTAAAAAAAGTACAAGTCATGTGACTAAACAAACTCTTCAGGGGTGGGGAGGAAGCAGCTGTGCGTTTAAAACCATCAAGCACTTACCCACCACTGAATATAGACCATACTGTGAGAGGACCATAATTAGGTCCTGAATATTTAATATGATCATTTTACTGTGTCTGTTTGTGCTGGGTTTTTAGAAGTTAAATAGTCTGCTTAATTATCCTTTTAATTCCTCCTTGCAGTCCTGCAGGGCTCCTTACCCCATCTTCATCAATGATGTTGAGCTTGCCCTTAGTTAGACCGTAAATGTCATCTGTGATGAATGGGCAGGTCTAGGACAGCAGGCTCCTCTCCACCTGTCACTCTGGTGAAGAATGGGCAGCTGCAGTCAGCAGTGTGGGCTGGCCCCTGTTCACCCTGTTACATTTCAAGGCTTGAGAGCAGCCAGCATCCATGTTGTTTCATTGACTCCCAGCTTGCTGGTTTGGGGGAGCCAGTCCCTTGTCATTTGCTTTATTTGGCAATAAATCTAGGAAGGGTTTGCTTCAGTGAGCTTTGCCTATGATGTAGAATTCCGAACCAACAAGACCGTAATGATTCTTACTGACCAATGCTGGAACTCCATGCTGCCATTTCTGTCTGGAGATTGTCATTACTTTTTAAGTACTTAAAGGTATTTAGTACACACCTGGGCTAGGCCAGTAAAGCCTTAATTGTGAATATTTTATATAATTGTTTATATAATTTATTATATTTTTATAAGCTCAATAAACATGTTAATAAAAAGAAGACCTACAGACTGCGCACTGTGAACTCTTATTGAGTGGTGAGGTGTGAGTGGAGAAGTGAGTTAGTGGTCCTAGTCATTTACTGTGTATGATGAAAGTATGGGGCTATGGGCATCCATAAATGAGGTATCTAAAGAGTTAGAGCAGGGAGGTGTTCACTAACAGGGGAAGGCATATATAGAGAACATGTAAAACAACATGAGACACTGTTTTCCATGTCACCACCATTAGTTACTATCCCCAAATTCAGTGTCTTGGAGCATAGCTGTTTCTCAGTCTAGCTTTGGGATCAGTAAGGGCTGGTGGGGTCACCTTGCCTGGGCCGTGCTCAGGCATCTGCCTGTTGGACAGCCTTGACTAGGGCATCTCTGCTCTATCATCCCTCATCCCCTTCCACAAGCATCAGTTTGAGTGCCTGAGCATCATGGCGATGCCAGAAGCCAGGAAGCAGTATGGAGGCCACCGGAAGGCTTGGGCTATTTGTGGGTCATCCTATTGGCAAAGCAAATCAAGTGGCTAGACCCAGAGGCAAGAGGAAGGAAGGAGACTACCCCAGTGCACTAGGAGGGAATAAAGGACAAAAGGTGTGGGAAATAAGACAGTGTGTTATATGGCCACTAATGCTAAACAGTGGCAGCTGAGTTGTAGGCATCCTCTTGGTCTGCAGAGAGTTGGAGAATTGCTCAATGTAAGGAACAAAACTTACTTGTGTCTAAATGGTGTGTTTCCCTTAACAGGCATTTCATTTTAAAATCCCAGTGTGGAGATAAGGTGAAAATGGGAAGAGAGGGTTAAACCTATTTGCCTGTCAGTCACCCTTAATGTGCATATCACATAGCCAAGAAACACCTCACTGTTCCAAGGAGCAGGCTGCTGGTCGGTGCTCCTGTGTGTGAATCTTGCTGGTCAACATCACTGGCTTGGCTTCTTTTGATTAAGGACCATGCTCCTCTTCTGACAGCAGTAGCAAGCTTCTCTGTGCCTCAGTTTCTTCTCTGTACACAGGATAATAATAATAGGTTTCTTTGAGAATTGTTATGTGAATTAAGTAATCAATACCAAGCACTTCCCCTGGCATGCAATGTTCAGTAAGGTTTCACACTATAATCACAGCATTTTTAGCTATAGACACTAATAAGCTTACTGCCCAGTTTCTTAGTAGGAATCGGTTAACAAAGATTATTGTAAGACTTGCTACAATCACTACCAGGAGAATTAGTCTTAGAGTGGAAGGAAAGAGGATGTTGGCTGAGCTCTTAGCACACAGGTTCTTCACTCCCCAGAGAAGCTGCAGCCCTTTCACAGAGGACTATCCCCATGCCCTGTAGGCCCTAGACCATGACGTCCACTGCATGAAAGGTATAAGGCTCCTCCATTTTCTAAACGCCAGAGACAACTGGTATGAATGAACTGGACCTCTAAGAACAAACCAAACATCCTACGGTTCATTTGTAATTCAAAATTCAGTGTACAATGTGGATAAGAGAGTCCTTCAGTGTTGGAGTACACCAAACAAATGTGGTTACACCTTCCAGACCCAAGTTCAAGCTGCTTTGCAGGATATCTGTTATGTGACCCCTGTGAAAGAGTCATTTGACCCCAAAGGGATCGTGATCCACAGGCTGAGAACCGAACCGTGGCTCTAGTCTCTTTTGCTTCAGCTCGTGCTCCTCACCAAGAAGGGCGTCACCCTGGCACTTCCTCATGGACCTGCACTGCTAACTTGTATTAGGATGAGGATTGATGCACTCTTAAGTGCCTTTCTGCCCCTTGTCTCAACACTGACAGTCAGAGTAACCTGGCACTGCAGTTTCTGCCTGACAAGAAAGGCAGAGCTTTAAGTTCACACTGGTCACAGGTGAAGCTGACAGCCAGCAAAAAACAGTTGACTGCTCAGGTGGGTGTTTACTGACTTTTTGTTGCTGGGATACAATACCATGACCAAGGGAACTTGCCGAAGGGAGAGTCTGTCCAGCCTATAGTTACAGAGCAAGAATCCACAGTGACGGAGACGGACAGGCATGGAGTAGGAAGTTGGGAGGAGGGGCAAAGACTGACCCCTATGACATACAGCTTCCAGCACGACTACACCTCCCAAAGGTTCCACAGCATCCCTAAACAGGGCCAACAACTGAGGACCAAGTGTTCATACACATGAACCTATGGGGGCCATTTCTCACTCAAACCCCCACAGCTGGAATTTTCATTTAGAGATTTCATTTATGTGTTTATTTATAAGACCTGTTTATTAGGAGAGGAGGAGGCTCTAGGGGAATAATGAGGGATAGGGCATCCGTTGCCAAACTCTGGAGCTGGAAGGATTAAGGGAAAATCCCTCTTAAAGCCAAGGCCCTAAGTGGGGCTCAGAGTTCCAGGAAGTCAGCTATTTGTACAATTCCCAGAGGCTGGGAAAGAAAAGCAGCTGACCCCCAATCCCAGTGTTTGCAGAAACAGACAGACTTTACCTTCTCCTGGTAGCTTCGAATTACAGCCTATCTAGGAAAAAAAAAGACTTTATACCCCGATTCTGCCCCCCAGTGAGACCCTGCTACTCATTCCTTAGCTTAGCTAGGAACCCCACTCAAGTCATGCTGCCCTGATTACAGTACCTTTGGATCTTGGGGTGTCCCACTCAGGTTAATAAAGTCTCCCTGTGATGTGGAGGCTGACTTGAATTGTCACTCTTTCCTTCTGTAAACTCAGTTCTTAAGCTTTTGGTGCTGAGCCCAGGGAAGGCTTTGTGGGAGGGTACCATCTCCTCTGGCCTCCTCTTTGTCAGACTCTCCTCTTCTCCATATCCTGCATCTTCTCATTCCTTTGTCTGAGAGCCACTCTGAGTTTGGTAAGGCTGGATAGCAACAGAGACATCACCCAGAGCACCCTTCCCCCCTGGAGCCACGGTCTCCAGCTGCCTCGTTACATCCGTTACACCCGAGTTAAGCAAGGGCTTCTCTGTCTCCTTGCTGGCTTGGGTGGTACTCTCACTCTTCTTACTCTTCGACCTGAACTCTGGCAGGCAAGAGGGCCACCGCTGATGTCTCCTCCCAACACTGGCTGTGCTCCTTGCTGAACACAGAGAAGCAGGTAAGAGCTCTTGTTCCTCTCCCAGTGGGCTTCCTCTCAGACCTGGGTGTGGGGAGGTTTCTCATTCTCCATCGTTCCCTCAGGGACACCCAAATGCTCTCTTTTGGGAACTGGGAACTTCGTTCCAGTGACATTTCTGATCTTAGGGGATGCTTTAAGTAAGAGATGATCCCTGGCCTATTCAGGCCTACATAGTAAGCAATATCCCTTCTGCTCCCTTCAGCCCCTATAGAAATCAGTGTCAAGAATTCTCAAGAAATTAAAAATACATGTAGCAGATGACCCAGCTACATACAGTCCCTTGACATATAGCCCAAGGATTTGATGTCATTCTCCACAGATACTTGTTCAACCATGTTCATTGCTGCTCTGTTCACAGTACCTAGGAAAAAGAAACAACCTTAACATCCTGCAACCCACGAATGGATAATAAAATGTGGTAAATATACATGATGAAACACAATTCAGCTTAAAAAAAAAAAAGGAAAGAAAGAAGGAAAGAAAAAAGGAAAAAGAAATCATGGGCATTGTAGGTAAATGGGTGGACCCAGAAAACGTCATATTGAGTGAGCAACCCAGACCCAGAAAGATAAGCCCCTCATGCTCCCTCTCATTGGAGCCTCCTAGCTCCAAATCTTTCTGTGAGTACATGCTTGTAGTAACTATAGAAACAGGGAAAGTAAGCGGGGTGGTGGTGGCCCACGCCTTTAATCCCAGCATGCAGGAGGCAGAGGCATGTGAATCTTTGTGAGTTTAAGGCCAGCCTGGTCTATAAAGTAAGTCCAGGATAGTGAAGGTTACACAGAGAAACCCTGCCTTGAAAAACAAAAACAAAACCCAAACAAACAAAAAACAAAAACAAAAAGAAAGAAAGAAACCAGGAAACTAAAACAGAACCGTTGCCAGGATAGGAAAATTGGGAAGGAAAAGAGAGGAATAGCAGTGATCTGGTCAGAGAAATGAGAGGGGGTGGGAAGAGTCATCAGGGAAGGGAGGGGAGGGAGGCAAATGCAGGGGAAGGCGGGAGAAGGTGGAAGGGGACGAGCAGGATACAGTGAGCTGATAGGGAAATGAGGAAAGGGGGCTAAGGTGACAGAGGTAAATACAGGAGGAAGAGGGAGGGGGAGAATAACACTAAGGATGTCTGGAAAAGCCACAGTAAACCATACTATTGTGATACCCAGACTGCCCAGATTGCAAGAACCCCCAAAAAGACCACCAGGACTTGATACCGATACAACATACACAGGGTCCTGTATAATGTATGGGCTTGAGCTCAGGTCACAATCCTTCCTGACGCAGCAGGATAGCAGAGTGGCACCGGGCTTCAAGGGCAATGGGCTTATAAAGGGGAAAAACTGTAATTGGGGGTTGGAGTCACAGGGAAGTAAGGAAAAAACCCTAAGTGGGGCTTGTGTGTCACAGGAATGTCAACCTTCAGGCAGGTTGGGTGGAGGCTGGAACTCAAGGGGAAGTTTTTGTTTTATTTTATTTTATTTTTTTAAATCTCAGAGGAACATTGGGAGCTAATTGTATCTAATTGCTCCGGTGGAGTTTCTGGAGGCTGCTGGCAGGTGCAGTTTACAGCAGTACATGGTCATTCCCGGAATGCAGGGAGAAAGGTCTCCTAGGGGACAAGTTCTCACAGAAAATATCAAGTATGGCATTATTTACAAGACATACAGAACATGGCATTAGTTTGGTCCTTACGCTATTAACTATTTACCAAAACAACAACAACAAAAAAACAAACAAAAAAACCCAAAAAATACACAAAGAAAAACAAGAGCAAAAGCACAAAAACTCCAACCAATACATAACTCTGTGTATAAATATACATATATAGCTTTAACGAACTTTTCTCATCTGGGCTGATGATGTTCCCTCCAAGGGCCAAAGACCAACCAACAAAGAAAACCCAAAAGCAGCTCTCTTTTGAGTTGTTAGCCAGGATTGTCCAAGAGACTCCCAAAACATACAGCCTATTACTGTTGCTCTTGGTTACCCCACACACAGAGGTAGAGGGTAAATCCTGATTGCTGAAAACACCGTGCACTTCAGAAACAGTGCCCGGAGACCCCTGACCTGGAAGCCCCATCCCTGAGGACCAGCAGGTGCCATACAAGCTTTCAAAGGAGGGAGGCATCCAACAGTCCTATCAAGCGGTGACGCCTAGGAAGCACAGCAGCAACCAGCATGACACAATAACCCATGTGTGCCGTGGCAGGAACCAACAACTGTCTAACTGGACTTATGACCCACTCAGCAAGAGAAAGACTGTGCCTGGTACTGGGAACCCAGCTAACTACTCAATGCTAGTTGAAATCATGGCTATTGGAGGAGAATCTACAGCCAATAATGTACTAAACCAGCATAATCCTCAACAACAATCTATAAACATTTCTCCTTATACCCACAGGTAAGTGTAATCGTCACCACTCATCAAGGAAGCCTCTCTTTGCAACAGTCAGAGACCATTACAAAAACAAAAACAAACAAAAACCATAGATGCCCAAGTCCTCACTGCAGGCATAATACCAAGATTTGGCCTCCTTTCTTCTCTATCATCAGACTGCCTCCTCAGTCTTACAATTTCTAACCATATAACTAACTTCAAAAAGAACCTACTTATCCCAATGCTATCTCCAATCCTCTGGCAAAGTAGAACACAAAAAGTGTATACTAAGAGTCCCTTCCTAAACCATCCACAGAATTGCATGAAGCCTGGCTCAGACGCCTCCCGCTGGTCCTTCTGAAGGCTCCTTTCTTCCCACATAAACCCTTACACCTAAATACCTTTGAACTTTTATATGGCAGCTCCTCCATAACCTCCGGAATGCCAGTTCCTTCCTCTTAATACTTAATCCCACCTTCTTCTCCTCCAACACCTCCAACAAATCCTCTGGATCTAAGTAGACCAAAAACTCCAATACCCTCCACCTAGCCTGAAGCCTCCATCTTGAGGCTGGACAATAAGGTAGATCTCAGTGTTCCACACACACCTAATATTACCCTGCGACAAAACTGGAAAGGGCGGCTCAAAGTCATACTCATCACCACACAACAGCAAAGCTCCAAGGATGTCTAAACTTAAGCGGCCCCTACCCTCTACAACTGTATTTCTACAGGCCCACTTCTCTCTGACTCTCCAGGCTTTCTCCAGTCCAGAGGAAACTTCTGTGGTAGTCTCTCGCCTTCCAACAGTGGTTGCTCTTGATGCAGTACAGCAGGATCTCCGGCTGACACCCTGACTAGTCACATCTGAGAAACTTCTGGATGTCACTGACATCCTCTAGTGACAGGGCAGTTTTCTCTCCTTCACCCCTGATCAGATAGTTGCTTATATTGACTATTTCATTTTATTCACTTTTTCACACTGCCCCTCCCTCCTCACTAAACCTAAAGGGTCAAATGGGCCTAGAAGCTAATGGACCAACAGACAGAACGAATGCAGTAGCTGGCATCTGGAGATGGGAGTCACAATGTCGGACTCTCACATTGACTCTCTAATAGTGATAATAAGCCTGACGCTTTCTCTGACGTTAGCCAAAGCAGTTCGCAGAGAATGGAATCTGACTAAAAATACCTCCTTTGCTACCTGCTGCTAGGAACCTGGTGTTGCTGCACCCAGATGGATCCCCCAAAAGAACCAGAAGACTGGAAACCACTGTAAACACAAGAGGAGTCTTTAATTCAGCCTGGTCGGGATCGCTCTTGGGAAATGACCCCAGGTGGTGACCTGAAGAAATTTTTATAGTTAACATAAGGGGGTCTAAAGTCCAACCGCTACAGAGAGGAAAAGGTGCCAAGACCACTCACAGCTTAACTTTCTTTGTTCTTTTTTTTCCGTTTTTGGCCATTTGCTCAGGGAAGTTTTTTCAGTAGTCCCATCTCTAGGGGCAGGTCAGTTGCTATCAGATAACACTATCTCTGGTTGTAGCTGTGAGCTTGAATTTCTTTTAAGTCTGTTTCTTCAAAGAACTCTGTGGACCTCAGATAGGCCATTTGTGAAGCCAAGATCATCCAGTGTGAGCTCAAAAGGCTCTGTTTTTCCTTTGGTGTTAATAGCACCCCCCTGGCTCTGCGGTCCTGTCGGTGTTTATAGCACTTCCGAGGGCTCCAGTCTTTCTCTCAGTGTTTTCTCTATTTGCCCTTTGTTTGGCTCCCAAGGGCTGGGTCACCTGGAACACTCCACTCTCCTCCCAGAGAGCCTACATTTTGACTCATACTTTCCCAAATTACCTAAATCAAAATTTCTCTCTGACAACACAACTTTGTTTGTTTTTTGTTTTTGAGATAGGGTTTCTCTGTGTAGCCCTGGCTGTCCTGGAACTCACTCTGCAGCCTCTGGCTGGCCTTGAATTCAGAGATCTGCCTGCCTCATGCGCCACCCCCACCCCCTGCACAACACAAATTTTAAAGAAACACAATTCCTTTGTCTCCCGTGTATTCCACCTCTCCTGGACAGCCAACCTGGCATTTCCCATACTTCTCTCTGCTTAGCTTACTTCACCCCTGAGTTTTCATTTCACTCCTAATGCCAACACCTTTTTTTTTTTCCTTTTGAGACAGAATTTCTTTTTGTAGCTGGCTGTCATGGGACTCTCTTTGTAGACCAGGCTGGCCTCAAACTCACAGGGACCCGAGTGAGTGCTGGGATTAAAGACATAAGCCTCCATGCCCAGCTACACACCTCTTAATGTAAATATATACATGCCAGGTGCAAATGTTACCTACCCCATACCACTCCCCAAATATGACAGGTCCACTAATTTGGTCCAAAGTTGGGTATAGGCCCAACTCAAGCTAGACTATGGAAAGATTTCAAAGCTCCTGCTGGTCTCCTGGCTCTGCCCTATTCACAATACTCATTATACTCCTTACTCCTGCACTGTGCTGGCCGCAAGGCTGCTCCAGATCCCCACTCCCTTTATAAGAGCAAGGTTCCCCCCTGGCCCCCGCTATTCTGGATATCCTCCCTTCTCTTGCAGATAGCCCTGGTCATATCCAGTCTGCTTCTTTTCCTCTGTGCTCTGGACTCTTCTAGATGCCCCCCGGCCCTGCATTGAAACTCTCCCTGCAACCATGGAGTGGCCATTTCGGTGGTTTCTTTACTTTGTCCCTCACATACAGTACTAAACAAACAAAAGGGTGTCCTGTGGATTGGTTCTGAATTCAAAAACATACAGGGAGATTTATGGACTGGCCTAAAGGACTCAAGAAAATGAACTGATTGATTAACTTTCTACAGCATAAAAAACCACCCTCCTCCCACAGGTAGCTCTAGTCTATCAGGCTCCCTTTATCCTTCCCTGTCTGTGACCTTCGCAATGTCAAGGCAACCTCACCCTCAACATATTTCCCCCAAAGGGACTCCCCTATAACACAAAAATGTTCAAGAATGCCTGAGTTATTGGTCTTCCGACTTTCAATCTGCTTGAATCTACCAAAGGCTCCCAACATCACTGAGGGCAAGAGACCTCACTTCCCAGGGCTAGTTAAGTCTTTTCCAAAATTCCAAACCCTTTCCACTCATATCTGATTCCACACCCAGTTGTTGGTTTCTAAACACCCCCACACTTTACTGGGTTTTCCTTGACACTAGTACCTTCCACCTAACACAGGAAAACCCCGCAATTAACCAATCTTGCTAGTCAGGTTACAACCTTTCCCCACTTTGTCCCTAGGGCACTCATTTTCCTTATGGCACAACTGAAAGGGTTAACTGTACCCAATAACCTGTTTCAACCTTGTTCCACACCTCTTCTACAACACAGGGCTACTCTGGATCTGCTGGTCAAACATCTACCTATGCCTGCCTAGTAAGTGGACAGGGACTTGTACCCTGGCCTGCTCATCCTCCAGATAGCCCAACTCCCCATGGTGCCCTCTCCTCCAATAAGAGCAAACCACTGCTCTCTGAATCATCCCCTTACTAACAACTCTAGGCATTCTCTCCAGGTGGCTGGCCTAGGAATCTTTACATCAATTCACCTCTGTCTCTCCAGTTCTAAGGAAGCCTTGAGGAAATTTCTAATCAGCTTGACATCCATCCTTCACAATCTACTTGATTCTTTGGACACTGAGGGGCTCCAAATCTATTGAGGACTAGACCTCCTGCTTGCAGTCCACAGAGTGATATGCGCTTTCCTTCAGGAACAACATTACTTCTACCCCAACAAATTAAAATTAGTTTAGGACAGGGCCCAAAGACTTAGAAACCAGGCACCAAAATCTCAACAGCAAGTTCCACTCCAGACAAGCCCTCCGTTCCCTCCATCCCGGCCCCTCCCCTTACTGGCCCCTTCCTCCTATTTCCTTCAGACACTTACATTTTTACCTTGTCTTTTAACAGAGATTATTGCTGGACTGCTTACTGCTATCACGCAGTCTACCACACTAGCCCAGATAAAGGCAACTCTCTCACATATAGCATAGGGAGCACCATTTCTTTGGCCATATCATTTTGAGATTCTTGGGTCTGTAGTGACTCTAATGTGGAAAAGGGGAAACTTCTACCTCTCCTTAAAACCAAGCTCCTAAACTGGGCTCAAAGTTCCAAGAAGCCAGCCATTTGTATAATTCCCAAAGGTGGGAAAAGATAAGCAGCTGACTCCAACCACAGTGGTTGTGGAAACAGAAAGCAGACCTATCCCTCCTCCTGCAGTTAAAAACAAACAAACCTATTTAGAAAAAACCCAGCTTATCTCCCCCATTCTGTCCCTAATGAGCCCCTGCCCTCCCCTTGCTTCCGTGTGCACTCATGCTCTAGTCACCCTGCCGCTGGGTCTGGGGATGCCCCTTGCAGGCTAAATAAGGTCTGCCCTTGCTGGCGAGGTAAGTCTGAACTTTCATTCTTTGTCCCTTTCTTCAAACTCAGTTCTTACAGGGATAATGTGGCAGGGCTTGGACTTGAGGAAGAACTGGGAAAGCTAAAGGTCTGACATCCTTTGAGGTTTGCTAAGTGCAGCAGGAAGTTCAGGTCAGCCTCCCACTGGAGAAGGGCATGCAATGGGTCTAGCGAGGTCCTACATAAGATTCTACCACAGGCCAGCAGACCAACAGCACTCAGCCTGCATCCTCTCTCTCTCCCAGGACCACTGGCCCTGCAGAGGCTTTGCAACTGCAGTGAAGGCTGACAACCCACAGAAGGTCGAAGGGCGCAGCAGCTTTGTCTGCAGCCCCAGCTCCCTGACACCAAGGTTCACAGTGGCTCAGACTCCTGCCCCAGCTGCTTATACTTATGTCTGGAAAAGCACAAGGATCTTGTGTTATGATGTCTGAAAGAGATGAGAAGTGAGATGCCAAACAATGCTCAAAACACAACAGGCCGCCTTGTATGTGATCCTGTATTTATTTCATAGAACTAACAGTAACAACAGCCACATCCATCTCTCTAGTTTGGCCTCATCTCAACTAGCTACTGTGGATTTGTCAAGAAGTGCTTTTAGACTGCTGTGTAAACAACTGTGGACCTTAAGACACAAAGTATTGCTTTTTAAGTCTTAAATGAGTTAATTTCTTTGATGTTTACATTTCTACTGGAACTGACCAGATCGACTAGAGTTATGTAAGAAAAACAAATCTCTAAGTAGACTTTGGATTCAGTAACAGTGGGTTTCAGTTTTTAAGACAGGAAAAATTGCAGTGATGGCTTCAACTTACTTGAAAACTACTCAGACTTAAAAAAAAATTATGTGTATGAGTATTTTGTCTGCACGTATGCCTGGCACCCGGAGAAGCTAGGAGGAGGCAAACAGATGCCCTGGAACTGGAGTTACAGACTGCTGTGAGCTACATGTGAGGGCTGGGAGCCGGATCCAGGTCCTCTGGAAGAGCAGCCAGTGTGCACTAAACTAGGAAGCCACCGCTCCAGACCCAGATATTTTATATTTGTTTGTTTATATTTTGGTTTTTCGAGACAGGGCTTCTCTGTTTTAGCCCTGGCTGTCCTGGAGCTCACTCTATACACTAAGCTAGCCTTGAACTCACAGAGATTTACTTGTCTCTTGCCTCCCCATTGCTGGGATTAAAGGCATGCACCACCACTGTCCGGCTTTATTCAGATATTTTCATAAGTAGATATTACTTAATCTTAAGGTTTCAAGTTATCAAAACAATTTTTGAAACTAGTTTTTAAAGAGACATGGTTTGTAAAACATTGTTCTCAATGCCATTTGAAATTAATGCTACATTCAGCCTCTATAAGAGATGCTTCTTATTTCAATAGTAGGCAGTTAATGCAGAAACCCAGAACTGGCCAACATGTCAAGGATAGATGATGGGGTGCTCCACCCTACATGGACATCTCTACCACTGGAAAAAACTCAGGGAACAGTACAGAAGAGGGTCAAGAAAAGCTCCAAGAGCCAGAGGATGAGGGTGTGCAGAAAAAAAAAAAGGATGTCCTTTGGACACAACCAAGCTGCTACACTCATGAACTCACTGACCCTGTGCTTGTCTGCATAATGCATCCCTATGACTAACCCTGTCGTCTCACCATGGATGTTGGATGGAGCCATGAGACCCCACCTCTCCCTGGGGTGATACTGGCAGCTACTGGTTGCTGGAGGTGGGGGATGTCACTTTCTTCACAAGTGTAGCCTCTGATAATGGTCCAGAATAACCTCTTATCCACACTCATACGAGAAACTCCATTAAATTAAATGGGACACACACAGGAAAAGGACATGAAAATAGGAGGAGTTTGCTGGGAAGAAGGGTTTTAAGAGGAGCGAGAGTATAAAAGGGTCTTGGGAAATAAAAATGACTAAAACTAAAATTTACTATCTACGTGTATGAAAATGTCAAGAAATTAAAACACATAATTGTTTTCAATAGGTCGCTTAACATGCTTGAGTCATTCATAGTCACCAGCTTTACTTAGAGATTATGTTTGACGACAGCTGGGTCATAGGCATATGGGTATTCTAAAAATACTTATTGGCCATTTTTATTTCTTCTGAGGACTTTCTGTTCAATTCTTTGCCCCCATTTTTATTGAGTTTATTTACTTTTTTTGAATGTTCCGTATATTCTAAGTATTAGTGAGGTGATATGTATAGCTATAAAGATTTTCTTCTATTCTGTAAGGCTTCTTCACTCAATTTTTTAAAACTTCTATACAGAAGTTTTGTAAATTCATGAGGTCCTGGTTGTTGGTTGTTGGCCTTATATTCTGAGCATTAGAGTCCTAGTCAAAAGTCCTTGGCTATGCCTTTATCTTCAACTGTGTTTTTCCTGCCTCTTTCCCTCAACAGGTGTTACACTGTTGACTTTAATACATTCAGAGTTAATTTTTGTGCAGGGCGAGAGATTGAGATCTAGTTTTAGTCTTGTATATCTACAGCACCCTTTGCAGTGAAGAGGCAGTCTTCTCCAGCAACTATTTTTGGAATCACAGTAAAAGGAACCAGACAGCCGTAACTGGGTGGGTTTATGACTGGACCTTCTCCATGTGTTTTTGTGTCAGAGCCATACTGTACTTGTAGCTAGGGCTCTGTAATACAATCTGAAGTCATGTCGTATATGGTGGTGATACTTTCAGTCTTTTCTGCCTGTCTTCCACTCCCAGATTGATCTGGCTGAGAATTTTTAGCTTCCAAATGAATCTTAAGCTATTTTTCTTTCTTTCTGATCAATAGCATTGGAATTTTGATGAAGATTACATTAAATCTTTAGATTTCTTCTAATAAGATAGTCATTTTCACAATAATGAGTCCTTTCCTCCATTTCCTTCCTCATTGTAGAAGTCTTTCATTTCCTTGGCTAGAAGGTATGTTTTTAATGGCAACTGTGAGATTGTATTCTTAATTTCCCCCTCAGTGTGTTTGTTATTGGTATACAGTATAGCCATTGTTGTTGTGTGCTGATTGTGCATCCTGCTACTTGATGAGAGTGTTTATCAGTCTAAAAGTTTTCTGGTGGAGTCTTTAGGGTCTCTTTTATATAAAATCATACAATCTATAAATAAGGATACTTTAATGCCTTCTTTTCTTATTTGTATTCCATTTCTACCTTGTCTCACTGATCTGGCTGAGACTTCTAGTACTGTATTGAACAAGAATGGAGAAAGGTGACACTCATATCTTGTTCCTGGTTTGACTGGAAATGCCTTGATTTTTCAACTCAATTGGTACAGTATCAGCTACAAGTGTGCTACATATAACCTTCATTATGTTGAGGTAGGTTCTTTCTATTCCCACTTTCTTCAGGAGTTTTATTCTTAAGGTCTGTCGGATTTTTGCCAAAAGCCCTTTTTGCACCTAATGAGATCATCTTGTGAGTTGTGAATGCATTTATGTGATATTTCATATTATTGCATGTTTGTTTATGCATGCTGAACTATTCCTGTATCTCTGGAATGAACCCAGCCTGATCATGGTGAATGATCAGTTTGATATGCTCTTGAATTTGGGTTGCAAGGTTGTGGTGTTTTGTTGCTGTTGTTGTTTGATAAAATAATCTCCTGATTGAGAAGATAACAAACAGCCTAATGAAATAAGGAGCTAAGGTAAGACATGAAAGGGGAATTCAAAAAAGATACATAAGTACTGAAGAAAATAATAATCTGAACTGTTGGAAATGGAAAGCATACTAATTCACGTAAGAAGCTCTGTGGAAAGTCTCCCCACAGAACAGATCAAGCAGAAGGTCTATCTGAGGTTAAGAGCACTGACTGCCCTTCCAGAGGTCCTGAGTTCGATTCCCAGCAACCACGTGATGGCTCACACCCATCTGTAATGTGATCTAATGTCCTCTTCTGGCGTGCAGGCGTACATGCAGACAGAGCATTGTATTCATAATAAATAAATAAATAAATAAATAAATAAATAAGGTCTATCTGAGCTGAAGATAAGGTCCAGGAACTGGAACAATCAAACAAGGATCAAGATAAAATCAGAAGGTATCAGTGGGAATTCCAAGACATATGTGACACTCTGAAAAGACCCAACCTATGGGCAATAGGCATAGAAAGAGAACCTAGTTCTAAAGGCATAGAAAACACTAAAAAGAAAAAAAAAAACCCAACACTTTTTTAAAGTTAGGAAAATAGGTGCTTATCAGACTATACTGGTTAGTAGGCAAGTTCGTGGGACAGTCTCTTGACTGATGATGTTGGAGGCCCAGCCCACTATAGGTAGGGCAACTCCTGGACAGGTATTCCTGGGTTGCATAAAAAAGCAAGATGAATGAGCCATGGCGAGCAAGGTAGTAAGCAGCACTCTCCTATGGTTCCCAGCCCTGACTGTCCTCAGGCTGCGGTGTGGAAGTGTGACATAAAATAAGCCCTTTCCTCCCAAGTTGCTTCTAGCCAGTGCTTTATCCCAGCAATAAAAGCAAAGCTGACAGACACCAAAAGATGTTCCAAATAAATGGACCTACGACAGAGGCCAGTGCTAGTGTTCTACCATCTGACAAAACTGGCTTCAAACCAAAACTAGTGATAAAAGATAAAGATGGTTATTTCGCACTGCTTAGGACAACAACAGCAAGAGGATATGATGATCCTTAACACATATGCACCCAACTTCATAAAACAGTACTGCATGTGTCATATACACTCCTATGTTGGGGCTGAGGCTTGTTACAACCACAATGCAAGTAAATAAAAGAAAAACAGAACAAACAAATAAAAGATAAGTACTTGCCTGAGTGTGGTGGCACATGCCTTTAATCCCAGCACTTAGAAGGCAGAGAGACCTCTATGAGTTTGAGGTCAGCCTGATCTACACATTCAATTCCAGGACAGCCAGGGATATGTAAAAACTCTGTCTTTAAAAAAAAAAAATGTATTTTGCAATCAAAAGAAGAGATTATACTATATTAAGGAAAAAATGATAGCATAGTTTATTTCCACACAAGAACAAATTATGTTCCAAGTAATCACATAATTTCAAGAAAGACTTTTCCTAAAATATTTTTATAAAAAGTAACCCTGATGCCTTAAGTTCTGGAAATGCCACCTTGTACATTAGTATTACCTTAAATGGAAACATTCTAAAACTTGCATGGGTTTTACAGGTCTCGTTTACACAGATGAAAAAAATTCTTCTAGATAACTTTCATGATAAATTGCTGTTGATAACTTTACTCTGTAGAATCTACTTTGGTGATTTTTATATTGTTAGAAATAATGAACACATGTACACACATACACACATACACACACACACTTTTCTAATGGCTTGTACTGGAGACCATGGAGTTACATTTTGTTAAACCCAGATTGAACAGAGTTGAATTTAGGTTAATACAGAGAAAGGCGTGCTCTGGATGTGTTGTCCTTTGTATTTCCTGAAGCATTAGGTGAATGGTAAAAACTTCAAAGAGCTTCTTGTTACTCCTGCAAAAGAATAGGCATATTATTTAGTTACCACATAATCTGGCGAATAAGATGACTCCCAACTTTAACTTTTCCAGTTAAAATATAGAGTTTGGAATATACTTGCTGTATAAGACTACCCCTCTTCCAATGCACACCCTGTGCAGCAGACTCAGGCTGCAAACTCTATATTTTAATTGGAAAAGTTAAAGTTAAAGTTGGGGGGGGGGCGTCATCTTATATGCCAGAAAATATGGTACTTAGAAGCTTGAGAGAACGTATGCAAATGTGAGGAAATGGCACTTGGTTTTGTTGTTGTTGTTTCTTTAAAGTAATTTATTTACTTTCTTTTTTCTTGTCTGAACATTCGTATGAATGTGTCAGATCCTTTGGGACTGGAGTTGAGCTGCCATGTGGGTGCTGGGAATTGAACCCAGGTGTTTTGAAGGACAGACAGTGCTCTTAACCACTGAACCATCTCTCCAGCCCTAGGGCACTTGTTGTTGTTTTTTTGTTGTTGTTTGTTTGTTTGTTTTTTTAAACAACTGAGAAAATGGCTGACTATACAATTAAGATACTAATAAAACTAACTTTTATGAGCTAAGCCTGAAGTAGAAAAACATTAAAGGCAAAAGAGAACATAATTTATATCCTGAAAACTGAACCCTATTCACTAGCAGAGAATAAATACTAGAAACAAGGAACACACACCCCCTTTCCCACAGTTAGAACCAACTGTCTATCTTAAGGATTCAAACTGGCAATACGCTACTCTTTAATCACTCTCTTTAATGAACATTCAAGCTTGGTGTGGTGGTGCGTACCTTTAATGCCAGCACTCTGGGGCAGAGGCATGCAGATTTGAGTTCCAGGACAGCCTGGTCTGCACAGTAAGTTCCAGGATAGCTAGGGCTACATAGAGAGACCCTGTCTCACAAGACGAAAGGAGGAGGAGGAAGAAAGAAAGAAAAATGAAGAACAAAGAGTGAAGAGGAGGAAGAGAAGGGAAGAAGGAATTCAGTAATTTCTTTTTTATTAGAATCCTATCTTAAATATAAAACAGAATTCTACCATATTTTATTTTCATATCTTGGCATACTTGCCTCTAGAGTGGTTTGTTCTGACGTTATCACTTGATTAATAAACTTGTTCTTCATGGAAAAGCATTTGCCTACTATGCAGTTAGCCCTGGGCTACCAGGACCATAGAAACTAAAGCAACCCTCAATATACAAATGACCTCCCTTGCAATGTCTCAAATGAGAAAGCTTTGTTCTCAGATTTGCATGCTCTCTGATATTTAAAGTTGGTTAGATGAACTGAAACAATTGAGGACAACTCTGCATTCAAAGACTAATAGTCCATTATTAAACGTGTGTGTGTGTGTGTGTGTGTGTGTGTGTGTGTGTTGCATGGCACAGGCACATGCAGGTGGCCCATGCATAATGGGCAGGGAGGACGTCCGGCACACTACTATCTATCTTTCTCTGATTTGGTCTCTCACTGGAACTGGAGTTACGCTGGTATCTTCATCCCCTGCGGTGCTGGGCTCCCAGGTGCTTGCAGCCACACTTAGCTTTTTACGGGAGCACTAGGGATTTGAGCTCAAGTTCTCATGCTTATGAAGTAACTACTTTTTTTTTTTCCCCTGAGACAGGGTTTCTCTGTAAAGTCCTTGCTGGCCTCAAACTCACAGAGATCCACCTGCCTCTGCCTCCCAAGTGTTGGGATTAAAGGTGTGCACCGCCACCACCCTGCTATGAAGTAACTTCTGTTACCTGCCCTATTAGTAATCACAAAATAAGTATCAATTCAACATGTTACAAAAAGATATTCTTACTTGATTTTGGAAAGCTTCTGTAGGATAATACTGAGCTTTTCTAGGATGTGAAGATCAAGTTTAGGGGTCCGGAGCAGCACAGAACAAGTACGAAAAAATAAAGAGCTGCTGCAGGCTTCCAGGAAAGGCTGCAGGGCCTCTGCAAAACAAGTCACCAGGTAAGAAGTATACAAAGGAATTGAAGAAGCAGAGCCAGAACTATGTGAGGCATTTGTCCACACTGGCGTGGGCTTTTATTCTTTCATCCTTAAACTGTAGGCCAAAACTATCACTTGAAAAGTGAAATCATCCATTGGCTCTTGTTGGGTGTCACAAGGAGCAGGCCATTATCTAATACAAAGTGTGTTGGAAAGAAAAGGGGAAACTTTCTTCAAGAAACTACTAACTGGAAGACCAGTCTAGGTGATTGCAAATAAGAAATCCATTGAAGTAGCAAATCTTTTTTCTTAAAACCCCAATAACAATTCTGAGTATTAGACAGGAAAGATCATTTTGGCCATAAGAACTAATAAATGAAAGATTCATAACAGATTGAAAACCTAAGGGTAAAAATGTTAAGGAATCATCGTGGAAGAGTGGGCAGAAACATGAGGATCAAGTAGTCTGCCGCAGGATTGTGCCTCCTAGGATGTCAGCTCCTACTATCAAGTCTCACCAACACGACTACTTACATATGAGCTGAACAAAACAACAGAGATGCCAAAGTGGATGAGGAAAACCCACAAGGCCTTGTGGAGACCAAACCAATGCCATTTTGTGTTCAGGGCCTGAGAACCCTACCCCACCACTACCACCACCCCGGCGTTTCCAGGGAAAGCCACAAACATACAGCTAGCAACTGTTCCTGGGAGCTTGCACCCAGAGCCAACCAATCAGAGCCACAGGTCACTGTGACCAGAACATACAAAAAACTGCCCCCTGTGGTCTGGCTCTGATTCCCCCTCTCTTAGCCCTGGTCCCCAGGCAATCAGCTTAACCGGCCTGGACCTTTAAAAACGCTGTTCCCCAGCACTAGGGGCTGCCACCTTCCCTCCTCACAAGGGGGCTGATGGTCCAGGCTCTGAGCTTGAAATAAACGAGATTCTTTGTGATTTGCATCCGGCTGATTCCTGGTGGTCTTTAGGGGTTTCACGACTTGGGCATTACAGCCTCACCCCTACACAAAACAGTACAGGCAACTAGGAATGCTGAGGGTGGGAGAAGCCATCTTCTCCAGGGAAGACCACACCAGCTGTTTACCCTACACCAAATAAATGGTCAGCCCTGAAAACATACACATACATGTAACATGATACAGTCTGAGCAGCTTGTAGTCACGTATTCAGGGGTGTGTGTTTATTTACACATACATGTGTGTAATAAAAATGAACAAAGGCATTGAATTTGAAGGAGAACAAAACAAGACATATAGGAGAATTTGAAGGAGTAGAGGAAAGGGCATGATGTAATTATATCATAATCTTAAAACAAAGTATCTTTTAAATTTTAAAGTGTTCACATAAAGATGAATTTATTTAAAAAATTAAGAGTGAAATTGAAAACTTAAAAGTCAAAACAAAAAAGAAATTAGCAACTTAGAAGAGGAAAGGAGAGATGACTGCATATATTTGCTGTAAGACTGACACCATTACCATGAGTTCTTATGGATCAATTAGAAAAGATGAATCTCGTATTTTTATCAGAACACAACTAACCCAACTATAAGAAAACACAATATATTCAATCTCATTAATAATAAAAGAATAAGCTGGGCAGTGGTGGTGCATGCCTTTAATCCCAGTACTTAGGAGGCAGAGGCAGCAGATCTCTGAGTTTGAGGCTAGCCTGGTCTACAGAGTGAGTTCCAGGACAGCCAGGGCTACACAGAGAAACCTTGTCTGGAGAAAACAAAAAGGAAAGGAGGAAAGGGGAGGGGGGAGAGAGGAAAGGGGATAGGAGAGGGGAGAGAGGAGGGGTGAATAGGAGAGGGGAGAGAGGAGGGGTGATAGGAGAGGGGAGAGAGGAGGGGTGAATAGGAGAGGGGAGAGAGGAGGGGGATAGGAGAGGGGAGAGAGAAGGGGGGATAGGAGAGGGGAGAGAGAAGGGCGGATAGGAGAGGGGAGAGAGGAGGGGGGATAGGAGAGGGGAGAGAGAAGGGCGGATAGGAGAGGGGAGAGAGGAGGGGGGATAGGAGAGGGGAGAGAGAAGGGCGGATAGGAGAGGGGAGAGAGGAGGGGGGATAGGAGAGGGGAGAGAGGAGGGGTGAATAGGAGAGGGGAGAGAGGAGGGGGGATAGGAGAGGGGAGAGAGGAGGGGGGATAGGAGAGGGGAGGGGAGAGAGGAGGGGGGATAGGAGAGGGGAGAGAGGAGGGGGGATAGGAGAGGGGAGAGAGGAGGGGGATAGGAAAGGGGAGGGGAGAGAGAAGGGCGGATAGGAGAGGGGAGAGAGGAGGGGGGATAGGAGAGGGGAGAGAGGAGGGGTGAATAGGAGAGGGGAGAGAGGAGGGGGGATAGGAGAGGGGAGAGAGGAGGGGGGATAGGAGAGGGGAGAGAGGAGGGGGACATGAGAAGGGAGAGAGGGGAGAGGGGACAGAGAGGGAGGAAAGGGAGAGAGGGGAGGGGATGAGAGGGAGAATTTTATTCAGCATTAGAAAAGCAAAATCATGACATTTTCAGAAAATGGATGCAAATGGAATTATGTTAAATGAAATAAGCCAGACTCAGAGACAAATATCACATTATTTCTCATACAAGGAACTTAAATTTTAGATTATATACATATGTATGTAGCTATATCTATATGTTTGTATTTGCAGGATACTTAACTATAAAAGGAATCATAAAAGGGGAGGAAGAGATCATAAAATAGGAACAGCAGAAGACATGCACTAAGAAGGTATGAAAGGGCACAAACTGGAGGAAGAACAAGAGCCATCTGAAGGAAGGGGCAGAGCGGGCAGTGGGGGGAGGGGCACACAGCAACAAGGTATGACAATGAAATCTCACTTTTGGACAAATGATCACTTTTGGAAATAGCCACCACTTAGAAGCTGCAGTAGAGCCCAGTGTGTGGGGTTAACCTCTCCTGATTAGGAGATGAAAGCACCATTTCTTTACACACATAAGACATACAAACTTACTGGATTCCACTGTCATCTGAAGCAAACTATCGATGACGTTAGATAAGAGCCCTTTACTGGATATTCTCAGGTGTCTCAGTATCACTGGAACAGCTTGGTACTCCAAAAATAGGGTTTTTCCTTCATCTGTCTTCAAGTCCAAACAAAGGGAATCAAATGCTTGAGCTAGGTAGTCAGCTAGAAACAATATAAACAACCATCTATGCATCAATTATTCAATCAGAAGCAAGGTTTTTAAAAAAAAAAACTCACCATTTTAATAAAATAAAAATATAAAATAATTAAATGATCACAAACTAAGTTTAGATTCCTCTTCTTCACTGGTTTATTGGAATGCAATGGAGAAGGAAAAAGAAAAGATAGCCCAATTACAAAGGGTTAATTGTTGATATAATAATAATAAGCCCCATTTTGTTTATAATAAGAAAGAAAATGATTAATATTAAATGACACAGCAGTATATATTTCCATGCTTCTACTAACTTAAACAGAACTAGTATTAGTATCTTAAAGACAGCTTCTAAGGTTCCATGTCTTATCGCTGACTTCTAAATACCTCCCCACTTAAAATTGTAACTATACACAAACTTGCTTAACAAGTTCTAAGCAAGGATTTCTGTCTCCTACTAAAGAGCAAATATCACACCATTCAAAACAACTTCAAAAAGGCTGGGCTGTGGGCTTCGACCTTTTCCAAACCTACTTTATTTGGGGTTCTTTAATTCTTACACCTCCCTTCCAACCCACCTGCCCTAGATAGGAGAGAAAGGATGTTAATGGGAACAGGGGAAGGAGACATTTTGGACTCAGTTCCTGGGAGCGATTCCCCTGGCGTAGCCTGCAGGATTCAGCAGACCAGCATTTCAACCAAAGTTGCTGCTGGAACCCGGACCCCGGACCCTCCTCTGGAGCTGTCTCTCTAGGAGCGTTTCTCAAAGTGGAACGATGAACAGCCAGACAATCTCAAAACCCAAAAAGCCCCCAGCCACCTGTTTTGGGCTCATATATATCAGAGTCTGTATTAAGATGTGTTTTAGCCTGCAAAAACCAAGCCCCCTCACGAGACGGTTCATCTTCTAGTGGATAAACATCACCTGTTCTCTCACAAGTCTGTTCCCCATCCCACATTTAAGATCAAAACAAAAACATGTTTACATCCACTACCTATGCCACACTTGGGATCAAAACAAAAAACCTGTGTACGTCCACTACACTGGGCTTTGCTGTGGTCCACTACACTTTGTGACCTAACCATTATTATGAACGACAGCAATTATTTTACCGAACAGCACTAAAATGGCACTTTGAGATCAGATTCTTCAACTCCCTTCCCTTTAAACATGTTCCACATGTGACTGGCAAGCCACTAAGTCAAGAGAGGCACCAATTAAATTACCATCAATGCAAATAAAATATCAGAGACTTGTACCATTACACTTTGATTCAGCAGATATCCCATTATGACATGTACAATAGTTTTAACTGCTTTTAAACATGTACAGTTTCCAAAACGTTCCTTCAGTATAAAATTCTAAGAAATTTTTAAAAATCCATGCTGTTCACATAACACTGAGTTACCTTTTTTAAAAAGTATTATTTAAAGGAGAAGGTTTAATAGAGTGTCTTGGGGCAAGCATACGCCTTTCATAAAGTATGCAGAGGCAGGTTACAGGCTAGCAAGGACTACATAGCCAGACCCTGCTAATAATAGTAGTAATAGTGGTAATGATAATAATAATAATAATAATAATAATAATAATAATAATAATAATAATAATAATAAAATAATCATAATCATAATCATAATCCAAAGTCATTAGTTGGTAAATGGAATCCCCTAGTGGTGCCAGGTGTGGGGTATCTCCCTGTGAGCTGTCAGTTGGGGAAGGGTGGGCTGGAGATCACTAGCACAGGCCTCTTCTGCCATTGCTCTTCTCTGCCCCTCAGAACTGGACTATAAGAGCCCACGGCTGAAGACATTGCACACTTTGGTTGCAGAACATGGAGAACACAAGCTGGCCCTATGCTGCTTCCTACTGGCTTTCTCGTTCCTGGAAGGTGCCACCCAGGCTGCTGCAAGAAATGGCCAGTGTAACAGTCTTTTGCAGCTGTAAACCTCACAAGCTACGACACCAACATGCCAGGTAAGCTGTGCCCACTGGAGCAATAGTGGCAGGACTGTTATGCTCTTGGGAAGTCCCTGAGTTCAGCTCCCAGCTTGCAGTGTTGGGTGGCTCACAACTCCAATTCCAGTTCCACAGGAACCAACACTGCTGGCTCTCACATGCACACACACACCATACAGACACATACACAGAATAAGAAATAATAAAAATAATTCTCTAAAATGTGTATGAAAAAACTTTGAGAAATCCTAATCTGTATCCATTTGTGGTATGCTATTTTTATTTCTAGAAGAGTTCAGTTCAAAGAACACAAATACCACTTAATTTTTTACATAAAAATAAAATCTGCAAACAAATACATATTTAGCACAACTGCTAGGTTCTGTTCAGATTTGTCTGGCTTGTAACTTCATTTGTGCATGTTTGTGTGCGGGCGGAGGACAGACACTGGTGTTAGGTGCCACTCTTATTTTTGAAATCAAAATATAATCACATCATTTTCCCTTTCTCATTCCTCACTCCACCCCCTCCTATGTACATTCCCACTCATGGCCCCTGGACCCTTTTTCTTTAGTTGTTTTGAGCCAGGGTCTCTCACTGAACTTGAATCAACATTTTGGTTAGAGAGGCTGACCAGTGAGCCCAAGCAATACACCTGTTTGTAGCCCTCAGTGCTGGGAACGGAGTCATACACTGCTGTGCCCGGCTTTTGTATGGATGTCAGGAATCTAAACTAGAGTCCTTATGCTTGTATGGCAGGCACTTTAGCCACCAAGTCATCTGCTTGGCCAAACATTTTTTTGAAGCAACAACACAAAATAGCAAAGCCTGACCTCTTCGCAGGAACAAGTTTTACAGCAGCGCCCCCTACTGTATTTGAAATTACCTGCAAGAGTAAACATGATTAAGTGTATTATCGTAGGGCTGTTAGTTGAGACAGGGTCTTACTTGGATAGCTAGCTCTGCCTAGTCTGGAACATCAGGTGTAGACCAGGCTGGCCTTAAATCTGCCTTAGTTCTCTTGCCTTGGCTTTCCTAGTGCTAATTAGACATGTTTGTCACTGCATCCAGCTTAATGGTACTTTTTTTTTTTTTAATTTATAAGCTTAAAAGGTTGTCCTTTTCTTTCCTTCTTTAAATCTTTTGGTCTGGACTTTTGCTTTGTATATTACAGTTTCCTATTTTGTGTTTTTATGGGTTGTGTGTGTGTGTGTGTGTTTCTTGTATTTTTCTTCTTATGTAAAAAAAAATTCTGTTTAGCATTGCTTTATTTTGTCTGTTTTCTAAAAAGATAGAGAAGCAAGGCATGGAGTTAGACTGGTGGAGAGGATCCCAGAGGAGATGAGGGAGGAGAAACCATGATCAGAATATAGTGAATGAGAAAATTTATCTTCAGTTTTAAAATGAGGGGAAAAGAGTCGTCCCTTAACAGTTTTCACAGATAGAAAAATAGTATTTGGTTATTAGTTTTCTAAAGAGCTTTTAATCCTTTTAAAGATATTTGTTTTATTTGTAATTACACATATATACGTGGGAAGCAGGGGGAACATGAGTGTGGGTGCCTGCAGGGGCCATGTGGGACTGCAGCTGTGGGAGAGGTGCTGGGAGCCACACTCCAGTCCGCCACAAGAGGAGCAAGCACTCTTAACCACCGAGTGGCCTAACCTTTCAAAAATAAGTCAAGCTGTGTCATTTTAATTTCTTTACTGTTGAAGATTTTCTAAAAAAATAAAACTAATAAAATGAATTTAGCTTTCCAACATTTCAGTTATCAACTGCATCAAAACTTGCTTTTAAAAATGTCTGTGCTTGAGCTGGAGAGTTGGCTCAGTGGTTACGAGCATCTCATGGCTCTTGCAGAGGACCGGAATTTTGTTCCCAGCACCCATGTCAGGAAGCTTACAACCTCCTCTGACTCCAGTTCCAGGTGCTCCAACACCAAGGGTGCTACATTCACATGCATGCGTGTACACACACACACACACACACACACACACACACACACACACACACACACACTTTAAATGAGAAAATATTTTTTAAATGAATTGTGGGCAGTGCTGCTCAGACTGCTGCCCTGGGCTAGCCCTCCTGTTTCTGCTGCAAACGCCCTTGTCCACATCACTAATAGAGACAAGAATGGTCCAAGGTCGATTTTGATTCCCTTCTTCATATTTACTGGAACAGAAGATACTGGCGCAGCACTGTATGTGATGTGCCTGGCAATGTTCAGCCCTGATGTCAGCTGGGACAGGAAAAATAGCCCAGTAAGTTCTACTTGGTGCGTGTGAACTACCACAGACTGGATAAAAAGCCTTCATCCCAGACATGTGCTTCACACAAAGCTGTGTCAGAAGCCATCCCCACAACTCCCCACCTAGCCAGGGAACAGGCTCTGAACACACAAGATCATGTTGACAGATGGAGCTTATTACACTATCAATAAATCTCCTAAAACTTAGAAAAATGTATTATGAAGATCACTTGTAAGGTCAGGTAATGGAAAGACAGCTCAGTGGCAAATGAATGAATGAATGAATGAATGAATGGGCTCCATTACTAGATTGCTGTTTTTTTCTTTTAACAAGATCCTGACACTCAAAAGAAACTTTGTGTTCTTTCCCCTAAATCCATCTGTTTAGCTTAATCTACTTTTTATTCATTTAGTCTACATGGTACATTATAAAAACATGAGAAATTCTCTGCAGCAACTCTTATGAAAAGGGAGCTCTGAGAGCTGGAGGGGTCAAGGACCTGGGCCCATGGGGGCTCACAGAGACTGAACCACCCAAGAGCATGCACAGTCTGGGTCTAGACCCCTACACGTATGTAACAGACATACAGCATGGTCAACACGTGGACCCCCTAGGAATGGTTGTAGGGGCTATCTCCAACTCTGTTGCCTCCCTCTGGATCCCTTTTCCCCTCGCTGGGCTGCCCTGTCAGGCCCCAGTGGGAGAGGATGCACTTAGTCCTGCTGTGACTTGACTTGAGGTGTGAGGCTGGGTTGATACCCCTTAAAGGCCTCCCCTTCTCTGAGAAGGGGGCAGTGTGTGTGTGTGTGTGTGTGTGTGTGTGTGTGTGTGTGTGTGTTTGTGTGTGTAACCCGTAGGAGAGGAGGGAGGTGGCAGGGTCAAGCTGTAAAATGATTAAATTAATAAGTAAATGGAAAAAAGAAAAGGGAACTCTGTTGCCAGCCTCAACCCTTGCCTAATCTGGTGGCTTGGCCAAAGCACACAGAAGCGATGCTGTGTGGACAAGCGCCCAGCGTTGTGTGTTCTGCAGTCTCCTGGAAGATGGCCAGGAATAGATCCCATGATGAGAGGCCAGTGGGGAACAGGAAGATGATCCAGAAAAGGTAGCTAAGCCCAGGCCAAACTTCCAATGCAAGGATCTGTAAACTAGTAAACTGAATTTGTTTCTTAAAGATTTTGTTTTGTCCCAGGGGCCTTGGGGCAGAGGGGCTTCCCTGGCCAAGGGTCCTTGCTGAAAGGGCAGCACACAGAGGAGATAAGGAGTCAGCAAGGGGAGGGAGGGAGCCACGATGATAGTCAGGGAATCTGGCAGCTCCCTGACTGACTAGCACTCAGGTGCTTCTTTGTTTATACAGGTTTCACAGAACAAAGACAGACTAATGATTCTCCAAGTGGTACAGATTATGTGCTTGATTTTTCATTACATGTCCAGGGTTACAAGTACAGTCACAATTAGAAAATACAAACAGAACAGGTTTTATTATTATTATTAACCCTATAACTCCAACTTAAAGAATCTAAAGAATGTCTTCTCCAAAGCAAACACATTTATTATATGACAGCCTGCTTAATAGTGTAGCCTGGCCAGGCGTGGTGATGCACGCCTTTAATCCCAGCACTAGGGAGGCAGAGGCAGGTGGACCACTGTGAGTTCGAGGCCAGCCTGGTCTACAAGCGAGTCCAGAACAGCTAAGACTACACAGAGAGACCCTGTCTCGAAAAAACCAAAAAACAAACAAACAAAAAAGAGTGTAGCCTGTCAGTGTTTGTAGTTTGAGAGCACTCCAGACAAAATATCTAAGCCAGTCTTTTTATGAATAGCAGATGCTAATATCTAACTTCTTTTATTTACATTTCATTGCCTATGCTATAAAGTAGGAAAAGTTTTAGTCAATCTATCTTATTTACTGAGTTTAATTCCTTCAGGAATGTACCCTATATGACCCCCATCTTTACACTATATTTTCAGAGCGCTCTAAGCCTATAGTAAAAAAGAGACCTTGAATCTGTTTTTTGTTTTGTTTTGTTTTGTTTTGTTTTTCGAGACAGGGTTTCTCTGTGTAGCCTTGGCCATTCTGGACTCACTTTGTAGACCAGGCTGGCCTTGAACTCACAGCGATCCACCTGCCTCTGCCTTCCGAGTGCTGGGATTAAAGGCGTGCGCCATCACACCCGGTGAGACCTTGAATCTGTAACCTATTCTCCTGGCCAGTCAGGTTTTGTCAATTGTTTCTGTTTACCCTGCACCAATTATACTGTTTGAGTTTGCTCAGGGGCAAACACCTCAAGGAGACTCCTGGAGTAATGGCCTCATCTAGCTATATCTCCATTTAAAGATCTTGAAGGCATAAGGAATAATAGCCAGATAAAGTTAATTTTAGAATTTTCCTAAAAAGACTCAGGCATAATTTTCTCAGGAAAAGACATAAAATGAATCATAATTCAGAATGTCCCCCAAGAATGCAACATGCAGAGACCAAAACCCAAAAGTTAGAGATAGAAGGAGAGTGATTAGAGCAATCTGCTCAGCTTAGCTGGAACTGTGTCAAGCTGCTGTGCTGGCCTCACAGTTCTCGCCACTTCCAAGGCTTGTGGCTGTGCACCGCACGCATGCCTCATACTCACTGAGGCCATAACAGGGCACTGGATCCACTGGAGCTAAAGCTAGAGGCAACTGAGAGTCATGCTACATGTGTGCTGGGAACCAAACCCAGGGTCTCCGTGAGAGCAGCAAGTGCTCTAAGATGCTCAGCCACCTTTCCTGCCCCATACACGTTGTTTTAAGTCTCTTGTTTGGTATTTTATTATATCAAAAGATAGCTAATACAGTCTAATAAACATTAATTGTGATCTCAAGTAAAACAAGTTCTTAAATATTTAAAGCAGTATCTATTGATAATAACAGCCATCTAACTAAGAATTTACTATATGACAAACTTTTGCCAAACTTTTACATTAATTCTTTCACTTAAGCTTTAAAAAGCAAAATGCGCCACTATTATAAAATACTGCAAATTTCATTCTGAAAAGTATTGAACATACTTGACTATAAAAGAAATGCTTCATTATGTAATACTCATAACTATTTATTCAGTGGACACTCTGGAGGCTCACCTTGAGTGACTGTTTTGAGGACAATTAAGGTTGACAAAAATCTCAGTGACAAAATGGAGCTCTTGAAGAACGATGCTGCCTTTGGTTTGTTCTCCACAGAATGTTCTAAAGAATTATCCTGAATTCCTTTAATGACAACTCCTTTAAATATGTCTTCACCCAATCTCCTCAATGTTGAGGTCATAGTTGAATGCTATGAAAAAAAATATATATATATGCATGATCATCTATTTTAAATACTTTGATTAAATTTATGTAAAGCAAATATTTATGAAAAATAGAATAGAAAATATGCAAAATTACAATTAAAGCTACATAATTAACTTTTAAAAACCAAGTATGGACTTCTTTTCTTAAAATGTTTTCTTAAGAAGTTAAGATCAGGTTAAATCTGGCAGATCAACAAAAGAGAGCTGGACTCCTGTGAGTGCACCTCCTTCCCTCTTGGGAGCCAGGCCAAGTTAGGTTTTTCTCAGAGGCCCTGTTGAAAGGGTGAAGTCTGCAGGAAGCTAATGGAGCAGTGTTGCTCAAAGGAGCACAGGGTGTCTCAAGTGCATCACAGACTGAGCACACGGTGGCCTGGGGACTGATAATCTCAGTCTCTTCAAGGAGGAAAAGCCAGGTTCCCAGGAACCACAAATAACTTAAGTCCTTCCAGGTCCTGTCCCAGCCCTGGACCGGACCAGACCTTGCCAACTCTGCTCTGGGCAGGCACACAGGAGTGCTTGCTTAGCAAATGGCTTGCTTCATGTTTTCAGCTCAGTCTTTCTATAAACACCTCCAGTGGACTCTGAAAATGTAACAATTTCAAAAGAATCAAATACTGGGAATACATGGGAAATTCTCAAAGGATAAATTGCAACAAGAAAACTGACAAAAGGGAAATAATGGCACAGAACAAGGTATCTCTAGAATGACATGGGATCTGATGGCCCTCCACAGACTTATTACAACCCAAACAAAAGGAAACAATTTCACACTACTGAAAATGAGAATGTGCAAGCTAGGCTTAGAAATAACTTAGAAGTTTCTGTGTTGTGTTCTGTGTTCCAGCCCTTGTCACTTATTTTCATGATGATTTTCCACATCGTCATTAGGATTTATAAACTCATTCTAAGTTCAGAATTGATACTGCAATGTGGATAACACATTTTGAATGTATATATGAAAAACTAAAAACAGACATTCTGAGCCTTGGGGACATCAAATGATTGGGCGGTGAGTAGAATGAACAATGTGACGGTTTAAACGTATTGTAAATCAGACTTTGGTATCCCTGAGGAAAAGGATATACTTTTAGTAGCATGCAGAATGTTTCCATTTTTAAAATTTTTAAATAATTAAAACTTGCAAAATTAAAAAATTCTTAAAGAAAATGATCAAGAAAAAAGGAAATTACATAATAAAAACAGGATCAATATGTCAAGAAGGCATAATAATCCTAAATGTATATTCACCAATCAACAAAATTTTGAAATGTGAAACTAGGCTTGGCATGATGACTCGGCTGTTAGGAGCACCCTCTGCTCTTGCATAGGACTGCTGTTTGTTTCCAGCAGCACATGGCAGGTCACAACTGTTTGTAACTCCAACTCAAGGGAGTCAAAGGCCCTCTTCTGAGCTCCATAGGCACTGCATGCATGTGCAGGATAAACACTTTTATTATTATTATCATCACCATCATCATCATTATTTTATTTATTTATTTCTGGTGTTTTGAGACAGGGTTTTTCTGTGTAGCTCTGGCTGTCCTGGAATTTGTTCTGTAGACCAGACTGGCCTGGAACTCAGAGATCCACCTGCCTCTGCTACCTGAGTACTGGAATTAGAGGAATGTGCCACCACCACCCAGCTCACATTAAAAAAAACACTTATTATTTAATGTGAGACAAAAACAAGTGATACAAGAGAAACAAAAGTGCAGGCTACAACATAACTTCAACATACTAGCCTCAACTATTGACAATAGTAGTAGAAAGTGTCAGGATATAAATATATACACATACACATAAATAAAACTAAGTATTTTTAAAATGTAAGTAAAAATGTGACATATCAAATATGTGGAAAATAGAGGTGCCTCGGGTGGCTAAGTGCCTGTTACACAAGCATAAAACCTGAGCTGGGCCCGCCCACCGCTATGAAGCATGGGTGGAAGACACCTAGAGGCCTGCCTGCAGTGTGGCCTGCCTGCAGTGTGGCCTGCCTGCAATGTGGCCTGCCTGCAATGTGGCCTGCCTGCAGAGGGACCTGCCTGCAGAGGGGCCTGCCGGCAGTGTGGCCTGCCTGCAGTATGGCCTGCCCAATGACATGTGGCCTGCCTGCAGTGTGGCCTGCCTGCAGTATGGCCTGCCCAATGACATGTGGCCTGCCTGCAGTGTGGCCTGCCTGCAGTGTGGCCTGCCCAATGACATGTGGCCTGCCTGCAGTGTGGCCTGCCCAATGACATGTGGCCTGCCTGCAGTGTGGCCTGCACAATGACATGTGGCCTGCCTGCAGTGTGGCCTGCCCAATGACATGTGGCCTACCTGCAGTGTGGCCTGCCTGCAGTGTGGCCTGCACAATGACATGTGGCCTGCCTGCAGTGTGGCCTGCCCAATGACATGTGGCCTGCCTGCAGTGTGGCCTGTCCAATGACATGTGGCCTACCTGCAGTGTGGCCTGCCTGCAGTGTGGCCTGCACAATGACATGTGGCCTGCCTGCAGTGTGGCCTGTCCAATGACATGTGGCCTACCTGCAGTGTGGCCTGCCTGCAGTATGGCCTGCCCAATGACATGTGGCCTGCCTGCAGTGTGGCCTGCCCAATGACACGTGGCCTGCCTGCAGTGTGGCCTGCCTGCAGTATGGCCTGTCCAATGACATGTGGCCTGCCTGCAGTGTGGCCTGCCCAATGACACGTGGCCTGCCTGCAGTGTGGCCTGCCCAATGACACGTGGCCTGCCTGCAGTGTGGCCTGCCCAATGACACATGGCCTGCCTGCAGCGAGAGCAAGACTGTGAAGTGTGAGGTGGGGGAGCCACTACAAAGTACAAGTATGAGGTGGCCGTCGGGGAGAAGGACAAGCTGAATGCTTTGAGCACAATGAAGAGAGGTGCAGCAGTGGGGATGTGAGGGTGGAGAGAACGGCCTGTTGTGAGTAGCCTGCCCTGCCACCTGAGGCCATGGTAAAGTCCCAGCCCATGCTGCTGAGGGCCATGTCTGGGTCCATGACTGTGCAGCAGCAGGGGTCTGTGTTGATGTCAGTGGCTCATACCACCACCTAAGGTCTGGGCTGCCGCCAGGGACCATGTTAATGTCCAGGGCTGTGCAGAGCTGGCCCTGCCCCTCACTGGCTGCAGCACTCGTGAGAGCTGGCCTTACACTTGCTGGCTGAGGCACTGGGTGAGCTAGCCATGGCAGTGCTGAAGAGCTTGCCCTGGTAGTATGGTGCAGGAGACCTGGCAGGCTGACCAAGTCTGCTGCCACTGAGGCCCAGATCCAGTCCTCTGAGCTGACCCACCCCAACATCTACACCATACAAACTGCTAGGGGTGGGGGGCATGAAGGAGCCAGATCTACAGATCCAAAGCTGTGGAATCTCCAGGGCATGATACAGGACAAAAAAGAATATCCAAGAGGAATCCCAGAGAGGATCCAGTATTGACAGTATAGCAGAAACAGAGGGCTGGAACCAGTCCAATGCTCACTGCAACAAACATTTGCAAGAAATATATGTGGACAAAACAAAGTAGTAACAACAACAACAAACAAAATGTTTAGGAAAAAGAGCCAGAGTAAAGAATTAAAAGCCTACAAATTCTCCACATTGACTGTAACAGAGGCACTATTCTGGACACTGAGGCACATCAGAAAGAAGGCCACTGTGAAAACACAGTTACCTTAAAGTAGCTCATTTCAGACAGCCAGTGATGCTATACCTGTTTCCATTTTATCTTTACATTCCAAATACTAGATATATAAATTTGTCAATGAGACAAAATGGTTCAGTTCCTCAAAAAGCACCAACTACCAGAAGTTAGAAAAATCAGAATAACCTCGTAACTATAAGGGGCTGATGAGACAGTTCAACAGGAAAAGACCCCTGCTGCCACACTTGTCAACCTGAGTTAAATCTTTAGAACCCAAATGGTACTTGTTGCTTTCTGACCCCCATATGGTACAAAGACACATGTATGTACACACACATACACATTATAAATTTTTAAAGAAAAATTGAATTAATATTTTAAAACTTTCCTCAAAATAAATCTCTGAGATAGTGAGATGGTTAGGTGCTTAAGAACATTTACTAAGCCGGGTGGTGGTGGCGCACACCTTTAATCCCAGTACTCAGAAGGCAGAGGCAGGCGGATCACTGTGAGTTTGAGGCCAGCCTGGGGTACAGAGTGATTCCAGGACAGCCAAGGCTACATACACAGAGACTCTGTCTCAAAAAACAGAAACAAACAAACAGCGAGCACTTACTGGTCTTGCAGAGGACCTGAGTTCAGTTCCCAGCACCCACATAGTAACTCATAACGCTCTGTAATCACAGGTCCAGGTTATCCAATGCTCTTCTCATTGCCGCTGTGGACACTGCATGCACATGGTGCATTTACATACATGCAGGCCAGCACTCATATAAAAGGAAGAAAAAATTTAATCTCCTGAACACTATCAAATATTTAAAGAATCCATTCTATCTACCTAATAACGTCTAAGAAATATAAAGGATGAGACAATTTCAATTTTTACAAATCAAATAGATATAAAACCAGACAAGGTTCAAAACACAAAACCCAAAGACCAACATTCTATTAAATAAATGTCTACATGCTATCACCATAAACATACAGAGAACAAAACAGTTAAAAATTACTCAAAAACAAACAGTTGAAAAAAATCTAAGAGTATACATGTGAATTTTATGCAAAAATTATACAACACTGATGCAAGAACACAAAGCTATGAGTGAAAAGATGGTTATGTTTTTATGCTAAAAAGACTGAGCATACAAAATTGGTATAAAAGCTGAATACAATTTCTATCAAAACTTTAGGGCAGTATTTCACAGAGAAGATTGTTCTCAAATAGAGAATAGAATGTTCATGCACTCGAGTGCACATGTGCACATGCATGTGTGTATGTGCGCACGCACGCACGCACACACACACACAATTTTATTTTTTATAAAACATAACCAAGAGAACTGGCACTAAGTAGAGTGTGCTAGAAGATAGAGACCAGTGAGTCAGTACCTGTGTGCCAGCATCTAGCTGCCTTAGAGACCAGTATATAAACTTTACGAACGGTTCGTGCAGTTTGGGGTTCACAAATGGCATCCACTGCAGCTGCTCTGTCATCACAGGCAAAAGCTGAAGGTGGTAGGAAACAAACACGCAGCATGCTTAGACATCTCAAACCAATTGCCACAATTTTCCACAAACTGAATGACTTTTAGGATTGGTCTATCAATTTCTACAAGGAAGCAAGTTGAAATTTGGGTAATTCAGGGGCTGGAGAGATGGTTTGGTGGTTAAGAGCACTTACTGCTTTCCAGAGGACCCAGGTTCAATTCCTAGCACCCACCTGGCAGCTCACAACTGTCTGTAACTCCAAAATCTAACACCTTCACACAAACATACATGCAGGCAAACATCAGTGCAGATAAAATAGAAATAAATAAATAATAATAATAATAAAAGAAATTTGGGGAATGCATTGAATATGTGATTAATTTGGGGTAGGGAACTTACATTTTTAAAAAATATTAGGTCTTCCAGACTATGGATGTTTATTATGTAGATACTTTAAATTTCTCTCAAAAATATTTTATGGTTTTCTTTCTTTTTTCTTTTTTTGGCTTTTTCAAGACAGGGTTTCTCTGTATAATAGCCTTGGCTGTCCTGGAACTCACTTTGTAGACCAGGCTGGCCTGGAACTCACAGTGATCCACCTGCCTCTGCTTCCCAAGTGCTGGGATTTTGGCATGTGCCACCAGCGCCCGGCCTATATATCTATATGGTTTTAGTATTGCATGTTTTATATAAAAATGGCTACATTGTCACTTACTGTATTTATTCTTTCATATGGCTTATGTGAGCTTTCATTGCATCTTGACAGATTCCCTTTAGTTCCCCTAGCAGGACAGTGGTTAGTGAAGCCCCTCAGCTTTTCTTAATCTGTTTTTCCACTTATAAAACAGAGTACATCTGACAGTTTTTACTCGCGGTACTTGGTGCCACCCCAGCTGCCTCACAAGGATCTGCTGCAAGAGCTGCTCCTTTGTACGCAGCAACTTGCTTTCCTCTTGCTGTTTTCAAGACCATTTTTGTCTTTGACTTTGAAAATGTGACTGTGTATCTTGGGCTTAGCTTAATCAAGAGTTTCTTTGGCTTCTTGGACTTGTGTGCCTATTTCCACCATAGAAACACATGGGCCGTTCTCAGCCACTAGCCTAGCAAACACGCTTGCATCCTCTCTTCCTCCTGTGGCTTCTAATACGTGGACCTGATGGAGCGGATGATTTCCTCTGACTCGTCTCTTCCACTTAAATATTTTCATTTTTGTAGATACTTAGTCTTAGCAGACTGTAGTTCATGTTGCACTACTTTGCTGCTATTATTGCTGTTTTTCTCAAGTTCTTTAAAAATATCCCACCCACCTGTTTTTGAATCACCCACCTGTTTTTGAATCACAGGAGAAAAACAGTCTTATAAAGTATATCCAGTCTAGCTGGGCATGGTGGTGTAATTCCAGCACTCAGGGAGGCAGAAGCAAGTGGGTTGGTGTGAGTTCGAGGCAGTCTGGTCTACAAACTGAGCCCAGGACAGCCAGAGCTACACAGAGAAACCTTGACTCGATAAACAAAAACAAAACAAAACGAAAAAGGAGAGAAAAAAAAAAAAACAACCCAAAAGACTATGGGTAACTTCTTTCTTTCTTTCTTTCTTTTTTTTTTTTTTGTTGTTGTTTTTTGTTTGGTTTTTCGAGACAGGGTTTTTTTCTGGGTAGCCTTGGCTATCCTGGACTCGTTTTGGCCAACTAGGTTGGCCTCGAATTCACAGCGATCCACTGCCTCCAGAGTGCTGGGATTAAAGGCGTGCACTACCACACCCCTATGGTTCATTTCTAAAGTTATCTCAGTGATCTAAGATTTTTTTAGAGTATATACAGTATCAACCTGGCCTGCTCACCCTTAAATGTCAACTTGGCATTGCCTGGAGTTGCTTAAGAGGAATCTTGATTGTCTATGAGGACTGTCTTAATATCTTATGATATTTTGTTATAGCTATAATAGGACACATTTGATTTTAGAATTTTTAAAAAGATTTATTTATTTATTATTTATACAGTCTTCTGCCTACTTGTACACCTGATGCCAGAAAAGGGCACCAGATTACAGTATAGATGGTTATAAGCCATCGTGTGGTTGCTAGAAACTGAACTCAGGACCTCTGGAAAAGCAGACAGTGCTCTTAACCGCTGAGCCATCTCTCCAGGCCCTGATTTTTAGAAATTTTAACATCTATATGAACCATTTCTCTATAACAAGTTCAAAGCCAGAAGGGAATTCATGACAAAAGAATCCTAGGCTTAACACTATCCTAAAAGACAGAGTGAGACCCTGCCTCACAAAACAAAAATACTTTCAACCTTTTTTACTTAGAAACATGTCAGAAATTGGGGCTGAGTACAGTTCCAAGCACCACATGGAAGCTCACAACCATCTGTAACTCTTGTTCTAAAGGCTCCAAAGCAGGTCTTACCCTCTGCAGCACCACGCACACATGTGCTACACAATCACACATGCAGGCAAAATATTCTCGCATAAAATAAAATACATGAATCTAATTTAAAAAATAAAAATGCCAGGCCAGTGAGATGGCTTAGTGGGTAAAAGTGCTTGCCACCAGGCCTGAGGACCTGAGTCCCACTCTTGGGATCCCCACAGTAGAAGGAGAGAACTGACTGCAGAAAGTTGTGCTCTGACCTCTATACAAGTGTGGTGGTATACGTGTGACCTCTCTGCCCCGGAATTAAATAAATAGATGTATTTTTAAAAAAAGAAAATAAGTAAAAATGCCAGAAGCTTTTTCTTACTTAATCATCATGAATTTAAGATTAGAAAACAAAAAACCAAAAACAATAATACCAAAAACAAAAACCTTGGGGGCTGGAGAGAGGATTCAGCAAGTAAAAGCACCTACTGCTTTTACAAAGGACCCAGGTGAGGTTGGACACACTGATGTTGGCTCCCCACTTTCTGTAAGTCCAATTCCAGGGAGTCCAACACCCTCTCTGCCCTCCACAGGCACCAGGCACACAGGCAAAATGCATACAGGTAGAACAAAATTAGGTAACTCTTAAAAACCGACCTTTACACACTTCTCTTGAATGTCACTTCTCTGAGGAGGTTTGAATGATGGCTTTTCACCATCCACACCAGGCTCTTCAGGCTCCACTTTGCTAAGATGGTGGTCTGATATCCAGTCCATGAACACAATTAACAGTTCATACACTTGTCCATTGAGTGCTGTCTATGGATCAAACATTAAATCAAATATTTACTTCAGTTGAGAACCCCATGATCACAAATAAATTTTTATTTTTATTTATTTATTCATTTATTTATTTATTTATTTATTTTTGGTTTTTTTCGAGACAGGCTTTCTCTGTGTTAACCTTGGTTGTCCAGGACTTGCTTTGTGGCCTCAAACGCAAAGTGATTGCCTGCTGCCTCCTGAGTGCTGGGATTAAAGGCATGTACCACCACGCCCCGGCTCCAACTATTCTTAATTAATATTAAAAACACAAAATGTGTGCTTAGATAAGTCAAGTAAATTCTCATAATGAGGAAAATAAAAGTTCCCCTTATTGCTACAGTAAAGGGTTCTCATGGCCCTAGAGTATAACCACCCCCGCACTACAGAGGGGGAAGCAAGAAGACAAGGAGTTCAAGCCAAACTGAACTACACAATGACACCCTGTCTTAAAACCAACAACAAAAACAAACATTTTAAAATAATTGCCATTAAAGTTATTCAAGTTTGGCCAGGCATGGTGGCACACGCCTTTAATCCCAGCACTCGGGAGGCAGAGGCAGGCGGATCGCTGTGAGTTCGAGACCAGCCTGGTCTACAAAGTGAGTCCAGGGCAGCCAAGGCTGTCTCAAAAAACCAAAACCAAACAAACAAACAAACAACAAAGGCTTTAATTAAGCAGCATGAACCACCCTGTCTAAAAAAGCCTAACAATACAGACTTGATGATTCTCAAAACTAAAGAATTTCTAGGGTGGGATTTCATATTTTCTTCCCACAAAACTTACTTTCTTTGTAATAATAACCTGATAACATGATGTGCATTTCCCCCCTGGAAATCCTATTCTCTGGTGCCCACCAAAACAAGAGAAAAAAAAAGAGTAAGACAGAGGTCTAGGGATATAGCTCAATTGCAGAGCATTTGCCTAGCTTCTGTGAGATTTATGCTTGCTCCCACCAAAAGAGAAAGAAAGAAAGATTAAAACCCAAGCAGCTGGGCAAACCTGTGAGGGATTTTCTTGAGTGGATCGTCTGAGGCTGGGAGACCACCCTAAGTCTGGGCCTTTTGGTGGCAGCCAAAATAAAAGGACCTGGGAAAAGGAAGCTTCGCTTTTTGCCTGCTTGCTCTCATTCTCTTGGCATGTTCATCTACCCTACTGCTGAGGCCCTCCTTCCCCGGGATAAGAACCTGCTTCTTAGGGACTGAGTGTCGACTGAAAGCCAGCAGCTCTCTAGGACTCCAACACAAGATTGGGACTGCTGTCTCTTGCACAGATCAATGGTCAGATTCTCATTTTTTCCACCAGGAGATGGCTACTGGTAGACTACTTTGACCACAGCCTGTAAGCCATTCTAATAAATTGCTTTATTAATATATGTAAATATGAGTATATACACACATTGACTGTGGGAGGTCAGTTCTCTCCTACAGTAGGTACTGGGAATCACTGAAGATGTCGATCTCAGTTGGCAAGAATATTTGCCTACTGAGCCATCCTGCTGGCCTGCAAGAATACCTTTAAATCTCAGTTTTTGCTTCAGGTAGAAACTAACTACCTTTAGATGAAAGGTCAATAATCTTGAGTCCCTGGATATAATTTTTGACTACTTATTTATTGAATTTCATGTATATGAGTGTCTTACATGCATGTATATCTGCAAAACATGTGCATGCAATGTCTGCAAAGGCCAGAAGAATAAATAGGATCCCCTGAAACTGGAGTTACAGTGGTAACCACCATACGCATGCTGAAAATTGAACCCGGGTCCTCTGGAAGACTAGCTAGTGCTCCTAACCACTGAGCCATCTCTCCAAGCCAGTACCTGGGTATAAAACTTCCATCTTTTTCCAATTTACATAAAGAGTTACAAAATTATCAAAGCAAAGTCCATGGTAAATACTATTACAACTCATTTTATAAAATTCAAGCTTTGAAAAAGATTAAAATTGATAAACAGTGACAAGTTTGTTAAGTAAACAGAACTTTCATACATTGCTATAATTACAAAAATGGAACAATCACTTTGGAAAATGGACATTTTCAAAATACAAATCTACCTTATAAGTCAGAAATTCTTGGTCTTGTATGTAGTGAAGAATGAAAACATGTCCACAAAATTCTTGTATGTGAATATGTGCAGCACTTTTATTTGTAAGATACAAAACCTAATGGGTAGGTGAACTGTAATACATTCTTATCATGGAATACTGCTGACTAGAGTAACGCCTGCAACCAACGTAACGCTCAGAAAAGAAGAGCCTTACCCAAATGAGGACATACTACACAATTCCAAGGGCTAAAGCTACAAATAGGCCAAACATTCTGGATGACAGAATTCAAGTCAACAACTGCTTCTAACGAGCAAGTGTGAATAGGAAAGTGCAGAGAGGCACAATCTAGTGCTATATTTGTTTGTACATGGCACAAGTAAGAGCATTTACTAAAACTCATCAAAATTTACATGAGAATAATCTAATATGTTGTTATATGTGATTTACACCTCACGTTAAAAAAGACTAGGGATTCACAGAGCCCATTAAGGGGTAGTACTATGATCAGAATAGCAAATGTCCCTCCAAAAACGCAATGCTGAGAGGCAGGGCCTTGAGAAGTGAAATAAGTAGATCATGAGAGTTCTGACTCAATGGATGATGGATTAACAATGACTTAATCAATGATGAATAGTCAGTGGGTTAATCACTCGACTCATAATCTTATGACATCCTGGAAGAAGGTGAGAATGAGGAAGTGTTGCTTAGGTGGAGGAACGTCACTGGGGACAGGCCCCTCAGGGACACGCCTTGTTCCAGCCCTTCTCCAGCTGTTTCCTGGCCATGAGGAGTGTGGGCCGGCTGACTACATGTCCTTCTGTCCTGAGTCCTGCCCCACCATAGACCCATCCTTGTCTGCTTTCTGTTGCTGTGACAACACTAAGACCAAGACAACTTGGGGAGAAAGCCAAGGAAGGAACTCGAACAGGACCCTAGACACAGGAACTGAAGCAGAAACCATGCAGATGTGTTTTTGTGCTGCACATACTAACATACAAGAACACTTGCTTCTGACGGCTTGTTCAGCTTGCTTTCTATACCATCCAGGACCACCTGCCTAAGGGTGATGCCCCACAGTAGAGTAGACATCAGTCAGCCATCAAGAGAATGCCAGACTTGCTTACAGGTAACCTGATAAGGAACACCCCCCTAGTAAGATTCCCCTTTTCAGGGCTGTAGTCACAGTAATCAGATCCAGGTCCAGGACAACCAAGGCTACACAGAGAAACTGTCTCAAAAGAAAGAAAAAAAAGAAAAAAGATTCCCTTTCCCCAAGGACTCTAACTTGTATAAAGCTGACAAAAATAAATAAATAAATAAAAAATAAAAAACCCTAACAGGCTGCAAAACAGGGAGCCAAATGACCACGCTAAAATTACTGAAACCGTGAACTAAAATAAATCTATTGAAAAACAGCTAATACACACACACATACACACACACACACACACACACACACACACACACACACACACACACAGCTAACACAGCCACGGTGTGGTTTTGATAAGAAAATAACTTTAGTAACAACAAGTAACCTTAAAGGGCCTGTGACTTGTCACTGCCACTGCACCTAAGACAGTGCTGAATGGTGTTTTGTTTTTGGAGAAAAAGATATATGTGTGTATACATACACATATATGCATGTGTATGTACATGTGTATGTGTATACACACATACAGTTACTTCTCTGTAAAATAATTAAGAATCTTTCAAAATACATATTTTGCTTGAAATAGAAAGAAAAATGATTAAAAGATAAAAGAAAATTTCTTGGCTCTCCATTAGAGGAATTTTAATCATATCATACCTTCAAAGGTTTTGAAGCTGGTGCTTTTTCTTGTTTTAGACTTTTCATTTCCTGAGCAGCATGGGAGTCCCCTTTCAGTCTCTGTACTGTCATAAACTCATACTTCCTCTGCAACAGCACATGGCCATGAATTAAAGAGCAATCTTACAAAAAGCAAATCATTTACAAATTCAAGACAGAGCCGTCTGGAAAGACGGCTCAGCAGTTAAGAGCTCTGGCTGATCTTCCAGTGGACCTGCATTCAGTGCCCAGCACCCACCTATAACCCAGGTCCAGGGATGTTCAGTGCCCAGCACCCACCTGTAACCCAGGTCCAGGGATGTTCAGTGCCCAGCACCCACCTGTAACCCAGGTCCAGGGATGTTCAGTGCCCAGCACCCACCTATAACCCAGGTCCAGGGATGTTCAGTGCCCAGCACCCACCTATAACCCAGGTCCAGGGATGTTCAGTGCCCAGCACCCACCTGTAACCACCAGTAACTCCAGGTCCAGGGGATGCAATGCCCTCTTCTGACTTCCATGGGGACCAGGCACACACGTGGCACATAGACATACATGATGACAAAACACCCACACACATAAAATAATTATTTAATTTTTATAAATCTGACAAGGATTAGAGTGGAACCTCCTCAGGTAAGAAAAGGTATTAGTTTTTTGGAGGACCAGACATCAGCTGGGTAGCTCACCGCAACCTGTAATTCCAGTTCCAGGGGCTCCAGGGCCCTCTGGTGGCCTCTCTGGGCAACTGCACACACATGGCATACACTCATTCAGACACACACATAGGCACTAAAAAAATTATAAAAACAAAAACTCATGAGAGAAAAGCAGGCAACTTACCTGTAAGTTATCTAAACGAGCTTGAACCCTTTTAGCCTGGATCTCCATCTTCCTGTTTTCTTCACTTACTTCATTTAGCTAAGGAGAGGGAAAATTACTTTTTCAATAAAAATTTTGAACTATTTTGATACCAAGGATTTCTCAATATATTATCTAATTTTATCAGATACCTAATCAAGCAATGTAACAAAACAGCCAAAAATTCCCATTTCATTCTAAAACATTAATGGTATCTAGGAAACTTTACATTTTATGAAAAACTTGCAAAACTCCTGTGATGGTTAGTGTTAGAGTCTGTAATCATTCACAAGGCAGGCCCCATCTGTAAGGAATTAAATTAGGTTAGGGGTTATTTTGATTAGGTTAAGTGACATTTGAAGACCTACCCTAAAACAGAGTAGTACTACCAGAGAGCTTGGGTCCTAGTCTGCATAAAAAAAGGAAGTTGATTCCTTCTCAAATTACCAAGTTTTTCTTATGCTTGATTTAAAAGTAAAACTATGAGATGAACATGGATATTTTGCCTGAATGCATGTCCGTGCACACCTTGTGGAGGCCTGACGAGGGCATCAGGTCCCCTAGAACTGGAGTTGCAGACAGCAGAGCCGCCTTGTAGGTGCTAGGAGCTGAGTCCAGTCCTCTGGAAGAGCAGTCAGGGCTCATAACCACTGCGCCTTCGTTCCAGCCACTGTGCTTGTGGTTAATCTGGTAAAGCTCTTCTGGCTTTAATTTTTTTCAAATTGCCAATTATATCAGCCAGATAAAAAAGATGAAGTAAGTGGGTAGTGGCACCTGCCTTTAGTCCCAGCACTCGGGAGGCAGAGGCAGGTGGATCTCTGTGAGTTCAAGGCCAGCCTGGTCTACAAAGTGAGTCCAGGATAGCCAAGGCTACACAGAGAAACCCTGTCTCGAAAAACCAAAAATAAATAATAATAAAAAATTTTTTAAAGGAAAGAAAAATAATCTGAAGCAAGAATTTAAATATTTGTCTACAAGAATCTTATAATAAAGCCAACCAATTTAATACAATTCTTTCTGGCTGAAACGTCTTAAATATAATCTGAACATCTAATCCCTATGGAGCAGGTCTTACCTGTTTTCTTAAGCTGTCATTCAGCTCTCTTAGGGCATCAAAGGAGGACCTCATTCTCTTGCTCTCCTTATTCTTTTCCTTAAGAGCTTCTGTTAGGTAGTCAACTTCTGCACTGTGTTGCTAGAAAAAAAGGAACTCTGATCTAAATAACCACTAAGAATCTCGTATCAATGGGGCCTAATAGCCTAAATTACAGGCCTACAGCTGTAAGTTGAATTCCCACCAAATTAACAAACAAACAAATAAATAAATGCTAGTAAGCATACATTAAGTAAAACAACTGAAATTGTTCCATCACAAAAACTGTAATCAATGTATGTAAGCATAGGCAAAAGGTAACACACACACACACACACACAAATAACGCTAACCAAGAAAGTGAAAGACTTGTATTACAAATACTTTAAGGCATGAAAGACAGAGAGAGAGAGAGAGAGAGAGAGAGAGAGAGAGAGAGAGAGAGAGAGAGAAAGCAGAAATCAGAGGATGAAAATATCTCCCATTGCCGGGCGTGGTGGCGCACGCCTTTAATCCCAGCACTCGGGAGGCAGAGGCAGGCGGATCGCTGTGAGTTCGAGGCCAGCCTGGTCTACAAAGTGAGTCCAGGATGGCCAAGGCTACACAGAGAAACCCTGTCTCAAAAAACCAAAAAAAAAAAAAAATAATAATAATCTCCCATGCTCATGGATCAGTGGGTTTAATATTGTGAAAATGGCCATCCTTCCAAGAGCAATCTACAGATTAAATGCAATGGCCACCAAAAGTCAAACACAGAAACTGAAGAAAAAGAAGGAAAAAAAAACCACCTCAGGGAGGCAGAGGCAGGCGGATCGTTGTGAGTTCAAGGCCAGCCTGGTCTACAAAGTGAGTCCAGGATAGCCAAGGCTACACAGAGAAACACTGTCTCGAAAAACCAAAACAGAAAAAAAAGGAGAAACTTTATCTTTGTATGGAAACACACACACACCAAAAAACCTGAAAATCACTACAACAGTTTTGAATAATAAGAAAACTGCTGGAGATATCACTACATCTGACTTCAAGTTATACTATAGAGCTATTGTAATAAAAACAACATGGTGTTGGCATAAAAAGAACCACATTGATCAATCCAGTCAAATTGAAGAGCAGACATAAGTCCACAAACCTATGAGTACCTAATATCTTAACAAAAATAAGCACTGGAAAAAAGACAGCATCTTCAACAAATGTTGTTGGTCAGATTATATAGCTGCATGTAGAATGAAAATAGATCCACATCTATCATCACCCTGCAAAAAACAACTCCAAATGAACCAAGGACTTCAACCCATGGCCAGATACCCTGAATCTGACAGAAGAGAAAGTGGGGCATATCTGAACTCATAGGCACAAGAAAAGACTTCCTGAACAGTACACTAATAGACACAGGCACTAAGAACGATTAACCAATGGAATCTCATGAAGCCGCAAAGCTTTTATGAGCAAAAGGCAAAGCAAAAACATCAATATTTGGACAAACTGTCAGGCTACACAGAATGGGAAAAATAATCATTAATTGGCCATCTGATAGATGGCTAAGATTTTTTTAAGCTGGACAATAAAATATAAAATATGCATGAGTGGGTGCAAAGAGGAAGAAGAGGTAAAATAAGCAAATATGGCAAGATGGTAATTTTTTTGTTTTGTTTTGTTTTTCGAGACAGGGTCTCTTTGTGTATGTAACCTTGGCTGTCCTGAACTCAAACTGATAGCGGCCGCCTGCCTCTGCCTCCCAGGTGCTGGAATTAAAGGTGTGCACCACCATGCCTGGCTGGTAATATTTTTTAAGTAAATTTTTTTTATATAATTTATTTAACTTTTATCTTATACACATTGGTATGAAAGTGTCAGATCCTCTGGAACTGGAGTTACAGACAGTTGTGAGCTACCATGTGGGTACTGGGAATTGAACTCAGGACCTCTGGAAGAATAGCCAGTGCTCTTAATTGCTGAGCTATCTCTCTAGCCCCAAGATGGTAATAATTAATGAAGCTAAGAGAAAGGAGAATTACTCTATAATCAAATGCTGTATAATTACCTCCTTTAAAATTTGAAATCTTGTCGTAACCTCTTCTTCAACACCTTTGATTTTGCTCAAGGCAGTTTCATGTCTGAAAAGCAGCTGTTCTCGTTCTGCTAAAAACTGTTCTCGTTTTTGAAGTTCCTCAGCAAATTTCTGCTGTGCTGCAGTTTCACCCTACCAAATTATACAATTTAAATGATTTTTCTTAATTAGTTAATAAATTCTGAAAATTATGTTTTAACCTTGTAACACTGTTTGGTTTTTGCCAATGTGAAATGGTGTGGTTACTTTGGAACACAGTCTGGTTGCTCCTCAAAAATGCTAAACATAGCTACCATCTGACACCAGTTATCTAAAAGACATGAGGCATATAATTATACAAAATGGAAACACAAATGTTCACAGCAGCAGCATCACAATAGCCTAAAGTATAAACAACCTATAACTAGTTAGTTTTAACTGTCAACTTGGCACAGCCTGGAACTACCTTGGGAAAGTGTTTTAATAAAGAATTACCTATATCAGGTTGGCCTGTGTACGTGCCTATGGAAGGCTGTCCTGCCCAGCCCTTTGTGGGCAGTGCCACTCCCTTGGCAGGGAGTCCTGCACTATAAAAGACTGAATAAAAAGCTAGATGGGTAACATGCATTTATCTGCTTTTGACTGTGGATATGCTATAACTATCTGCCTTTAAGTTCCCGCTGCTTTGACTTTCCTGCTGCCATGGACTGCAACCTGGGGTGGCAAGGTAATAAACCACTCCCTCCTCTGTGTTGATTTTTGCCAGTGTTTTATCATAGGAACAGAGATAAACTAGGACACAACCCAAATGTCCAACTAATGAATAAAGAAAGAAAATGTGGTATAAACACAGTAACATTTAGCAATAAAAAAACATGTGCTGGTACATGATACAACAGGAATGAACGTTAAACATGTGCGAAGAGAAAGCATCCAGTCACAAACTACTACATACTATAGGACATCATGTGTAAAATATCCAGAATGTACCAATCTAGAGAGACAGAAAACAGATCAGTGGTTGCCTTTTGGTGATAATGAAATACTTTAAAATTGGTTGAGATGGTATACAATTCCATAAGTATACTAAAGACAATAGCACATTAAAAATTAATGAGTTATAAATTTAAAAAGAAGTTTAGTTCAGCAAAAAGCTGCAGCATTTAGTCAACTGCCCCCCAATTAATAAATTTTTCCCTTGATTTAACTTTATTGCACACTCCCATATCAAGCCATCTCAGTACCATTGATATGATTCATCTCTTAAATATCTCGAAAGTTCATCCATTTCTCTGTATCCTTGAGGCCCTTATCCTAATCCAAGATAGCAGCAGACTGCCACCATCCCCACACATCCTGCCATCTCTCTAGACTTTAACAACTGATGACAACTTAAGATACTGACCCCATATGTAGATACTGCAGTTGAGAATTAGGCGTGCCCAACCCATGGCCCATAGTAAAATGCAGTCTGGGATAGGTATGAATATGACCCAATATAAACGTATAGACTTATAAAACATGAAGTGTTTCTGTGAGTGTTTTGGTTTGTCTTATAACTCAGTGGCACAATTCTCAAGCACGGGGTTTCACAGATGGCAACATCATGTGTGGGGAAAACACATACATGTATGCTTTCACAGCCTGTGCTGAGTTGGACACATCTCAAAGCCCTGTGTATCTTTGGTCCCCACAATGGTACTAAGGGACAGTGCTGAAACCTTTTAGAAGTAACTTTGTAGAAGGCCTTTAGGTCACCGGAATACACTCTTGAATCACATTACAGATCCCTAGTCTTTTTTCCTTTGCTTTATGGCCATGAAATAAGGTTTCCTCTGACAATGCTTTTACCATATGCTGTAAGAACTCACTGTGCTGGTTAGTTTTTTTCAATTTTATTTTTTAATTTTTAAAAAAGATTTATTTATTTATTATGTATACAGTGCTCTGCCTGCATGTAACACCTGCAGGCCAGAAGAAGGCACCAGATCTCATTATAGATGGTTGTGAGCCAACATGTGGTTGCTGGGAATTGAACTCAGGATCTTTGGAAGAACAGCCAGTACTCTTAACCTCTGAGCCATCTCTCCAGCCCTTGTCAATTTTATATAAGCTAGAGTCATCTGAGAAGAGGGCAACTCAATTGGGAAAGAAAAATCTCCATCACACTGACCTTTAGGCATGTCTGTGGAGCGCTTTATTAAATTAATGATTGATGCGGGAAGGCCCAGCCCACTCAGGGCAGTGTTTGGGCAGTTGGTCCTGGGCTGTGTCAGAAAGCAGGCTGAGCAAGCCATGGAGCACAGGCCAGTAAACAGTGCTGCTCTCTTGCTTCTGCTTCAGTTTCTGTCTTGAGTTTCTGCCCTGACTCCTCTTCATGATAGATGTAGAAGCCATTTAAACCTTCCCCTCCGCCCCAAGTTGTTTTTCATCATATTGCATTATTACAGCAATAGGAAGCAAGCAGGATAATCACAGATTAGAATCTCCAAAGCTACACAAATCAAACCACTTTTAATTATTTTACACTGAAATCAGATATTCCCATGGGTTCCAGCCTTCTCTCAAATTCGGGGCTCAAGTGAACCTCAAACTTCCAAGCAGCTAGGGCTCCAGGTGTACACAGCTACATGGGGCACACGCTTGGCTTCATAAGCTGACTGTTTTGAGAGACAGAATCCTCACTGACTGAACAGATGCCTCCCAAATTAGGTGCTTACCCAAGATCAACGATGAGATGGCCAGGCTGACAGGTTGAACTGCCAAAGCAACCCAAGCCCACCCCTTCCAAGGAAACCCTTCTCCTTCCTGAAATTTGTGTTCCTTCATGCTATGCAGACCAGAAAGACGAGAACTGAGTTAGGGCCCTCACGCCTCCTGTGTGCTTCATCCAACCAGACACTTTTACCTCCACACTACAGTCTCTGCGTCCCTCAGCTCTGGGCCTCTGCCACCAGCCCCCTGCATGCCATCACTGTCTCTCTCATGCGGTGACCTGTCTAATCCCCCAGATTCTTCACCTACACTCCTCTCCAATCAGTTCATACAGCAGAGTAGCTTATGTAGCTGTCCTGCTTTAGAAATCCTCAGATATCTGTTATTTTCTTAAATCAAGAGCTTTTCATGCAATCTAGAATGTATCCCTCTCACTAATTAGTCTTTAATCCTCATTCTTTAGAATTTAACTTAAATGTCAGCAAAACCTAACCTGACTTCTCATGCGCTCTTAATCAGATACCCATGAAGTACTTCTGCCATCCTTCCATTTAAAGTTATAAAATTCGCCTAGCTTGGTGGTAGAAGTTTGTGCGCCAACTCTCTAGCGCTCCAGCTGAGGCAGGAGGATGGAGAACTCAAGGGTGGCCTCATCTACATAGTGAGTTCACGATCAGCCTAGGCTAGCTAATGAGATCCTGTCTAAATTTTATTATAAATTATGTATATAATATATATTAATATAGATAATTGTTATTTGCATTTAATAAGATATATGTAGCAGGGCCCTGGATATTTTATTCACTTGCATAGGTACACAACATTGAACATATGAATGTATAGTAATAGCTACTAAAATATTTGTTGAATGGATAGTCACATAATGTCACAAAAAGCTGTATGTTTAATGACAACTCTAAGACTACAGAATAAATTTTAAAAGCAGATGAAATTGTAGGTTAATGAAGCCATGTTACTCACGTTCACGTCACTGTTTTTACTTTGTACTATTTGCTGATACATCTTTATAGTTTGCTTTTCCTTTACTGTACATGGCACTTTCCAAAATACCATGTTTTAATTTCACTCCTTAGATTAAAACCCTGTAAGATTCCATTACTTTGTTTTGCTACAAGATCTGCTTAATCCACAACCTAACAACCTTTTCTCGTAAGCATTGCCTTTGTTCTTTTTTTTTTTTTTTTTTTCTCTCAACATGATATTTTTATTGACTATTTGGGAATTTCACACCATGCACCCCAATCACATTCACTTCATAGGCTTCCTAGGGCTCACTGCCCACCCTTGCGACTTCCTCCCCCAAAAAGAAAGGGGGGAGGAGGAGGAACAAGAGAAGGAGGAGGGGAAAGAAGAAGAGGAGGAGGAGAAGGAAGAAATAATTTGTGTTATCTATACACTCACTGCAGTATGGTCAAACTCCCAGTGGCTAGCCCCTTAAAGAACACTGAGTCTTTCCTCACCTGTACCCCAACACTGAGTCTCTCCTCACCTGTACCCCCACCAGAAGCCATCAACCAGGGAGAGCTACATGTCAGCATCCATATCACAATTCCATTTTTGGTTTTGTTTTGTTTTTCAAGACAGGGTTTCTCTGTCCTGGAACTCACTCTCTTGACCAGGCTGGCCTTGAACTCACAGAGATCTGCCTGCCTCTGCCTCCTGGGTACTGGGACTAAAGGAGCATGCCATCACCGCCCAGCTTCCTGTTACAATTTTTAAGAGTTCTCTTCAATGACTATCTGTCTAGGGGTAGGGGTATGGGTTGTCACAGGAGCCTTCTATGTCCCTCTTTCTCAACTGTGAGTCTGCAGTCACCAATCCCACTGCAGAAGCTTCCTTGCCCTTTACAGTGGGCGGGAGCATGGGTCATGGACTTCCACATGGCATCTGGAACAGCACAGACCATAGACATCCACATGGTCTTCAGCCTTGGCATGTTGTCCCGTGGCTGTGCAGACCACAGACATCAGCACGGCCCTCTGCTGCAGCATGGGCCTTGAACACCATCAGAGTTCATTCTGGGGCAGGGTCCCACTATGTAGTCCTGACTGGCCTGAAACTCATTGTGTAGACTAGGCTGGTTTTGAACTCACCGAAATCTCCTTTCCTCTGTCCTGAGGGCAGGGCTTAAGGTGTAAGCCATCCCATCTGGTTAATGATTTTGTACCAGAATGTCACTCTCACTGCTCTCCTCTCTAAATTCTATCTCCAGTTCAAGACCAGATTCATTCTTTCCCAAAATATTTTTGGGTGATTTAGGCTAAAAACAATATCCTCTTTTATTGTTGTTGTTGTTTTTGGTTTTTCAAGATAGGGTTTCTTTGTGTAGCCCTGGCTGTACTAGAACTTTCTTTGTAGACCAGGTTGGACTTGAACTCACAGAGATCCGCCTGCCTCTGCCTCCTGAGTGCTGGGATTAAAGGTATGTGTCACCACCACCCAGCTATAATCTTGTTCTTAAATCATTGTTTCAGTTATTTTGACAAGATGAGACACTTATTTAAAAACCTCTTCCTTTTTGTTTGTTTTTTGAGACAGGGTTTCTCTGTGTAGCCTTGGCTGTCCTAGACTCACTTCGTAGATCAGGCTGGCCTCGAACTCACTGCAATCTGCCTGCCTCTGCCTCTGCTGGGATTAAAGGCGTGTGCCACCATGCCTGGCTTAAAAACCTCTTTAGTAAATAAAATGCTTTAGCTACTTCCTGGTTGTATAGGACAGCTTCCACTGGAAAGAGCCACACAGACTGCAGGGAACAAACTCATGCTTCCTGTCTAGACACTTGATGAGCACACAGCACCCCGAGACAGAAGCCCCACAGATGACTTCTTACGCACAGGCGCACTGCTGTAATGACTTTATCATGTCTAGACACTTGATAAGCACACAGCACCCTGAGACAGAAGCCCCGCAGATGACTTCTTACGCACAGGCGCACTGCTGTAATGACTTTACCATGTCTTCAACAACACACCTCACACAGGCGCACTGCTGTAATGACTTTACCATGTCTTCAACAACACACCTCACACAGGCGCACTGCTGTAATGACTTTACCATGTCTTCAACAACACACCTGACAGCAGCACTTTTTGTTTTCTATCTTAGGGATCCCGCAGGTTGAAAATAAACATAAGACAGTCTAAAATCTAAACCACACCTACCAGCAAACTACCCCTACTTTGCCTTTTCTCTTAGCCACTACATATCCTATTTAACCGTTCCTGTAAGTTAAGTCCGCCTCTTCTGACCTGCCTTGACCTGTTTATGTACAGTTCCAATAAAAGTCCTTACAGTGAAGTTTTGCAAATAGTCTTAGAGCACAAATATTTCTGAATCCTCAGTTCAGCATTTGGCTTTTACCTGCAGTTTCAGATGTATATGAAACAACTCATCATATATTTGATTTATTTCATGTGGACGCAGACCCTGCTTCTTTGACACTTTGGGTTTTGGATAAATGGCATGTTTCAGAGAAGAGTCAATGGAATCACTGCAACATTCAGTCTGAAGTCTTGATGAGGCCATGTTAGTTGGCAGAACATCTGCAAAAGTTTTAAATTTTATCAGACAGAGAATCTTCAGAAAGAATTACTTTAAATAAAGATTACAGTATTGTTTAAAAAATGTGTAAAGAATGATATAGCAAAAACCAGTAAAATGTAACATAAGATTTGGATAAGGTGTATAAATGAATTTGTCTGTACTTTGTGCAATGTTTCTGGTAAATCTGAAATTGTTTCAAACTTAACTATAATGTGAATGAAAGCATTCATTCATTAACTAGCCCAGGCCAAGATACGGAATGTTACCTCAGAAACTCCTAATCATGTTTACCTCCTAAAACCAAATTAACTACCAGGTCAATTACAGTGCTTGTCACTGCCTTTACTTTTCAGTTTCCTCTGCCTACTCTGTCAAAACCCCTAAGTGTACTCTGTAAACCCTTCCTGTAAACACTAACATGTTCTCTGAAATCTACCGCTGCCGCCTGCAGAACGGCGGGCTCACACATCTTTACGACTTACCCTATTTTACATAGTCATGCCTCTGGCTCCTGCCACACATGTTCAGTAATTTCTCTGGGATACACACACACACACACACACACACACACACACACACACACACACTATAGCAAAATTGCTGGCTTTTAGGATCTATGTACAAGTTCAACTTTAGTAACAATGACAAATTGTTAGCAGCAGATAAGTTTCACTTGCTTCTGATTCCTATACTGTATATACCAAAACATTCTTTCCCCTTATAGAGTATAAAATGCTTTCTTGCAAAAAGTAAATCCTTGGGGCTAGAGAGATGGCTCAGCTAAGAGTACTTGCTGTTCTTACAGAAGATCCAGGTTCAGATGATTCTAAGCTACAAACATCCATAATTCCAGTTCCAGGGATCCAATGCCCTCTTCTTTTTTTTTTTTTTTTTTTTAATATTTATTTATTTATTATGTATACAGTGCTCTGCCTCCATGTACACCTGCAGGCCAGAAGAGGGCACCAGATCACATTATAGATGGTTATAAGCCACCATGTAGTTGCTGGGAATTGAACTCAGGACCTGTGGAAGAGCAGTCAGTGCTCTTAACCACTGAGCCATCTCTCCAGGCCCCCAATGCCCTCTTCTGACCTCTGCAGACACCAGGCACTCACATGGTGCACACACAACCACACAGGCAAAACAGTCACACACATAAATTTTTTAAAAAAGTAAACGTGCGCGCGTGTGTGTGCTTGTAAAATACAAATCAGTCCATCCTCTAAGAAAAATCAATTTAGGCTCTTTAGACTCTTATGACAGTCATATCACTTCCGGTTAAGGACTCTAAGTTAATGTACCACAGATACTTGTGCATATATGTTTGCTACAGCACTAATCTCAAGACCAACTTAGTTATCTTTCAACAACAACAACAACATAACTAATGAGCCAGGCGTGGTGGCACACACCTGTACTCCCAGTACTCGGGGAGGCAGAGGCAGGTAGATCTCTGAGTTCAAGGCTAGCCTGGTCTACAGAGCAAGTTCCAGGACAGCCAAGGCTGCATAGTGAAACACTGTCTAAAAAAAAACAAAAAAAACCCAAAAGAATAAAAAATAAAACTAATAAAAGACACATAAACTGGGCATGGTGAGAGGCATCTTTAATCCCTCTTGGGAGGTAGAGGCAAAGCAAATTTCTTTGAGTTCAAGGCCAGACTTGTCTACGAGAGTTTTAGTACAACCAGGGCTCCATAGAAAGGCCCCATCTCAAAACAAGCAAACAAAAATTAGACACAAAAAGTCACGAATGTATATACAACATGGAGAGAGAAGCAAAACTTTCTAGAGACAAACGGGATTAACAGGAAGTTGACCAGTAAAATGGGGAGCTATGCTCTAAGTTCATTACATAGCTGTATCAAAGACTTTTTATGAAAGCCAGTGCCATAAAGAATATATGCCAATAAAAACTCATATAATAAGCGGAGCACAAACATCAGAAAACAAATTCTCTGTCACAGTGGCCTTCAGAACTCAAGATCTTTCCTTATACTCCCTCATCCTGGAGAGACCATTGCAACAACCAAAATAAAAAATACTAATATACTCTCAGGAGCCAGAGGCAGGAAGATCTCTGTAAGTTTGAGGCCAGCCTGGTCTACAACGTGAGCTCCAGGACAGCCAAGACTACATAGAAAGACCCTTTTTCAAAAAAACAAAAACAAAATATCCTACTGATTTCCAGGTGATATGTGGTTCTCCTCTTTCCTGGGGGGCTGTTGGCCACCAGCCCACCATGGCAGGAGGAGCAGAAGGTGAGGTGCAGAGCTTGGAAGGCTGCGACCACGACAGAGTTGGAACACTCTGGGAACCACTTCAGGAGCTAGTTCAACTTTACTCAGGGAGAACAAAGCCTATGTAGTCCTTGGGGAGTGGGTGGGGCTTCTGGGACAGGTGTTCATATGGTTGAAACGAGGCACTTTAAGGATGCTTGTTTTGCAGCTGGCAGCACACTCCTATCCTATGGATGGGAACACAGTACCTACTTATCCTATAGGCGCAGGGAGGGGAGAGCTAGCAGGAGCTGTGTCAAGGGTCATATACCACGTGTGGTTAGGGGCATCTATAGCTAAAGACACTCTCCAGATGGAGTCAGGCAGAGAGCCGAGGCCCTGCTGGGGAGAGGGAGTCCTGCACCTAATGCTGAGCTCAGAATGGCTATCCAGGAGGAGTGCAACGCAGAACAGCAGGGTCCTTCCAACAGTAGTATAAACCCATAATCCCAGCAACTGACTGAGGCAAAGGCATCCCAAACTCAAGGTCAGTCTGAGCTACCAAGTAAGAACATAACTGGAAACAATGTAATAAAGTGAAATTTTAAAATGCAAACAAGTTTCATTACTCAAATAAAGAAATGAGTGAAAATCCCATCTAGGGACCTAACCAACCAGTCACCTAGGCGTGTGCTCTCTCTCTCTCTCTCTCTCTCTCTCTCTCTATATATATATATATATATATATATACACACACACACACACACACACACACACACACACACACACACACATTTCAACTTTCAAATACATTCAACTTCCTTTTTGTTTTGGTTTTTTTTTGGGGGGTTTTTTGTTGTTGTTGTTGTTGTTTTTTGAGACAGGGTTTCTCTTGTAGTCCTGGACTTGCTTGGTAAATCAGGCTGGTCTTAAACTCACAGAGATCTGACTGCCTCTGCATCTGGAGTGCTGGGATTAAATGTGTGCCACCATACCCGGCTACATACAACTTCTTAAAATAAACTTCTCTTACATTTTCAGTAGAAAAACTGGTCACCTAATGGGAAACACAAGTCCAGGCTGAATCAAGTTTTATCATCTTCAGATGCTGAAACCAATATAACAAAAGGGATAAGGGAGGCAAGGAAGGCAAAAGGAAAGTGGACAGCGTGTGCCCAGGGCTTCAGCGGGTGTCAGTGTGCTCCAACTGTAGACAGTGTGTGCCCAGGGCTTCAGCGGGCGTCAGTGTGCTCCAACTGTAGACAGCGTGTGCCCAGGGCTTCAGCGGGCGTCAGTGTGCTCCAACTGTAGACAGCGTGTGCCCAGGGCTTCAGCGGGCATCAGTGTGCTCCAACTGTAGATAGCGTGTGCCCAGGGCTTCAGCGGGTGTCAGTGTGCTCCAACTGTAGACAGCGTGTGCCCAGGGCTTCAGTGGGGTGTCAGCGTGCTCCAACTATAGACAGCGTGTGCCCAGGGCTTCAGTGGGGTGTCAGTGTGCTCCAACTGTAGATAGCGTGTGCCCAGGGCTTCAGCGGGTGTCAGTGTGCTCCAACTGTAGACAGCGTGTGCCCAGGGCTTCAGCGGGTGTCAGTGTGCTTCAACTGTAGACAGTGTGGACGTGCCCAAGGCTTCAGCGGGGCGTCAGTGTGCTCCAACTCTTGGAGCCAAGGGTCAGTGAACAGATACCACTTCTGGTTTCCACTTTCCCTAAGATCCTGAGGAAACTATGAGATACATTCAGGTAGACAGAGAGGCCTTGCTACTGAGTGGCAGGCAAGCCAGCCTTAGCAATTCTCAGTGCTTTCTCAAAACATCAAGACTGGGCAAACTCTCAGAAGCCCTTTCCACAAAGGGAAACACGGAAAAGAACCAAAGGCACCATAAAATTAATCATGAGCTTATTTGGGTAGGTTTTGAGAATGGGAGAACACAAATATATACATTGATGAGGAGCAGTTACTACTATGAGGTAAGCATGATTTTCTCTACATATCAAATTATTACTCATGAGTGTTTCTCTTACCTTTTTCTGTTTCTTTGAAAGACTGCTTTGTTATTTTGGAGGCACCATCTCTATGATCATCTTCGATTAATTCTTTTTCTGTTTCCCATCTTGTTAAGTCATGAGAAGAATCCAGGTCATCATCTAGGCTTTAACAATACATATATCAGAAATCTGGAAGTTCACTACAACAACTGACAAAAAGGAAAACTGCTTTTCAGATAGTAACACCACAAGTGAGGAAAACATTAAAATCACTTTTAAATGAAAAAAAAATGGATGCAAAATGTACAGTCTAAGTTTAAAATCCTGAAAGTCCACTACAAGTGTCTTTCAGCATTTTCTGCACATTTAAAAGCTTTAGTATGCTCTGTGGCTACCACACACTTCCAAAACCCAGTTATTCAGACTCAACGGGCATTGTTTTCTACAGTCTGACAAGGATAATTACCAGTTAGCCTATGAACCAGAACAGAACCCATATTCTGAGGTTACCTCAGGGCAACACTGCTCACAAGGAACATAATGTAAATTACAGCCACATTTGATCATTCCTCTGGTAGTATATTAAAATTTTTTTAAAAAATCTATGTCTGTGTGAGGGTGTTTGATTAGAGACGGAGGTGAGTGAGCTGCCACATGGGCACTGGGTCTTTGAAGAGTGGCCAGTGCTCCTAACCTCAGAGCCACCTTGCTAGCCATGGTAGCCTATTAAAAAGAAAAAGAGGCAAGACTTTCACAGTGCTTTTTACTTACCATAGTACATATAAAATGTCTCTTCACCAGAGAATGAATGTAAGACACAGAGTTTGTTGTGGCTGTGTGTAAAGTACTCCTAATAGGCGCCAATGTTGCTCTCTGAGTCCCTGGATGATGGGTTTACAAGTGTGCTAGTTTCATTAATAGGTTAACCCACTAATTATTCCATCATACTAAATGAGCTGTTAGGAAATGGGCCTGGCTGGAAAAAGGCCCCACATCACTAAGAATGCATTTCTTAAAGATTTATCTTGACTCTTTCCCAGCAGCCATAACGTGGACAGCTCTGCTCTACCACACCTTCCGTCATGACATTCTGTACCTACATAAGCCCAGAAATATGGCAGCCAGCAATCTTGGACTATAAATCTAAAGCCAGGAGCAAAAATAAACCCTCTCCCTTTGTTTATGTCAGGGATTTTGTGACAGTGACAAAAATAGACTAACATAAAAAGGGTTTACATTATCTTGACCATGCTATATCTTTGAAATATCTTGGTGAGCTTTATATTTATAGCATATCTCTTTTCAGACCAGCCTCTTTTAAAGTACTAAATAGTTATTTGTGACCTGTATCTACTGGCAGGACAGCATGCTTGTAGACTAGATTATGACTAAGAATTCACACACACACCAACTGAATTATGAAAACAAAGTCTTCAGATTAAAAAATGTTCACATTGTAATTTGGAATTGTACCCAGATTTATAAAACTGGTGGCACTGGAAGAAGGTAGTAGAATAAATGTACCAAAAACGTAGAGAGAGGTTTAAACGGAGAGTAGGTGCAGAGGCATACAGATAAAGGAAGAGGTAGGAAGCAGTGTTGCAGGGTATTTGATCCTGTTGTGAATCCCAAGACTATGAACTATAAAAACCTGTTTCTTGTTTGGTGTGGCTCAGACTTAACACCCACCTTTAATCCAAGAGCTTTCTGTACACAGGATTAAATAAAGTTAACCCTAGGTCCAGAGGTGGAACAAGAAACCAGATACTAGGCAGTAAACAGAAGTGGGGGGGGGGAGGTATTGAGTTGAAGTATATTTAAGACAGCATTGAAAACAAGCATATACATGATACACAGACATGCATGCAAAACATTCATATGCATAAAGTAAAATAAATAAATCTGTTTAAGTGTTAAAGGGGGATGGAGATATGGTACAACAGTTCAGAGTACTTGTTGACCTTGCAGAGGGCCCGGGTTCAGTTCACAGAACCATATGGTGGCTCATAACATCTGTAATTCCAATTCCAGCAAATCTGATGACCTTTTCTTCCAAGAGCATCAGATATGCACATGGTACATATACTTACATGCAGACAAAACATTTACACACATAAAACAAATGTCTTTTTTAAAAAAATTAACTACTTAATAACTGAAGCCAGGGGGCTGGAGAGATGGCTCAATGGTTAAGAGCACTGGCTGCTCTTCCAGAGGGCCCAAGCTCAATTCCCAGCAGCCACATGGTGGCTCACAACCATCTGTAATGTGATCTGATGCCTTCTTCTGGCCTGCAGGTGTACATGCAGATAAAAATAAATTACATTGCATAAAAATAAGTACATATTTTTTTTAAAAAATCAAGTGCCTGCTAAAGTGCTGTGCAGGTGACTGATATTAAAAAACAACAACTGAGGACAGGAGGGATGGCTCAGTGGGTAAAGGCACTTGATGCCAAGTCTGAGAACCCGAGTTTGATACCTGGGATCTAACCGTTGGAAGCAGAGAACTACCTCCTGCAGTTGTGCGCTGGCCTCCACATCTGCCTTGGCACATGCCTGCACCATCCCCACTCACACATGCAAAATAAATAAATAAATGCAATAAAGAATAAATAGGGGTAGAGTGGAGCTTAAGAGCACTGGCTACTCCTGCAGAGGATTGGGCTTGGTTCTTAGCACCACACAGTGATTCACAAATGTCTATAGCTGCAGATTCAGGAAATCAAATATCCTCTTCTGGCCTCCAGGCACACAGGCACACAAGGGGTGCACAGACACAGGCAGGCAAAGCACATGTACATAAAGCAGAATAATAAAGTGGGCTCGGCTCTTCAACATCAGGATGCAGACTGCTTTTACGTCCTCTCAAGAAACACACAGACACACAGACACACAGACACACACACACACTCTCTCTCTCTCTCTCTCTCTCTCTCTCTCTCTCTCTCTCTCTCTCTCTCTCTCTCTTCCACGGCTGTTTCTGGAGATGCTAAGGGGACAGTAACAGTATCTATTCTGAATGCATTACCAGTTCACATTTAAGTGTTTGAAGGAACTGCAAAACGGTGTTGTAGAATGCTTCCTTTCATCAGAGTAACATCTCAGTGATGAACCAATTTTATCTCCAGAGCAGTAAGTGTCCAAACCATCTGTCAATTAAAAGAGAAAAAAAAAAGTTACACGAAGACATCAGATACTAGTGATCTCATTCTAGCCTCCTCAAAGCAGGACACCAAAATCACTGCCTGACTTAGAATTTCATACTTATATTGTACTTTTCTGATTGCACAGTGATTCCCATCCTTACTAGACTTATTTGTAAAAAGAATAGGTGCTTTTAATTTAAGTCTATTGTACATGCTAGGACCCTAAAGACCAGAGAACCGATGTGAACCAGGTATATTACCTGGAAATCAGAATATATCCTTTTTTCTCCTAATATGGTCCTCAAGCATCTGTTTTTAAAAACTGTAAGCCTCTATCCAAATACAAATCCAGTGTGGGGATGGAGACCCTCACTGCAAATAAAAATAAAATAGCTTACTTACGGCTTTTTTTTTTTTTTTACTGTGATGAGATGCCAGGATCACAGCAATTCTTTTTGTTTTTTGTTTTTTGAGAGGGTCTCTCTGTGTAGCTTTAGCTGTCCTGAAACTCGCTCTGTAGTCCAGGCAAACCTCAAACTCACAGAGATCTGCCTACCTCTGCCTCCAGAGTGCTGGGATTAAAGGCGTGTGGCACACAGCAACTCCTATAAAGGAAAGCACTTACTGGGAATGGCTTACAGTTCAGAGGTTTAGTCTATTGTGTCATGGTAGAAAGCATGGCAGCACGCAGGCAAACACTGCTGGAGTGGTAGGTGAAAGTTCTACACCTGGACCCATAGGCAGCAGGAAGAGACAGTGAGACACTAGGCTTAGCTTGAGCTTCTGAGATTGGAAAGCCTACCCTGCAGTGACACACATTCTCCAACAAGACCACACCTTCTAATAGTGCCACACCCTGTGGGCCTAGGGGTGCATTTTTATTCAAACCACAATTGTGCCACCACAGCAAGCATCCATAAATTATTTACATTTCAAAAATTCAAAATAGCACTCTGGAGACTGGGACAGGAAGTTAGAGGCCAGCCTGTGTCTCTCTGTTTGCTTCAGGAGTCAATTGCACTCAGCATAGAGTTCTCTGAGGAAGTCTCACTTGGAAGACTGCCTTCATCAGATTAGCCTGTGGGCATGTCTATTGGGCATTTACTTAAACTGATGGTTTACTTAAGCTGAAGTAAACCATTCTCTTCCCAAGTTGCTTTTGGTAACCTGTCTTATCAGCAACACAAAGTAAACTAGGACTCCAGGCTGTGTAACAAGCCTCTGTTTCAATTCTTTTAACTGGTACAATTTCAAGGTGTAAGAAGCTTAGAGGGGAAAAAAAGTGAAATAACTTAATAAATCATTTGATAAACTTTTAAAAAATCTAAATATTTATTTAATCTTTTAATGTAAAGAGTTGAACCCTTCAGAAGCTGGGGTTCAGAAGGTTAGAGACAAGTAAGGCACAGAGCAGGTTATACAAGTCCTCCTTGTCAGTGCTAGTCATAAACAACCCCACATCTGATACAGAAATTAAGTATATATGAGTTATTAACTGCCAATCATTTCTATAGATTTATTTTTTATGTGTATGTATGTGTATGTGCATGCGTGTGTGTGTGTGTGTGTGTGTGTGTGTGTGTGTGTGTGTGTGTGTGTATACCTTAAGTGTGGGGGTGCCCACAGAGGCCAGCACAGGGTGTTAGATCTCCTTTCCCCTAACACTGAAGTTATAGGTGGTTATGAACTTTCATGGGTGCTGGGAACCAAACTTAGGTCCTCTGGAATGCAGTGTGCCTTTTCTTTCTTTCTTTCTTTCTTTCTTTCTTTCTTTCTTCATTTTTTTTTAAAAAATTTTATTTTATGTGGATGAGTATTTCCCTGCACAGTTTCCCTCCACAGTGTCTGGCAGAGGCCAGAACAGGGTATTGGATCCCCTGGATCTGGAGTTATAAAAGGTTTGGAGTTGGGGCTGGAGAGATGGCTCAGAGGTTAAGAGCACTGGCTGCTCTTCCCGAAGTCCTGAGTTCAATTCCCAGCAGCCACATAGTGGCTCACAACCATCTGTAATGAGATCTATTTCCCTCTCCTGGGGGTCAGGCACACATGTAGGCAGAATGTTGTATATATAATAAATAAATAAATCTTAAAAAAAGAAACAGGTTTGGAGTTGTCATGTAGATGCAGGGAATCAAACCTCTGCAAGAGCAGCCAGTGCACTGAGCCATCTCTTTAGGATCCAGGATGCAGTCTTAGCCATAGGACCATTACTGTAGCCCATAGGACCATTACTGTAGCCCATCATTCATTTCTTTAATTAAAAAACATTTTCCATGCAATATATTTTGATATTTCCCCTCCTCCACTTCTTCCCAGATCTTCCCCATTTCCCTATGCACTGAACCTTTTCTCTTTAAAAAACAAACAAAAAAACAACAACAAAAAAACCAAACAAAAACAAAACAAACCCCCCCCCCAAAAAAAGCAAGCAAAATGAAACAAAAAGGCCACAAAAATACCAGGGTTAATTTTGTGTTGGCCAACTTCCTAAAGTATGGATGACATACCCGTGATATCCACTGGAGAAAACGGGTTTCCCTTTGACAGCACATATCAGTTGCAGATGGTTCTTGGGTAGGGGTGGCACCCCATGTCCTTCCCCCCCCCTTATGCTGATAACCCATCTGGTCTGAACTGTGCAGGATTCACGTGTGCTGCCTGAGTCTCTTGAGTTCGTATGTGCGTCAGTCCTATTGTCTCTGAAGACACTGTTCTCTCAAAGTCATCCATCACCTCTGGCTCTTCCTATCTTGTCTTGGCATAGATCCAACATCCCATTTAAAGCTGGGTGCTCCAAAGTCTCTCACTCTCTGCACATTGTCCAGTTGGGGTCTCTGTTAATTTCTATCTACTAAAAGAAGTTTCTCTGGTGTGAGTTGATCAAATCCTATCTTTTTACACTGAGGTGATGTCAACCTTGATGTTGAGGTGTGATTCTTGGATGCCATAGAAAATAGATCCTGGGGCTGGAGAAATGGCTCAGCACTGGCTGCTCTTCCAAAGGTACTGAGTTCAATTCCCAGCAACCACATGGTGGCTCACAACCATTTATAGTGAGGTCTAGTGCCCTCTTCTGGCATGCAGGCATATACTGTATAAATAATAAATAAATCTTTAAAAAAAAAAGAAAGAAAGAAAAACATATCCTGTTTTCTAATCTAATATTAGTCTGTGTCTTTCTACTGGGGAATTGAGGCCATTAACATTAAGAATTATTCATGAAAGCTGGCAGTGGTGGCCCAAGCCTTTAATCCCAGAACTCAGGAGGCAGAGGCAGGTGGATCGCTGTGAGTTTGAGGCCAGCCTGGTCTACTAAGTGAGTCCAGGACAGCCAAGGCTACACAGAGAAATCCTGTCTTGAAAAACCAACAGAGAGAGAGGCGGGGGCGGGGGGCAGGCTATAAACACCACACACACACATGCACACCAATACCCTCATTAAATTTAATTCTATGTTCTGTTTTTTTGATTTTCAAGACAGGGTTTCTCTGTGTAACCTTGGCTGTCCTGGACTCACTTTGTAAACTAGGCTCGAACTCACAGTGATCTGCCTGCCCTCTGACTCCTGAGAGCTAGGATTAAAGGCTCGCGTCACCACTCCTGGCTTTAAATTTAATTCTTAAAGGCATCTTCACCTCTAAATTCACAATTATTACCAGGCTAAAAAAATTTAAATAAAAAAATAAGTAACACTAACTCTAAATCTAAATATTTATAAAAATCTCAAATTAAATTTGTTAAAGATGATCAAATATTTTAAAAGATATTCTATTGACTTACCTGGGGAGGTTAGAATTCTTCTTTTATATTTAGTATGATCAAAATTTGAAAACTCACGCTAGGGAGGAAAAAAGATACACTTAAACACTAAGAAATAGTCTCTTAAAATATTTTTCCATAGATTCCATGTAAATTACAAAGGTTAGCATGGAAAAACCTAGGTATGGCACCCTAACCAACATTAGCATCACTAATTAGACAAGCAAACAGCATGTACCTGTTGATTCATCAGAGCAGCCCACACACTGCTCATGTCAAATTCCGGCCAAAAATACAAAACCAGAATCAAATCAGGAGGTATCCATTACACAAACTGAGAGACACTCTGGGACACACCAGCCTTCGACCCCGTGTAAGTAAGCATTTATGTTACAAGAAACTAAGTGTGGGTATCTGTTGTAGGTGAAAGGCAACAAGAAGCCTGGCTTGGTGGTGCACACCTTCAATCCCAGCCCTTGAGAGACAGAGGCAGGCACATTTCTGTGAGTTTGAGGCCAGCCTGGTATACAAATCAAGTTCAGGAGAGTGAGGAGCTCTGTTACACAGAGAAACCTTGTCTCAAAAAACAAAAAAAGCAACACAAAACAAAATGTTAATGTTCAAACCTCGGTGGTATCTGCACCAGGAACAGCTTTGCACAGAAGGACGTAATTGAGATATGAACTCTGAGTATGAACTCTGCATTATCCTGTATTATTGTAGCCATACTAAATTTCCTGGGAAATATCAATGAGACTCTAAAAGAGAGGGTACTTCACAGGAAAACGAAACTAAAGTACGTGTTGGGCATCTCAATTAAGGTTATGTGACGACGAATTTGTGTCGTGGAAATGGGAACACTGAGAAATACTGATGTTTCTTAAGAAGGGATTTTGGAATGCCAGCAAATGTAGGAAGGAACACAGGAATGCCTGCAACCTTCCTCGACTTCTGGAGAATAGTCAGGGTAAGTGATGTTCCCATAACCTCAGATGATTTTTCTGAGGACAACATCGTTGTGCTTTATACAATGACTCTGAACATACTGGGCTGTGAAGCAGCCTTCTCAGTGGGACTGTAAACTCCTCTCTTAGCAAAGGAGGGTGATAATAAAAATGGGCCTGTAATGCAAACTGAGCACTGCAATTGGTTTTTCCAGCATTCATCTGAGATGGGGTATGGCCAACCTCTCACATCGTATTAGCAAATTGCCTCAGTGTAGGCCCGCAGTAGATATGACAAGACTCCCCTGGTGAATGGCGCGTTTAGGGGAGGGCTACAAGAATGCACATGGCCAAAACTTTTCTCTAAGTTTGCAATTATTTCGGAGTAAGAAACTTTTCCGAAGGAACTACTCGGTCTTCCAACGCACTCCAGTCACAGCCAGCACCGGTGAGCAGGACCAAAGCCACGCCTCGGCCATCTCGGCGGTTTCCCTGAGGGAGGGCGCTCGCCGCCGGTGAGCCTCCCTGAAGACGCCGCCCCCCGGCCCCGCAGCCGCCCAGCAGAGCCTGCCGCGGCTTCCACTCCCCTCACCTCCACGAAGCAGCTTCCCGCCAGGCCGTAGCGGCTTTTAAGACGCTCCACTATCAAGTCCTGCCCGGGTGGCTTGACCACCCTGCGCTCCATGGTGGGCCGCTGGCCGCCGTCGCTCGGGGAACCGCTCTCACAGCAGCGGCGAGGCAAGCATTACGTCAAGACGCTCAGCCCCGCCCTCGAGACTGCCGAAAGCCAATAGGAAGAGGAGTACCGGGAGAAGGGCACTCTGCAACCCAGCACCTGGTTGCCTCTTCAATCTTCTTGGTCTTTCTCCACAATAAATGATTTGAGGAGTGAAGAGCGGGTTCCATCTTCCCTTGAGAGAGCTGGCTTTGCCAGCAGGAGAACGAATATCTTCTACACACTTGAGAGACAGTGTGCTCCCCAGGGCCGGGGGCTGTGTATTAGAACTTGCCCAAACACAGGCCTCTTCACCAAAAGTTTGGGACCACAGAAAAATCACGACATGTCTGAACACTAAGCACATACATGGCAGCAGCCTTTGCCTGTTTCCGTAGGTAGTAGTACCACAGGGTACATTTGAGATCGACATGGAAGATGGAGGTAGGGGGACTAGCTTCCTTCATGGTCATAATCAGTTGGATGGCTCCCTCATGAAGTCAGAACTTTCTCTGTACCCACAGGTTGGTTTAAAACTCAAAACCTTTCTTTGCCAGGCCTACAACTGCGCACAGCACTTATTGTGTTCAACCTTATCACCATACAAGTTCATACCTGTTCAGTTTTTCTCTGGCATACATTTACGCTGACAAATTCTGTAAGTGCACATGTGGACTGGCAGCCCCTACATTCTCTGGATTACTTTTAACTTTGCTAACTTGCTACATTAGCAAGTAGACAGAAAACTATCAAAAATTTTCTTAAAAGGATACCTGTTGCTAATAAACAAGAAACTACCATGTAAACTGATTTTATTATGAAGATTTTAATAAACATAGAAAATCTAATTGGAAAAGAAAAATCTACCAATGTCAGTTTATATCACTATCAATGACTAAACTACAAATCACACTATTTCTGAAATGTATCAAGGACCTTATAAAATGCCTCATTTTATTTTTTAAGCTTCATTATTAGAGCTGAATAGCTCAGCTATTATGAGCCCTGTCTGCTTTTCCCAGAGAAGTACCCAAATGGTGGCTCAGAAACTGTGGTAACTTATCAAGTTACAAACATCTGCTATTAGTACCAATATTGGAAAAATTAGTTTAATATGCCATTTTTTCAAGTTTTTGAAAGATCTTTAAGAGCTGTAATGATAGCATAAAATATCTCTTAAAAATCATTCGCAACCATGCATAGAGGCACATGCCTGCAATGCCAGTGGAGGTAGTGAGATCAAGAGTTCAAGTCCAGTATCAACTAAAAAACAAGTTGAAGGCAATGTGGGGCTACAGATGATTTTGTTGTTTTGTTTTTCGAGACTGGGTTTCTCTGTGTAGACTTAGCTGTCCTGGACTCACTTTGTAGACCAGGTTGGCCTCGAACTCTGCGATCCATCTGCCCCTGCCTCCCAAGTGCTGGGATTAAAGGCATGAGCCACCATGCCTGGCCACATAGTCTTAAAAAGACATTTCTATTTACTTAAATTTTAAAAATATGGCATCCAAAAAAGATATATATGGCATTGGCTGTGGTGGTTAATGTTCTATGTGAGTGGACGTGTAAGAATATCCCCTCCTTTAACAGTTTACCTAACTCACTAACACAAACCACATCCAAGTATATTTTCAGTGTTCATCAAACTCGTGATGTTGAGAGGTTAGAGCTCAGAGTGCTGACCTTTGGCTGATCTCACTCTACATTTACGTCACAAAAGGAACAGACAACTTAGATGCACAATCAATGAATGTTTTAAATGTCATGGCTGTTATCAATTATCACTTTATTTCTGCTACAAAATTCACCAGAAAAAGGTACTGCAACAATCTAATATAAAGCAAATCTTTAACCAAAGAACATGGTATAGCTCTTTTAAAAATATTCATACTTTATCACAAGAACTAGAGAAAAATTCAATTCTATCATCAGGACCAAGCTGAAGTTTTTGAGGTAGTAGAGACAGGTAACAGAAAAGTGAATGGAAAGAAGAAAAAAGGAAAGGAAGAAAGGAAGATGGGAGAGGAGGAAGCAGAAACAGAAAGCTAGCTAAGGGAACGATCAACTTATTTAAAATGTAAAAATTAATGTCTTCAAAAGGGCACTACGTATCTTAAGAAAAGACAGTATCCTACTTAAAAGTTAATTTTTAACTATACAGAAGCATAAAAATTACAGAAGAGCACTTTGGTTAACTCATATCTTCTGTGGCTCTATCCATTCATAAATGAGTCTATACATAAATGAGCACACGAGTAAGTTAAGATTACCATATATATATTTCAAATCTAAAATAAAATTATCTTGAGTTGTGGTCCCCTTATTCAATGGTAAGTACCATGCAGGAAGTCCAAATATCTTAACAGGAATTAAAATAAGATTGCATATATCATATTCCTTCAATAGTCTGGGAAGCTCTATTGATTTTAACAAAATTAGTATTAGCCATTCTAATACAGATATGTCAGGAGTACGTAAACACAAGTACACCTGAAATACACCAGTGTTTAAACTTTTATTTCACACCATGCAAGATCAATTATTACACATTAAAAAGTGGCAACAGCTATAAGCTACAATTTTACATTTATACATTGGAAACATGTCTTCAAAAGGTGAACATAATTACCATGTTGCCTGTAACAATTGAGCATCAATTAAACTGCTTATATAGATAAAATTCACTGTGAAAAATTACTTTATAGCTGTCCACATTCTGTGATAACAATTCTTCGACTAACAGACCCTTGAGGAGAACCAAATGATTCAATCTTTCTCACAGTATCCATGCCATCCTTAACAAACCCAAATACTACATGCTTAAAGTCCAGATGTTCTGCTTTCTTCAGTGTTATAAAAAATTGAGAATTGTTGGTATTTGGGCCCCAATTGGCCATAGATAGTAAGCCTGGGCCAGTGTGTTTCACATTAAAGTTTTCATCTTCAAATTTATCTCCATAAATGGACTGTCCTCCCGTTCCATTGTATTTGGTAACATCTCCCCCCTGAAAACAAAAACAATTTTTTTCCCATTAATACTGACTCAAACATTGAAACACAAAGAAAACAGCATAACAGATTAAATCACAAACGGTCTTTGTTCTTTTTTTTTCTTTCTTTCTGAGACAGGGTCTCTCTGTGTAGCCTTGGCTGACCTGGACTCACTCTGCAGATCAGGCTGGCCTCGAACTCAAGAGAGATCTGCCTGCCTCTGTGTCCCTGATTGCTGGGATTACAGGTACGCACCACTGGGCCCAGCTAATGCTCTATTTCTTTTAAGAATACATTTTGACATCCAGGGAGAGGTGGTGTACACCTTTAGTCCTAGCACTCAGAAGGCAGAGGCAGGTGGATCTCTGTGAGTTTGAGGCCAGACTTGTCTACAGAGTGAGATTCAACAGAGCTGGGGCTATACAACATAGAGAAACTCTATTTCAAAAAGGGATATATATTTGAAAACTAAGATATTCATGTTTTGTTTTGTGGAGGGGGTTTCCTCATTGTGTTTCTATCAGGTACCAGGCATTAGAATGTTGGAGCCTTTTAGTCTGAATGTTTGAAAAGAAGTAGAGTGTCAAGTTCAATGCCAGTCATAGTATGAGAAAGCTGAAAATCCCAAGATGAGGATGAGGGCAAGATGAACCACTTTCCCAAGTTGTTATGGTCCAGTCTTAGCAGACTTAACCATGACCTATGTATAGTGACACTTACTTGGCAAACAAAATCTGGAACTACTCGGTGAAAAAAGGAGTTCTTGAAACCAAAGCCCTTCTCTCCAGTGCACAATGCTCTGAAGTTCTCAGCAGTTTGAGGAACAATATTTGAAAATAATTCCATGGTTATCCGTCCTAGAGGTTCACCATCCGCACACACATCAAAGAACACCACAGGATTGGTCTCCTTTGATAATTCTGCTGCAAGGGATACTTGTTCAATCTGGAGTTTCAATATATTTTGTTGACATTCTTCAAATTTTTTCTTAAAGCTCTCAGTCATTTCCTTTGTCTTAAACCTCACTGCAAGCTGTTCTACTTTTGCTTCTCCATCTGCAAAAATGGGAGGAGGGACCTTAATATTTAAGTAACTTACAAAGCATGTGGATGTTATAGATTTCAGAAAAGTCAATAAAATTAAAAGACATTTAAAGGTAGAAACTCACCAGCATAATCTGAAGCAGTCCAAACTAAAGCATTATTTGAAACATTTAAAGGTTTCAGTTCCATGGCTTTGGTAATAACATGGTTTGCACACACTTTAAAAACCTGATCTCTCCTCATTAGGATCCGGTAATAATTCTTCATTGTATGCCAAAGAATCTTTATGTCTCCAATACCTCTCTCCTTCCACTGACTGACATCTCTATCCCATCTATAAAGTTTGGCTCTCTCTTTGAACAAAATTTCTTCATCTTCTTCTCCAGATTTCACTTCTACCTATGACAACAGATGAGAATGGCTATTACATGAACAGCTGGTTATTAACAATTCCATTAAAACAATGCCAACAGGTTTTACATCATCATGACAACTAAAAATACCCTAGACTTGTAATGTATTTGACTTGGTTAAGACATGATTTATCATTAAATACTTTCCTACTGTACAGTATTTTACTTCTCTTTGTGAAAATAAAATGTCTTTAAAAGTCAGAAGACCTTTCAAAAGTTCTGGTTCTTGCCAAGCATGACAATATACACCAATAATCCCAACACGTGGGGAGCAAAAGCAAGAGTTCAAGAGGTCATAGCCAGCCTGGGCTACATGAGATCAGAGGTAATGAGGCTCTTTGCATGGATGTACAGTAACCCCAGCATTCCAGAGCCTACAAGGCAAGAAGATTACCATAGGTTTGAGGTTTGAGTGTAGTAAGAATTTTGGTGTCTTTAAAAACCTGGTAATGTTATGTAAACATGTTTTTGTTTTAATCCCAGATGCTTCAGACTGTCCATAGCAACAAACTGTTTTCCTCATGTCGGCTCTAGCAGCGGCCTGATTCTGCCAGCTGAACATAGTTTAATTTTGGGGACTCTAGAGGAGTATAAAAAGATCAGAGCCCCAAAGAGGAGGCTTGGCTGTTCCTCCTGCTGGCTTCTGCTTCTGCTACTGCTAGTTTGTGAAGTGGTCAAGAGAAAACAAGTTGGAGATTAGGGTTTGAAGGCAGGTAGATAGAGGAACCCAAATAATATAAATTAAAAACAAAAACCATGCCAACAGGCCAGTCTGGACTACATGTGAATTTCAGGCAAAGCAGAGCTATATAACAATGTGCTGTCTCAAAAAAACAACACTCTACCCAAGAGTGCTAATTCTTTCTGGTTTTGCAACACTTACCTATTTTATGTGTATGGCTGTTTTGCCTGCATGTTTATCTATATAGTGCACGTGCCCATTCTCTGAGGCCAAAAAAGGGTATCAGATCCCTTGGAAGTTACAGGTTAGCTACTACGTGGGTACTGGGAATTAGCCACTAAGCCATCTCTCCATGCCTTTTATTGTTTGTTTGTTTGTTTAAGACAGGGCCCCTGGCTGTCCTGGAACTCGCTCTATAGACCAGGCTGACCTCGAACTCACAGAGATGTGCCTGCCTGTACCTCCGGAGTGCTAGGAGTAAAGGCATGCACCACCACTGTCTGGCTTGGTGTTTTTAAAGATGTTTTTTATTTTTAATTCTATGTATGTGTGTGTCTGTATATGGGTATGTGCACACGAATGGAAGTGCGTACAGAGGCCAAAGGATGCCCCTGAAGCTGGAGTTACAGGCAGCTGTCAACTACATGGGAACCAACAAAAACAGTACAAACTCTACCTCAGCAGTGACAACAGTGCTGATTCTTTTTTTTTTTTTTTAGATTTAATGATTTATTATTATGTATAGAATGTTCTGTCTGCATATACACCTGCACACCAGAAGAGGGCATCAGATCACATTATAGATGGTTGAGAGTCACCATGTGGTTTCTGGGAATTGAACTCAGGACCTTTGGAAGAGCAGGTAGTGCTCCTAACCACTGAGCCATCTCTCCAGCCCACAATGCTGATCCTTAAATCATGATAATAACTATTGAGACAGAAAACAGACATGATAATTTTCTTGAAACAATATTCTTCTCTATTTTGTCCCTTAAATTATTTTAAGACAAACATGATCTCCTAATGTCATAACAAAAAAAACTTATGGCTTACCAAGATAGCCAATGAATAAACATGCTTGCCACACAATCCTGAGAAAGCCCTGAAAGCTATCCTCTGACCTCCACAGAGCACTATACATATACATACCTGCTTGTGTTCTCCCATACTCTCTGTGGTATATGCATACTCATTTGCTTCCACCCTCCCTCGTACCATATTCTACACACACACACCCCTTTCCAACAACTATATAAACAATTTACCAAGCAGCATTGACATAAAAACTACCACAGGGCAAAGTTGAGCATGCACTGAGTAGTAACATGCTTGCTAACATGAGCAAGGTCCTGAATTCAGTCCCCAGAATTACACAAAAAAAAATTCAAAACAATTCCTACTTAAAGGCTGGAAATCTGGGTTACAGAGATGGTTCAGCAGTTAACAGCACTTACAGTTCTTTCAGAGGACCTGGGTTCAACTCCCAGCACCCATATGACAGCTTATAACCATCTGTAACTCATCTGTATCTAACTCCCAACCAAGGGGATATGACTCCATCAGGACACATGGTATTCAGTCATGCATGCAGGCAAGAGACTCATATACATAATATAAATAATTGTTTAAAAGTCTGGAAATCAGGGCAGGTGTGGCAGCATACACCTTTAATCCCAGCACTCAGGGAGGCAGAGGCAAATGGATCACTGTGAGTTTGAAGCCAGCCTGGTCTACAAAGAGAGTTCTAGGGCAGCCAAGGCTGCACAGAGAAATCCTGTCTCGAAAAACCAAAAACCAAAACCAAACCAGACCAAAACAAAACGTCTGGAAATCTAACAAACAGAACATAATGTTTAACTGACTGTTCTGGGGAAAATACGTAGTAGCAGTATTTTTTTTTTTTTAAAATCAACTCACAGCATATTTTTATACTTAAGTCAGGAGTAAAATGTTTACCCCTGGTACTTACCTCTGGTAATGAGACTATGGGCTCAAAATGAATGTCCTCATTATGAACTACTTCTTCATCACTGCCATCCTCATCTTCACCACTTTTACCTGCTGACTGTGTTCCAAACACTGCTGCTCCAGTATTTGCCCACTGGAAATTTTTATCTGATAAATAAATCAGGCTATTTAAACAGTGAATTCTAAATTTTTATTAAAAAGGTGTTTGCATTACTTTTCAATTATTTCATTAGTACATCTAGTTTTCAACAATGTCATCAAGCCTATGTGAGGTGTTTAAAGCAGCATCATTCTGGCCATTTCAACAATTGTGGAACACAATCGATGGCAATATATTTATAAGATAAAATACTATTTTAAAAAAGAAATTACCAGACAGAGTGGCCCATGCCTTTAATCCCCACACCCAGGAAGCAGAGGCAGGTAAATCCCTGTGAGTTCAAGGCCAGCTTGATCTATACAGTAAGTTCTAGGACAGCCAGACCACCAAAAAAGAAAAAAGAAAAAAAGCGTAGAGGGAACTAAAGTAAGGATTCAACAAAACAATACATTGAAGAAAAAATATATATATAAACAAAATGGAGAGCAGATAAAACCAAAATCTGCTTTGAAAAGGGAAGTGCAAAAAAAGTGACTTTTTATCTTAACAAAACATGGAAAGAGCTCATGAAGAGAGGATGCAGTGGTAAGATTTACTGAGACAAAGCTCACCTAATATTTAAGTTCTACCTCACACTGTACTATACTCACAGTATATAATACTACCAAAATACTTTGAATATACAGGGTAATAAGCAGTCACTATCAGTTTTCATTTGGCCTTTTTAAAAAAAGTAGATAATTATACCTACTATACTGGTATATTTACTCACTACCCATTTTTTAAATTCCAACCTATTAAATATGTTAAAACAAAAGTTTAAGCGCTTGTTACCACCTTTAATTCCAGCACTCAGGAAGCAGAAACAGATCTTTGTGAGTCCCAGCCCAGCTATGGAGACCTATTAAGACCCTGTCCCAGAAAACAATAAATTGGCTTAAATAAAACTATGATTTCTTTGGGGGGTGGCCAAATTCTGAGACAGTGTTTCCCTGTGTAGCCCTCAGTGCTGGGACTAAAGGCATGTGCCACCACACCTGACTAAACTATGAATTTCTATCAATCATTTCTTTTATCCTTTTTACTTTTCTTTGAGTTTTTTGAGATAGGGTTTCTCCTACAGCTCTGGCTGTCATAAAGAATATATTTTCTTCTTCTTCTCATTTTTGTTTCACAAGACAGGGTTTTACTCTGTAGCCGTGGCCATGCTGAAACTTTTCTGTAGACCAGGCTGGTCTACAGAACCCACAGAGATCTGCCTGCCTCTGCTTCACAAGTCCTGGGATTAAAGGCGTGCATACCACTACCCAGTCCTATCATTTCTAAAAGCTTAAAGTGTTTCTATAAGTAGCATGACCTGAAAAATGTATAAATACATGAACAGAACTAAAATTTTAAATTGTTTTATTTGAGCATTCTAAATTTATTCTCCAAACATCTTATACAATAATTTAAATTGTGCTATCTGTACAATATAAAAGAGCTTATGAGTAAATATAATGAAATCTAATGCCAATAAAACTTGAAACAAGCTGGGCGTGGTGGCGCACGTCTGTAATCCCAGCACTCGGGAGGCAGAGGCAGGCGGACCGCTGTGAGTTCGAGGCCAGCCTGGTCTACAAAGAAAGTCCAGGACAGCCAAGGCTAACACAGAGAGATCTTGTCTCAAAAAATAAAAAAAATTAAATAAAAACAAAACAAAACAAAACACCTTGAAACAAATAGCACCACATGGCAGCTCACAACCATCTGTGACTCCAGTTCCAAAGGATTTGTCCTCCAAGGGCACTGCATGCATGTGGTAATACTAACAAATCAAATTTAAGAAAGGTACAATACTATCCAAGTCAGGATTATTCCAAAACTGAAAAATACACACGTATATGAGGAAAGCAAGGTCTATTAGCACTGATTTAAACTAAGTAGAGAGAAAATCCTTATAGCTATTATCATCAGTGAAATCCTAATTACTAAAACACTACACAAACCAAGGACAGAGCCATTCTACTTATAGTCGTGATATGGAAGGGACCTTTTCAGTTACACTTGGCTGACATGATCATTAATAGCTTTCCTCTTCATCTTACCTTTAGGACCAAAAGCAAAATCTCCAGAATTACTTGAAGCCAAATCTGCAAATGACAGGCTTGTACCATTTCCAAATCCAAACAAAATAGTCTTGCTTTCCCCTGACAAAAAAGAAAAAAAAAGATTTCCTATTTAAGTTAAGATAAGACAATACATCAAAACCTTCCCCAGGATCCAGGACTTAAAGGAACATGATTCAGTACTCCAGGTGAGGTGAGGTAATAAACTACATCTTTAAACTTAATATTTACTCTTCTAAAATGCCTTCAAATTCAACCCACATTTCTGGGTTTGTTTTTTGTTTTATAAACTACATTCTAAGTTACAAAATACATTCAAGTTCAAGGTTATTCAGTAACATTAAGTTGAAAAGTACTATTCCCAATGAAAGAATCCTAAACTTAAACCAAATTCATTTAAAAATACACTGAGCTGTAAAGCTGTCCACACTAAGCTACATTATGGGACTACACGGTTTCTGTTTTACCAAGGTTCTTGCACCCTCAAACAAGTCAAAGGCAAGACCTCAGGGGGTAGGTGGGGGGATCTGTACTGAGCATTTAAAAAGATTTATTATTTTTAATTATGAATTTATGTGCCTGTGTGTAGGTAGATGTCCATGAGTGCAGGCTCCCAAAAAGCCAGAGAGAGGACTGGACTTATGGGCCTAGCTTGGGTGCTGGACACTGAGAGCTCAAGTCCTCTGCAAGAGCAGTAGACACTTCTAAACTGTGTTCTTTACTATAAGTAAGCTCTTACACTTGCTGTTCTGAAGTCTGAAGCCTTTGTCTGAATCTTTTCCTGCATCGTTTCATGATCTCTGAAATTGCTTTGGCCTACCTAATTTTATCTGAAAATGCAGAGGTTTTAGTTGTGTAGTTACTTTTTTGTCCCAGTATACTCAGATAGATGTGGCCATGAATGTACTATTTGTGGTCTATGTTGGGACTTATTTCTGGAGGAGGGGAAAAGGGTAATGTACCTAATGTCCATATATAAAGAAATACAATTCAAAGACACTACTTCCAACTCAGAAAAGCTGAGACACACAGTACACTAATAGTTATTAGTGTAACTGACAAGTTAGTGAGTTTTGAGGCCTATACAAATTTTAGTATGGTAAAAATCTAAGCTGCTGTAATCCCAGCACTTGGGAGGCAGAGGCAGGCAGATCTCTGTGAGTTCAAGGCCAGCCTGGTCTACAAAGTGAGTCTAGGACAGCCAAGGCTACACAGAAAAACCCTGTCTTGAAAAACAAACAAACAGACAAATCTAAGCTGCTACTGTAATACTTCATAATTAAAGCACTGTGATGTCAATGTTTAAGTAATACTAATTAATATTACCCAGTAATAGTCATGTAATATAACACCAAGAAAATTGTCGTGTAAGCAAATTATTCTCTTTTATGCAGACAGGCAGGTCAATCATGAGGCTTTTTATTCCCTAATAAAATTGAATGCTAGATCGGATGTGGTAGTGCACACCTTAAATTCCAGCACTTGGGAGGCAAGGGTAAGCAGATCTGTGTGTGAGGCCAGTCTGATCTACATAGTGAGTTCTAAATTAGCCAAGGCTACACTGAGAGACCCTGTCTTTAAAATAAATAATAAATAAATAAATAAAATAAACCAAATGATGGAAAAGTTATTATTGTCTGTTTCATTTATTGAGAAGGCAGTATAACTTGTCTAACTACTGTGACAAATACAATATGTTCCTATATTCATCTTAAATATTTTCAACTAAGTTCTTAGAATCTAATCTATCTTTCAAAGTCTTTTTTCTCAAACATACAGGCAATATCTTATATATTGCACAACATAAACAGATAATCAATTTTACCTTGGCTTGGGAATTCCGTGTCAGTTTCTTTTCTAGTAGACAAATCTACAGGCTTGTCCACAGTTCCAGTAACAGGGGATGAGCTACTCGACTTGGTGTTAGAATCGAGTTCTTCAGACTTAGAGACAAAAGGGCTTGCTACTTCAGTCTCACCTGTATGCTCATTACCAACTGCATCAGTTACTTTCTCATTCTGGGATTTCTGTAAAAAAGAAAGAATAAAATATATCACTAAGCCATCCCCTACTGCCACCAAAAGAAATAGAAAAATAGTAAGGACTTTATTCTATAAAGTTTGGTGTGTTTTTTATTTTTACAGTAACCACTGAAAAGACAAGAAAATGAATAGTAATGAAAACAAGAAGAGACAGCCAAAACAAAAAGTGAATAGTAAACTTAGAACCAATCTACCTTACTGACCAAATGAATATCAAATGGTCTAGATACTTGTAAAAGACTATTTAGCTGGGCGTGGTGGCGCAAGCCTGTTATCCCAGCACTTGGGAGGCATAGGCAGGCAGATCTCTGTGAGTTTGAGGCCAGCCTGGTCCATAACCAAGTCCAAGACAGCCAGGGCTCTGTTAGATGGAGAAAAAACCCTGTCTCGAGAAAAAAACAAAACAAAACAAAACAATCATTTATTCAGGTTTCTTTGTTTTTAATACAAAAAACACTGGGGTGGGGATTTATCTCAGTAACAGAGTAGCTACATACCAACTGAAAAGACCTGGGTTTGCTGATTCCATGGAAAAAACACACACAGGACATTAACAAAATGATGCTCAGGGTTTAGAAGGAAGTGAGAGGAATGGGGACATAATGATAAAGACAAAAAAGATTTTAAAAGTATACACATCGGCAAAAAGAGTATATTTTTAATCAAACAAAGCAGACTTAAGTGATGAAAGATCAATTTACTCTCTTAAAATGGCAGGGTAAGTAAGAACCACCTTAAGTAGTTTTCTCCACAAAAACACAAAGAATGATGACCACAATCAACTCTTTTGTCTACTCTGGAAATTAACCAAAGAACCACAACAATATGAAAAGTTTTCCATTAACCTGTGAACTGAAGTTAAGGCGTGTAGGGCTGGTTTTCTAGCACTGACTTACTCTCACTCCCCTTTCTGTCTACCCAGACCCCAATCTCAGATCTGTAGTAGTTTATAAACCAAAAGCCAGACAATCACGGCAAAAAGACGAATGTCTGCCAGACATTTGGGCATAGGGTTTTTGTTTGTTTGTTTTTACAGTAATTAAATCATTCTGTAGAATACTATTCACTACAGATTTGTAACACTTCATAAGAGAACACACAGAGCAATGTAAACTATATAAACTATAAATATACTGATAGACTGTAACTGAGTTAAACTACAAATCACTAATATGTACAAAATTACCATTTTAAATGGCATATAACTGTCTAATGCATAGGTCAAAAAGAATGGCAAGAAAGCATTCTGACCTCAACAGAAATGACAGCAGATATTAGAACCTGTGTTCCTAAATAATACATAAGGGACAATATTATTTGTATCAACAATGAATGTGCTCTTAAATCTGTACTCTTGCTTCCACATTAAAGAAATAGAAAGAGAGCAAAGTAAACCGAAGGCAAGAAAGAAATAATGAGCAGAAATCAATGAAACTCAATGAAGGGGGGACACAGCACACAGACCGACAACTAAATCTCTTTATTCTGTGGGAGGACAGGGCCAAGAACCATATAAAAGATAAAGGGCAGGAGAGGGAGAGAGTAACGTAAGACAAGAGGAAACAAAACAAACTTGTGAAATCAATGCACCCTTTACTAGATTGAAAAATAGCAAAGAGGGTAAGGTATTTCAATAATCCTGAACCTACAACCATTAAGAGACTGATAATGGAAGCCAGATTAGTGGCAAACACCTGCAATCCCAGCACTCTGAAGATAAGAAGATCCCAAAAAGGTCAAGGCCAGCCTGTAGTACAGTGTGAGGTCCTGTCTCCAATACCAAAATTGATTAATAAAAGTTTATTCTACAATTCTACAAATTTAAATTTGAGAATTCCTTTAAAGGCACAACTAGAACTCATTCCTTTTGTTAAAACTAAAAGGAAACAACATCAATCAGACAAAATCTCCTTTAGAAAATAGCCAGGCAATGGTGGTGCATGCCTTTAATCACAGCACTCAGTAGGCAGAGGCAGGTGGATCACTGAATTCAAGGCCAGCCTGGTCTACAGATTGAGTCCTAGAATAGCCAGGAATACACAGAGAAACTCTGTCTAAAAAAACCAACCTCCCACCCCCAAAAAGAAAATAGCCCGCCGGGCGTGGTGGCGCACGCCTTTAATCCCAGCACTCGGGAGGCAGAGGCAGGCGGATCGCTGTGAGTTCGAGGCCAGCCTGGACTACAAAGCGAGTCTAGGACAGCCAAGGCTACACAGAGAAACCCTGTCTCAAAAAAAAAAAAAAAAAAAAAAAAGGAAATAGCAACACAAAAGAGTATTTCCCAATCTACTTACTATACCACAGTTAACTTTTTTTTTTTTTTAAAGGAGGGGTTTCACTATTTTGCTGTGAATGGCCTGGAATTCAGAGATCCACCTCCTTCTATGAAATTAAAAGTGTAGGCCACAACTCCCAGCTCAGCATTAAGTTTTAATTTTTATTTGTATGTGTGTGAGAGATTATACACAAGTGAGTTCAGGTACCCAGAGGCCAGAACAGGGTATTAAGCCCCTGGTGGTGGTGTGTCATCTGACTGACATGGGTGCTTTAACTGAACTCCAGTCCTCTGCAAGAGCAGCATACACTTAACTGCTAAGCCACCTATCTAGCCCAAGTACTAATTTTTATAAACTAAAGATAATACTAGAAAACTACTAAACAGTATTATTACCAAGGGACATCCATTTTTTAAAGTAGCAACAAAATTTATACAAATAGAAGCTAAATGATATGAAACTGTAATATACCATAACCAAGTGAAGTCTTTCCTAGGCTGAAAAGATCTGTATCACTTCATCAAAGACAGACAGTAAGATAGCATACACTCAGCCTTAAACAGAATCAGGGCTCAGGGAACCCTGTAGAAGAGACAGAGAAAGTATTAAGAGCAGATGGGATAGAAGACACCAAAGAAAACAAGGTCCTCTAAGTCAACATGATCAACACACTTATGAACTCCAGAGACTGAGGCAGCGTGCACAGGCCTGGACAGATCCGCACCAGGCCCTGTGCATGTACACTATGGCTTCCACTTTAGTGCTTCAATGGGATCCTGAGTGTGTGAACAAGTAGAACTCTGTTCTTGTGCCTTCTCTTGAGCTCCTTTCCTGTTGTTTATTTGTTTTGTCCAATTTGGTGTGTTAGTGTTTATTTTATTTTACTATATTATATTTTACTTTACTATTATCCCTTAGCAGCCTGTGTATTTACTAATGAGAGACAGAAAGGGAGATCTAGTTCAGAGGGAGGTGGGGAGGAACTGAAGGAGGGAAAATGGTAATAAGGATATATTATGTGAGGAAAAACAATTTACTTTCAATAAAAGAGGAAAACAGGAAAAAAAAAACCTTAACTCATATTAGCTATAATCTAACTGTTAAAAAAATAAATAAACAAAAAGTTGTTTCTGTCTACAGAGAATCCTGGTGATGTTTAACGATATAATTTAAGGCTGTAGTTTAACCTGGGGTTTGATACTCTAATCATTTTGAGGTTCTTCTCCATGAATACTAACATGGCTCTCTGTCTATGTAACACACGTGCTTGCTAAGGCCAATTATTACCATTTGAGATTAAGAATTTAAAATGTACTGCATCAACAGAGGCAAGAGAACTGAAAGGAAAACAATGGAGACAACCTAACCTGAGCTTCATGAACTTTCTGAAGCTCTGACTGAAAATCCTCCCCATTTCCATTGTCCTCATCAGTATCACTGCAGACTCCGCAGAAAAATGTAGGTGGAAGCTTTAAAGTATCTGCTTTTGCTCTCTCTTCAACTGTTGGCTTCTTTTCCCAAACAATAACACATTCCTTGTCATTATCTGAAAAAGCCATACAACACAAGCAAAGACACAATCAGAACTCCAGTCATCCACAGAGCCAGCCTAAAGGGTTTTCAATGACATTTAAAGGCCTCCATTACAAGGACTATGAATGCTCATGAAGCCAGCCCATAGCTACCAAAAATTAGTGTTTTTCAACTAGTACTCTTTTTTAAACATTTTAAATGAGCACAAATATATCCCATTAAAAAAAAAAACCTGGAGATTACAGATACTACTGGAGTACGAGGTGCCTTTAAAAGATAAGACTTAGCCAGGTGTGGTAGCACTTGCCTGCAATTTTGGCACTCAGGAGGCAGAAGCAGGCGATCTCTGTGAATTCAAGGCCAGCCTGGTCTACAAAGTCCAACATAGCCAAGGTTCTTACACAGGATAAAATAAAATAAAATAATAGAATAAAATAATAAAATAAAATGAAATGCTAAAAACATTAAAATAAACATACCTGCTAGATTTTCTTCCAATGGTTTATATTTTTCTGAGTCATCCAGATAGAGTTTTCCATTAAGTTTCTTGACAGCCATTTCAAAATCTTCATCTTCAAATGCAATTGATTATATTGAATAAAAGAATTTTAGTAGGTAGGTTTTCCTAGCCACAAACCTAGAAATGACCTTCACACTTTGACTCTCTCATAGTACTCAGTTTGCCAACTTTTATTATTATATCCTTCTTTATGTTTTTATATTCACTCTGTTTTGCTCAACTCTACCTTTCCACTAGTGCTTCCCTCACATTTGTATATTCTGTCATTTCAGCATAGCTCCCAACACCCAGTCACCCAGCCCCACAGCGTTAACATTCTCTACCAACGCCCAAATGATCTTACTGGGACTTTGAGGATGTTTACCTTTCTCCCTCTTTAACTTGGAATACTTCTAGAATTATGATTACTTACAATTTCCTCAAAACAACTACCTGGCATATGATAACCCCCCCCCCCTTTGGTTTTTCAAGACAGGGTCTCTCTGTGTAGCCTTGGCTGTCCTGGACTCACTTTGTAGACCAGGCCGGCCTTGAACTCACAGCGATCGCCTGCCTCTGCCTCCTGAGTGCTGGGATTAAAGGCGTGCGCCACCACCACCCAGCCGATAACCATTAATTTTAAAAGGCCTTTTAAAATGGATGCTACTTTAATCATTTCATGCACCGACTATTTTATACGCACAGGGTAAATACCTACCTCCACGGATGTTAGTCTAAGTTCTAAGAGTCTGTTTGGATTTTGTTTCTTTTTGAGAGGTCTTACTCTATAACCCAAGTTACCCTGGAAACTCCTCATGAAAATGAATTCATAGCCATTTTTCTCAGTCTATCAGGTGCTAGGATTATAGGCATGACCCATCATGTCTGGTAAAACGTCAGACTTTAAATAATTACACTATATTCCAGATTACTAAGATTACCAGAAGTGATTTTGAAATAAACAAAAGACTTACCATCCTCCTCTTCTTCACTAACATAATCTGGCCTATTCTTATAACAAAAGAACGTTGGGGGAAGCAGAAGTTTGTCTGCAAGGGCTTTTTGCTCAGGAGTAGGAGTGAGTTCATACACAATGAGAACATCAGCGTCTGAGGGAGGATCTTCAGGGTTATGCTTCTCTTGTGCTGTAATCAAGTCAAAACAACTGATAAGACAAAATAACCAGCCTAACTGAAAGCAAACAACATGAAACTAATCTATAGGCTAGAAGAGCGCACTGATAATAAAAACACAAACTTTGGAACACACCAAGTTCTGCGATGATCACAAATTAGAATTAGGAGCCAGGTTTAGTGTTCTATTAAAAATTCTTAGAGAACACTAAGCTTTTAAAAATCCTTTTCCTAAGTAATTGGAAATTTCTACCTTCTGGAATCTAAAAAGTGCTATAATCACACTCCATACACTAACCAATAATCCAGCAAAGTGTCCGTGCATTTACAACTGGAAAATGTATCTCCAGTATTATCCAACACAAATATTAGTATACTCAGAGCCAACCTTCATTGGTTCCTATATAGAAGGCGAACAACTCTGAGGTGCACAGGACACGTTCTGTGTGTATGCTAAGCCACTGCAGCTGCACGCCCATGCTTCTAGGACATTTTAGTTCCACTCAGCCACCTTTCAAGTCTAAGAAAGTCACACGTGGGCAGCTTTAGAGGATGGCAGGTGGCAACACTGTATCCATTTTTTTTGCATTTTACAAATGTGAAACTAGATAAAATTAAATAATCATTCTATGGTCATACTTTATGTATCAAGACAATTTCTGTGGCTAAGAACACCCCGTCCACTCCAACCTGATGAAAAGAAAAAAATTTAGAAAGGAAAAAAGGAACTCTATAAATGAAATCTGTTGTGATATATTAAGAATCTCTAGTTTGTAGGTCCTGATAAACCAATGCCTTAAACCCATGCATGTGCCAGTAGCTACTAGGGAATCATCCTCTACAGCTGCCATGTCCAGTATGGTAGCCTACCCACATGTGACTTCCTTACACTTAAAAGGTGGCTGAGTCAAACTAAGATGTACTAGAAAAATGAGATGCATACTAAATCCGAATGACTTGGCATAAAAAAAAAAAAAAAAGAATGTACAATACTTTGGGTTTTTTAAAATCCTGATTAAAAGTTGAAATTATTTTGTGCATATGTATTAAACTGAATAATTACTAAAACTGATTATCTTTTATGCCACCTATTTCTTTCTGTTTCATTTTCTATGTTGCTCTCAAAATACTTTAGGCACAGAGATCATACTTTATTTCTACTGGATGGCATTACTAAAGATGGCATTACTGCAAGATTAAGATGAATTTCTGGGCATATTCCTCTCATTTGGTTTTAATGAAGCTTCTATAAAATCTGCATGTTTACTGTCCCAGTCAAGAAGCAACACTTACTTCTATAAATGATCTGTACTATATAAAGAACATACGTTATTGAAAGAGAGCTGTTAAAAATGAGGTCTACTTTCAAATACAGTTTCTAAACCCTAAACAGACATGTATTATATACATTCAATTGCCATCATATCTGAATACTGGCAGACAGCTGTGGCTAATATCAATGGTTAGAAAAACAGGTCTTCAGTAAACAGTTACAAAGAAAAAGGAAAATTCAATGAAGCAATGAGACAAAACATTAAGCAGAGTTGAAAATGAAGCAAAGAGAGCACAAAAGCACATAGATAAAAAATAATATTAAAGAGTGTTACACCACCACCCGAAAAGTATGCTTTGTAAAATGTCATTCTTTAACATGCACACTGCAGTGTTAAGTACTTCAACTCATACAGCCACAATGACTTGGCTAAGGACTACCAGCTAGTAGTCACACCTCACACTGAGAATGCTAGCTCTATACCTGTGCTCTCAGGTTGTGAGCTAGGGATGCTGGTCCAAAAAGCCATTGGATTAGATTTAAAAAGGCTAAAATTAAATCCTAGGAAAATAAAGAATATTTCACTTTTTAATGTCTTATGAACAAAATGACTTTAAAAATTCAGAACTCTGAATTTATACCAACAGGCTCTTACATATTCATTTACGCACAAGGCCTCTTTCTTTGCTAGTTGAATAAGAGGTGGCAATACTAACTTATTTAACGTATGTGCAACATCTCACTAACGTATGCTTCAAATAATTTTAAAAACAAAACATTGAAGAATTAACATTTAAAAGACAAATTAATACTCATATGCATGAGACTTTGTATTATACTAGGTTCCTCAGCATTGCGTTATAATGATACGTGTCTCCCCAGTTATTAAAATGACTCTCTTATAATCTGTTAGTTTGAATACTCAGATAAACTTATTTAGGGGTTAAACTTGTTTGTTCAAATACTTTTGAATGTTTACAAACGAGTTTATTTGACTAAAATATGAGCTTCCTATAGAGTCAAAGGTACACATAAAAAATCTGCTTGACTCAAGACTAAGTACATACCCTTTTCTGGTGTTTTAAATGTAGAGCTAGTTGAAGAGTCCTCCTTTGGAAAGGCAACGAGATTTTTGACTTTGCCATCTGAAGATTGTCTGATGTCAGAGTTCTGTGGCAGCTCACATTTGTCAGGTTCTACTTTTCCTTCAGATCCACTTGAGACTACTGAAGTAATTTCACTACTGCTATTTTTCAAAGGTGCATTAAAACTAAATCCAAACAAAGAACCAGTGGCTGAACTGTTGCCAAATGCAAATGGCTTTGATTTTTCACTACTAAAAATGCTTTTAACAGACTCTGAGCCAAATACAAACTTTGGAGGAGAAACTACTGCTTTTGGTGTTGTTTCAGAAGCGCTAGATGTTTCTCCAGCTTCTGAAGTTGTATCTACTACCTCATCTCCCTCAGTTAAATCTGTCCTTTCTCTTGTGGTTTCCTCTAATATAGCTACAGCAATTTTGCCACATGGTGACTCTTTAGGAGTGTTCAGATGAGAAACATAAGGTGTTATCAAAGAATCTTTTTCTTGGGCTGTTTTTGCTTCATCAAAAATTTTCTTAAATGAGTCTGCAATGTCCTGTAGTTTAAAACGAACAGCTAAATGTTCTATTTTTCTTTCTCCATCTGCAAAATCACATGCAGTCCACACCCACACTCTTTCTGTCCCTTTCATATTTTGCAAAGTCATGTCTGGAGTTATTCTGTGATTGGCACAAAGTTTTAATACCTGGTCCCTTCTCATCACTATGCGAACTTGTTTATTATCATAATTCTGTAAAATCTTTATATCACCAATGCCTCTTTCTTTCCACTGACCAACTTCTTTATCGTATCTGTAGAGTTTTGCTCTGTGACTAAATACAACTTGTTCATTTTCCTCACCACTGGATACTTCAACTAGATCAGGTAAGGGAACAACAGGTTCAAAGTACTGTCCATCTCTCTCTTCTTCTTGAGTAACATCAGATTCTTCATCAGTGCCAACTGAAGTTCCACTCTGGTTCAATTTGGCAGGAGACTTAGATGGACTCAAAGCAGATTTAAAACTGAAGTTAAATCCTGTAGTTGACTCACCGAATCGGAAGAGGTTTTTCCGCACAGGGCTGCTTGCCAATGGAGAAGCATGAACTGAGCTGCTGCTGACACTGTCATCCAAGGCATCTTCCCGCAAGTCATAGTTGTCCCACTCCAAGGTAGGTCCAGGGTTTTCAGGGTTTTGTTTAACTGTAGTGTCTGAAGCCCTGGTAGCATCTGCACCTGAGCTTGTGTTCTCTTCATCAGTGACCTTTACTTGATCATTTGTCAAAAATGTTTTGAAATCTTTCAGTCCACTTTTCATCTCCTCAGCTCTCTGTATTAACTTAGCAGCTCTGCCAGTATCTACAAGTTTATGAGGTGTCTGAAGCGGAATGTCTAAGAGGAGTCGTTGGCATTCCTCAAATTTCTGCTTGAATTCTTCAGCTAGTTCTGGCGTTTTAAACTTGGCAGCCAGCTGTTCCAGTTTGGCGTCACCATCTGAGAAGTCACTCGCCAGCCACATCCATGCTCTATCTGACCCTGAGAGAGGCTTCAGGTTCATTGTAGTGGTTATCCAGTGATTGGCACAAACTTTTAGTACTTGTTCTCTTCGCATCAGCATTCTCAGTTTACCGTTGACTTCATTTTTGAGAATTTTTAAGTTTCCCAAACCCCTTTCTTTCCACTGACTTATCTCAGCATCAAATCTAAATAATTTCACCCTTTGTGAATACAAAACTTTTTCATCTTCTTCTCCTGTTACAAGTTCTACTTTTTCAGGCATCTGCACCACTGGCTCAAAATGGATGTCATCACTGTCCTCAGTCTTATAGGCATCATCATCTTTCTCAGGATCAGAAGAAGTACTTGCTTTCTCAGCCACTTTGCCACTTTGTGATGAGAATAGTTTTTCTCCTGCACCTGAAAATCCCTTAAAATTAGGGTCTTTCTTGCCAAATTGAAATCCTTCTCTTGAAGTTGACTTTGCAAGATCTGCAAAGGTAAAAGTGCTGCTTGCCTGACCAAAGATCATACCACTACCATTCTTCTGACCACTAACGCCAGGAGCTTGGAAACTAGCATCATCTTCAAGATGTTTTTCACTCTTCTTCTCTTGATTTCCCTTTTCCTGAATGCCAAACTTAAACCCATCAGCAGATACAGGGATGGAGAAACTAAACCCATCCTTGATTGATGGGTTAAATTCTGTATTAGAACCCTGGAAGGCAAACGAAGGTGCTTTTTCTTGATCCACATGCCCAAATTTAAACTTCTGTTCTGTAATACCAAATTTAAAATTTTTTTCTGGAAAGTTACTTTTAAATTCTGTTCCCACTTGACTTCCTGTAGATTCATTTAACTGTGATTTTGAGCCCACTGTGAAAGCTGAAGGAGCTTCTACAACAGGCTTAGGAGTTGGCTTGGAGGCATCACAGGCCACACATTTTAAGGAAGAGCTCTCATTTTGCAGAGAACACACACTACATTCCCACTGTCCTTCCTTTTTGGTGAACAAGCCTTCAAATCCGTTCTTTGGAGATTTGCTTGTCTCTGAAGAGGCAGGAGCTGGGACAGCAGATGCAGGCTGACTCTGCTTATTTGGGTTCTGACAAGCAATGCACTGAGTAGCACTGGCTTCATTTCGGACTGAACACAAGCTGCAATCCCACTGTCCTTCTTTCTTGGCAAACATACCCTCAAATCCACTCCTGGGAGCCTTACTCATCTCTGAAGTACCAAACTTGAAAGAAGGAAGTGTTGGAACAGTGGTAGATGGGCTTGGCTTCACAGGATTCTGACAAGCAACACATTTTATAGCATTTGCTTCATTTCTCACTGAGCAATAACTACAATCCCATTGTCCTTCTTTCTTAGCAAACAAGTCTTCAAATCCACTCTTTGGAGTTTTATTTATATCTGAAGTGCCAGCCTTAAAAGCAGCAGGTGACGAAACAGAAACAGACTGTTTTCCTGGGTTCTGACAAGCAATACATTTTGTAACGCTTCCCTCGTTTCGGACCAGGCATATACTACAATCCCACTGTCCTTCCTTTTTAGAAAAAACAGATCTGAAGTCACTGTCAACAGACTTCGGAAGGTCTCCCTGGCCAAATTTGAAAGAAGTTTGAACAAAGGAAGACCCATTTTTGTTAGCTGACTTTGTGTTCTGACATGCAATGCACCTAGATGCGGTGGGTTCATTTCTTACTAAACAAACACTGCAATCCCAATGTCCTTCTTTATTTGGAGTCATCAATGAAAATCGATCTTGAGCATTTTCTGAGCCAGTTTTAAGAGCAAAGCCATTTTCAACTAATGGTGGACCTAGGAGCTCTTTATTATTGGTTGGGTTTATATTTTGGCATGATACACATTTCTTAGCTGTTGCAGCGTTCTTAAATGAGCAGCTGTTACAATGCCACCAAGACCCTTCCTTCTTTACAATCTGGAATTCAAAATTCAAATTTCCACCATCAGATTTGCAAATATCCTTGCCCTGAGTTGCAGGTTCCTTTACAATTCTGAGTGTATGATTTGGTGCTGTAGACACATTTGTTCCTAAGGCCTTTAAAATGTTCTGAGCCTCTTCAAATTTACACTTAAATAGTGCTGCTTCCTCAGGAGTTTTGAATCTTATTGCCAACTGTTCTGGTTTTGGCAACTCATCTGCATAATCAAGGGCATGCCATACAAAAGATCTATCTGAGCCAGCATTTGGTGTCAGTTTCATATCTGGGCTAATGTAATGATTTGCACAGATCTTCAATACTTGCTCTCGTCTCATCAGAAGGCGAATTTTACCAGATGTTTTATGCCTTAGTATTTTCACATTGCCTATCCCACGTTCCTTCCATTCTTTGGATTCACCATCAAAACGAAATAACTTTGCACGATTGCAAAAAAATTCTTCTTCATCTTCCTCACCAGTTTTTACTTCTATCTTGTCAGGAAGAGGTACCACAGGCTCAAAGTGAGGGCCATCATCATCCTCATCACCATGAGCACTTCCTCCATCTGTTTCATGACTCTTATTTGCGAGCTCTGAAGCAGGTGTTGCAAATATGGACTTCCCTGGACCATGAAAAGTAAACATATCATCATTTCGACGAAAACCAGAATTCTTCTGCTGATTTTGGCCCATATTTTCTGTAAGTGTGATTCCAGACACATTTTTGCTTCCAAAACTGAATGTACTTCGAGACCCACTAGCTTGACCAGATATTGGTTTTGGCCCACTATATCCATCTCCTTGCAAAGGTTTATCTGAAGTCAGAAGACCCAAAAGACTTTCACTATTACTGTAAGCTGTTGAAGGAGGCTGTGTCACTACCTGTGGTGATGAAAATGTGAAGTCACCATCATTTGATTTGAAATTTGAGTTAAATTTAAAGGGAGTTGTCTGTGTTGTATGTGCTGGTGTTGTCAGAGGTGGCCTTATTACTTCACCCGGCATGGGCTGAACAAAATTGGTTTTTCCAAATTCTATAACCTTTGATTCTGCTGACCTTGAAGCATGAGCTACAAGTGGAGGCTTTGTGAAATACCCTGGTTCAGGCAAAGGTGGATTTGTGCTTGTCTGCTGAACATTGTAATTAAAGTAATCATCACCCCTGGGTGATAAAATTCCTGTTGCGGGAGACTCAAACCGCAAAGGAGGACCGTACATCTCCTGAGAGAACATACAAGCAGATGAACTTTGCACTGGTGGTGTGTGCATCTGTTGTGAATAGGCATAAATATGTTGCTGGGGTGGAAGCCTGTTCATGCCATAAACTGGACCCTGAAAGAAAAAATTAAAAGCTTAATAGATTATCTATAAAACTATGAAGATCTACATACAAATCAACTCTCATAAGACTCAAATTAGAGTATTATTCAGCAAAAAGCACCAATGTACACAGTACAATAAAAGACACTAATGGTGCTACAAAGACACGTATTTAGTACGTGTTGATAAGACAATACCTCAAAAATCTATACTTCCAAAAACCACAAAAAAATTTCTTATTCACTAAACAATTACCAAATGATGTTAACAGTGATGATTATGACTAAAACTAATCAAGCACTTATTTATTTATTTATTTTCAAGCATTTATTAATAATGTATCAACTGGGCACTGTTTTAAGCATTTTATCTCATTTTAAGAGTCTTAAAAAGTAATGTAGTATTATTCTCCTTTTAAAGTAGGCAGACTAAAAGGTACAGAGGTTTAAAAAAAACTTACCCACAATCACAGTAAGAAAAATGGGGGTCTAAATGTACCCCAGCTCTCTGTTTTTAAGGTCCCCATTTTTAATTACCATCATAATACCCAGTTTGGGTCAACAGGATGGCAATACATCAGCCTAGTAAAGTAAGAATTCACTAGCCTTATCCCTATCAAAACAGAATACAAGGGCCAAAACCAACCAACTCTCTTATACCTAAAATACTCCAAATGCTTCAACTTACTGTTGAAACAGAAAAATAAGATGACTAAGAAATGCTTGTATTGCAATGGTCATATAACTTCTAATATTAAGCTACTCCATTCAATTTCTTTCAAAGAAACCTAAACATTTAAAATGTATATAGTTATAATGTGTAAGTTTTTCCTTTGTTACCTTTGTAGGAGTAACATTAGCTGCTGGTCTGAGAAGATACTGGGAATTATAGGCAGGTGACTGACTATAATATACTGAAGGGCCAGTAGTTGCAACTAAAAAAAGGAAAAAAAGAAACAGACAAACAAAAGAAAAGAAAACAATGTTAAAAGTTCTATTCTACAGTTTAAAATACTATCAAGAATTATAAATATAAAATAGAAATCAAAAAAAGTCTTAATTATTCTGATCTTTACATTTCTAACATACTAAAGTATACCATAAAGCAATTAATAAAAAGCTAAAACAAAAAACAAAACAAAACAAAAAAAACTTAAGTGACAAAGAATAAAAACAACACTGCTATTATCAATAAGAACAAGTGCTTAACAAACATGACCATAGTGACACATGCCACTTGATTGCCACACTCAAAATGGCAGGTAGAAAGGTTTCAGTCATAGGTACATAATGAGAGATCGTCTCTCAGAAGAAATCAAAGAAAGTAAATGGTCCATCAAAGATCAGCAGGATGTAAAACCATCAAACTGCTTGACTTTAGAAATAAAATAGTCACAAAGGATTTAATAATCAAAAATGCATCTGATGGCCTCAAGTTTAAGAGAGGCCTTGAAAATCCACCAGATGATGGGATTGCAGAGCACGAACTCAAATTATTACTGAGGTTTTCAAGCTTAAAATGACCTAATACAATCATGAAAAGGATCTGACAGTAAGCATATGGCCATGGCTCTTCAGGTGAAGTTTAGGTGTTACCACACAAACCTAGCAATGACTTTCATTTCTACAAGACATGTAAAGGTAAAAGGTTGTCTTCTAACCTCCACACAGCTGTGACATACATACAGATATACACACAGAAATAATATATTTGAAATTTGAAAACAACAGCACAAGGATTAAACACCTACAGTACATATGTACATTCAAGTGAAATAAATAATTTTGTTTTTAATCTACAGTTAAACTAGCAACTCCATCAGTGACTAGTCAGTCACTGGGACAAAAATTGCAAGTTCTTATAAACTTAATAAAAATAATTTTAAAATGCCAGTATATTAATAAATTGTAGAGAAAAAAATTGAAGAGACTACAAAGTACAGAGCATATACTATGTAAAAATATTAAAACTGGTAACATTTTGTTCTTACACCTCAGCAAAGGTTTTTGTATGGTCTTAAGAATACAAAGATGAGCAGGGCATGGTAGTGTATGCCTTTAATCCCAGCACTTGGGAGGCAGAGGCAGGTTGATCTCTGTGAGTTCGAGGCTAGCCTGGTCTACAAAGCAAGTCCAGGGCAGCCAAGGCTACACCTTGTCGAAACCCTGTCTCGAAAAACAAACAAACAAACAAACTACAAAGATGGGGGCTGGAGAGATGGCTCAGCAGGTAAGAACACTTGACTTCTTTTCCAGAGATCCTGAGTTCAATTCCCAGCAACCACATGATGGCTCACAACCATCTACAATGTGATATGATGCCCTTTTCTGGCTTGCAGGTGTACATGCAGGCAGAGCCCTGTACACATAATAATAAATCTTTAAAAAAAAAAAAAAAAAGCAAAGGCTGAAAATTTTTAATGCCTGAAAATTTAAGATTATAGTTCATACAAGCCTTTAATCCCAGACTCAGGAGGCAGAGGCAAGCAGATCTCTGTGAGTTTAAGGACAGCCTGATCTACACAGAGAAACCCTGTCTTGAAAAATCAAACCAAACACACAAACAGAAGAAAGGATATAGTTCAACTGAATGGTAGCAAACTGTCAAGCATGTAGGAGGCTCAAGGTTTGAACTTTAACACAATAAATGGAAAAATAAGGTAGAACAGACACTAACAACCCTAGAAATATGTCCAACATTATTTAGAATATCACAAACTAGAAACAGAATACTGGCAGTTATTTGCATATAAGAAAATACCATGTAGTCAATAACAGTGTTTTCAAGGAATTTAAAGTATATTTAAAAGCAGGCTAAATTATTTACATAATAGTAACAATCTCATAAAATCATTTGATGTATACAAAAAGAATAGTCAAAAGGAGAATGTTGTAAAATGTTATGGCTACATGTTTAGGGGCTGGAGAGAGGGCTCAGCAGGTAAAAGCACTGGCTGCTCTTCCAGAAGCACCAGGTTAGATTCCCTGCACCCATATGATAGCTCTTAACTATAACTCTAGTTCCAGAGGATCCAACATCTTCTGGCCTCTGGCACTAGGCTTACCTGTGGTGACCAGAGATACATGCAGACAAAACACACACACACACACACACCAAATTTAAAAAATTTAAAGACTGTTTTTAGAGGATACTTAATTGCTAGTCTTCTTTACACTGTTTAGTATTTCCAATTGTGTTTATATATCTTTCCCTTCTAGGCATCTTATTTTAAAACACAAGAACTCAGCTGGGTGTGGTGGCTCACGCCTGTAATACAGGCACATGAGAGGCAGAAGCAGGTGGATCTCTGTGAGTGTATGGCCAGCTTGGTCTACAAAGTAAGCCCAGGACAGCTAAGGCTACACAGAGAATCTCAATCTCTCTCTCAATCTCTCTCTCTCTCTCTCTCTCTCAAAAAAAAGAAGAAGAAGAAGAAGAAAAGAAAAGAAAAAAAGACCAAGAACTCAAGAACTCTTCTGTATATTGTTTACTACTATGAAAATAGGGCTGCTATTCCAGAAGTCCTGAGTTCAATTCTCATCAATGACATGGTGGCTTATAAGCATCCATAATGTGATCCGACACCCTATTCTGGCTTGCAGGTATGTATGCGGGCAGAACACTGTATACATAATAATACATCTTAAAAAACAAGACAGACACACACACACACACTCACACTCACACACACACACACACACACACACACACACACACACAGATGGCTCAGAGGTTAAGAGTACCACCTGCTCTTCCAGAGGTCCTGAGTTCAATTCCCAGCAACCACATGGCGGCTCACAACCATCTATAATGTGATATAATGCCTTCTTCTGACCTCCAGGTATAAAGCACTCATAAACACTAAATAAACAAATAAATACATCTAAAAAAGAAAAGAAAATAAAATATGGGGAAAGCAAGCTGCCAATAAGCTTATGAGCCTGTCAACAAGCATCTCAAGTTTTTCTTAACTATAAAACAAGGATGTACTAGCTGTCACAATTCCTCATCTTCCCAAGAATGAGACTATATGAATATTAAGATTTTTGCTTATATGACACCAAAGAGATGCCAAAGTACCCACTGTACACAAGAACTAATAAACTCTAGAGGTCATCAGCCTACTATCCCCTATGATCCTTCAGACGATGCCCAGGAGTTTTAAGCAGGCAAGGATGGAGCTCTAAACACGCACTTATCTGTGTAAGACATGGCACTTAAGTTTAACTTCACAAAACTCTGCTAACACTTAGAATCACCGTGAGAAGAGAACAGAGTGAAGGTCCTTGAGTGTGGCTCTATGAACTAGGACACAAACCTTCCTGGTTTGAAAGCAATTAGAAAACAAGATGCATCCACACCTTTAAACCCACCCTTCTGGCAGAGATAAGAACATCATTACACATTTGAAAACAGTTTTGAGCTATGCCATGGGTTCTTCTCGTCTAGCCTCGGCTACACAGATGCTGTCAAAAATAAACCAACAAAATAATCAATATACATTAAAGTCCTAGATAGGTATCTTTTGTCCCAACTTTTTGGTGCCAAAGCTGTTTCAAGTTTCAGAATATCTGCATATATATAAAAAGATAGAACAGAATGCCAAGTAACACTAAGTTCACTAGTGCTTCATTAATTCTTGCAATACACATCATGAAGGTCTGTGGATTTGTTTCTGAGACACAACGTTACTATGTAGGCCCAGCTGGCTTAGACTTGTGATCTTCCTGCCTCAGCATCTTGAATACTGGATTACAGGCATGTTTGCCACCATACACTGCACCTGGTAATTTTACATAGCATTTTCAGTGAATCTATATTTTGACAGCAATCACTTTATGACACTGTGTCAAGACTCAAAAATTTCAAGTTTTAAGGAATTTCAGATTTTAGAATTTCAAAATAGGAGTACCATTTCTGGTATCTCTGAGGTAAAAGAAACCTATTTGTATTATTATTTCTGACCACCTGGGGGCACTACACCATACTGGAAAGTTGCTTCTGAGCTTCAGGTGTAAATATCACATCTATTAGTAACTAGCTATATAGTAAGTAATAATGGATAAACGAATAAACCCTTCTAAAGCTATTTCCTCATCTATAAAACCAAGTTTACCAACAGAATTTAAACCCTGTTACTGTGATAAAATTACATATAAAATGTACTTTTGCACATAGCCAACCCACAATTAACACGATTAGTAACCTTGGCTAATTAGCGTTTACTCACATAGTAAAAAGTGGTATTCCCATACCTACCTGCAGATACACAAATGCTGACAGTTATTATGTGAATTTAGGGGTTAAGTTATACAGCTAAATGTGAAAAAGAACTTATTATGCAACCAGCTGTGGGAATGCGTGCCTATAATTGCAGTACTTGGGAGGAAGAGGCAGGTAAATAAATTTCTGATTTGAGACCTGCTTGGGCTACATAGTTCCAGGCCAGCCAAAGCTACATGGTAAAACTCTCAATAGATAGACAGATAGACAGACAGACAGACAGATGGACGGACAGGATGGAGCGGGTTCCCAGCCATTGAGAACTACATAGTAAAACTCAGTAGGCAGGTAGATATATAGATCCACCTATGCATGCATGCATCCATCCATCATCACAGATGATGAAACACATATGATCTATGTCATCACAGATACATCGATGTAGGCATAAGGTTATTGTGTAAGTCAAATGCTGATTTCTGTACCCCTCCTGTCTGGTTGTGATCCTTGGTTCTAACAATCTCCTGTCTCAATGTTGTGTAAACACTGATGCCCATTGTCCCCTGGTCTGCCAATAAAGCAGCTTGCAGCTGATCGCTGAGCACGGGAGAAGCAGGGGGCTGAGCCACTGTAGAGGTTCAGGTAAGGTAAGGAGGAGCTGGGGCAGGAAAGCTACACAGTGCAAAGTATCTCTGGAACATACGCTGAGAGGAAACCAGATTAGCCTAGAGGATTAAGAATAGAGTGATAACTGCTCAGTTACTGTGTTGTGAAGCTTATTATTAAACAATACACATAAAAGAGTCTCATTTATGTAAATTTATGTAATAGCCAGGTTAAGTAAGAAACATAGTTTTATAAAGATAATTTTAAAACACAGATAAATAGATAAAGTAAATAGTAAATAAATAAACAGCAAGAGAACAACCTATCATGGGTTTTCCTGTGAATAGTCATGTTTCAAAATAAGGGCTGAAGAGATGTCTCAGCAATTAAAGGCTAGGCTCACAATCAAAATAAACGAATTAACTTGTCTCTCTAACTACCAAGAGGTTTAAGTTATTTATGAGGAACCTCTCAATACGTAACTATACTGGTTAACATGTTTCAGTTTATGAAACATTTTATAGTTTAGCTATGATATATGTAAAAAGATTTAGCTTTAATATATTTTGATTTAGGTAAGATTTATTTCTGACTGGATTTATAAATTTTCAGTATATTATATATAATGTTTTGGCCACATGCAAGTAGGCATGTTTAGGCATGTACAAAACCACAGACAAGTAAAATTTTCAAGTTACCTATTTATATGGGGGTGGGGTGGCTGAGCTGGAGTATAGCTCAGAGGTAGAACATGTATCTAGCAAGCACAAGGCTCCCTTCAAGTTTAAGTCTTAGTACTACAAAAAAGAAAATTTCAGAAAGGACTATTATTTTATTGGAATCTGGAAGCTGTTCCGATGCCAACTCACCTGTTAGAGGGGCACCATGAAAACCTTGCGAGCCCTGATAGCCATCAGGCGCTGGGTCCTGTCCATAGTGTTCTGCAGTCCAACGGTGAGAGGACGCAGAGTTATTGCTATTTAGCTTCAGTTCCTGCATTTCTTTCTATTTAAAAAAAAAAGGTAAGGAATGTTAAACATTTAAGTATATAATGCTAGAAACAGTCTCAGCAAACACTTAACAAACATTTTAGATTTAAGTGCTTGGTAGTATCTTTTAGATTATACTTTCCGCTGGAATCTAAGTACCGAAAACAGTCTGCTCAGTCACTTTAACTCTGTCCCCCAAGAACTAACTCCCTATATCTCATTCCATACTTACTTACAAAACCCTCATAAAATTTAGTGCAGCCATAACACCTACTCAAAAAACTAAAATGAAACTTCTTTTTCTGACAATCACTGTCCTCAAGCACTTCAAGCTACCTATTTAGCTGCTAAGAGTCTTTTCCCCACATTGCTATGTCCTCCGGATTGTCTGGACTACTCAACATTGAAACCCACTCTTATCCACATGGGAGGGACGCAACGAATTTCCAAGGCAATGACAAATTAGTCAGCAATAACTGAAAACAAAATTTTATCATGTGTACATTCTTAGCCATACCATGTTATTAGTAAAAACAAACAAACAAACCAAAAAACAAAACAAAAACCCCTCATACCTCAAATAGTCAGACATAGTATCTGATCAAGAACAGACTCCAAAATGTTTTTTGTTTGTTTGTTTGTTTGTTTGTTTGTACCAACTCTCTCCTGCCAGACAAGATGGCAGACATACTGCCTTCTACACGGCTATCTTATCTCTGCTACTCTACTAAATGGCAACACCCCATCCAACCCCAGAACTTACAAGACTTCCTCTTACAATATGGGACTTAATAATGCATTTTTTTTTTTCTTTTGAAATGGGTTTCTCTGTAGAGCCCTGGCTGTCCTGGAACACACTATGTATACAAGGCTGACCTCAAAAGCGGAGATTCTGCCTCTGCCTCCTAAGCGCTGGGATGGTGTGCCACCATCACCTGTTTTTTTTGTTTTGTTTTTCTTGAGATAAAAAAAAAATCAGATGTATCTGGGTATCAAATGACAAATCAATTTTGAAAACAGGTTAAAATTCTCTAGCTAGGCATCCAAACAATTTATAACAAATAAAATCAGAAAGAAAAAGAAACCAAAAAACCTAGTTTGTGTGTTTTCTTGTTCTAGAAATGCTTCATTTTGAGTGGCAGCTCACATATATAATCCTAGCACGAAGCAAAGTGAGGCAGGAAAACTGCCAAAAGTTAAATAATGTTTCAGACACAGCAACAAACAAATGCACGTGCTTCAAATATTTCCTTACCTCGATTCCAAGTTAAAAATAGACCCCACTCATCTACCTAGTCAACTGTCTAGATGCTGCACATCCGCAAATGAAAATTAGAAGAAATGATGGATTTCTGGTCCAGAGTTCTAAACTTTATATACAATATAATAATAATTGTTAATAATAAAAGAACTCGGAGGGGGGCATTATGACTCCGTCTGTAAAGTGCCTACTGTATAAGCATGAAGATCAGACTTCAGACTCCAGTACACACATAAAAGCTAGGCTTGGTGGTGTGAACCAAAAATCTTAGCACTAGGAGTAGAGCTTACTGGCCAGTCAATTTAGCCTACTGATGAATTCCACATTCAGTGAAAATAAAACAAGATGGAAATCAACAGAAGACAACTTGAAGTCAGTATCTGTGGCCTCCAGATGTACCCACCTGCATGTACACATTTTTTAAAGTATTTTTTTAAAGAACCAGAAGATGTGGTAACAATTGATTTCAACAATTCTCAAACCTTACAAAAAAATTAATCAGACAAAAGAAATCAATATATTTAAGAACAGTAACTAGACTCAAAGTTCAGTGTAGCAGCACCTGGTTTTCCAGGCTCACAGACTAATGCTCCATTACATGTCCACAGAATATACTGCTGAATGACTAAAACCTGTAAGTTGAAAGAAATTCTAATGTGTTATCATGGCTTATAGAACATAAAAATAACTGTACAAACTCAAACCTTTATTATTTAACCAAATAACAACCAAAGTCAAATACTGCTGATTACACGTACCATAATAATCACCACATTGTACTTAGTATAACATAGGTGTAGGAATGATTTAGCTCTTAGCCAATAGCAAAAAAATAAAAATAAAAGTTGTATTTAGCTGGGCATGATGGTGCATGCCTTTAATCCCAGTCCTCCGAAGGCAGAGGCAGGTGGCTCTCTGTGAGATCAAGACCAGCCTAGTCTGCAAAGCAAGTCTAGGACAGCCAAAGCTATATAGAGATTAAGTTCAGACAATTTTTCAATTCCTAGTGATAAACTTGACATACTTTATCAACAGCCACGGTGAGCAATGAATCAATAAAAAACGGTATGATAGTGCATAGTAGTACAAGTTACTTGCGTGGGATACCAGGAATCATGTATTTTAGGTAAAAGATTTTCTTAAAAGCTTCACATCTCATGTGTAAGTAATTTAGAAAATATGGTTAAGAGCCAGGAAAGATATAATGCAAAACATGATATATAATTGATTCTATAGAGTATAACAAGAGTATATTTTGATCAATTCTAAGAAAGTAAAGAAATTTTTTAAAAAGAAAAGAAAAAACTGGCATAGTGGGCGCACGCCTTTAGTCCTAGTACTCAGGAGGAAGAGGCAGGCAGATCTCTGAGTTCAAGGCCAGCCTGGTCTACACCAAGTTCCAGGACAGCAAGGCTGTTACACAGAGAAACCCTGTCTCGAAAAACAAAGCAAAACAAAAAAGAAAGAAAATCATTATAGAGAAAGAATCTTAGCACAAAAGGTTACATTTAGCCAAAGGAAGTGGTTACCTTAATGGCCTCTACTTGCTGGCAGATCATTTTCAGTAAAGAATTTTGATCTTCTGCCCATCGGGGTGGTGTTTTTGGAGAATACTAAACATACAAATATACACACAAATGTTAAGAGTGTTACAACATTTAGAAAACAATGTCACAATATTATAATTTGTTTCTTTCCCACTTGCCTTGTAACTTTTGCTTGGTGATAAAGAATATTTTGTAGGAGATGGTGTAGAATGTTTTATCTCCAAATCTGTACTTCGCAAGCAACCATTTCTATAAAGAGTACCTCCTTCACTGTAGTCCTCAAGTTCCTGCATAACTGAGTTCAGCATCTCTTTTACAGACTCAAGGGGAACAGGCAACTTAAAAAAAAAAAGGCTTTAGTTTGAAAAAAATTTCCAGAATAACTTAGAAATAAAAGATTCTATTTCATTAAACTGTTTACATTTTTCACACAGACAGGATCATACTTGGCAGCCCAGGGTATCCCTGAATTCTCAGTCCTTACGCAGTCTTTCAAGTGTGAAGACGACATGTGTGCACCACAGCACATTTTAGCATTCAGTTATACATCTAGCATTACAGATCTAAAGTTTAAGGTGTAGGGCTGGACAAATGGCGCAGAGGTTATGAGCACTGGCTGCTCCCCCAGAGGTCCTGAGTCCAATTCCCAGCAACCACATAGTGGTTCACAACCTTCTACAATGTGATCTAATGCCCTCTTCTGGCATAGTGTACATGCAGGCAGAGCACTGTATACATAATAATAAATAAATCTTTAAAATAAAAGTCTAAGTTGTTTTTATTACCTCTGTAAGTCACAGTAGTAAAAAAAAGTAAACTTAGGACAAAGTTACCCATTCTTCTAAGGTATTTTGAGTAGAGTGAAATATAGACATTGAAACATACCAGACAATATAATCCTAATCTAACAACAGCAACACAAAATGCTCAGTAAAAAGTTTAAACATAAAACCAACATGAGTGTGAAACTGCTGAGAGATAGTCCACAGGAAATAAGAAAAAAATACTCTGACTTCACTTCAGCAAAATTCACATTATCATGTTCATTTTAATAACATGTCAAAATGACAAACTACTGTCTATTTTAGAAACAAGTATTCACCTAGGATACCAAAGGGGTGGGTGGGTGGGTGTGTGTGTGTGTGCGCGCGCGCGAATACATACACATGTAGACAAGCACGTGTGGTGTAGATATTCACATACATGGCAGGAATGTGCACACATGTATGGATATTAAATATTTCCCCTGATCACTCTCTATCTTATATATGGAAGCGTAACCTAGCTTCTCACTAACCTGAAGCGTCAGCTAGTCTAACTAGCAAGCTTACTCAAGGATCTCTGTCATGACCTCTTGAGTACTTGGATGACAGGTGAGTAGTTATGACCACCTGAGGTTTACCTGAGTGCTGGGTAATCAATCATGGAACCTCACATTTGTACAGCCATCTTCCCAGCCCCAAATGCCAATTTCTGTTGTTGTTTCAATATACGCCAATCCTAAGATAAAGTAAGCTAAATATTCAGACATTTCCACTACACACAAGCCTCTAAAACATAAGAGACATAAGAGATGCCAAAATATGAAACCTGAGCAATTATCAACAATACTAAACTTCAGACAACAACCAGCAACTTACTTTCTGAACCACAGAAATATTTGAATCACTGTCATCTAAAATCTTTATCAAGTAGTCCCTAGTCTTTCTCAGATAATTTTTGCATTCTTCTTGTTCTTCAGGAGACAGGGAATCATTTTCAATATCTTCTGCTTTCCTGTGAAAAATCTATACAAAATACAATTAGGTTCTCAAAGCAAGCAAGCAAACAAACAAAACTCAATTTAATCCTCACATCACTTACCAGTGCAAGATTCCAATAAGAAACTACATTTTTAATAGATTCAAAAGCAGTCATGGCATCTTCTATATTTCCATTAACAGCATCCAATATAGCAAAAGTTATGTGTGCATCTTCTTCATATTCACCAATTTCAGATGCCTAAATATGTGTGGTAACTGTTAGTAAAACTGCTTCAAACCCAAATTTCCAAAGATTATACTTTATCTAAAGAAAATTAACATTTCATTACAGTCATACTTTTTGTAAGCTACACGATTTAGAAAGCAACACTATCATAAAATAGCTAGACAATTTACTTATGGAGTTATTTTCTATATGTGCATAAATTACATATGCAATCACTTCATTAGTGTTTATTATTACCTGAATATCCACACTATGGAAATGTTTAAACAGGGGATCGATAGGTTCAGGAATACTATTCTTCTTTCTGATCATCTTCAATAACGGTAAAACTTTCCTCCAATAATGAACACTTCTGCCTATGTATTCCCGTTGATCATAAAAAGAATTAAGACTGCTGCCCTAAAATAGAAAGTCAGTAGTCCACAACTTTATAAACGGTTTAGAGAAACTGATAAAAATTTCAAATCAAAGTTAAATGGAATTTTAAAAAAATTATTAACTGCCTCTACTAATGACACAGCCCAATCTCTTTTTAAGGGTTGCCATTGTTAAGGTGGGTATGGTGGCACACAACTGTCATCTTGGTACTTGGGATGCAGAGGCAAGGCAATTGGTAGTTCATGGTCATCCTTGGCTATATATCAAGTTCAAAGACAACTTAGGCTATGTGAAATTCTGTACCACATTTCCTCTATAATTCAACCCCGCTGCAACAAAACCTGCCATTGTTAGATAACCAAAGTCTGCCCCAGAAAGTAACACTTAGGTCAAAAAGCTAAACATCCATATCTAATCTGATACATAGCACACACCAGTACTAGCCAATAGTTTACTAATTGCCTATGTGTAAATGCATTAACTTTACTGTGCAAAAACACTTTTGTTTAAGGCAATGCTCTTATAAAAAATGTACACACGTCACGAACTCACTGTTTTCTGAAGGTGCTGTGCCCAGTGCACAAGTAGAGCAGGTTGAAGGCCGTGCTTTTCTTGGCTTCTCAGAGTGTTTATTTCACGCTGAACTAGAAGTCGCAATTTTGCTGAGGTTCCAGGTCTAAAAAAGTTTAACAGAACTGCTTTAAAGAAATGCAGATCAATACCTACATACATTTGAATGTAATTATATCCCTAGTGAAGTCCAGGTCATATGCTAAAGGATTATTACTGTTTTACTACTTACACTGCCTTTCTGTGAATCAGAGTGCAGACTGCATCCCACCAGGACTTCTGCCTTTCTGTACAAAGCTGTCTGCACACAGGAAACGGCAAACACAGTGGTTGATAGAAAGTGTGGTGAGAATTACATTTCTCCTTTAATTGTAAGTGACTGGTATATATAACTCCAAGTAAGAATACCTGTTTTAGTTTTAAAAAAAAAAAGTTAGAAAAACAAATTATAAAGCCTTGAAATATTTAACTAATTATAATCATTGCTTACTTCAAGATCTAAAATACATATTGATTCAGGTGCATTTGTTTCAAGCCTTGAGGTTTCCTGAGGCAAATGGTGAAAGATCTGTTTTAGCCATTTTCGAATTGCTGGTAAAGTCGGCAGTGACTTCCATTGTAAGCCAAGCCAGGTAAGGTGCTGAAGACTACCATTATGTGCTCGAACAGCACCTGAAACAGAAAGACAAAAACTGACCATGTAAGAAACATTATCTTTGGGTCTTTAGCTTATGAAAACAATTAAGCTAACATAAAATTTGGTTACAAACTGCTTTTCTGTTTTTAAACTGAGAAACAGAATAGCAAAATTTTCATATTTTTAATGAATGCATTCATACTTTATAAATTTTGTTTGACTTGTTTTTTTTTTTTTTCAAGACAGGGTTTCTCTGTATAGTCCTGTCTGTCCTGGAAACTCACTCAGCAGTCTTGAACTCAAGAGATCAACCTACCTTGCCTCCCAAGTTTTGGGATTAAAGGTATGTGACACGATGTTCATGTACACTTTATAAATCTTAGTAAGAAACGTTATGAGAAAGTTTCTTCCAGGCCATCTGAGAAAATTATGACTCTTCAACAAACAAAAAAAAAAAAGGAAAAAACATTAAACTTAAAAAATATACAATAGGGGGGTTGGAGAGATGGCTCAGCACTTTAAGAACACTGGATGCTCTTCCAAAGGTCCTGAGATCAATTCCCAGAAACCACATTGTGGCTCACAACCACCTAGAATGTGATCTGATGCCCTCTTCTGGCCTGTGGATGTATATGCAGAGAGAGCACTAATACACATAAAAGTAAATATTTAAAATAAATAAATAAACAATACGGACTGGAGAGATGGCTCGCAAGTCAGAGTACTGCTGCTCTCCCAGAGGACCTGAGTTCAATTCCCAGCACCCACACAGCAGCTCACAACTGTCTGTAACTCTACTTCCAGAGGATTTGACACCCTCTCATAGACACCAATGCATATAAAAATAAATTATTAACAAACCAAAACAATAAATTTGGCCTGGTGGTGTACACCTTTAATCCCAGCATTCCAGAGGCAGAGACAGGTAGATCTGAGGTTGAAGCCAGCCTGGTCTACGTAGCAAGTTCCAGGACAGCCAAGGCTACACAGAGAAACCCCGTCTCAAAACAAAACAAAATAATAATAACAACAACAAGTAAATAATATCTGCTTTATAAAAAATGTTCAAAAGATTTCCCTTTCAATAAGGAGCCATTAAATAACAATGGATACCATTATATTAACTTATGAGCATAATAAAAAAGCATGTTTTCCTCTACAAAAAAATTAATACCAAAAAGCTTATGAGCTTCTGGAAGTAAAAAAAAAAGTCCAACTTTTATGGAAATGCTAGCATTTTGGCAATTTGCAAGAAAAGATAGTAAGTACTTCTCCACCTTAGTAGTTTCACTTTTAGGAATTAATTTTAAAACATACACTGTCTAATAATGAAGTTCTCTAACACTCTTCTGTTTTGTCATCATCACTACCCATCTGAAAGGATGAAGTAGTTCAAGTTGTACGAGAACACTAAAAATAGATCAGCTGACTGGCAAAGTGACCCAGGTTTACAAGAAGAAATAAGTCATCTACACTGAATGGGTACAGCAAGAAAAGGCTAATAGCACACCTATCCAAATGAGCACTCAGTCCAGCAAGGTGCTTGTCACCAGGCTAAAGCTAAACAAAGATCTCTCTCCCCTGCCCACCCACCCCCCCCCCCCCTCTCTCTCTCTCTCTCTCTCTCTCACACACACACACACACACACACACACAAGAATAGGGCTGGATAGATGGCCCAGTGGTTAAGACCTCTTCCAGAGGTCCTGGGTTCAATTACTAGCAACCACATGGTGGCTCACAACCCTCTGTAGTGTGATCTGATGCCCTCTTCTGGCCTGTCGGGGTACAAGCAGACAGAGCACTGTATATGTAATAATTAATCTTTAAAAAAAAAAATCCTAGAATATAAAACCAAATCTCACCAAATAGAAAAGAACAAGGGCAAAGAGAAAGAAGAAAACTTGGTTAAATGAGGCCAGCCATGGTAGAATATGCCTTTAATTCCAATACTTAAAAGGCAGAGGCAAGTAGATTGCTGAGTCCGAGGCCATTATTGTCTACATGGCTAATTCTAGGCAGGCAAGGCTACAAGTGAGACAGACTCTTCCTCAAAACAAAACAAAAAGATCCTGTCTAAAATTCTCAGTATTATATTAACAGAACAGCAGCAAAAAGTAAATAAATTGAATGCTAAATATAAAGTACCAAGCAAATGATATATATACACAGATGTATACATACTACAGGATAGAAAATTCACAAAAGAAGTTAAGACATACATACTACATATTACTATTTCATCAGGCAGTGACAGCACACACTCATAATCCCAGCATTCAGGAAGCAGAGGCAGGCAGATCTCTGAGTTAGAGGGCGGCCACAAATAGGGCGGGGAATGGTGGCATACACCTTTTCTTTGACCACTAAGGAGGCAGATGCAGATGAGTCTCTCTGAGCTCAAAGCCAGCCCGGTCTACAAAGCAAAGCCAGGACAGCCGAGGCTACACACAGAAACTCTGTCTCAGAAAACAAAACAAAGATTAGATAGATATCTCAAAGGAAAAAAAAGTGTCATCTACATTCATACTCTTTAACTTCCAACTCTTGTCAAAATAGACATGGAAAATAATACAATAAAATATTAAGACTGCAGCTAGAGAGATAGCTCAAAGGTTAAGAGCAGTGACTGCTTGCAGGAGTACATGCAGGCAAAGCACTGTATTCTTTGTTGTTGTAGTTGTTTTTATTTTTTGAGACAGGGTCTCTCTGTGTAGCCTTGGCTGTCCTGTGCTCCCTTTGTAGACCAGGTTGGCTTCGAACTCACAGTGATCCATCTGCCTCTGCCTCCTGAGTGCTGGGTTTAAAGGCCTGCGCCACCACACCTTAAGACTGTTAAGGTCTTTCTGATATAAGTGGATCATAATGAAGAACATTTCCTTTGAAAGGTGCAACTTACCAGCATCATATCTAGCCAAGTCATCAGCGTCTGGTACTTGTCCATCAAGGTTTCCAATATCATCATTACCAAGGAAAGATCTATCCTTCGATGACTGACTGGAAAAGAGAGCATCACAGAGAGCAGACTGGCCACTTTTATTAGCGAAAGATTCCACAACTTCCTTTAAAAAGTCTTGCTTGCCACGACTTAAGTTTAACAACATGTGTCCTAAAAAACAAATTATTTCCATTATTTTACGTTGAAACACCAGTTTTATTTACTCACATCTCTTTATCATTTAATTATGATGACCAAGAAGGAAATAACATGTTTTATCTCAGACCTCATCTTCTAACATCCAAACAACAGCTGGTCAACAAAAATAGTACTTTATCAAAAGCAAACAAAATACAGGCTTCACAGTTTGTGTCTACATAAAGTAAAACAAGCCAGGCATGATGGCATACACCTTTAATCCCAGCACTCAGGAGGCAGAGGCAGACAGATCTCTGAGTTCGAGGCCAGCCTGGTCTACAAAGTGAGTCTAGGACTGCCAAGGGTACACGAAAACAAAAGGGTCTCGAAAAACAAAAAAACAAACAAAACAAAAAAAGTAAAACAAAGGAGGGAGGGGACAAAAAATACATTTAAAAATGCTAAACATTTTCATTTTAGACAGAAAAGTATAGGATTTAAGTGGCCCTCTGACAACACTAAGACCAAGCCCTAATGCTCTGATCTGATATTTTGCTTGCTAAAACTGGCTTCTCAAATTCTCGCTGTTTTTAAACAGCTTTAAGAAGGACCTAATTCTAGGTCTACAGATAGAAATATTTTATTGCAGAAATTTGGGGTAAGGATTTGTTTTAAGCTACTACTTGGATTAAGTACTGACACCATGAATGGACCCTAATAAAACATACTATGAGAAATATATACTCACTAGCCCACCCCCTACCCGGCCCCGCAACATTTTATAATTCCATTTAGGCAACTAGAGACTCTGTTCCTACAGAACAATGTTTATAAGAGTGGTATTAAATAGTCAGCAAATGGTATGTGGCTACAGAATTATTTTTACACCCACAAGATAGATACTCTAACACCTACATAGAGAAGTTATTTCCACTGGGAAGCCAGCAAAGTAGGTAAATAAATCTTGAAAAAGAAAAAGAATGCAAAGGGGACTGGGGATTTAGCTCAATGGTAGCACACTTGCATAGCAAGTATGTGGTCCTAGGTTCTGAACTCAGCACCTGCCTCCTGGAGGCCAGGGGGAAGGCAGTTAAAACAAACAAAAAGGTAAGATGTTTTTTAATGCCTGCCATGCCTACTACCTTTGGCAAAATATTAACAAGTAATCATGGAAGATTATCTCTGGACACTAAAAAGACTTCAATCTAAGAAACCTAATAGAAGTTTTGATCTTGGGATGGCAAGATGGCTCAGCTGTTGAGGGTACTTGTCACCAAACCTGAAGAGCTGAGTTCAACACCAGCGCCTACACGGCAAAGACTCAACTAAGTGCTGCACAGCGTGAACAAGTACACATACAACTCATACACACAAAACAGATGTTACTAAAAATAATTTTTCAAGCTTTTATCATTTACATTCTTCTTGCTGTATGTAGTTTATTATATATATGTATAATAATGTAAACGTATATGCAAAAAAAGCATTAATTAAGTTTTTACCATTTCAAGATTTAATCAATTAAAATATTGTTACCTGACTGGCTAAGACGATCATGGGCCATCATTTCCAGTAGATTTTGTCCATTTTCTCCTTTTATTAATTTAACCTTTGGTCTTGGAACCTGACAATTTTAGAACAGAAAGAACATAATTCAATGATATCCGTATTTCCAACAGCCAAATGTTCCTTTCTATACTACTTTAAAATAATGGCCAGTTAATGATTAAACTTGATTGGAAAACAGCTGCCAAGCAAAAAATTTATGCCATCTATTTGTTTGTTTGTTTTTCGAGACAGGGTTTCTCTGTGTAGCCTTGGCTGTCCTAGACTCACTTTGTAAACCAGGTTGGCCTCGAACTCACAGCAATCCGCCTGCCTCTGCCTCCCGAGTGCTGGGATTAAAGACGAGCGCCACCACGCCCGGCCCTATGCAATCTATTATTTAAAAAAAAAAAAATTGCAGACAGGCATGGTGGTACACGCCTTTAATCCCAGCACTAGGGAGGCAGAGGCAGGTGGATCACTGAAAACCCTGTCCCAAACACCCCCAGAAACAAAAAGACAAAGATGTTTTGTTTTTCTTGAGACAGGGTTTCTCTGTGTAGTTCTGACTTTCCTGGAACTCACTTTGTAGACCAGGCTGGCCTCAAACTCAGAGATTCACCTGCCTGGTCTACAAATCAAGTCCAGGACAGCCAGGACTAAAAGTAAAACTCATGGAGGGGGTGGGGGGAGATGCACTGTACAATGGTGGAAGAAAGCTTGTGGAGTAACCCACCAATAACTGATCTGACTCCACTTCATGAGATGCTGCCTGGGTGGCCAAGAACCTGAGATTAAATAGGCCAATGACCTATTAAAAAATAGGTTACTGTTCTGCTAAAGGTATGTTTTAATAAAATGACTCCTAACAACATTCTGATATATTCATAGAGCCTTACGTGGCTCAACTAACATCAGAGAAGCTGTCTCCTGCACCAGATGGAATAAATATAGAGACTCACAGCCAGACAATATGCAGAGGATAAAAGAACTAGGAAAACCCAGCCCTGAAAAAGAAACATCTCTATCAAATCCCTCCCCTCAGAGCTCAGGGAACTCTGCAGAAGAGGTGGCAAAAAGAGTGTAGGAGCCAGATATGATGAAGGAAATCAAGGTTACAACAGGGCTGGTGCACATATGAACTCAGAGACTGACACGTGCACAGTGCCTGTATAGGTCTGCACCACAAGGGGTGGTGGGCAAACGTCCCATCCTTAAGGCACAAACTATCTCCTATTGACTGCCACTTGCAAATGAAAAACTAAATTTCTTCCAGGAACTCTCACGGGAGGAATAAGCCACTCTTAAGTTAGGCCCAATACCCAGCTGTAGGCATAGGAACATCTTTGGAAGCTCCTTGTCTCATAATGTTAAGTCAGGAAAGCTTTTTTTGTTTGTTTGTTTCTTTTTTTTCTCCCTTACAGGTCCTTTCCACATATATTATGGCTTCCAGTTTGGGACTTTTATAAGACTACTTAAGTATGCAAACATGTATGCCTTTCTTGTGCTTTTTCTTTAGCTCTTTGTTTGTTTTTTTCATATTCCAATTTGTTTGGTTTTGTTTTATCTATTATTCCTTAGATGCCTCTTTGCTTTCTATTAAAGACACTGTGTGGATAAAAATGGAAAGGGAAATAGCAACTTGGAGGAGTAGGGGGAGGGAAAACTGTAATCAGAATGTATTGTAGGAAAAATACTTTCCAGGTGAACTGGCCCTGCCCTGATGACATGTAGCGGGAGAGCGGGCCCTGCCCTGATGACATGTAGCAGGAGAGCAGGCAAAGATTAAGAATCTCCTTGACACACAGCAACAACGAGATATCCAACAGCAGTCCCAGTGAGGATCCGGTAATGATGGTGTAGGCCTCAAACCAGACCCATGACTCGGAGCAATGAACATTTGAGAGTAAACATATGTGGACAAAAGACTATACTACATGTTACAACTTCTGTGACAGGATTTTTTGTCTGTTTTATTTTACTGGAGGGGAGGTGGGGGATTTTGGTAAATGACGTGTAAATCATAGACATTCAATAAAAACAAAACAAGAAAAATATTTTCAATAAAAGAAAAAAAAAGAAGCTGTCAAAAGAAACAGGTGGAGAAGAGGGAGGGGAGAAAGGAATGGGACAAAGAAGATAGGAGCAAAAGGAGAAGAGGAAAAGGAGAAATATGAAGAGAAAAGGGGACGAAAGAGGTAGAAAGGGAGTGAGAAGGGGATGTTATCTGGCTCATATATAACTCTGAGTCAAGCTTAACTCATATTTACAATTTCATCTTTAGGGGCTGGAGAGATGGTTCAGCAGTTAAAGCACTGGCTGCTCTTTCAGAGAACTCATGTTCAATTTTCAGCACCCACATAGCTGCTCACAACTGTCTGTAGCTCTAGTTCCAAGGGATCCAACACCCTCATACAGACATACATGTAAGCAAAACACTAATGCACATGAAATACAAATAATTCATAATAAAATAAATATCAAAGGCTTCAAAATGATATCCAAATAACTAAGCCCAATACAGACTATCCACAAGAATACATCAATACACCTGTCTCACCAGCCTAAACTCTATGTACACCTTGTTATAGGTAATTGTATACTGAAATACCTCTATGAGAAACACAATAAAGTCTTCAAGTGACAACTGCACTGAAACTGAAATGCTTACCTGAAATGCTATGAGATAGCACAATGCAGCCAGCTCAGAAAGAGCTCGCCACTGGATGTCACTATGCTGGCCCATCTTCAAAAGCAGAGAGCCAACATGCATGTAGAAATGTCCTTTCGTTTCTAGAAAAGTAGCTGACAGCTCATCATTTCCACCCACAGAAGATTTGACAGACTGAAGAGCACTATCAAAACTGTAAAATTAAAAGAGTAAACCTACCATACTGTAACTAATCAGTTTCATTATTTAATTCAAAACAAAATTACTAAGTCCTATTTTAAATTTCGCTTTCCATTTATTTTTATTCACAGATGAAGCACCCTAGTGGTTAACCACAGATCACACACTAATGAGAATTTTCATCTAGCAGCTACAATACAAAGAAAACAAACCCTAAAAGGATATTAATCACAAAAAATATACGAATCAAATAAAATTGATAAACTGAGAATATCCAATAGTAAATGAGGACAAGACACAGCTCATAAATTTTTTATTTTATATTCTAATCAACATTTTTAAATCTAGCAATCAATACCTAGAAGCCTTTTACTGTGTGAAGAATTATTTTAAAGCAGCTTATCTTAAGAAATCAGAACAACAGATTTTCTGGCAAGTAAGGCCTGAGGATTTCTATGGGTTCTCAAAGTCCTCTTAAGTGAATTCTCTGAGATTAAACCTATTTAAAGCTTTGACCTTTATACTTTTACTCACAAATATAAATGAATTTTTCAAAGACTTCAAAATATGAAAGTACATAGTTGAGAATCTAGTTGTTCACAATTAAGATGTTAGATTACAAAAATGTAAAACAATGCCTCGTTTCTCATAACTCTGTTGTTTAAGAAACTCCTTTACTTTTCATAAACAGTGTTATTATTGTTATGGGCTTATTTGTTTCAATGCATTAGGTATTTTTCAACAATCCCTTCCTATAGGGGGTTTGTTTCTTGTTTTCTTGGCTTTTCAAGACTGGGTTTCTCTATGTAGTCTTGGATATCCTGGAACTCACTCTGTTAACCAGGCTGGCTTCAAACTCAAAGACATCTGCCTGCCTCTGCCTCTTGAGTGATGGGACTAAAGGCATGTGACATGTGACATCATGGCCCAGCCAATCCCTTCTTTCAAAGTCAAGCAGTAGCCCATAAACCCCTATCAGCTCCTGTCCTTATACAAATTCAAATTATGTTTTTGTAATCCGAAATTTGGTGGAAGGTTGGATTAATTGTTATATTTTAATTACTTTGTTTCTAAATCAAAACAATGTTTTCTGAAGTAATAGTGATGCTAAATGCTTATACTAGCAAACTGAATCGGGTCACTGAACAATAAAGACTTTTCTTACATGGTTTTTACCCAAAACTACATTAAAAATAAAATGAGATAGCCAGAAAATTCATTTTCATGTCATACTATTAAGCTGCAGGTCTAAAAGGTTTAAAAGGCGAGCTGTAATACTATTTTAGGGATGGCAATACAGCCAAGAGGGCAGTAAAGGCATGTATAGCCGACCCTAATGAGTTCATTCCCCAGGACCCACAAATGAAAGAACAGAACTCCTGAAAGTTATCTTCTGACCTCTACACCTGCACCACAGCATGTGACACCACATACATAAAGAATATAATTTAAAAATTACAAAGAGAATTCTCTAAAAGTAAGTTGTATATAATGACATAAAAATTCCCATAATAGGGCTGGAAATGGCTCAGAGGTTAAGAGCACTGTTCTTCTAAAGGCCCTGAGTTCAATTCCCAGCACCACATGGTGGCTCACAATCATCTACAATGAGATCTGGTGCCCTCATCTTGTGGGCAGACACACATTTGGGCAGAATACAGTATGAATAATAAATAAATAAATCTTTTTTAAAATTCCCATAATAGTAGCAAAGATAATATTCCTCCAAGTTTTTTATTATATGAACTATAGATAAATTAGAGGAATGCTAATGATGTAAAGAAACCTATACCAATTATTGAAGAAAAGAAAATCTGCCCTTTGGCTAAGTGTGCTCATGTGCACAATTCCGCTCTCAACATCAACATACCTTTCCAGGAGTTCCCTACTTTCTTGCACGTCTCTGGTGGAAAGTGTAAGAAGCATAAGGTTGGCATAAGCTAGAAGCAAGTCTTTATTGGTTGCTCTCCACGTACTTTTATCAGAATCCAAACACTGCAGAGACTCCAGATAGTCCTATGGTTTTTAAGAAAAACACATTAAATTATAAAACAGATTTTGAGGAACTGACCATTATACACTGTATACATTGTATACATTATACAACGGTCAGTTTGTATGACCACAAATTCCTTGGCCCATTCTTATTCAAACAGCGAGAAAAATGAGTGATTTTACACTAGCCTTAAAAAAAAAAACCAAATGCGTGTACACATACACAGAGCAAATTATAGATGTGTGAAAATTAATTTTTACACTAAACTTATAAAAATATCATACACACAGACAAAGAAACACACACGCTAAATTTATTTTCTCAAACTATCCATTTAAATTGGGCTTGGCACAAGTTTCACTTTATTGTTGTGCTATATCAATGAAAGAAATTTAAATGTTGGAAAACACTGTAGAGAAATAGCTTTTACCTACCTTAAGAGTCTGTACAACACATGAATTCCATTCTAAACTTGCACGTAAAGCTGTGTTCCTCTCTGCCTCATGGCAGTGCGCCACAGCATCCTTCAATCTTTTATTTGAACGATAAAGTTCTACTAGTCGGATATTCACATGAACATCATCAGGTCTTGCATAAAGTTCTGACTGGATCAGGTCAAAAAGTTTATTCCATCCATCTTCACCTTTACAATCTAAAAGCTGTTCCTATTTGGGAGAAAAAGTACTAAATGTTAAGTAATACTTATCTAACTTTAAATAAGCCATTGGCCATGTACAGCCTTCCGCGATGACTAGCTCTAGAAAGGTGAGAACCACCCTACATATATTATTAGCTCCTTTAAAGTTATTTCCAGGTGTTAACAACTTAATGTGCCTCAAAAACACTAAACCTTCCAGTAACAATCTGTATTTCATTTCCTAACCTCCTTCATCAATCTCTCTCCTTCTGAGTCATTTCCAAAAACTTACATTTGGCTTTTTTGGGGAGGCAGGGGGTTGAGACAGGGTTTCTCTGTGTAGCCTTGACTGTCCTGGACTTACTTTGTAGACCAGGCTGGCCTCAAACTCACAGCCTCTGCCTCCCAAGTGCTGGGATTAAAGGCCACCCACTGCCGGTACATTCGGCTGCTTATCTGCAAAAAGCAGCCCTGACCTTTGACTATATGTGATAAACTAAATGAAAGTAAATAAGTTGTTTTAAGGGAACGTTATAGTATCTCTTTCAAAATAAATAGTGTTATAACTTTTAAAGAAACATGTATACGCTGGGCATATTAGCATATACTTTTAATTCAAGCACTTGGGAAGCAGTAGTAGGCAGATCTGAGTTCGAGGCCAGCCTGGTCTACAGAGTGAGTCCCAGGACAGCCAGGGCTACACAGAGAAAGCCTTTCTTAAGGAAAACAAATTTAAAAGAATAGCATAAAAAGAACTAAGTAAATAGATATACAGTTCTTTAAATATTATACATCTGTAGCAATGCATGCATATATCTATATATGAAATATTTTCTCCAAGAGTTATTTAGTGAACTGAGTTTTAGTCAGGAAAGAATAATGAGTACTACCTGTAATCATAGTATTCTGGAGGCTAAGGCAGGATGACCATAAGTTTGGGCCAGTCTAGGATACATAAGCAGAACTCTCAAAAGCAAGCAAACAAGGGGCTGGAGAGATGGCTCAGAGGTTAAAAGCATTGACTGCTCCTGAGTTCAATTCCCAGCAACCACATGGTGGCTCACAACCATTAATTATGAGATCTAGTGCCCTGTTCTGGCCTGCAAGCACACATGCAGGTAGATACTATATAAATAATAAATAAATCCTAAAACAAACAAAAAACCCAAACAAACAAATATAATAATCAAAGCTGGGTATGATAACGCTCTCTTATAATCCCAGAACTAGAGGCCAGCCTGGACTTCCCTCAAAAAAAACACACAAAGTATGAATTTAGTAAGTGTTTTGAATAAACTGTTTTTATTTTCTATTTGAAAGCCTCACACGCTACACGCTGGGCAGTTGTGGCACATGCCTTTAATCCCAGAACTCAGGAGACAGAAGCAGGTGGACCTCTGAGTTCCGAGGCCAGCCTGGTCTACACAGCAAGTTTCAGGCCATCCAGGAGTAAAACAAAGAAGCTTTGTCTTAAAAAACAAAACAAACAAACAAAAATAAAAGAAAGAAAGCCTCAAACGTTTCAATTTTTTAAAAACGCTTTTTCTGTTATCTGAGATAGGTCTCATTATATAGCCCTGGATGGCTTTCAACTTGTTATGCTATACCAGGCTGGACTTGGATACCTTCCTCTGCTTCCCAAGTGCTGGGACTAAAGCAATGCACTACCATGACAGGCTAGAACACACTTCGTCATAATAGTTCTAAGCTTTTGACCTGTGATAATTAACTAATGAAGAAAAAAATTTTTTTAAAGATTTATTCATTATTTATTAAGTACACAGGTTTTTTTGTTGTTGTTTTCTTTTGTTTTGTTTTGTTTTTGCCTGAATATAAACCTGCAGGCCAGAAGAGGGGACCAGATCTTCTTATAGATGGTTGTGAGCCACCACGTGGTTGCTGGGAATTGAACTCAGGACCTTTGGAAGAGCAGCCAGTGCTCTTAACCTCTGAGCCATCTCTCCAATCCCAAAGAAAAAAATTTTATGCCAGACAGAGCTTCATTTACACCTTATACACACACACACACACACACACACACACACACACACACACACACACACACACACACACAGCTTACCTCCACTGATCAGAAAAATGATACAATCTACCATACCAACTACTTGTTACAAACAATGAAACTGTAAAATCACTAAAATATTATTCCAGAAGAATAACAGAGATATCATTTGTAAAGAATTCTACTGCCAAGTAAGACAACACTCAGAAATGTTCCTTAAAGATTTTAAAAGAAAGCATGTGTGTGCTCCTCTGTTAAGTTTGCTATTAAGAAGTATTTAAACTTCAAAATACTAAAAATGATTGTATCTTAGTTTTCTCTGTTTATATATTGGTTTGAAGCTTTACCTTCAGCTTATAAATGGCAGGACTTCCTGGAAAAAGTTTGGCTGCTCTTTCAACCCAGTATTTTGCTCTTCCATCGGTCACATCATTTTTACAAAGCAATTCTGCAATCTTCAACACAAGATCTTTTTGTGTTGGGTTTAATTCCACTGAACGCTGGTATCAGGAAAAAAATATCAAAAAAAAAATTTTAAATTGCATACATGTGTACATACATACAATCATCAAAATTTACCATATTAAATATTATCTTCCTATTTTTCAAAGTCTTAAATTTATGTATGTGCACACACACACACACACACACACACACACACACACACACACACACATGAATGTAGGTATACAAAGAGGCCTAAAGAGGGTGTCAGATTCCCTAAAACTAGAGTTACAGGCAGTTGTGTAGGCTGTCCCATGTGGTGCTAGGAATCAAACTCAGTTACAAGAGTAGTAGATACTCTTAATCGGAGCCACCTGTCCAGCCTCTAAAATTCCTGTTCCTAAGCGATGTTATTTTAAAGCTGTTAAAGCATCATTATTTTTTGTGGAGCAGGTGTGGTATCCCATACCTTTCATCTCAGCACTCAGGAGGCAGAGGCAGGACAATCTGTGAGTTGAAGGCCAGCCTAATCTACATAGAAAATTCAATTCTAGGACTATTCAAGATGCCCTCAAAAACAAAATAAAACAAAAACATTTTTTATGAAAAAAATATCAAATTTTGTGTTGCTTAGTAAAATTTTAAAAGAATGAATTGTGTAGGTGCTCCTGTACCACGGCACACCAGTCAAGGTCATAAGACAACTCCCTCTTTGCACCTTGTAGTTTGCAGGAATCAAATTCAGAGGGTCAGGCTTAGTGGCAGGTCCCTTCATCAGCTGGGCCATCTCACCAGTCTATACTTAAAATTTTATGAGTTTGTTTTTGCTTTTGCTTTTTTGGTTTTCAGTACAGGGTCTCTCTGTGTAGCCTCGGCTGTCCTGAACTCACTTTGTAGACCAGGCTGGCCAGGCGATCCACCTGCCTCTGGCCTCCCAAGAGCTGGGATTAAAGGTGCGCATCACCATGCCTGGCAAAATTTTATGTTTTAAATATTCAAAACCTTAAATATGTTCCAAAAAAGGGTTTATCTTTATTTAGTTTTCACTGTCTTAGAACTCACTTTGTAGACCAAACTGGCCTCGAACTTACAGAGATCCACCTGCCTCTGCCTCCCAAGGGCCAGATATAAAGGGGTACTCTACCACTGCCTACTTCAAACTAAGTCTTAATAGTATTAATGCTTATTTTCACTACATTGATAAAATTCCTATGAATTATTTATTACTTATCATGGATATCACCTGTAAGGTTGTGCAAAGGTTTTTACATACATAAAAAAATGTATACGGGTTTTCAGCCTGCATGTTTATCTGTGCACCACATGTGTGCCATAGAGGCCACAAGATGGTATATTCCTTTGAACTGAACTACAAATGATTGTGAACCACCATGTAGTTGCTGGGAATGAAACCCAGCTCCTCTGGAAGAGCAACCTATGCTCTTAACTGCTGAGCCATCACTCCCACCTCACATAGGCTGTATCATAATTACCTATAATTGCCCATAATTACCTTGTAACATTCAACCGCTTTGTCTGTATTTTCTTCTACTTCATAAAGAAGACCCAAAAATCTGTGGGCTTTAGGGTCCCTCTCTTGCACATTAATATATGTAGAAATGTATCTGTTTTAAAATACAAAAATAATAAATTAAACATGTAATTGTACTGTGTATATTAAAATAATCTAAAATTTAAAAAAAACTTCAGATTAATTACATTTACAACTACACTTAAGTACTGACTGAAGAGTATATTCTGAACCAGGCAGCCATCCAATTATTTTATTGTAATTCAATTACTGGCTATCATTACTTATTTAACATCGAGTCCAAAAATATTCACTGTAAAGTATCTAATAATCATACAGTGATAACAACATATTTACTCATTTTACTATTTATTCAGGATTTATTTACTTTAAGTGCCAGCATATAAGTATGTGTGCCACAGTGGTACCTGGTATCTATGGAGCTTGAATTACAGGTATTTATAAGCCACTATGTCCTCTGTAAGAGCAACTGAGCACTCTTAACCACTAAACCATCACTCCAGTCCCTCATTTTAATACAAAGTGCTATACATTTGCCAAATGATTTTTATGCCATTACCTACAAGAAATGAACATGTAAGTTATTTGTCTTCGTGATCACATTTAGTAAAGCACTAAAGAGTTTCGCATAAAAAATAAGCAAAATGATTAACCTACAATAAATTTTTACAGTAAGAATATGTAAAATGCTAAAGACCAATTTCCCAAACTAAGAGAATATATTTACCTTTTAAACAAGAAAATATTTTAGTACCATACACAGCTAAATTTGAATAGAAAAGTTACTTAATTACCAAATAAAACTAATTCTCTTTTTTTTTTCCATCCTCTGCTTGGGTGGGAATGTGTATACTGTAGAGTATACATGGAAATCAAAGGACAATTTGCAGTAGTTGGTTTTCTCCTTCTACCATATGGGTCTCAGGGGTCCAGCTTAGGTCAGCAGGTGAGTGGTGAGCAACTTTATCCACTAAACCATCTCACCAGCCTCTCTTTTCTATTTCTTTTATCAAACAATATTAAATCAGTTATCCTCTAGGTTCAGTAATAATTTAAGAGAAACAGACCTAAGTCCAAAACTAAGGAAGCAAAGGACAATAGTTAACAACCTCAGTGCTGCAGATAGCAGATCTGTTTCCCTTTCCTTTAGAGGGGAGGGGTTGCTAGTGATTAGATCCAGAGTCCCTAATCATACATAAAGTTCATCAAAGAGATAAGTAACTAAAGGTGACTCTAAAGAACTGCCCTTGTAAAACCAGTGTTGCAGCGTTTCTCACCAGCAGTCCCCTCTTCCTATCACTGAGTAGGGAATTAGATTCAGCGAGTCTCTTGCTGTAAGTGTTAAGACAGCAAACAACTACTGAGCTATTCCTTCTCTCCAGCAAACTGAAGCACCATATATCCAACCAGGAAGAATTTACATATAGGAATGATCTCTTTCATTCTACCCAAGGATAATTTGAGAAAAAGTATCTTAAGCCAAATAATTTCTGTACTAGATATAAACAGAAAATAAATCCAGTAAGAAATGTTCATTAAAGGTTCAGTCTAACAAATATCTAAAAGCAATAAATCTCTTATTCAAGGATTTACTTTAAGTAGAATGTGTCTTTTAGCAGTTTTTCTTATTTCAAAGATTAAAAATAAAAACACATTTCCAGTTTGGCACTTACTTTTTAGCAAGATCATATTCTTTAGCTTCATAGTACAGCTTTGCAAAATAGAATCCTTTCATTGACTTCTAAAAAAAAATGAGTGGTTTTATTATTCCCATTTTGAAATACTGTACTTTTCAAAGGACAAAAAAAAAAAAGCCTAACAACCTTGCTATTTTTTCATATAAAATGTAAATAGGTTGCCTGAAAATACATGTATGTTCTAAAAGTTAGTGCTTCCAAATTTTATAATTCATATTATAAAAATCAAATTCAAGAATAGTTAAAACAGACAGACATCAGAAGTTACAATTTAAGGCAGGTAACCTAGTTCACACCTGTAGTCCTAAGCACTCAGGAGGCAGAAGCAAAAGGATCACAAGTTCAAGGCCATCCTAAGCTCAAAACCAGCCCAAGTTACAACACACACACACACACACACACACACACACACACACACACACATACAAAATGAAAAAAACTTTTACTCAGACAAGCTATGGATAACCTTAGCCATGTGTTAGCCAGCATGCTTTGTACTGCTTTACTACACCTAAGTACATAGAAACCAGCTTTTCTGGGGAAAGGGACATACACCAGAAATCACTCCTTTCCTACTATGTGTAAGAAAGAAGCTTTCTTGGGAAAACATTTCAGAACCATTAAGGTACTGGACATTCCCTGGTCCATGTACTATTTTGGGAGGGGATGGCGTCGAGACAGGGTTTCTCTGTGTAGCCCTGACTGTCATGGACTCACTTTGTAGACCAGGCTAGCCTCAAACTCAGAGATCCATGTACGTTTGCCTCCCAAGTACTGGAATTTACAAACATGTACCACATTTTCCTTTGAAGTAAGTCTGAATTCTTCACATGAATCTATTTCATATCCTCGATGTCAAGATTATGGTCCAGGGGTGGATAAACAGCTGAGCGGCTAAGGGGAGCACCCACATGGCAGCTGACAACCATCTGTAACTCCAAACCTCCATACACATCAAGCAAGCAAGTGGTACACAGACTTACATACAGGCAAATCACACAGATACATGAAAAGAAATAAGAAAGTAAAAGTTGCCAATGGCTTTGGATACTCAAGTATTTATAAGGACTTGAAGGGGAGAAAAGGCAATCTTTTTCTGAGTTACTCCTGTTTCGGTGAGAGATAACTTACCTATCTTTGGGCTGTTGCCAATAGAACTGGTTCAATACTCATGAAACCTACTAGAGTTACTCTGCTTCCGACAAGCTGTGTTAGCAATCATCCTTCAAAAAGGAGGGTTGAGAACTAAAGTGAGACAGCTGGTGTCTGAGCTGATGAACCTAAACCATTATCAGGACATCCTAGCTGAAGGCTTCAAAGAACACCTAGAATACCGTTTCAGCACTGTTTCAGACAGCCAGTCTCCGGTGTCTTTTGATTCAGACAAGACACTCCCAATGTAACCACCACAACGTTATGCTTATATCTTTAATTGCAGTGATTGGAAGTCCTGGCTATCTGTATTGTTTTTGTACTTATTTATCTATTCCTTCAACTGTAGGGCGCACTTAGGTAGGACCCTGGTATCTGGATTACAACCATGGAACCCCAGATAGTAGGTACTCAATGTATATTGAAGTACACATAAATCTTCATTGTCATGACCTCCTTGGGATTAATTTCATAGAGTTCAAACCATATAAAATTTCACTCTTTTCCATAAGGTTTATATCCATTTGTACAGCAATTTGTTTCTTTTCCATTTCTTTAATCTCTGATAATTTAGTATGTGGAAGAGGGGTCACTAAAGCAAGACTGATTTCTTAAACAATGAAAATGCTTTTTTGTTTTTTGTTTTCCTTTTTCTTCTGTTTACTCTTTAATGGTTATATGCTAAGAAAGGCCATTCTTACTTGGAGTGATAAATTTTTCATGCCTATATTCTTTCAGTTCCTCTAAAATTACTTTGAAATCTAACACTTATTGCTCTTAGTAGTATACACTGGAGCCTTTGATTCTAAAAAGCCATTAACCAACTATCAATTTTCAAGCAATACCTAGTAAATAACCCATTAAACAGCCAATCCTTTTTTTCCATATTTTGGAAAGGAACAAAATTTTCTTGTGTAATAGAATCTCTTTTTGTTTTTTGTTTGTTTTTTTGTTTTGTTTTCTTTTTTGAGACAGGGTTTCTCTGTGTAGCCTCAGCTGTCCTGGACTTGCTTTGTAGACCAGGCTGGCCTCGAACTCAGACTGATCTGCCTGCCTCTGCCTCCCGAGTGCTGGGATTAAAGGCGTGCGCCACCACGCCCGGCTTCTGTTTTTGTTTTTAAGCCATGTTCAAACTCTAGCACAAAATGACCTGACATGCTACTGTAGCCCAGGTTGCAAATGAACTCACATGATGTTCCTAGGCCAGCCTCCAAAGTGCTGGGATTACAAGTATGAGCTACTATGCCCAGGTTTTTTGTATTGCAGTCTTAATTTATTAATAACTCTTTCTGCTACCCAACTTTACAAATGAGCACATTTACAAGATCAAATTTGAAAATTGAGTATGACAAGACAGTAGCAAGTTTACTTTCAAACTATTTTTTACAATTTGCTTATTCATTTTATATGTATGAATGTTTCCTCTGCATGAAGGCTATATATACACCCCATACATGTCTGATGCTAGAGGTCAGAAAAGGTTGCCATACCCCCTGAAATTGAATTATAATTATGAGCCACCATGTGGGTATTGAGAACTGAACTGGGGTCCTCTGAAAGAGTGATTAAGTGCTCTTAACCTCTAAGCCATCTCTCCAGTCCCTTAAATTCTTAGCTAAGTCAGACTTATAATTCGGTATTATCTTTAGTTACTCAAAAAGCATATTAACTATACAATCAATGTGTATGTGTGACTGAGGGTGCTTTTGCAAGTTCACTAAAAGGACAAGTAGAGGAGATACATCATTAAAATAAATCTGTAAACTACATGAGCATAATATTTAAGGTAACTGGGGTGGAGAGAGGGCTCAATGGTTAAGAGCGCTGCCTATTCAAGAGACCTCAGTTTGATTCCCGGCACCCACATTGCTGCTCACAACCACCTGCAACTCCAGTCCCAGGGGATGTGATAGATTCTTCTGACCTTCTCAAACATAGACATGTATGTAAGCAAAACACCCATACACATCAACTTAATTTTTTTTAAAGGTTAAAGATAGGGGTTGGAGAGATGGCTCAGGTTAAGAGCACTGGCTGCTCTTCCGGAGAGGTCCCGAGTTCAATTACCAGCAACCACATGGTGGCTCACAACCATCTATAATGTGATCTGATGTCCTCTTCTGGCGAGCAGGCCTTTATGTAGGCAAAACACTGTATACATAATAAATAAATCCTTAAAAAAAGATTGAAGATAATTAGATCTAGCAACATGGCTTCAGGGGGTAATATGCCATCAAGCCTAAAGCTCTAAATTCCATACCTAGGCCTCACATTTTAGAAGAGAACCAATGCTAGCAAACTTTGCATTAACTTCCACATGTGTACTTACATGTACATACATACATATACACACTTGTGATCACAAAATAAAATGCAGTAAGACAATAAACTAAGATATCAAAGCATTGGTAAAAGCATGGAGAAACTGAAGACACATAAGTTGACAGCAGGAATATAAGAAAGTACAGTCACTACAGAAAATACCAATTAACATATAGCCCAATAATTATTCTTGGTGTAACTCAAGGGAATTAAGAGCAAGCACTCAAATAGTTTTACATCAATGTTTGCTGCACTATAGTAGGCAAAAGATATAAACAACCTAAGAATCAAGAGTGAATGAATAAACAAAATAATACACATATACAATCATTCAGCCATTAAAAAGGAATAAGACTTCCCCCCAAAACACACACACACACACACACACACACACACACAACAACAACAACAACAACAACAACAAACCGCCTTTAATCCCAGCATTCAGAAGGCAGAGGCAGGTTGCTCTCTGAATGAGGCCAACCTGGTCTCCAAAGCTAGTTCCAGGGCAGCCAGGGCTACAGAGAAATCCTGTCTCAAAAAACTAATTAAAAAGACTGCTAACATCTGCTACAATATGGATGACCTTAAAAATATACTAGGTAAAATGTACTAGACACAAAACAACAAATATAAGATCCTACAAACATGAAAAATTGAAAATAACCAAATTCACAAAATACAGAAAGAGGTCACGAGGAGCACAGAAAAGAAGGGCCTTTGGCATTATTTCTTAGTGGTTACAGAATTTGTTTGGCATAAATTTTTTTTTAAATACAAAAGGTTTGGAAATAAGGGTTATGGTTGAACAACATACTATGAATGTTAATACCACACAAATGAAACTAGTTAAAATGAAATTTTCCATATAGTTGTCACTATCCAAATCAATAGAAACCAACTCAAACTAATTTTTGATAATATATATGCACACACACACACATATATGCAAGTATATATGTTGTTAGCAGGGTGTGGTGGCACAGCACTCAGGAAGAGACAGTTCTCTGAGAGTTTGGAGACCAGCCTGGTCTACAGAGTTCTGGGACAGCCAGAGCTACATAACAGAGACCCTGTCTCAAAAACAAAACAAAACAAAGCAAAACAAATAAAAAATCTGGATTGAATGTTGACTATGTAGGGACTTTATTTGGTTGTCATTGCCCTAACATAATTAAACAACTATTTGCACACTTACACAGTATTAGGTTCTATTATTGAAGTATACCTTATCTGAAATGTTTGACATTTTTAGATTTCACGGTTTGGGGGGTTTTTTGAGTTTCATTTTTCAGATTTTTAAATATTTTCAAATCTAGTCTCATATACAAGAATCAAGTCTGTATATGAATACATTTGTTTGGTGTACAACTTATACACAGAAACTTAAAGTATTCCATGATTAATTTTTGTGCCCTGGCATTTTATTTGGATCTGTCAGAGGAAACTCAATGTAAAATTTCCAACTTGTGGCATACCAGCACTAAATGAACGCGAGACTTTTTTTAAAAAAATTTTAAACAATTTTTTTTAAAGATTTATTTATTTATTTATTATGTATAGAGCATTCTGCCTGCAGGCCAGAAGAGATGGTTGTAAGCAGTCAGTGCTCTTAACCTCTGAGCCATCTCTCAAGCCCCGAATGCAAGACTTTTAAAATCACTTTGGAATTCTAATTTGGGGGGGGAGGCGGGGATTTTTCTGGACCCATAAAAGTTAAAAAAAAGATGGGGGCTGGAAAGATGGCTCAGTGGTTAAGAGGATTGTCTGCTTTTCCAGCGGTTCTGAGTTCAATTCCCAGCAACTACATGGTGGCTCACAGCCATCTGTAATGTGATCTAATGCCCTCTTCTGACTTGGTCATATACAATAAATAAAATCTTAAAAAAAAAAAAAAGACTTTAAGGCAGGCAACAAAAAAGTATATCATTTTACATAAGGGACTTACTTGTACGTCCATGAAATTTTGGTGTACACATGGTCGGCCATAAAACCCTTAGTGACAACTCTTACTTTTCATAATTTAAAAAACAATCTACAAATGAATTGTGCATTTGTAATACATAAATTGAAGACCTGGCTCTTTGTATCTCAAGATTTGCCCTAAATTAACATAGATCATCCTTGTTAATACTAACAACGTCAAAATTTCGTTTTATTGATGAATAGCCTATACTGTACCAAACTCCAGTTTACAAATGGCAGAACTTAAGATTGTTCAACACCCCCCAATTTTTTTTCACTCTAGATCCTCTGCACATCCTTTTCCGCCAGCAAACATTCTTGAAGAACACAAAATAAACTTAACACATTAATGATCTCAAAATTTAAAAAAAAAAAAAACAACTAAAAACCACTGACCGAACACGTTACGCAAAACACAAAAACGTTAGAAATGTTAAGGCATAGCAACTACTGCCTGTAAGAAATTTACAATTACCTGACCTTCTCCGCTTTAAATACAAAACTTAGACCAACCGAAGAATAGCTCCCAGAAGGTTTTGGGGAAGGGATGTAAAGGAGTGCCAACAGAACAGAAGACTCAAATTAGGGGCCGCCCGCGTCCTGTGTGCTGACGCGCCCTTGCGAATGTGGCTGTTCCAGCACGGTCCCCGGAGCCACCCACACAACGGTAGGAGCCCACCGCCGAGAGGCGACAGCGTCCCGCGGAGACACCGCCTCCGGCGCCCGGCCTAGCCATCCCGGAGCCCCAGGGCGCCCGCGCTTCTCCCCCGGCCGGCATGCCGCGCCGAGGCCGGTGAGGCCAGGCCCGAGCGAGCCCGCCATGAAGAGGAAACGCTGGCGGCCGCAGTCCCCACGCCTCCCGGTGCTCAGCAGCGCCACGACGCCCGCGGCCGCCTCCACTCAAGCGGGAGCCGAGGCCGCCGGGAGCCATGACGCCGGCGCACACACCGCCGGCCTGGCCAGCCCTGCCTCACCTCTCGGGGCGACGGGGCGGAGCCCTGCACCGAGGCGATGTACCGCTCCACCTCGGCCTTGCTGCGCCTCATCGCGCCGCCGACCAGGCTCCCCGCGAGCGGGAGGCCAGCCCCGGGGCCTACAGCGGCTGCGGTCTCCAGGAGGTGAGCGCCGAACGCCCGTGACGCAGCTCCGTTGCGAGCGGGTGGGGGGGGCGGTGCGTGCGGCGCGCGTCATCACTGCGCGCCACGCTGCGGCCCTGACGCGCTTGCTCCGGGCCTCCGCCTTCGGACCACGTTACCGCTTTTTTCTTTAACCCCTTCCCCCTCTTTTCAAACGAATGTGGCTAACTCCCTTACTCAGAAAACCTTTACATATTTCACTAGTGTTACGTCACAAAGTATACCCAAAATGCAGTGCTGCCCTAAGAATCCGACCGTTTCGGTGCTCCATCTGGTCAAAAGTTTAAAAGTTGATTTCCTTTTTAAAGAGACAGACTTCATTGCCTCCGGTTTCGGTAGAATAATGGTTAACATTTGACGGTGACTTTCTGCTCGCAGAAACCAAAGTGGAGATATGAGCCTTTCATGGTGAGCCGCATTCCGCCCTAGGGTAGGTGACCGGTAAGGGCAGAGAAGGAAGTGGTGGCTTTCCTAACAAACAGAAACTGGCATCACGAGGTTTCTGAGGAATGCTTAATTTAGGTTTCTGTTTCCTGGGTAAGAATCGGGACGGGACGGGCTGGAGAGATGGCGCAGTGGTTAAGGGCACTGAATGCCTCTCCAAAGGACCTCAAATCCCAGCACCCACATGGCAGCTCACAACTGTCTGTGACTCTAAAGAGCTGACACTCTCACACAGATATATATGCAGGCAAAACACTAATGCACATAAAATAAAGGTAAATAAATTTTTAAAAAAATGATAAAAGAATCGGGGCGGTCTTTAGGACATTGTCAGCAGCACTGCCTTTTGGGGGGGGGGCCTGTTCTGTGACTTAACAATTAGCAGAACAGGTTATATTAGAATACTAAAAGTAATCATTTCTTTGGGTTAGAGAGATGGCTCCTCAGTTAAGAGCGCTGGCTGCAACTCCAAAGGACCCAAGTTCAGTTCCCAGCAGCCAGTTCCAAGGGATCTATCTAAGTCTAGGTTTAAAAATTGATTTCCTTTTCAAAGAGACAGGCTTCATCAATGCCTCCGGTTTCAGTAGAATAACAGTTAACATTGGACAGTGACTTTCTGCTCGCATAAACCAGAGTGGAAACATTAGCATTCCATGGTGAGACGCATTCTGCCCTAGGTTACTTTAGGGGCAGAGAAGGGGAAGTGGTGGTTTTCCTAACAGAAACAGGCATCACAAGGTTTCTGTTTCCCGGGTAAGAATCCAGGCGGTCATTAGGACATTGTCAGCAGCACTGCCTTTTGGGGGCCTGTTTTGTGACTTAATTAGCAGAACAGGTTATATTAGAATACTAAAAATCATCATCTCTTTGTGCTGGAGAGATGGCTGCAGGTTCTGACCCCCGTAGCACCCATGTACGCACTGCTCAGGCACACACAATTTTTTTTTTTAAGTAATAGTCTCAAAACTGATTGGGAATAAATTAGAATTCCTGAAAAGCTGTGTCAGCAAAGACTGCTTAAAACTGCTGTGGAGGGCTGGAGAGATGGCTCAGAGGTTGAGGGCACAGGCCGCTCCTCCAGAGGTCCTGAGTTCAATTCCCAGCAACCACATGGTGGCTCACAACCATCTATAGTGTGATCTGATGCCCTCTAATGGCCTGCATGTGTACAAATAGGCAGAGCACTGTATTCACAACAAATAAATCTTTAAAAAAAAAAAAACCTGCTGTGGAGAGGTTGGAGTGGTGCAGGTCCAGAGCATAATTACCCTACTGTAGGTGAAAGGGGCTGACCCACTGACTCCAAAATTATGTCTAGACCCAAGCTCAACCTGGGACGACCTCTGGCGGTTAGATAAAAGTCAGCATTCCTGCCAAAAGGAGCCATTTCCCTTGCCTCTGGCAGAAAGGGACAAATGGCTCTGGCACTGGCAAATGGCTATGGCACCTGTACCATAGTCTCTGCTAGCCTCCAGGCTCCCCCAGTTCCTACTCAGAAGCACTGGCTGTACACTGGAAGCCATCTTGCCAGCATCCTGGCCCTAGTCCCCCCTTTCAGGCCTTAGGCTCCTGTGCTCCCCAGATACCTACTCCCCCATCTTCTCTCTTCTTCCTGAGAGACAACCTTGGAAGTTTGAATAAACTTTACCTTTTCCCCCACAGAGTGGCCCTCGCCCCTTGCATACTCTTATCTGGGCTAGGTTAGGCCCCAGAACAGCCTCTCGCCCACCTCTGGGTCAGAACTCACAGCTTGTAACTATGGATTAAAAACCTTTGAAATCTTAACTTAGCAGACAACTAGTTTCCACAACTCCAAATGGCCAAACTGTCATCAGTGGTTTTGAACTATAGAAGAGTTTCCTACCGTACTGCAATTGCACACACCAGAATTTTAATATTTTTTATTTATTATCTTATTTTATTTTATTTTTTTTGTTTGGTTTTCTTTTCCCCCTTGGTTTTTCAAGTCAGGGTCTGCGTTAGCTTTGGCTGTCCTGGACTCACTTAGATCAGACTGGCATCGAACTCACAGTGATCCACCTGCCTCTGCCTCCAGAGTGCTGGGATTAAAGGCATGTGCCACCTTGCCTGGCACCAGAATGTATTTTAAGCTTGCCTTTATGACACTGTTTGTTCTGTAAAACTATAAAACGTCTTCCATGTTGGAAGACGGAGTTTGGGGTAACCTAAGTCTGTGTTCCCAGGCCATGGTCACTCAAAACGACTCCCAAATAAACGCTTATTCCCTTTAAGATGAGAATTGTGTTGTTTGCATTATATTTTCTAAAATTTCATAGGTACCTCCTTTAAGGCCTGTGAGATAACTCAGTAGCTAGAGTAGCTTGCCAGGCTGGGGAGCTGAGTTCTAACCCCCTGAACTCATGTACAGGGATAGAAAGACAGAACAAACAACCTCCCATTTGTGTGCTATGGCATGGGTGCCTCATCCCCCAAACACACACACACACACACACACACACACACACACACACACACACACACAAATTAAATATATATTTTGGTAATTTGAATTGTAAAATCTTAGTTTTAACAAAACACAAAATGTTTTCAATGCTAGGAGAAGTTTAGATTTCAAAAAGTCACATTTGTATATACACTAATGCCTTGATTATGTTTAAAATAAGTATGTTAACATTTTAATTGGGTATTTTGAGTAGTTTTATTGATTTGAAGTTTTTCATATCTTCCAAAGAATTCTATAAACAATGAAGCATTGCTGTTAGAAGGAAAAAAAAATCGCATTTTGTTTTATACCAGCACAAGATCAAGCAATCAACATTCCAGCATGAATGGGGAAGGGGTCTATGAACACCCAGCCCTAGCTGAGGATTGTCAGTGGTTAATATGCTAGGGATGGGAGAACTAGTTTTCTTCAGGGAAGTAACCAATGACTGGTTAGTGATCCAATAAATAAAAACACTCACTTGCACATGCAAGCAACTATAATTAAACTTGTGGGGTTTATCCAGGTATGATGACACACGCCTGTAATCCCAGCATTTGGGAGGCAAAGGCAGATGGATCACTGTGAGTTCGAGGCCAGCCTGGTCTACCAAAAGAGTCTAGGACAGCCAAGGCTACACAGAGAAACCCTGTCTCACAACAACAACAACAACAACAAAATGTCAAAGTAGAAAGGAAAAGGAGGATATTCTGAGAAGAAATGTTGGGAGGTTAAGAAAGAAGATGGGTGATTTTGGTCAAAACACTGTATGAAATAGTCAAAGAATAAATGAAGAATTATTTTTAAGTTTTTAAATAGAGATGGCTCAAGGCAGGTGGAGGCACACACCTTTAATTCCAGCGCTCCGGAGGCAGAGGCAAGTGGATCTCTGAGTTTGAGCCCAGCCTGGGTTATGGAGAGAAACTCTGTCTTGGAGGCACAGGGGTGGGGGGTGGGGGGTGGGGGGTGGGGTGGGGGTGAGGGGGGTGGGAGGTCAGCAGTTAAGAGCACTTGGTGAGTAATGGTGAGGACTGGATGTCAGATCTGAACATCAACACTTCCTCTTCCCTGTAACCCCAGCTGGGGTTGGGTAGGGAAACAGAAGAAGATCTCTGGGGTTTGCAAAGTAAACCCAAGTCCAGGTTCAGGGAGAACACTACCTCAAGGAAAAGGCAGAGAATCATAGAGGAAGATTCCATGTCCTCTTCTGGCCTCCACAAATCCAGACAGGTTCATGCGCCTGTCCATACATGCTGTACTCAGAGAGACGAGTGCACACACACATAAATCGATGTCTGGGGCTGCAGAAATGGCTCAGTGGTTAAGAGCATTCACTGTTCTGGCAGAGGACCTGAGTTTGGTTCCCAGCCCCTACATGGCTACTCACAACCACCTGTAGCTCCAGCTCCAGGGGACGTGATGCTCTCTCTGACCTCCGAGGGACCTTGCATGCACACGGCACAAATCCATACTTTCAAGGACACACCAATATATATTTATATATTTGGTTTTTCGAGACAGGGTTTCTCTGTGTAGCCTTGGCTATCCTGGACTCACTCTGTAGACCAGGCTGGCCTCAAACTCAAACAGATCTGCCTGCCTCCGCTTCCCAAGTGCTGGGATCACAGGTGTGCGCCACCAGGCCCAGCTAAATAAACATATTTTTAAAACCATTTTAGAAGTATATTGGATGTGAATAACAGAAAATAAAAACATAATATTGGGATTGTGAGGGTGACTCAAATTGTTACTGGGGTCTGAGCTCCTTAGTTGCCAATACGATGAGATCTGTGATGCACTTGAAGTCATGAACACTACGTGACAAGAGAAATCATGAGTCCAGTTTCAAAATGTGTCACTAAAAATAGCCATGTTGAGAAGGCTGAGCCAGGCTGAGAAGTGCTTACTGTTTGGGGTGGGCTCCTTAGCATGTCACGTGGAGAAGCTCAGGCAATCTCCTCAGTTACTTTGAGGATGGTGTTACATCTTAGTATAGAATTCAGAACACTTTTGAGACTTGGGGTGTATCTTGGTGGGAGACCACTTGAATAGTCTACACAGGACCCTGAGTGCTGATCACCAACAGGAAAGGAAGAAGAACAGAAACAAGGGGCTGGAGAGATGGCTCAGAGGTTAAGAGCACTGTCTGTTCTTCCCAAGGTCCAGCAAATACATGGTGGCTCACAACCAATTATAATGACATCTGGTGCTCTCTTCCGGCATGTATATGCAATAAATAAAATCTTAAAGCAAAACAACACAAACAAACCCAGAAACACCCACACACACCTTTTTTATTTTACTTTATTTTTAACAATCAGTTCCTGTTTCTGCATGAATTAGGAACTTTCACATGTTTTGCTTCACTTTACACAATGCTTTCTGTAAGGCACTGAAGTTCCACTTGCCTTCTTGGAGGGCTTTTTGTTGTTTGTTTGTTTTTGAGAGACTGGGTCTCACTGTGTGGTCCTGGCTGGCCTGAAACTCACTTGTACCTCAGGCTTGCCTTGAACTCACAGATAGCTTTCTGTCTGCCTCTGCATCCCCAGTCTTGGAACTAAACGCCTGCACCACCACACGCAGCCATTTGCATCAATTCGCTGACCTGAGAGCAGGGGTCTGGCATTTAAATTGTTCACTTTAGGATAATATGAAAGCAAAACCCATTCAATAGAAACCTAATTTGTTTCTCACATTTTGAACTTTCACCTTCTCCTTGCTACAGTGTGAGGTGTATGTAACACTTTCCCTATTATAGGCTGATGTAAACATTAAGATGAGCCAAAGATATAGTGTTCATAAGCTAGCAATATTAACTGTTACAACCTGTGACCATTTCAGCTAATTGAGGTGCAGTTCCCTTACACAACAAGTAATTGTATTCCTGTTACATTGAAAATACCCTTTCCAGCTTTACTGAGAGAGAATTGACTGCTAAAATTGCTTTTTGATGTTTTTGTTTTTGTTTTTCCAAACAGGGTTTCTCTGTGTAGCCTTGGCTGTCCTAGACTCACTTTGTAGACCATGCTGGCCTCCAACTCGCAGCGATCTACCTCTGCCTCCAGAATGCTGGGGTTAAAGCCATGTGGCACCACCGCCAGGCTTTGTTTTTGGTTTTTTTGAGACGGGGTTTCTCTGTGCAGCCTTGGCTGTCCTGGACTCACTTTTACAGAGACACACCTGCTCTGCCCCAAGAGTGCTGGGATTAAAGGTGTGCACCACCAAGCCCAGTTTACCACCCCCCCCCCACACACACACAGTTTCTTTCTTTCTTTCCTTTTTTTTTTTTTTTTTTTTAATATTTATTAGCCAGGTGTGGTGACACACACCTTTAATCCCAGCACTTGGTGGGTAAAGGCAGGCAGATCCCTCTGAGTTCAAGGCCAGCCTGGTCTACAAAGTGAGTCCAGGACAACCAAGTCTACACAGAGACCTTGTCTCGAAAAACAAAAGATTTATTGATTATTATGTATACAGTACTCTGTCTGCGTGTACTCCTGCAGGCCAGAAGAGGAAATCAGATCACACATTACAGATGGTTATGAGCCACCATGTGGTTGCTGGGAATTGAACTTAGGACTTTTGGAAGAGCAGCCTCCATCCCCACTGTTTCTAAGACAGGCTTTTTACTAAAAAACTGTAACCAGGTAACAACCAGGAGATTTCTAAAGAGCTGGCAATTTAGCTGTAGAATCAGGCTTGTAAATGTATTTTGTATATAGGTCAGAAAATAAAGTTACCTCACTGAGCTAGCAGGTTTTTATTTTAGTTTATGCCTCTCATGTCTTTATTAGTATAAATATTAGAATAATTTTAAAAGTTAAATATTACACTTAATTGTATGAAGCCTCAAGGTTTCCTGGAGAAATGAAGGTATAGAGTCTAAAAACTAAAATGGGCTAAGCAGCCATGGGAAAGCTGTTATACATGCTAGGTAAAGCCCCAATAAAAAGAGGTTTAGTTAAAAAAAAAAAAGCGGTTTAGTTCAAGCCAGGCAGGGTGGCACACACCTTTAATCCCAGCACTCAGGAGGCAAAGGCAGGCAGATCACTGTGAGTTCCAGGCCAGCCTGGTCTACAAAGTGATTTCAGGACAGCCAGAGCTACACAGAGAGACCCTGTTTTGGAAAAACAAAACAAAACAAAACAACACAGAGATTTAGTCCATTATCACTATGGTGGGAAACACGGTGATGTGAAGGCGGAGAAGGAGCTGAGAGTTCTGCACCTTAATCTGCAGGCAGCAAAAGTAAGAGCCCCACTAGGCCTAGCTTGAGCAGAAGCCCTGAAAGCTCACCCCAACAGTGGCACAATTCCTCCAACAAGGCCAGGCCTCCTAAAAGTGCCCCTTCCCATGGGCCAAGCATTCAAACACATGGGCCTACGGGGGCCATTTCTATTTAAACCACCACACAGTGGATCTCTTAGTTCAAGGCCAGCTTGGTCAACAGAGTGAGCTCCAAGACAGCCAGGGATATACAGACAGTCTTGAGAAAAACAAAAACAAAAACAAAACCTCTATCTATATAGATATCCTTCTGTATATGTTTTAAAAAATTAAGTCTAATACAAGTAACTCTAAAGTTTAAAAACAAATATTCAAAATCTGATGTATTAAAAAACACTGGTTATGGAGAATTGAATGCTTGAGTAAAATGGGTTATATTCACAATATACTTTCAAGCTATACCCAACTATGCATCCAGATAAGTTGGTCCTTCTAAATGATGTATTTTCCTAAAAATTAATTCCTGGCCCTATGGTTGGTCTGACTAGAGTCATGGGTGATAACCTTATGCATGGGCCTCCAGGGTCCTCTTGTTCTTCTCCTCTAGGTCTAATGTGAGGCCCTGCTTACACTGGTTGTTGAACAGTGAACAGCCTGTTAATGTACCTGAGGACCCAAGGCAACTCCTTTTATAAGGGGTCAATGTTTTGAGTTCCCTAAGGCCAGTGGGGAATGAACACGTTGGTCCTCAGCAGCTGCTCCCCAGGGGCTGAGCACATCCTGCCGGGGCGAGCAGAACCACCCGCCACAGCCGCACCTACAGCATCAGAAGGTCCCTTGTTTTACAACAATACAGCAAATGATTTTACTCACCTGAACTGGAAACTCGGAAACGTTTGCTTTCTCAGGGGCAGTCTGGTGTGAGGGGATTGTGGGTTTTGGCTTTATAAACCCTACTCCGCTTCCCTTCCAGGCAAACTGTTGGAGGTTTGATGTTATGTATTTTGGTGCTGATTACTGGCTCACAAGATCTAGGTGCTGTCCATAACCTTGCCTCCCATTGGCTGAATAAAAAGGCTACGCCTGGGCGAAGGAACGGGCGGAGCGAAGGTTCACCTGGTGTTGAGAGAGATACTCTCGGGAGAAGAGACAGAGGATGGAGGAGGAGAATCACCATGGGACAGGACAGAGCCACCTGGGCCCGGAGGAGGAACTCTGAAGTCCCCCATGAAAGACATGGTGCAAATGAACAACCTCAGCAAGTATTTTGGGAGCATGGATGGGAGCTATTAGAAGCACATGACAGGGGAGGGAGGATGGGATAGAAATGAAGACAGCTTAGGGCACAGTATCTGCTTGCCCCAGGTGGAAATAGGCGATTCTGAAACACATCACCGGTTAGGTAAGACCGCCGTAATAACTATAGCCTAATAATAAGCATTATTAGGCTATAGCATTTAAATTAACCACAACAGCAAATGTTCTTTATGGCAGGAGCCTGCTCTTGGTCACAGGCCTGAATGAAGCACTCTAAAACGGCCTTATATCCATGGTGGTCTGTAATCTGCTCATGTGGGGGTTCCACAGATACACAAAGGAAGGCCTTTTATGGCCTGTGAAGCAATTTACTTACAACACTGGAGAGAGGGAAAGCCAAGTGAAAGCTTGAATTCAGTGGCAGAGTGCTCACTGGCAGAGCGTTCACCAGGCTTTAAAACGACTACCTCTATGGAGTCCCAGTGGGTGGGATTTAATTGCACCCAGTGGGTGCAACAGAATTGATTGCAGCCCAGGCTTCCCTCTACTTCCTGATCAGCCCAGATGTGAGCAAGCTGACTCATGCTTCCTCATAACAGACTCTTCGTCCTTTAAATTGTTTCTTGTCTGGCATTTAGTCCATGTGAAAACGAACGGGCATATCTAGCAAACACAAGGCCAGGCCTGGAATGGATTTCCGAAGCTGAAAAATATTAGCATTTATTTTGACATCCAATACCTTTTTGGATTGGAGAGAGCAGCCACTCATTGCCTCCTGCACTCCGAGCTGTCAGAGGCGTGTGATTGTGCCCCAGTGGCACATGGTTGTGAGAGGTGCTATAATGTATAGGAGGAAATGTACCTCAAAGAAGGGGCTTCATTTACGCAGCTTTGGGGAGACTGTCCCAATGCTGAAAAGATGCAGCTGTTTTATAGAGTTACCCATACTTCTATTAGTAGCCTTGGTCCACGCTCCTGGAAATCAACCCAGTAAAAATCGCCAGATCAGCAAGCTATACGGGTAGAATGGCTCTCTATCTGGGATGAGCAGACATTTATCTACGTTGCCCCAGGAAACGTTAATACAAATAGTGGTTGTAAAACTTGGCTTATAAACAATACCCAAGCCATTTTCGTTTACTTACATATATGAATGTTTCTACCATATTACATTAAGTGAATCTTTGAATCTTAAAGAACAGATCAAACTAAATGATACATAATATGTTATGACTAATTATGAACATTTATTAAGCACCAAAGGTATACAGCAATGGTTATACAATTACTGATATATCATTTCCTGCTATTAAGCTTACAATCTAAAATAAAATACAAGAATATTGTCAGCCTAAGTCAAAAGTTTCCTTAACTTGGAATCAGTACTTTGGCAAATGGATGAGGCAGAATGACCTATTTCAGGCAATGTTAATACATTAATATAAGGCTGTGAACATGACACAAAAAGTATTTTATATGTATCCATTTTCCCCAGTACATTAGGATAATTAAGGACAAAAAGGGCACTTAGAAATTTCATAAGCACAGTGAATTATTTCAGGTTGTTCTTAGAAACTCAAGCAGAAATGTTCACTGACGAATGCTAGCAGCCAGCGAAAGGAACTAGATGAAGTCACGGTCTCTGCCTGACTTAAGCCTCCATCTTCTTTTTCCACACTAAGGGCTCCAATGACACATCCCACAGAGCAATGCACTATCTCTAGATGAATTACCATATCACTAGCAAATCAAACTTGCTGGAATATTCCTGAATGAAGATGACTGAGCAAAGACAGTAGTGGGGACTCTGGCTAAGCCATGACATATAAGCAAAGGCAACCAGGCTCATGCCATGCATCTACAAAGTGATGAGAAAATCATATGAATGCTTGATTTCCTGCCCCATATGTCTAGTGAGGTACATAAGAACTCAGCATCAGGACCCTACACTACAAATTCTATTTGCCTAAATGCATGTATAACACTTTTATAAATACTTTTAAGGTATTTAGCTGACAAAGGCACACTGGAGAGATTTTGGTTCTTATTGTTAAAAGCAAATACAAATTTAAATTGCTAAACAAACACAAAGCATGTCTTAATCACTTATAATTCTTATAATTCCAAAAGAATATTAAGAAATAAAATGATTGGTTACAAGTTAGTTATCTGAAAACAGAAACATATTCCATAATGTGCATAGCCAAGTATTTAAAAAAATTCATGATTACAAACTTCTGATGGTAGAGTAATAGCATCCTGAGACATCCTTTTTTGTGTATGGGGATGTATTTCTGAATGTGTATATATGCATATGTGCAGATGGAGGCTAGGTGTCAATCTTGCGCATATTCCTCAGGGGCCATCCACCTTGCTGCTTTTGAGACAGGGTTTTCCCCTTGGATATGAGGGCTCACCAGTTAGGCTGGGCTGGCTACCCATTGAATCCAGGGATCTGCTCGCCTTCTGGTTCAAATTCAGGTCCTAAGGCTGGAGTGACAAGTACTTTACTAAGTGAGCTTTTCCCTAGGCTCCTGAGATATTCTTTGTGGCAGCATACATACACTAGTGTTTTTGTTTGTAGGGATAGCATCTCACATTGTAACCTTAGAATTCACCGCATGGCAATCTTCCTGTCTCAGCCTCCCAAGCACTGAGACTACAATGTGAGTCACCACATCCAAAAATGTTTGTGATATTTCTCTTGGCAACTTAGAAAAAAAAGGTAACATGTTAGCAGCAGAAACATTTTTAAAATGCTCATACTTTCGCATACTGAGTTTATACAAAAAGAATGGTCCACATATTGCAGAATAAAAAAAATTTTCCCCTGAGACAGGTTTTCTCTGTGTAGCCCTGGCTGTCTAGGACTCACTTTGTAGACCAGGCTGGCTTCGAACTCACAGAGACCCACCTGCCTCTGCCTCCCAAGTGCTGGGATTAAAGGTGTGCGCCACCACACCCGGCTCCAGGATAAAATTTTTTATAAAGTAGAACTCACTGGGTTTTTTTAACCTAAATTTAATATTCTTATTACCCTATTTCAGTCTAAAAGTATCAATTATACCTTTCTAATATTTTATAGCAAATAAAACCAAGTTATGACATTTGAAGTGAAAAGAAAAAACTAAAACATATATCAGCATTGTTCTATTAAGAGGACAAGAATTAACTCCCATTGGCTTCCTGAGAAAAGAATTTTTAATGTTTATATAAGTGGTGAATGATTCTGAATTTATAAATCTCAAAGTGTTTATTTTTATTTGGCATTATATAAAACATTTAGAATTTTTTATTATAGGATGCAATTTTCTAAGGCAATGTGAGTTAGATTATGTATGAAGCAGAGATATTAGCATAAAGGTAATATGACATACATAGCCATTTCCCCCCCCCCCCCCCGAAACAAAGTTTCTTTCTTTCTTTCTTTTCTTTTTTTTTTTTTTTTTTTTTTTTTGGTTTTTCAAGACAGGGTTTCTCTGTGTAACCTTGGCTGTCCTGGACTAACTTTGTAGACCAGGCTGTCCTCAAAGTCACAGTGATCCCCCTGCCTCTGCCTCCCGAGTGCTGGGATTAAAGGCGTGCGCCACCACACCTGGCTGAAACAAGGTTTCAATACGCAGCCCTAGCTGGCTGAGGACTCAGACTGTCGGCCTCTCCCTCCAGAGTGCTGGGATTAAAACTTAGTGCTGCTATACTTGGCTCACACTCTCTTTTTAAAAGGTATATATTCCAAGCTGCATAACAGTCCGTCTCATGTCCTATTTGAATACCATATATATTTTACGTTAAGCTGAGAAGCATAATTGTGTAATGTATTTTTTAAATGTTTCATTTCCCCAATATCAGAAGGTATTATTTTCTAGATAACTGGGGTTTGATTTTGTTTTGCTCAAAAATGTAAAAGATATACTAATAGCTACAACAAGTATGCTAAGTAATTGTATAATGAAAAAATTTCATAAGGAGAACAAAACAAAACTAAGTATAATGATGTAGCAAACACTCAGGTTTCTGACATGCTTTTGCTTCTTAGTAATATGCATCTTCCTTTCTCAGTGCTAATTGGATAAACTCACGGAGACTGCATGGGAGCAGTTTTGGTAGCTGAATTAGATCCCCTATATACTTCCCCAGTATACAAAATTACTTTCTTATGATATAAAGGAAAGCAAAGTTTAGAGTCTTCTAAAATTTGAGTCATGTAGAAGCCTCTGAAGTCTTTAAAACAGCGCTTGTTTCTTGTGTTTATTACCTGTGATCTGTTGAGGGCAGAGACAACCTGTGGGAATGAGTTCTCTTTCCACATGGACCCGGATTCAACCAAATGCACCAGGTGTGGCAGCAAGTGCTTTTGTTGGTCCGCAGAGCAGGGTTGTTTTCATTTTGAAGAGTTAAATTTATTTTTTCGAGGGCAAGGCTTAATTAAAACTACCCTTTAACATACTTTTTTTGGTTGGCTATATAACTTTTAATGTCCACAGGTTACTATGGCTAAAGAAATGAAAGTCCTGATTTCATCTGTGTTTTACATAGAAATAAACATTTTTTTCTTTTTAAATGAAGAAAACCATTCTCTCTAATGCTTTGATATAGCTTTAGACAAGGCAGATCAAGTTAAGTAGTACTGGTTAGAAGAAAGAGAAAAACAAAAAACAAAACAAAAGAAAAAAAATAATAAAACCACCAAAATCCAAACCAGAAGTTATTTCCTTCCTAAGGTCTCAGATAGTTTCTTAAGTCTTTTCTTCAGCTCCAAAGGAAATTTCTCATAGCACTTCTTACAGACTGGCTTCATGTCAAACTCCACAAATTTATTCCTAAAGATAATTATAATATAAAAAAGAAATTAGTGGAAATGTATCCAACACACACATATGATAAAGTGACACAAATTCATTAAGCTACATATAAATGAAGACACTATATTGAAAAAATATGCATATATAATGGCTCTATACACCTACATCTACAACATGGACTGTTTATTAAGTCTTACTCAATGTTCCAGGAAATCTAAAGTAAATATAATTCAGGTAAAGTTAATCAAATTTGCATTTTAAAAGATTTATTTATTTTATGTGTATGAGCACTTGCCTGCTCGTGTGTCTGGGTACTACCTGGTACTCATGGAGGTCAGAAAAGGGTGTTGGAGCCCCTGGGAACGGAGTTAGAGATGGTTGTGAGCTGCTATGTGTGTGCTTAGAATTGAACCTGGGTCCTCTGAAAGAGCAGAGGGTGCTCTTAACCCCTAAGGCATCCTCTAGTCCAAGTAAACCCAGTCACATTTTAAAGAACCAAGTGTTTTCTTCCTCTCAGGGCCTCCTGCCCCTGCCTCCTTTGTTAAGACAGTCTCAGGCTGGAGTACAGGCTGGCCTAAAACTTATTGTGATTTTCTGGTCTTAGCCTCCCCAGTACTGGGATTATAAGTGTGAACCACCATGCTTGACACCAGTGAATTTATTCAAACAATATATTTATATAAAGTAAAGAACTGGTTTTTATAATGTAAGTGACTTACTTTTTGAAGGTTAAAAAAAATCTTACTAAGTATTTAGTATTTTAAATTAGGCAATTATAAGGTTTCATCTTTCCCTGTACAATTAAAAAAATTGATCTTAAATCATAATAGGTTATTTTAGTATTGAGACAAAAAGGCTGGTTATCTTTCTTGAACACTAAGGTCATGACACTGCCCTTAGGGACTCCTTACATGGGTGTTCAATGGAGAACATGAAACAGTATCAATCCACTTATAAACAGCTCTGGAGAAAACTCTTGGTCTTCATGTCTAATGCACTCACAACAGCTAACTGCAGGAACTTCTTAATGCTGAATTCCAAGGCCTGTAATTTTGACTTAGTATCTAACTTTAGAACTTGTTCATTTGCTGTGAAGTTATACTTAGAAAGCACTTGTAGAACAAGCCTAGTGATACACTGTCATGGATAACAATAATTACAAAGTGGGCTGAAATCCTAAAGCACATTACATTAGACTGCTTGTTTTAAAGTAATTTTCTTTCTTTCTTTCTTTCTTTTTTTTTTCTCTTTTTTAGATAGCTTCTTACTATGTAGCTTGGGCTAGCCTGAGACTTTATGCAGACTACGCTGGCCTTGAACTCATGGAGATCTGTGTGCCTCTGCTTCTTGAGTGCTGGATTAAAGATGTGCACCATTCACATCCAACACTGAGGTAATTTTAGGGAACAACGTTAATAAAAAGAATAATTTCTACTCGACTATTTCAATTTCTTTATAGGATTACTATCACGTTCAGCTCGGAGCGGCACTGAACTCAGGGCTCCTCCTGCTTCAGCCTCCCAAACGCAGGACGACAGGCAGGAGCCTGGCTTCCCGTCTGCTTTGTACAGAGAAACCAATGCTGACGCTAACTCAATGTTCATGTTGCCAATTGGCAAACAAACACTTGGAAGGCAGTTTGGCTTAAACGGTGGTGAGGCTTGTACACACAGGCCTGCCTTATGGGCTCAGCTCAGCTTTTCTGTCACAGTGTAGCACAGACACCTTTTCTCTGCGATCACTGAAGAGTAGTGGGAACAGTTTTAAGTATTTTTATGTCTATTAACTGCTGCTGGACTTTGGTTTCTCTGCCTAAAGTAATTTAGCTGAGAAGTTCTGGGTGTTGGATGTTTTTATAACCACATTATGTTCTATAACTAAACTATTTCCCCATGTTTGGTGGCAAAAAGCTTAAATATATTATTCCTGCTTTAGAGACTAACTAGTTCTCTTGTTTGAAGTTTATATTTGCCTTTTAATTCTTCAACAAAAGGAAATAAGAAAAATAAAACAAAATTTCTTTTAAAGAGTTCAAAACACATGAGGGGAAAAAATAATCATGTGAGTACTTCAACAGAATGTCAGTGACTGACATGTGTCCCACACAGAGCAAGAGCAGGAGCCTGGAGACTCCAGGAAAGGGACTCACAACAGCGGGGAGCATGTGTGCACAAGCACTGCAGAGGGCAGATCTGTTTAGGTGGGGGCATGGTGAGAGAACTCAGCGCTGAGAACACATGAGGTTCTAGAAACATCCAACGCTCATCTTCTCAGTTCAATCATTTCAGGGAAGGAAACTGAAGACCAGCAGCAGTTAGCAGACATGCGAATACTTCAAAGCTGTTCCCAGTGCTACTTAAGGACTGTCTATGCCACGCTGTGACAAAAAAGCTGAGTTGAGGCCAGATGAGAACACTGCATGCAAGCCAGTGTTAAGTATGATCTCATTAAGCTTTATATATATATATTTTAAGCTTTATGTTTGTAATCGGCAAAAGAACCAACTCTCCAGAGGATCTGACGACCATAAAAACATGCATAAAAAAAAAAAAAAAAGAATGAAAAGACAAGCATCCTAAAGACAAGAAAGGCATCCTAAAGGACTAACCACGGGAGAAGCCATGAGAATGGCGCGGAAGGGATAGAGCGTTTACAGACACACTGGCTTTCTCTTTCTCTGCTTGTCCTTATCCTTTGCTTCTCTCTCCCGTTTGGCAAGTCGCCTCTTAAACTCTTCTGGCATTTTCTCATAACAGTATTTGCAGACTGGCTTTAGATCAATTTCAACAAACTTATCCCTTTGAGTAGAAGAAAGAAGGGACAGAACAGGAACAATTAAAGGAGAACATTGACTTTCAGAAGGACTCGAGAGAAAGAAGAGACAGGAATCAATCACTTCCATTTTTAGATGGCAAATGGCATCTAAAAACTTGAGCTGTAGTAGTCATGCTGGGCTAGAGCAAGGACTTACTTGAGCGTTAATTTGGTATTGCAGGTGGAACAGGCAAAGCAGCTCACACACCAGGCCTTGTTGAGGGCAGAGACCACTGTGGGGGAAAAGAGAGCTCATCACGAGGAGCATTTCACTGTGGGAAGAGGGGCTTCAGTTTTCAACCCTGAAGAACAAAGAAAGCTGCTCCCCAGGCATCTGGGGGGGGGGGTTCAAGTCTTTCTTGAGAGGTTCCTTTCTTTACTTTTTTGAGTTTTTTCCCCCCTGAGACAAGGTTTCTCTGTGTAGCCTTGGCTGTCCTAGACTGGCTTTGTAGACCAGGCTAGTCTCGAACTCAGTGATCCGCCTGCCTCTGCCTCCCGAGTGCGGGGATTAAAGGTGTGCACCCCCACGCTCAGCTTTCCTTTCTTTACTTTTGACACAGAGGCCTGTGCTGTGTCACAGCACTGTGTCTGTGACACAGAGGCTTGACTGAACTCCTCATCTTCCTGCCTTGGCATCCATGATTATGAGATGTGCATCATCATGCCTGGTAATAGGTGGGTTGTTTTTTGTTTGTTTTTGTTTTTAGTATAGAAGTGGTATCTTTGTAAAAATTTATTTGTATTATAATTTCTCCACATTACATCTCAATTGTGGTTCCCTTGCTCTTATCTCCCTGTTTCCACTCTCCCTCCCTCTCCTGCCCCACTCCCTTCACCTGGACCTCTGACAGGGGGGTAGCCTTCTCCCCTACCAGCTGACCACAGTCTGTGAGGCCTCATCCTGATAGCCTGCATGTCCTTCAAGAGGTAGGTTTTTGTTGGTTTTGTTTGTTTGTTTGTTTGTTTTGCAAAAACACAGAGCCAGAAAGCTCAGTGCTATTAATGAGCTTCTAACATATCTATTTTTTATTATGGCTACTTTTTCACTGGTTTGTTTGTTTTTTGAGGTAGGGTCTCACTATGTAGCTCTTAGCTATCCTGGATCTTACTATATGTGGACCAGGCTGGCCTCAAACTCATAAAGATTCACCTGTGTCCATCTCCTGAGTGCTGGGATTAAAGCCATGTAACATCTAGTGGGTTTTTTTTTTTTAACTGTATTTAAAAGGCAGGTTTCAATTTAAGCAAAACTATTTCTGTATTTTAATTGTTTTCTTTTTTGCACTTCTTTTGTGCATGTGCAGATGCACATGAGTGTATATATATAAAGAGAAGTCTGAAGCGAACATGAAGTTTTTATGATCACTCTCAATCTTGGTAATTGAGGAACAGTCTGTCAGTTGAACTCAGGGCTAGCCAACACACCTAGTGTGGGTGGTAGCTTGCTCTGGGGAGCCCCTGTCTCTGCCTTCCAAACACTGGAACTACAGGTGGGCAGCACTGCTTAGGCAGCGTTTGTGTGTGCTAAGGATAGAGCTCTGGTTCTTGTTACACAAGCATTTACCCACTGAGCTCTCTCTCCAGCCCTATTTTACCTTTCAGTTTTTCTTTACTTACAAATCGGATACACCAAATGCACTGTGGACAGCAGACAGATGGGCTTCTCTGACAAGGCTTGAGACCAACAAGCTCTCTGCTGTGTTTCTGTCTCTATTGCTAGATCCTCGAATAAATATGAATTAGATGAAACATTTCAAACTCCAGACTTTAATTTATCTGACTGAAAGTAGTGTTTCTTTCAGAGTTGACAATAAGAACATAACTTTGTCTTTCATCGCTCCTGCAGGGAGGGGTTAAACTGATTTGCAATGCTCCAAATGGTTCCCTGAACTAACCTAGTACTTCCTGATTAGGTGATGTCTGCTGAGAGCCAGAAAGCATGCTGCACACAGGGTGTTTTTAGAACTTTGTCAGGGAATTTCTGGCAGGACTGGTTAGTGACCATTAGCAAACACAGCTGTTTCCTCTGTGCTGCAGCCAACTGCCCTGTTGGTTAGCCCACGCAGTAAGTCCCAGCAGCTCTATACAGCTTACAGCAGCTGTGCTGCCTCATACCAAGAGGAAAACAACTGATAATGACCAAGTTACAACCCACAATAGCAATCAGCTTCTTTCAATTTTCATACCACCCAGGTATTTTTATGCCAAAATGGTTCCATACACCCACAGATACATACCATCACCTTCTATGACACGGTTGCAGTGGAAACAGACATCACCAAACAGCTGAGAATGAAGACAAGAAACAAGTGAAAACTCAAAGAGTGTTCGAATTAAGTTTTTAACAATAAATATTTATATGATCTCTGTTCTTTCTATTCACCACTGAAAAACAAGTAGCTGGCAACAAAATTTTAGAACTTATTCTTTCTAAAGAAAATTAGTAATTGATTAATTACAATGAAAACCATTCACTTTTCCTCACTTAAACATATCTTTCCTGGTGACAAGTTGAACACCAAAAAACAAACTACCTTGTGGGCACCAGTGGAGCAGCAATGAACACAGAGCAGAGGTGCTGAGGAGGACAGATCCCTACCTCATCATTGATGCAGCCAAGAGCCCCCAACCTCAAAGTAACAGTGGAGAACCAAGACAAGAGGCCCAGGAAAAGCCAGTATACTAAACACACTGGAGACGTTCCATAGCTGAGGAGGCTAAAGAAATGTAACAACACTAGAAAATGACGTTAGTCTTAGAGCAGGAAAACAATGTACGATAAGAACATTATGGGGGGGGGGGCTGGGGAGATGGCTCAGAGTTAAGAGCACTGCCTGCTCTTCCAAAGGTCCTGAGTTCAATTCTCAGCAACCACATGGTGGCTCACAGCCATCTATAATGAGATCTGGTGCCCTCTTCTGGCCTGCAGGTGTACATGCAGGCAGAGCACTGTATACTTAATAAATCTTTTTTAAAAAGAACATTATAAAATATATTAAAAAAAAAAAAAAAGAACATTATTGGGCTGGGAATGATGGTGCGTCCCAGCACTTGGGAGGCTGTTGTAGTAATACAGAGAAACTCTGTCTCTAGATAAGTAGATAAGCAAGTGCCTAAGAGTAAAACTGGATTTAAATACTATACCAATACTGATAACTGTGATATATATATTTCTGTATTCTGTATTCTGAAAAGTATGGAAACATGCCTGCATCAAATGCTTGTTGTTAAAACTCTGACACCCAACTGAGAGCTATGGACAATTTATGGCTTCTGGAGAAGGAGAGTCAACTTTCTTTAAGAGTGCAGCTCCTGGTAAGTTGAGCATTCCCCTGTGGCTAGCTAACACTCAGGAACAAACGTGAACCCAGGGGCTGTAAGAAAGAGGGGTGGAGGGAGTTAGGATACATCTGGGAGGAGTTAGAGGGAGATAGGAATGAATATGGTCAAAACACATTGTATGAAACTCTCAAAGAACTAATAAAAATATATATTTTTTAAAAACCTATGCATAAACCAGGCAATGGCAGCACATACCTTTAATGCCAGCACTCAGGAGGCAAAGGCTGTCTGAGTTAGAGGCCAGCATGGTCTACAGAGTTAGTTCCAGAGCTATCAGAAAAATCCTATTTTGAAAAAACAAAACAAGCTGGGCATGGTGGAACACGCCTTTAATCCCAGCACTTGAGAGGCAGAGGGAGGCAGATCTCTGTGAGTTCAAGACCATCCTGGTCTACAGAGTGAATCCATGACAGCTAGGGCTCTGTTAAACAGAGAAACCCTGTCTCGAAAAACCAAAAGGAAAAAAAAAATAACCCCCCAAAACCAAAAATTAAAACAATCCTCCAGAACCCAAGACAAAACAAAAAACCAGCAAACAATTAACAATCAAAAAGCTATGCATGCTCTGTAGAAGTGGCTCAGTGGTTAAGAGCACTGACTACTCTTCAGAGGACTCAGGTTCAATTTCCAGCACCCATACAATAGCTCACAAACATTTATAACATCAATCCCAGGAGATCCAATGTCCTCTTCTGGGCCCCACAGGCACTGCACATATGAGGTGCACAGGCACACATTTGGGCAAACACTCACACACATTAAAAAAAAAAGAACCAAAAGAAAAACCCTATGAACATTTAAATGCGCACACATATGTCTGTACATAAAGATATGTGTATTAATATAAGTGCCTGTGTTTATATAGTAAAATAAAATGAACCCCGAGGAAGCAAAGGGAGATCATGAGTAAAGGTAGATATACAGACATTGTCTGTCGTTATTTAGTTGAGTATTCTGTGACTCAAAGATTGAAAATACATCTCTTAGCTGGGTGTGGTGGTGCACGGCTTTAATCCCAGCCCTCGGAAGGCAGAGGCATGTGGATTGCTTTGAGTTTGAGGCCAGCCTGTTCTACAAAGCAAGTCCAGGACAGCAAGAGCTATACAGAGAAACCCTGTCTCGAAAAACCCAAAAAAAAAAAAAAAAGAAAGAAAGAAAGAAAGAAAATACATCTCTGCAGACCAATGCACGCATCTTTCTACAGCTGAAGAATTGATGAACTGTGATGTGCACATATCAAATATCTAGTAAGCATAATCATACCTGATTATAGTGAGTTTCACAATAGGCCAAGCCCTTCCTTTCATAATGACGATGTCCAAGAAATGGCTTTTCACATTTGGCACAAACAAAATGCTGGGGAAAAATTGAATAGATAATTTTTGAGATGTTATAATTTGATTTATCAAAGTTAGTCAGTTGTTAGAGAAGATAGTAAGAATTATAACTAGATATCTTCCTACCACAAACACCTTTTATTTTGGTGATAGTGCCTCAATATGTAGATCTATTAGCTCTGGCTGATCTAAAACTTGCTGTGTAGACCAGGCTAGTCTGGAATTTACAGATATCCACCTGCCCTTGCCTCCTGAATGCTGGGATTAAAGATGTGCACCATCATACCCAGCAAGACCAGATACTTTTATGGTCTCAATTCTGATGTTTATGAGGCTCTAATGGGTTATCTTAAGATAACTGCTCAGCATCAGGGCATAGGTCTTTAATCTCAGCACTCGGGAGGCAGAGGCAGGCAGATCTCTGAGTTTGGGACCAGCCTAGTCTACAGAGTGAATTTCGGAACAGCCAGGGCTACCCAGAGGAACCCTGTTTTGAAAACTAAAAATAAACAACAACTGCTCAGCAATCAGGAAGACGCTGCTCTGGAGTAGGCCCTGTTTGGTTCCAGCACCAGCATGGCAATATGCCTATCCATGACTCCAGCTCCAGGAGACCCGATGTCCTTGTCTCACCTTCACAGGCACCAGACGCACACATACAGAGCTAGCAAATAAGACACGAAAGAAGAGATTGGCATCTCAGTAGTATTTGTAACTGAGAATAACTATGTTGTTGGATGTGACAGCCTTGTCCTCAAGAAGGATTTAAGAATGAAGTACCATCCCGCATTATACTGTCATGTTACAACATTCTAGATTTTTCACTTACTATAACGTTGTGCTGGTTAGTATTTATCAACTTGGCACAACTAGTCCATAACTCTAGGAGCTGCCTCCGTAAGACTGGCCTGTAGGCGTGTCTATGGGGTATGTCCTTGCTTGCTGATTGATGTGGGAGGGCCCTCTCCACTATGGGTGCTGCCATTCCGGGGCAGGTGAGCCTGGGCTGTGTAAGAAATGAGTCTGGAAAAAAGCCAATAATCAACAGTTCTCCTTAGTCTGCTCCAGTTTGTGCCTTGAATTCCTGCCTTGACTTCACTTCATGATGGACAACAACCCACAATCCATAATAAACCCTTTCTTCTTGCAAGTTGCTTTTGGCTAGATGTTGTTTTGTTTTGTTTTTGAGTCAAGGTCTTTCTATGTAGTCCTGGCTGTCCTGAAATGCACTATGTAGACCAGGCTAGCCCTGAACTCACAGAGATCCTCCTGGGTCTGTCTACCAAGTGCTAGGATTAAAGGACTGTTTCACAGACTTGGTTTTGTCAGGGTTTTGCTTTGTTTTTAAAAATCATAGCGATAGAGAAATAAATCAGGACAAAAGTAGACTGTTTTTAAAAATGTCCACTTTTAGTCCTTAGACTGTTCTTATCTTGCTAGCATACTTGAGGCATGGAAATTGAAAGCAGTGGCTACCTTTGGCCAGGCTGTACTCACCTCCACATGCCACTGCTTGCCCATGGCATTCACCACTCGCCCTTCAATGGGCCTCCGACAGGCACCACAGATAGGGACCCCCATCTTATCATGACATGGCAGACAGTACAGCTCCCCTTTCAGCTCCCGGGCATCAGCAGTTAGCTCCTTCCTGTTCACCGAAGAAATGAAACTGAATATTACTGTACAACTGAACCAGTACCCCACAGAGGTAGCAGATTTTTTTTTACAAGATTTTAAAAAGATATAGTCATAACAATCCCTGATAATTTCTATTTTTCCCTCTTCAAAGATGATCTGAGAACCCTGAATTAAGAGACTTGGCTTGACTTCAGATTGTTTGTTCCCAGTATCTTGCATTAGTGGTGAGACACAGGGAAGGTCAAACACATGCCACTTCAGTCATGTTTATCATATTACATTTCAGTCCATCTGTCTTCCTTTAAACTCCCAGTGCTGGGTCCAGGAAGAGCAGTCCACCTATGTAACCCTTGGGAGGCTGAGGAAGGAGGGTTGTGAATTTGTTGATAGCCTGTGATACACAGGCATTTATTATTATAAAAATATAACATTATATTGAGTGAGGGACACATGAGCCCCACCCTCAGCAGAGGAACTATTGGTGGTTAATGGCTGCTGGTGGAACAGGAGTCATTTATCGTCAGGGGTGTGGCCATTGGTAAGGTGTCCATGATCTAGGAGATAACTCCGCAGCCATATGCTTGCAAGCAACCCTAGTTAAACTCAGTGGACTATAACAAGCACAAGGATAAGAGAAGAGAATGGGGCGGTTTTCTTTAAAACATGTTATACACACAAAAAATAAAAGATAAATTATATTGGTTAATTTTCATGGGCTTTAAAAAGTATGTATAAGTACTCTGCATGTTTGTCTGTGTATTTACTACATGTGTGCCTGGTGCCGGTGAAGGCCAGACGAGAACATTATTGGATCCCCTGGAGCTGGTGTTACGAAGGGTTGTATGTCACTGCGCGGGTGCTAGGACCCAAGCTTGGGTCCCCTAGAAGAGCAGCCAACGCTCTTTCTTAACTATGGAGCCATCTCTCCAGATGCCATACTCCAGCATATTTATTTCAAGTGTGCTTCAAGACTCCTTGTTCTGGGCAGGGAGCCAGGGCTACACAGAGAAACCCTGCCTCAAAACAAACAAACAAACAAACAAACAAACAACAACAAAAGAACTCAAACATGAGGTGGTGGTAGCGCATGTCTTTAATCCCAGGCAGGCAGATCTCTGAGTTCAAGGCCAGCGTGATCTATAGAGTGAGTTCCAGGACAGGACAGCCAAGGCTACAGAGAGAAACTTTGTCTCAAAAAACCTTAAAAAAAAAAAAAAGAAAGAAAGAAAGAAACAAAGAAACAAAGAAACAAAGAAAGAAAGAAAGACTCAAACATGAAAACTGGAGAGATGGCTCGGTGGTTTAGAATACTGGTTGCTCTTGCAGAGGACCTGGGTTCAACTGGGTTCACTTCTAACACTAATGTGGTAGCTGACAACCTTTTAAACTCTAGTTCCAGGGTATCTAATGAGCGCTCCTGACTTCCATGGGCACCAGGCGTGTATGTGGTGCCCGTACTTCATGCAAACAAAATACCAATACACATAAAAAATAACTCAAGCATGACCATTTCAGCAGCGTCTCTAGTCACTCCTACTAGATGTTCCAAGTACCTGATGTGGAGATGCTTAGCCGTCTGTTTCTTCTAATGTGCTGTGTGCAGACTGTTCTTTTACTCTGCTTACTACCTACTTAATAAACCCACTGACCACTGAATAACGGCCAGCACAGATCATTATCTGTAGAGCAGAGCAAATATGTAACACTCTTGGTCCCCCTACATGTCCAGTGCTTAACGTTGGAGAATTGAGGGTTTAATTCTATGGTGGACCATTTGCCCAGCATGCACAAGACCCTAGGTGTATACACACACAGACATGCACAGACAGACAGACAGACAGACAGACAGACAGACACACACACACACAAACATAGAATAAAGTAAAAGCCTGAAGAAAACACGTTAGCTTGCATCAGTAACAGAAACATAGGTAACTGCTCCTTCACTTTAATTCTATTGTTTTGCACAATGTCAGGGAGAACAGTGTAATACCCGCAGTTGGCACAGTTGAAGTGGTCCGGGTGGTAAGGGTCATTCTTGAAGATCAGAGGCTGTTCATCGATGATGGCATGGCATTTCTGGCAGATGTATTTTCCAAGGCCTCTGGCCTTCTCACGATTATGACATGGGCGACATAGGTGTCTATACAGGGCCAAATGGAAATGTTAACATCTTAAGTTCTTTTTAATCATTAGAAATATACTTCTCATTTCTCTGAATAGAAATTAAAGAAACCACGTTTTAGAAAACTATCTTTTGTGCTATAAAGTAAACCAGAATCAAAGCACAGGAAACATTTGTTCCATTAATAATTTACCGATGCACGTGGTCTTCATCACTGTCCACTTCTCCCTGGCTGAACAAGGCATGCCGTAACAGACCCTGTGACTAAGCTCTGGGGTCATTTCCCAAGGTACTAAGCAAGCCAGTGCATGGTTAGTTCTGAGTTCCCATTCCCTACAGAAAAATTTCATGCTCTATAGGAAAAATGCATGAGACTTGAACAGCCAGCCCCCTTGGCCACCCGCACCCGACAAGGATGGAAAACTCCTACCTGCCAGCATTCTTAACAAAGCCTATGTCTGCCAGCACTTCCTGGCAGAGGTCACACCGGAAGCACTCAGGATGCCAGCTGTTGTTCATGGCTTTAATAACCCGGCCAATGATGAATTCACCTATGGGAAAGTAAAGCACAAAGCATGCTATACAGCGTCTTACTTACTATAAATAAAAGGGAAAAGTGTTTAAGGAGGATTACTAGGGATTCCTCAAATACTAAGCTACTGCTTTACCACTAAGTGATCTTTACCAATCTGTAATGTGACTTGATGCCCTCTTCTGGCCTGCAGGAATACATAAGGCAGAGCACTGTATACATAATTAATAAATACATCTTTTTTAAAAGGCCTTATACATTATGTCTGCTGGAGTAAGAGAACAAAAGATCTTTTTTTTATCTGAGTCCCCATTTTTTGTTTTGTACCACATTTGAAAAATGGCCATATCATATCATATCATATCATATCATATATCACATCATATCATACCACATCATATCATATCACATCATACCATATCACATCACATCATATCACATCATATCATATCACATATCACATCATATCACATCACATCACATCATATCACATCACATCATATCACATCACATCACATCATATATCACATCATATCACATCACATCATATCACATCACATCACATCACATCATATCATATCACATCACATCACATCACATCACATCACATCATATATCACATCATATCACATCACATCATATATCACATCATATCACATCACATCACATCACATCATATATCACATCACATCACATCACATCACATCATATCATATCACATCACATCACATCATATCACATCACATCATATCACATCACATCACATCATATATCACATCATATCACATCACATCACATCATATATCACATCATATCACATCACATCACATCACATCATATATCACATCACATCACATCATATCACATCACATCATATATCACATCACATCACATCACATCACATCATATCACATCACATCACATCACATATCACATCATATCACATCACATCATATCACATCATATCATATCACATATCACATCATATCACATCACATCATATCACATCACATCACATCATATCACATCACATCATATCACATCATATCACATCACATCATATCACATCACATCATATCACATCACATCATATCACATCACATCATATATCACATCATATCACATCACATCACATCATATCACATCACATCATATCACATCACATCATATCACATCACATCATATCACATCACATCATATCACATCACATCATATCACATAATATCACATCACATCATATCACATCATATCACATCACATCATATCACATCACATCATATCACATCACATCATATCACATCACATCATATCACATCACATCATATCACATCATATCACATCACATCATATCACATCACATCACATCACATCACATCACATCACATCACATCACATCACATCACATCACATCACATCCTGGCTTTCCTTTCCAAGCTCTTCCATGTCCTGAGCTCTTCCAGTGCCTCTTAGTTGTTTATGGTCACTGTCAACACAGACAACTGAAATTTATAGCACTTTTTCCTTTTATTCTCACTCTCACCCCCACCGAGGGGGTGGAACCAAGGGACTTATGCATGCTAAGCACATCCTCTACCACCAAGTGTTCTAACTTCAGTCTCCACTACACATTTTGTTTTTTGTTCTTGCTGTGTGTTTAAGACAAGATTCACTCTGTAGCCCGGATTAGCCTGAAACTTGCTGGCCTCAAATTCAGAGATGCTCCGGCCTCTTGTTTGCAGAGTGCTGAGATCATGCCTGGCTATACTTCTCTCATAATTCACACTGACTCCTTTCACTAAGCATCTTTAGCATTGAATTCAGGGTCTCCAATCCCCAGCGATGGTCTAGTTGAGCCACCACTGAGGTGGCTACAGTAAGTGAGTAAAGTACACACACACACCTTTGTGCAGTCAACTGAAACAGGCCCTGGCCAAATCACAAGCAAGCTGGCAAAGGCTGTGCGCAGAGGGAAAAGTACTGCAGAAAGCAAATTACAGGCTTTCCCCACATGTCACAAGAGTCAATGCTGTGCAGATTTTGGTCCTTCTTCCATTTGGCTTATACTAACACTACAGAGAGGACAGGTAAGCTGCCCCTTATCGTTATTTGTAAGCACCATTTTGTTTTTATTTTTTGGTTTTTCAAGACAGGGTTTGTGTGTGTAGTCTTGGCTGTCCTGGACTCACTTTGTAGACCAGGCTGGCCTCGAACTTACAGAGATCTGCCTACCTTTACCTCTGGAGGGCTGGGATTAAAGGCGCGCACCACCACGCCTGGCTTGTAAGTACTATTTTATTTTATTTTTATTTTATTTTTTCTGAGATAGGCTTTCTCTGTGTAGCCTTGGCTGTCCTAGGCTCACTTTGTAGACCAGGCTGGCTTCAAATTCACAGCTATCCTCCTACCTCTGCCTCTGGAGTGCTGGGATTAAAGGTGTGTGCCACCACGCCCGGCTTGTAAATACCATTTTAAAGAAGTGTTGAATGACTGTTCTTGTCAGCTTTAACTGTCAGCCTGACACATCCTAGAGTCGCCTGAGAAGGGAGTCCCATTTGAGGGGTTACCCACATCAGCTTGGCCTGTGGACATGTCTGTAGGGGACTGTCTTGATTGTTAGTTATCTAGGAGAGCCCAGTCTACTATGGCTGGCGCAATTCCCTGGGCAGGTGGTTCTGGACCGTGAAATATAGAACAGTAGCCGAGCTTAAGGCTGCCAGCAAACCAGCGAGCTATGTCTCCATGTTTCTGCTTCAAGTTTCTGCCCTTTCCTCCGCTCAGCTGCTTCCAGTCAGGGTGTTCTGTCATAGCAAGAGACAAAAGCAGAACTCTGGTGCCCCATATCTGACCACTTCCCCTTGGTGGGGAGGCCTGGTGGCACTCAGAGGAAGGGTAAGCAGGCTGCCAGGATGAGACTTGATAGGCTGTGACCATATGGTGGGGGAGGAGGTCCCCTTCTGTCACAGACCTAGGGGAGGGGAATAGGGTGAAAGAAGGAGGGAGGGAGGAACGGGAGGATACAACTGAAATGTAATCTGAAAAAAATCAATTAAATAAAAATGTAAAAAAGAGACAAAGCCACAGTAGAGACTTGTATGACCGTGGAACTTACTTCTACTTCTACTCAGCAGGAAAACTTACCACACTGGTGGCAGCAAGGAGCAAAGAGCATCTGGAAATCATGCTCACAGTACTTCCTTCCTTCAAACTGAAAGACAAAACATAAGGGCCATAAACTTACACGTATGAAACAACCACACAAGGAAATTATTTCATGAAAAGACAAACAAAAGCGGCTCTTCCTTTTGCTTTATAGTCTGTGTTGTGTGTGTGTTGGTCGGGGGGAGGCAAAGCCTTGTGAATGTTCGGCTATTGTTCTCTGCTAACCAATTACCCCAGTCCTTACCAAAGGGAGTTGTGTTTTGTTTATTTTTGGAGACAAGGTCTCACTTTGTAGCTCTGGCTGGCCTGGAACTTGCACTGTAGTCTAGGCTGACCTTGAACTCACAGAGATCCGCCTGCCTCTGCCTCCTGAGTGCTGGGGTTAAAGGCGTGAGCCACATGCCCAGCTAACTTGGGGACCTTCCATATTCCTCTACGTTGGTACAGGGAATAAACTGCACAAGAAAAAGGATTTCATTTTGGACTGTCTAACACCAACATCAAAGTTAGATACTGATGTGTGTTCTTGTAACCCTGGCCTGGGGGGAGGGGCACAGTGACAGACAGACAGAACTCACTGGACAGACAACCTAGCCTAACTGATGAACTCACTTCAGGTTTGGTGAGAAACACTGTCTCAAAATATAAAGGTGGAAAACAATAAAAGAAAACAACCTTAATTTTCACATGCACACGCACACATCACATCCAGAAACTGCACAAGGTAAGGACAGAGTGAACAGCTGGTCTCACCTCTGACTGTGCTCAATAATATTATTATTTCTGTTTTTCGAGACAGGGTTTCTCTGTGCAGTCTTGGCTGTATGCCTTGAGCCCATGGAGGCAGAAGAGGACATCAGCTCTGTGCAACAGGGGTTACAGACAGCTGTGAGCTGTCCTTGGGTTGTCGGAATCAAGCCTGTGTCCTCCAGAAGAGCAGCCAATGCTCTTAACCACTGAGTCATCTCTTCTGCTCCTTAATAATTTTTTTGAGACAGAGTTTCAACATGTAGCTTTGGCTGCCCTAAAACTCTCTATGTAGGTCTTACAAGGATCTACCTGCCTCAGCCTCCTAAATGCTGGGATAAAGGTGTGCAACACCATGCCAGGCTTAATATCAGTATTTTTAAGTGACCAATGCGGATTTGAAAACTACGAACAGCATTTGTATATACCTGTACCTAACAACTACATACAGGGTTTACATACCCATAATCCAAACCACTTGAGAGAGGTGGGTTGTGAGTCTGCGGCAATAGGGAAACTCTGTCTCAACAAAACAAAACAAAACAAAACAAATGCCCAGCCCCACACAAAAACACAGTTATATTATTTGGAAAGCCTATGCTGTAGAAATGAAAATGGCTACCCTTTCCTTCAAGCATCTCTCGTGGGCCTATACCAAATATGGCTTACCAGAACTCAGGGTACAGTTTTAATCTATATTTATTTCTTAGTTGGTTATTTTTTCATTTCTTTTCTTTTTTTTCTTTTTCTTTGGTTTTTCAAGACAGCGTTTCTCTGTGTAGCCTTGGATATCCTGGAACTTGCTCTGTAGACCAGGCTGGCTTTGAAGTTACAGAGATCCACTTGCCTCTGCCTCCTGAGTGATGGGATTAAAGGTATGATTTACTATGCCCAGCTGTGCCAATTTTTAACAGAAATAAATTGTGATAAGTAGGAGCACTGACTACAGCTCCAGACTGTAGTAGTTCAAATGCTAATACAACTGCTCTAGCTTGCTGAGTGACCATGGGAAGCCTCGTGGTGCCTCCTGGGAGTCAGGAAGCTCTATTGCTTTGGGTGTTTATTGAAGCTCACAGCAAACTGTTATATTCACAGCTTCTTTTATTTGGAGAAACATTATTAATCTGTAGGGGAGCAATCCAAACTCTTTTTAAATTTAATTAATTAAAAGATTTATTTATTTATTATGTGTACAGTATGTATGAAGACAGTATACAGTATTCTGTCCTCATGTACACATACACACCAGAAGAGGGCACCAGATCTTATTATAGATGGTTGTGAGCCACCATGTGGTTGCTGGGAATTGAACTCAGGACCCTTAAAAGAGCAGCCAGCGCTCTTAATCTCTGAGCCGTCTCTTCAGCCACCCAAACTCTTTCTTTAAAAAAAAAAAAATAGTAAGATACTTGAAACATACTACGCACTAAAAGAACTGAATATCAATTCATTGAATTATAACATTCTGGGAAGATAACCACACTTACAGCTTTAAAAAGATTTATTATTTTTTGAGCCGGGCGTGATGGCGCAAGCCTTTAATCCCAGCACTCGGGAGGCAGAGGTAGGCGGATCGCTGTGAGTTCGAGGACAGCCTGGTCTACAAAGTGAGTCCAGGACGGCCAAGGCTACACAGAGAGACCCTGTCTCGAAAAACCAAAAAAAAAATATATATATATATTATTTTTTAATGTGATTATGTCTGAGGAAGCATGTACACATGTGTGGGTACATGTGTGGCAGTTGTTGAGCTGCCTCACTATAGGTACTGAGAACCAAACTCAAATGTCCTTAGCTGTTTAAACTACAGCACGATCCTCCCCCTCAGGTTACCTGTGTGCAGTGACAGCTGGCCCTTCCACTGAGTGAGTAGCATCTTGTGTGAGCCTCCTCCATCTTGTTCACCCCCCCCCCCACCGCCTACAGAAACTAGTACAGCTCAGTTCTTGGTACATAACTTATAAGTGAACAGGGCATGCCAGGCCTGAGGAGATGCAAGGCACCTGCCAGCTGCAGGTGGGCATCTGTGGCCCCTGCTGGATGAATAGCCATCACAGACTAGAAGTATTAAGTACTTAAGCCAGAATCTAGCTTTTACGTGAGTTCTGAGGATCTGAGTTTAGGTCACGAGGCCCGCACTGCAAGTGCTTTGTGCACAGAGCCATCCTTTCAGGTCATTCACAGGAATTCTTTTACAAAAGGATGCTTTTTTTGGTTTTGTTTTTACATTAATCAGAGGTGCATAAGGCACAGTCATAAAGGAGATAATGTCAAGGCTACTCTCTGCAACTCCAAACTCACAACATACCAGAATATAGAACATTCAGCATAGTTCCCCAAGCCACGTTTCATCCCAAAGGAGAGACTACACTAGGCAGGAACAGTTGGAGGCTTCAGAGGCATGTGCTTTCCTAAATGAGGCATCTGAGAGGCGTCCTGGAGCACGTCTTCCTGGCAGGGACTGAGATCCTTTCCTTTTATACAGTGTCTCCCACATACAACTATGTATAGAAATAGCTTAGCAGTCACATCCTAATAGACTCACAAGAGGTAGGCACATATCTGTCAGTTTGAGGCCAGCCAGGGCTATACTACAATGAGACCTCATCTTAAAAAACAAAAGAAAACAACTCAGAAAACAGAGTCCAAGTATTCAGGAACAGATTCCACTGCAACCATCTGCATGGCCCTCTGTGGTACAGGACCCAGTATTAGGCCTACCATTCCTATCCCAAGAGATTTCTGCTATAATGAGCTGCCTCTTTTCTATACCCTGGAGAGACTATGAAGCATAGAATGTCTCAATGAAGAGCCTGGGAATCCAGATGTTAATCTAAAACAGAAGTTTAGGTTATACAATGAAACAAACAAACAAACAAATCAGAAACCATAAATTTTGAAGACTCAAACTTCCATAAACACTATCTTTTAGATAACTCCATTACAGCCGCAGTCAATTTAAACAGGGTATACCGCATTAGCTCCTTCCTGTTGCTGTGATGGAGCGCTGACCAAAGGCAACTTAAGAAAGAATGGGCCGAGTTTGGCTTCATTTCCAGAAGCATAGAGTTCATCACAGCACGGAAGGCGTGACCTAGTGGCAGGAGCAGGAAGCTGGCTGATCACATTTTTATTCACAGACAGGAAGCTGAGAGAGAAAGCAGGAAGGGGGGGTGAAACAATACATCCCCAAAGCCCACTTCCAGTGACGTACTTCCTCTAGCAAGGTTCTACAACCTCTCCAAACAGCACCACTAATGGAGAGCCAAATGTTCAAATAAAGGAGCCTATCGGGGACATTTCTTATCAACTCCACCACAAATACAGTGAGCTGTAAGAAACATTATGCTTCAAAATAGAACTGTTTAAAGTGGGTGCCTAAGAATCCTGGGCCCTTCCACCAACAGGAACAGAGATTATTCGGAGTGGGAGAAGATGAACTGCGGCAGCAACAGCTCTGTTTCTTTCCGTGTAGGTTTTGGAGTTCTGTCGAGGGAGGAGGGATAATTACTGCTGCTTTAAAGCCAAGAATTGGAAACTTGGCTGACAGCCGTATTTCAGGAATGCAGATGCTGGACACTCACTTCATGATTTACACATTTGTCATGAACTGCTCTCAAACAAGTGGGTCAGTAGATAAGTAGAGAGGCTGGCTCTGGAGTTTCCCCTTTTCAGCCTTCACTTCTCAGTCCCAGCCTTCCTGAATAATCAGGAAGCAGTATTAGAGGAAATGAGTGAGGAAACTCTTTGTTACTCATTGTTCCATTACAGCCTTCATTACCAACAGCCCTTTCCTGTTAATGTATTTTGTGATGGGGGAGAAAGGCAGAGACTGCGAAAACCAAACAAGGAGAGAGAAAAACGTGAAGCACTGACAGGGAGCTCAGCCCCAGGCACACTGGCTGGGCATACAAAAGCCCTGTCTGGGCCCTTGTTCTGAGTTCAGTCTACGCCAGTTTGAAAATTTCTGGAACTGTGTCCTCTGTAACTATTGGCTTTAGCTCACTTCTAAAAACACTTCAAGGGGTAAAAAATACATCTTTTAGTGGAGATAACCAAGGTATCACAACAAAGCTATACTAAGGAATTTCTAACACTGGTGTCCGGGCGTGTTTAAAAGGCATTTCTTCCAGAAAATAGCATTTAATTAGTCTAAGCCACCACTGAACTGGTAGATTTATAAAATAATGATTCATATTCATTATAAGACGACATCACATACTGAAATCCTATGGAAGCTGGCACTGATTCCTCCCCTCCCCCCTTCTTTCCTTCTTTTGAGACAGGCTCTCTTCATGTAGCCCTGGCTGGCCTGGAACTCCTTATGTAGACCAGGCTGGCCTCAATTCAGAGATCCATCTTCCTTTGCCTCCCAGTTGCTGGCATGAACAGTGTGTACCACCACCACCAAAACAGCACCAATTCTTTTCAACGTAACTACAATATCAAACTTAAAAATCAGTATCCACATGTAACTCATGCAGTCATACAGATTCTCCAGAACTAGAGCTGTGGTAACTAATAAAAGAACCCTGGGACCGGGACGCTGGCTTTCTACAGAATGTGTGAGTGACATTTTCAGGGGGAAAAAATGTTATATTATGAAATATATCTAAATCATTCAGTTTCAGAGAAAAGCAGGGCAATACAGTGCAAGGGAACTCAGCTTTTGGAGACAACAGTCTTGAGAAAACTCTCGAGCCCGCTGTTTAACAGTAGGAAAGGGCTTCCTTTGCCTCATGCAAACTGTCAACAGTAGGATCTAGTTTGTAGGGTTCATGTAACTAATCAAATGAAAGAACAAGAACTTATAATGCATCTTGTACAGTAAGTGCTCACAACAAGTGCTGAATTATTTTAGGGAAAATATGACCTTATAAATCTTCTAAGGTAGCAATGCACAGGACTTACTCCTGCACAGGGAACTAGTTTGCTGGCAAGCATGCTGCCTTCAGGACACCTATGACCCTGAGAAGCCCCATCTCAGTCAAGATTGGAGAAGCAACCCTGTCCGGGACTTGAACCCATAGGCAAGCATTCTACCTCCGTGACACACCCCAGCTGCCCTGCTATCTCTCTAACATGCTCACACTGTTAGATACAAGTTTAGTATTTTCTGAGGAAGACTAAAATGAGAGTCAATTTCTTTAAAACATTTAAAAAAAAGATTTATTTATATATTTTATGTATGAGTGCTCTATCTGCATGTATGCCTGCATGCCAAAAGAGGGCATCAGAACCCTGTATAGATGGTTGTGAACCACCATGTGGTTGCTGGGAATTGAACTCAGGACCTCTTGAAGAGCAGACAGTACTCTTAACCGCTGAGCCATCTCTTCATCCCCCGAGAGTTAATTTCTATAGTCATTAATACTTAGGCTATTTTAAAGTAAAATTAAGAAGAATATCTGAATGAAGGAAACTGGATTTGAATTTGGCAACCCAGCACAATAATGTGGAATGAATCTTGCTTTCTGTAAAAAAAAGATGCTATGTATTCATTATAAAGAACTGAGAGCTCTGGCACCTTGGGTGTTGGAGTCTTCTTGTGTTGTTTTTAGTTTACGTATCAGTGGGATTGAACCCAGGGCCTCCTTCAGAATAAATATGCTCTCCACTACCAACTACATCCCCAGGCCATCCAGCTATTTTAATCAAGCAAGCAAAGAAAACAGCACACCTTTTTAGTGGGGTCTTTCTACATGAGATAAGTCTCATGTAGCCCAGGCTAGTCTCAAGCTTGTTGTGTAGTCAAGGATGGCTTTGAATTCTTGATCCTTCTTTCCATCTCCTAAGTGTGGGGATTACAGTCATGTGGTAGAGATCAGATCAATGTGGACAGTCTTTGTGCCAGAGGTATTCAAAGTTAAACGGAAAGATGAGTATAGTAAGAAACAGCCGTAATGAAATATAAAAGTGCTCCATGTTAGAGATGAAAAAAGTGCTCTGTGAACTCAGAAAAGCTATGCAACAAAACATGGAACTGGGCTGTAACATGAGTCATGAATCTCCTGTGCAAATATCTTACGTAAATCTGTTCTTTTCAATGAACAAAGCTGCAAAACACCTTATTTTTCTGAGAGAAACAGATTTCTGCCTAAATGGAAGAAATTTAGGTTCATGTTTTAACCCACATCATCTAGTAGGAGAAAGGATGTAAGAGTACTCTCAGTAGCTGCTACGTCACTCTTTTTTTGTTCTGCTTTCCTTGAGGCAAGGTTTTACCTTAAAAAAAAAAAAGACTTATTTATTTATTATTATGTATACAGTGTTGTGCAGGCATGTACACCTGCAGGCCAGAAGGGTGCATCAGATCACATTATAGATGGTTGTGAGGCACCATGTGGTTTCTGGGAATTGAATTCAGGACCTCTGGAAGAGCGGTCAGTACCCTTAACCTCTGAGCTATCTCTCCAGTCCCCAAGGTTTTACTTTTAGAAATGCTTATTTGTTTATTTTTCTGTTGTGGTTGTTTACCTACATGTATGTCTGTTTACCACATGTGTTCCTGGTGCTTAATATGGTCAGGTCAAAGGACTGATTGAGAGCACATGGTACTGAAGCTATAGGGGATTGTGAGCCACCATGTGGGAGCTGGGAATTCCTGATCCTCCTGCCTCTCCCAAGTGCTGGGATTATAAATGTATGCAATCATAACCAGTTATACCATACTTAAGAGAGGTAGAGATGTTCCAGAAATGCTTGTGCTCATATCTCTAGTAACGTGTTCTAATGAGTGGGTAGTGAACAAATGAGAATCTGACTCCAGACTTCTCTTTGTAGCTAGCCGAATGAATATCCTAGTCATTTAATCCAACACATCAGGAAGTTTCACAGAGAAAAGTGAATCATGTTTTGAAGTAAACAAAACCTGTCTTTTTAAAAATCTGAGTCAGGGTTTTATTAAGCAAGCAGACCAGACTGGCATTGAACTTGCAAATCTCCTGGCCCAGCCATCGAAATTATGGGATCACAGGTGTGTACCACCACACTTGTTTATCTATAAATCTTCATAGCTATTTCCAAGGGAAAAGAAAGAGCAAGTGCTGTGGAAATAAGGGGAGGAGGATGCTTTGACAAAGATAAAAGCAATAGCAAAGGCATAGACTGGAGAAGATACTCTCTCTTATCTTTCAACATGGTTGTGACTGAACCAAGGGCTCCTTGAATGCTAAGCAAGCAAGTAAGCAAGCATGCATCAAGCAAGCATGCATCAAGCAAGCACGCATCAAGCAAGCACTGTATCTCCAACCCACATGCCCTGCCCTGCATGCCTCATTATACTAACACTGATCCATACAGACCAAGTTTCTGATGGAGGGCCTGCCTGTAACCTTGGCATTAGGAAGGCAGAGGATCAGGAGTTCAAAGTCACCCTCAGCCAGGCTGAACTACGTAATCTCAAACAACATACAACCCCTCCGCCCAAACAAAAAACCAAATGGACTTCTAGCTCTAGAAAACCTTCCACAGTTGGGCATATATGAACATGTACCTTATTCTTAGATGGGGACAGCTTTTTCTCTAACATGTCATTGAGCCAAAAGTAAAATTATTTTCCATCTACAGGTTTACAAATCCCTATCTGGAAAATGGACCTCAAATAGTAAACATTGTAGCTAAAATAGCTGTTTTCCTTAGGACCCAAAAGGCAACAGCCCATTAATAGCCCAACATGGAATTTGTAGTATCTTTTGGAATAATACCAAGGAGGATATTTATAGCCCAGAAGTGAAGAGAAGTAAGACATGGACAGGAGGACAAGTATGAGTCATGTTTTATTCTGCTCTGCTGAAGGCTGTTTCCAAGCTTTTCTCTCTGACCAAACATAAGTGGCTCTGCAGCTGACAGGACCACATGTAAGCACCACAGCAGGTGCACAGGAGGTAGCCACTGCTGGGGAAGAGACAGTGCCAGATAATGCCGAAATGGCAGGCAAAAAGACAGTATTAGAGAAAAGGCATGAGGAAGGACTGGAGCACCCTAGAGGGCACATCAGGCAGAAGATAAAGTGCTGGGCAGAACAGAACTGACCTTTCCCCCTGAACTTCTCAGGTCTTTCCTTAATTGCTATTCGAATAACATTTTGTTAATGTTAAGAAGAAACATGGCAGCTGGGCGGTGGTGGTGCACGCCTGTAATCTCAGCGCTGGGGGTGATGGTGGGGGTGGTGGAGAGGCGTTCAAGGCCGGCCTGGTCTACAAAGTTAGTCAAGAACAGCCAAGGCTACACAGAGAAACCCTGTCTTGAAAAACAAAAACAAACAAACAACAACAAAACCATAATAATCATAATCATCTTCACCATCATCATCATCATCATCATCATCATCATCATCATCATAATAAGAAGAAACATGACTGGGCAGTTGTGCACACCTTTAATCCCAGCATTTGGGAGACAGAAGCAAGCACATCTCTGTGAGTTCGAGGGCAGACTGGTCTACCAAGTGAGTCCAGGACAGCCAAGGCTACACAGAGTGACCCTGTCTCAAAAAACCAAAACCAAACCAAGGGGGGAAAAAAAAAAGAAAGATACTAGGGTCAGAATAGGTTCTAATACCCTGTCACACCATAAACTGTTACCTGCTGTGTCATCAAGGATGTTTTCACCTCTTAGGGCCACAGAGAAAAGAAACATAGGGATTAAAGGGGACTTATACAGTATGAATACTAGTGTTTCTTGGGTTTTTTTTTTTTTTTTTGGCTTTTTAGTGTGTATTTATGTAGACATGTTCATGAGTGTATGCACATGTATGGGTGTAGTTACACATATAGAAGCTACACTTTCTCACACCAGGGAAAGTTATCAGTCACTCTAATTGTCCCCAGTTGTATGTTTCTCAGCTCCACACTATGCCCAACCTAGCTGTCTGGCATACACCACTGTCCCCTGGCAAGCTCCGCCTTGTGTTCAGCTAGATGCAGCATGGACTGAACAGACACAGGTGTCACAGCATGGCCATCTGAAACTTGTGCTTACTTGCTTTAATGAAAATCTGCACAGGAGACATATTTGGATGCTAAAAACCAATAAACCTTTGGCCCATGGATTCCTATCTCTCTACTCCTGCCTGTACTTTCCCAATCTATGTGTATTGACTTCCATGAGTAAGTAATAAAGGCTTTATATTTAGCTTATGTTTCCCCTAACTTATCACAAAGATCTGAAAATGAAAAGTCTTATGTGGCCGAGCTAAGAGATTTCAGAGCCTTTTGTCAACTTCTAAGGAGAGTTTTCTAAGTTGAGTGAAAGCAGTCCAACAGCAACCCTCCACCCCATGGTGTCACAGGCCCTAGGGGCCTAGCTTTTACTTCTCCGTACCAGTCAGAGCCATACAGACTCAGTGAACGGCTGGCCCAGCACCACCGTCTCTATATACAGACTCAGTGAGCGGCTGGCCCAGCACCACCGTCTCTATATACAGACTCAGTGAGCGGCTGGCCCAGCACCACCGTCTCTATATACAGACTCAGTGAGCGGCTGGCCCAGCACCACCGTCTCTATACAGACTCAGTGAGCGGCTGGCCCAGCACCACCGTCTCTATATACCTTGAAAACCTCTCTCCACCTTCTCTTCTCCGACAGCTGGACTCTGACCTCTCCTGCTCCTGTTCTTGCATGATTATCATTTCATATTCCAAGCCCATGTTTTCTGATAAGGAGATTCCCAGAGGAAGAAAGTAGAGTATTTTCCTATTGCTAAGCACTTCTGTTTGCTTGCTTGCTGGTTTGCTTTTTCTTGAGATGTAGTAGGAACTCTTGAATAATGTGTTCTAGAGAATAAAATTTCACTCTGTAACTATATGTTCCATGCTATTTCCTCAAGTTACATTAATACAGACAATTCCCAAATGGAATTTTAAAGCATCTATGAGGGAGAAATGATGTTTTCCAGGCTGGCCTGGGGATTTCACTCTGCAGAGGGGTGGGACAATGGCTCAGTGGTAATAACCAGTTTAGTAACGACCATTACAAACTACCTTTCCTTCCTCAGGCACCGAGACAGGAAGATCTCAGTCTTCAGAAGAAAGAAAAAACAAAATATCAAAGGGGAGAGATGGCTCAGCAGTTAAGAGCACGGGCTGCTGTTCCAGAGGACTTGGGTTCAAATCCAAGCACCCACATAGCAGCTCACAACCCTCTTGAAATCCAGTTCCAATAGATCTTATAACCTCTTCTGGCCTCCAACAGCATCAGGCACGCACATGGTGCGCAGACACAGATGCAGGCAAAACACTCATACACATAAAATAATCATTTAAAAAAGAAATCAAAGAACATTTTTAGGGGTATCATAATTCTATGCACATACATTATCATATAAAAATGCACATATCTGCAAATATGTTAAGTAGTGTGGCAGCAAAAATGAATTGCCAAAGTGGTTACTCACGATGCAGGGCCATCCCACCATGCATGGTACTGTGATAAAAGGTTCCAATAATGGCAGGAGCACAGATCACACAGTGACATCGAGAAAAACAAGGTTTACAAAACAACTCAAGACACACACACAGAAGGGCTAAACACAAAGTTGTTCCTGTAGTGCTCAATTCCTCATTAGAAAATTCATGTATGGAAATCTCCAGAATGTGGCCTGAAAATCAGGAAGTAGGTGACACAGTTCCCCTTCAGGAGGATGTCAATGACACCCTGATAAAGGAAGACAACGGGATGAGGTGGGCGGACTCCATGTGGGGCAAGCACCTGGGGAAGCCAGAGATGCTTCTGCTGCAGGGCTCGCGGAAGGAGTCTGTACTTGTAGTGGAAGTACTTATGTCTGACAGGCAGTCAGTCACAAGATACTGAAGGTTCTGAAATAAGATGGCCTGATGGGCATGCGTGTAGGCAGGTATGCACAGGCGTCCTCTTCAGGGAGTGACATACATGCTTCACATGCATTCCATAACTGACCTCCCAGGTGCTAAATACCTGGCCCTTTCATTCAATCTCTGGTAATGAATTTAAAATTGAAGGATGGCTGAGTTACCCACCTCATAGAAGAGCCCTTCTGGGAACTGCTGGAAGCACTGAGCACACACGAAGCACTGTTCGTGGTACAGCTCACCATTGCTGTTCACGATCTTCTCTGCGGGTGCGAAGCCTCCCTTGCAGCGCTCACACGTGGCACTGGCCAAGGCATTGGCCATGTTGCTGAAACACACAAAGGACAAGGCCGAGACTGTTAGCTTGTAACTAGGCATAAGAGCAGGCAACATCAAGGCCTGAGGAGCAAATTTTACTTGGACACAAAAACTATTTTAGATTCTGAAAGAGCCTCCTGCTTTCCTTCTGTTTGACTTTAACAGTCTCAGCATTCTTGTAAGAACACAGATAAAGCCAAGAGCTCCCTTAGCTGGTGCAATGGTATAACCCTTAGCCCAGCCTTTAAGGAGGTGGGAGCAGGAAGGTTGCTTGAATCCAGAAGTTCAAGAACAGCCTGGGCCCATATAGCCAGAGTGAGCTGGTTCAAATAAATAAATCAATGAATAAATGTTTCCCTCATGGAACTCAGGCTTACAGCTAGATAAATAAGCTTTAATTAAAATATTGATGACAGCTGGCAATGGTGGCGTACATCTTTAATCCCAGCAGCTGGGAGGCAGAGGCAGGTGGGTCTCTGAGTTCCAGGCCAGCCTGGTCTACAGAGTGAGTTCCAAAATAGCCAGGGCTACACAAAGAGACTTTGTCTGTCTTTTTGTTGTTGTTCTTTTGTTTGGTTTGGTGGGTTTTTTTTTTTTTTGCTTGTTTGTTTTTTGTTTTTGAGACAGGGTTTCTCTGTGTAGTCTTGTTGTCCTGGACTCACTTTGTAGACCAGGCTGGCCTTGAACTCACAGAGATCCCCCTGCCTCTGCCTCCTGAGTGCTGGGATTAAAGGCCTGCGCCACCACCACCCAGCAAGAGACCCTGTCTTAAAACACCAAAACAAAATATCCACGAGGTGACATCTTTTAAAAAATTGTTCTTTGGTGCGAACACAATGTACTTAGGTCACACGTGGCCTTGCTCCTCACTTCCAGCTCGTCAGCAGTCTCCATTCCACATCACCCTCCCAACTTCATGTTTACTTGTCCTGCCTTCCTCATAACTACTGAGTCTGGTTAGTGCTGCCCATATGTGCATGGATGTAGGGCACCAACCACAGGAGCCATGGGCAACCTATAGTGGGCCACACTGGAAGGAAAAAAAAAAAAAACCCTGACTCCCCTAGGTGCCACCTAAGGCCAACAGATTATCTGATATGGGTGGGGCCTCATGCAACCTTTCCCTCTGCGATATAACATCTTTTGTTTTGTTTTGTTTTGTTTTTTGAGATAGGGTTTCTCTGTGTAGCCTTGGCTGGGCTGGACTCACTTTGTAGATCAGGCTGGCCTCGAACTCACAGTGATCCGCCTGCCTCTGCCTCCCAAGTGCTGAGATTAAAGGCGTGCGCCACTACGCTCGGCTCTACCCAACACTTTTTAAAAAGGAAAGCAGGCAGCCTCAGTGCTGGGTAACCCTGGCATAGCACTTGCAGACAGACCACCACTTTGTCTTTTCAGAATTAATGTGAGATGAGAGGATCTAGATAGTTCCTTTTATCCAGATAAATGGTGACAGTTTTAATAAAGCTCTGGAGAGATCGGGGCGAGTGGCTGGGGGACTGGAGAGATGGCGCAGAGGTTAAGAGCAAGGACTGCTCCTCCAGAGATCCTGAGTTCAATTCCCAATAACCAGATGGTGGTTCACAACCATCTATAATGAGATCTGATGCCCTCTTCTGGCCTGCAGGCACATAGGCAGGCAGAACATTGTATATGTAATAAATAAATAAATCTTAAAAAAAAAAAAAGAGTGGCTGAATGGAGAAGGAAGAACCCAAGGCCACATCTGCTCAAGAATTCTCAGAAGCTGTTTTGAGGATGAACTAATACAAAAGTATAAACTACCCTGGAGGGCTGGAGAGATGGCTCAATGGTTAAGAGCACTATCTGCTCTTCCAAAGGACCTGGGTTCAATTCCCAGCACCCACATGTCAGCTCACACCTGTCTGTCACTCCAGTACCAAGGGATCTGTCACATTCATACTAATGCATGTTTTAAAAAAAGAAAAACCACCCAGGAAAGCTAAGGTACTATTAAAAGACATGGCATAATTATAATTCTAAGTTCTCTCCAAGGATACCCCAAACCTCAGTAATATTAATGGACTTCCCCACAAACTGGAGAACATTCTGGGATACCCTGATTCACTATCACTTAACTCAGTGATTCTCAAGGTATGGGGTGACTGGTTCCCTCCACATTCTAAAGTACCCCATCAGCCATATCTCTGTGCAGAATGCAGAACTGGTTTGGAAGAAGGAGGCATATCAAGAAAGACATCAGCAAAACATTAGAAAATGTAAGGCAAAGGCATTCTTCCCTCTTTATTATTAACACATAATGAGTTACTTTTAACTGAATTAATAAATCTAATTTCTCATACAAGATGTACTGGATTTCACTCCTCCTCCCCTTTTTGGTGGTGCTGAGACAGTATAAAGAGGTTCTTGGATAATAGGATTAACACTGTTTATATTCACTACATTCCAGACTTTATTTATGTTTGAATGCTCAGGCAGAATTGGCAAAAGGTAGACAGATTAATGTTTTATGTATATGAATTCCTTTTAGTAACTAAGGAGGAACAGGAAACAGTGATCACTCGAACCCAACTGACCTCATGTTTCCTTTTCCTTTCCCCTTCTTGTTTGCTGCCTCGTTAGTTTTGTTTTTTTCTTTTTTTGAGACAAGGTCTCATGTGCCCAGGCTGGCCTCAAATTCCTGATCTTCCAATACACCCCAAGTGCTGGATTACATGCTCTCTTGCCTCACTCTCCTGTATTGTTCACATTTTTTTATAGTTGACAATATTTAATACAATTATGTATTAATACAATTGTATGTAGAAGTTATCTTTTAAGAGACATATCATTAGATTAATTATAACTAATTGCTTTATTTTCCAGAAAATGTTTTTCCACTAAAAAGTGTTGATGACAACGTCTGGGGCAGGGAGAATTTATCTCTATGACAGCTGCTAGGACGCAGCCCTGCCTGGCCAACAAGGCTGATGCCACGGACCTAGCTCTGGAGGTCGGCAGCACAGAGACTGCAACCAAGCTTTCCCTCTCAGTTATCACCACACAGGAAACAAAGTCTCTGCTCTTAAAATACAACAATATCCAAAATTCTGTTATCAAATATCTTGAGAGTTTACTAACCACCTCAAATACCAATTATGGAATCATTTCCCAACTAAATCTTTATCAATTAAATTTTTACTTTCATCTTTGAGAACTTTCAGAGTACATTTCTTCCTGTTATGGATCTTGACAACACAAAGTGCCAACTTCTGTTATGGATAACACAATGAAAATGTACCATTATTAGTAAGATGAGAGCTTTCTATTCTTCCCAGGAAGGTGGCACTTTCCTTGACATCTGTTAATGTCCTCGGGTGGAAGTTTACGAGACAAGGCACTCTGAACCACCCTGCGCCCTCGGCATACTTCTAGTAAGCCCTGGTGAGTTGAAACACATCAGCTGGAGCCCCTGGCTCCAGGACACAGAGCTGAAGACCTAGAGACCTGAAAGCCCACATTCCAAGAAGGGAGAGACTCACAATTTCGCATAAAAGTCACAAAATTCCTTGTAGACTTTTACATCACTGTGCCTGCGCTGCAGGTTGGATACAGCCCTCTCATCTTCACTCCCATTAGCTTCCAGGACACTGTTGAGGGCTGTCCGGGGGATTTCTTCATTCTCTGGGATAGTGCACGGGCGTGCTCGTCCTGGGAAGGCCATTGTACAGGCTTGAGTCCCGAGATGCCGAGCAGGATACAGAGAAGAGAAACAATATCCAGGCCTCCTGTTTCCCAGCCAGGGTCACTCCCACTGTTCCCACATGCGTCACCCAGCTGCCAGGGTCACTACTGACTTTTCATGTTAAGAGCTCAGTAGCACAGCAGTCTGGCTCTATTACGGCTTCTAGAAGCGCTCAGACACATTTCACATGGCAGTGACAATCTGTTTCTAAACGATTCTCCATTTGGGTGTACACAGAATCTTTTGAACAGCTTGACCAGCCCTAGTGAGGATCTGTGAGCTCCTGAAACAAAGTGCTATGTGGTCTTTTATTATCTTTGTTCTTCATACAAGAAACAACATAGTAAGGGCTTCAACAAATGAACACAGTGTAAACCAGAAAGAGCTACAGAGTTTAACTGTAACTCTTCTATTTAATCCCAGCTAATCCTGGAACAGAAGAGTCATGGATTCTTCACAGTATTCCTGCTATATTTAGCTCAAACTACTGCCTTGTAAGTGTGTTTGTCATGAGGATAAGAACAGTGCAGTATGAGGCCACACATGGTTAAGTGTTTTACTGTGGTTCTGTTCTTTAGTATAGTAAGACATGCTACAAAAGCAAGCAGCCCAAGGAACTTGTGAGCAGGCACAGTGCTGGGCACCACAGGTCATACTGGCTCAAAACACACACACACACACACACACACACACACACACACACACCATACAGTTGATACCTGAGTAACAGTGACGGGTGATACAGAAGTTAGCAAGCATCTTCTGTCACATCACCACATCCTCTGTAAAACAGGTGTTATTCCTACGTAAGAAAGCCAAGGCCACAAAGAAACTGGATAATAAGTAAGTGATGGGGTCAAGACTTAAACCTAGGAGTTATGCTGTAACATCTATGAGAAAATGGCTAAACAGAATCTCCAGAAAATAAATCAAGTGAACTAAAAATCTGTATGTGGCAGGCACAAAATGAGACCAGAAGCAGGGAATGAGATTACATCTCCCTACTCTGAATCTAGCTATATCAGAATGATGAGGAGCTCAAAGACTACGGCCTAACACCTGACACACGATAAAACAGGGGATGCACTAATTTTAAATAGTAAAGAAACAGCGTGAGGGTGCAAATGTTATACTTGCTATTTCTCTACAGGCCCTTAATTTTGGTTTCTTTTAATAAGGGCAAAGTAAAGCAGAGGAAGGAGAGATCAGACACTAAGCTTCAGGCTGATGGAGCATGCCACTCCTTCAGCTTCCTGTCTAAAGTAAAGGAAATGGAGCAGTAGAGTCGGGAGCCTGGCAGCGGCACAGCTGCTCCAGTGTCATGCAGTGTGTAGCTACTATGGCCACCAACGAAGCAGGACAATGCTCTCTGCCTACAGAAATCTCTTTACTGCCCTCCCTGACTAACCTGATTTTCACCTGTATAAACTGTCAGTTGTGGAACTCTATCATATGTGATGGCCAAAGACTGGTTTTAAGTCAGTATCATGCCATTGAGATGTGTCCAGGTTCCTATACACATAAATACAGTCTGCTCTTGTGTTGCTGCATAATGTTCAGCAGTGTGAATGTATGTATGGTCAAACCACACATCCACTGCAGAAGATTTAAGTACTTCATAGTTTTAGGCTTTTACAAATAAAAATTGTATAGAAGCTTCTGTGTAAGTGTACATTTATATTTTTCTTAAAGAAATGCCAAAGAGTGAAACTGTTGAGCTGTATTCCAGTCATATTTTAACTCTGAAAGAACTACTAGGAGTGGCGGCACATGCCCTTAATACCAGCACACAAGAGGTGAGGCAGAGGATTTAAGAGTTTAGAGCCAACATGGACTCCATAGCGATGAAGGCTGACCTGTGTTACATAATTTAAAACAAAACAAAAACAAAACAAAACAACCCTCTCTTTTTTTTTTTTTTTTGGTTTATTGAGACAGGGTTTCTTTGTGTAACAGCCCTGGCTGTCCTGGAACTCACTTTGTAGACCAGGTTGGCTTCAAACTCAGAGATCCACCTGCCTCTGCCTCCCAAGTACTAAGGTTAAATGTGTGCACCATCACTGCCCAGGAAGTAGAGAGATTTCTATGCCATGAACTCATCACACTGATCATTTGCTGGGTGCCAAACGTCACCGCTTACTAGAGCCTATGACTGGAACTCCTGGTTAGTTTTTTGTCAACTAGACACAATTCAAACCAAACGTAAAGAGAAACTTCAACTGAGAAATTGCCTCCATCAGGCAGCCTGTAGGCAAGCCTGTGGAACGTTTTCTTGATTGACGCTGGATGTGGAAGGTGGCTGGTACCATCCCCGAGTGGGTGGTTTTGGGTGGTGTATGCTGAGCAAGCCATGGAGAGCAAGCCAGTAAGCAGCATTTTCCCACAGCCTTTGCTTCATTTCCTTCCTCCAGGTTCCTGCCTTGATTTCCTGCCCTGTCACCCAAGCTGTAATAAACTCTTTCCTCCCAAATTGCTTTTGGTCTTGGTGCTCAACCATAGCAATACAAACCTAGCTAGGAGACTGGGTGTGCCTAATGTCTTGTTGAGACCAAACTGCACACTAGTGCACTCCAGTACAACATGAAGGCAGCCGCAGAGCTTCTGACCCTACCAGTCTGTTAACTTCATGACTACAGCCCCCCACAGCCAAAGAGCCAAATATCCTACTTAGAGATGTCATACAAAGCATTACAGCTGTTCCCACAAGCTTAAATGCTTAAAATTTGAACAGAGCTGCTAAAGCAGCTTTTAGTGGTGGGGGCAATGCAGGGGATTGCATCTAGGGCCTCATTAAGACAGATCTTGCTACAAAGCCTAGGCTGGCTGGCCTGTTAGTCACTATGTAGTTCAGGCTGGCCTCAACCCAGTCTAATTGGTGAGCTCCACACTGCTGTGAGAGATCCTGTGTTGAAATGCTGTCCTCTGAGCATGACCTGACTAGTGCTCCTCTGTTAGGAGCCATGATTACTTTAAAAAGACCCACAGAAGAAGACTGAGCCCAAGAGGCTCACAAAGCCTTGCCCCTCCCCCTCCTACAAGACTTATAAGCTAAGGCATGGTGGTTTATGTTTTTAATCCTAGCACAGAGGCAAGTTTAAAGCCAACCTGGTTTACATGTAGTGAGTTCAAGGGCAGCCAGGGCTATGAGACTCTCTCTTAACACAGACAGACAGACAGGCAGGCAGGCAGGCAGGCAGACAGATAGGAGCAGGAGGAGGAAGAGGAGGAAGGGGAGGGAGAGGATGAAAGTTTATAAGCAGTTATAAGATTATTAGCAGGAGGGCCTCATGAGCCACATCCCCCTCTTCCCCCAAGAGAATACAGACAGCTGCTGCTTTGGAGAAAAACATTTTTTCCTTCAGTGGTGTAGCTGCACATAAAGGGATCAAGCTCCTTCAAGTAATCCTTCAACCACATTCCTTTAAGCAACTCTTAATTAAAGTCTCTATTTTACCAAGCTAGCATTTGAGTGGAATCATCTCTTTGCTCTGTCATTGTTCCTCATCTGAAGAGAATAGATGTTAGCTTGTGTCCAGGATGAAGTTCACATAACAACCTACCCCAAAAAATGAAGGTAGGGAATGGGGAGATGGCTAATGGTTAAGACACTTGAGAGTTAAACACTGACTATGAAGACAGTTCAGATCCCCAAAGCCCACGTAAATGATGGGTGGTGGTAGCAGCCTGTCTGCGATTCCAGGCTGAGAAGGAAAGTTGAGACAGGATGCCCAGGGCAAGTACGCCAGAGAGACTAGCCATATCAACATGCTCTGGCTTAAATGAGAGATTCTATGTCAAAGAATAATAGAAGATGATGCTTCCACATGTACGTTCAGCCATGAACACTTATTTACCTGTGTGGACATACTCATGTAAACAACATGCAAAAAGAAAAACAATACCACCAGGCACAGTGGCACATGCCTGTAATCCCAGCACTCCAGAGGCAGAGGCAGAAGGATCTCTGTGAGTTCAAGGCCAGCCTGGTCTACAAAGTGAGTCCAGGACAATGTAGGCTACACAGAGAAACCCTGTCTTGAAAAAAACCAAACCAAACCAAACCAAGGATGACAATTTCTGAAGAATGACATCTGAAGCTGGCTATTGGCCTCCACATGCCCATGCACACATGTGTACCACCCTACCACGAACATGCAAACACATCTGCATAAACACAAAAGAACCTGGATTTGTAGTGAAAATGTAGTTCTTATGTGTAACTATTCCTCCATCTATACACAAAATGCATTAAAATGTGTAACATTCATATTGTATTAGGTAGTATAGTATAGAGATTATTTATGATGAAAGACTTGAGCAAATTCTACGCAAGTAGCAGGCCATTTTATAAGGGGCCCAAGTAGCTACAGATTTTGCTATCTTCTGGCTAGGATGGGAGAGGTGGAGGTGCAAGGAGTGTTCTAGAACCAATCCCCACCCCATTGTGAGTGATGACTGAAGAATAGGAGGGCTAAAAAATGTTTCATTTATTCCATAAAAGGTTTACAAAGTTGGGCTGGAGAGATGGCTCAGAGGTTAAGAGCACTGGCTGCTCTTTCAGAGGTCCTGAGTTCAATCTCAGCAACCACATGGTGACTCACAACCGTCTATAACGTGATATGATGCCCTCTTTTGGAGTGCAGATATACATGCAGGCAGAACATTGTACATATAATAATAAGTAAATCTTTTTTTAAAGTCCATCACTTAGTCAAGAACTTAGCAACAACTACCACTAGAATGAAGTTTTCTCAACTGTTACCCAAGATGTCTGTGCCATACTGAGGTATTCAAATCACTAATGTGGCCTAGTTAAATTACCACTTGGCAAAATGAACTATTTTCCCTGTAATTCTCTATTTCATTTAAGTGGAAAATTTCATCTGGTTTTCCTCAGACTACTAAAATCAAAACAACTATGACTTGCAAGTGAGATAATAGACATGGAAAGTTCTCTCCCATTTCCACTTTGTAGAACAAACATAATGTTTTCTTTTAAGGCAATAAGGAAGTAGGCAAAGGTGAACCAGAAAAAGATGAATTTTCAGTTAATAGATTGCTTTGCCTTGTCTGTTAAAATTACTTCCTAACTGTATAAGACAAACAAATTCATTACCATGGACAAGAATAAAAAAGTAGGAGCTGGAGGCTCAGAGGTTAAGAGCACTGACTGCTCTTCCAGAGGTCCTGAGTTCAATTCCCAGCCACCACATAGTGGCTCACAACCATCTATAATGTGATCTGATGCCCTCTTCTGGCCTGCAGGGGTACATGCAGACAGACCATTATATACATAATAATAAATAAACATATCTTAAAAAAAGAAAAAAAATGGAAAGGTAGCTAACACATGCTTCCAGTTACCAGTACCAGTTACCACTCTGTACCAATGCCCCATCCCAGGAGGCCTGGTATAAGACTATTTACATATAATTGTTCCTAAGAATGGAACATTGAAAGAAAACTTATTAAATAAAGGAGCTATCTTTGATATCAGGGATAGTCATATAGTACCACATTATAGACCTCATATTTAAAGAAATATTCATAAAGAAGTGAGAGTGACGCTAACCAATCAAAGGCTGGCAACTTTTCAGGAAGTAGATTAGTAGATGCATACTTTGTCTTAAAATCAACAATTCAAATACAATACTATCAGGTGAGGCAAAAACTCCTCCTCTGGTATTGGGAGAAGAGAGAGGCCACTCAGAAGCCACAAGCAGGGTCCAGTAAGGAGCTGCCGAAGACCACATGTGCCAACTGCACAGAATCTGAAATGCTCTGTCCTAGCCTGGCCTTACTAATGCAAATCAATATTCCAGCTATTCAGCCTTAACCCATTTAGCAAGCACTGATAGCCTACTTTGGGGTCCACTTTTCATGAAGCATTTCTGAGTGACTCACACAATAAAAACCTATCCACAAAAGATTTGAGTGTTCAAAAGATACCCTACTGGAGAGAGTAGAGAGAGGAACAGGAAAAAAAAAAAAATCAAGCTCATTCTCTTTCTCCATGACCCTCTCTGACATTAACATTCAGAAAAATGTGTAGAGAAAATAATAGCACCCTCCCCTTCCACAAAACAACAGAGCCAACCAGCTGCCAGCCCCAGCTACCTTTTCTCTATAACGACACATCCTTACCATACAGGTAACCTACCATAAAAAGGAGATGAGAGTAGATCTGGGAAAGCTGCCAAATGTATAGAAAGTCATAACCATTAATGGCAGAACACTCAGAAATATCATGAACAGCTGGCGGGCTGGAGCAGGATGAGTGGCCTGCACATTTCATTGTAAGTTGGATTTGCCCTTCCCTGACACTCAATAATACTTGATATACCTTAGAGAAAATGAATAATTGTTAAAGAATCACTATTATTGCCCTCAGCTAGAGACTCTACATCCTATTCAATGAGCTTGACTGTAGGAAAACCAAACACTGTGTTCTGTATGCAAGCAACTCAGAGTCAGACCTCTCAGTCTGGTCTCTGGAAGGCTCTGAGCATCCTTCTCAGGATTCTATCAAGCATTCTGCCAACTCTGTCAGGGCCCCGCCCCTGCTGACACTCACACAGCTCGGCATCTTTAGCAACAATATGCTGAAGAGTCAGCTCCCTTAACTACAACCACTGCAGAGAACTAAGGCTCCATACAAAGAGTGTTTGATCAACTTAAACATTTCTTTACATTTCCCTCAGAAGTTAGGAGGTTTTGCTCTGACTTTTCAAATAGTTTTTATAGAAAATATCCCTCTACTGACTCCTTTATTGTTCATTATGTCTTTAATTCTTAGCATGATGCATTAACACATTCTTAACTCTAAACATCTTTTGAGAAAGTTGCGAAGCCACATTAGAGAAAGCCCCAAATATAGAAGAATGGTATTTTTAGTTGTGTTGACCTAAGAGATGCCCAAGTTGCCAGGGAGACCTTCTGGGGCACTCAGGAGCTCTTTATATGGCTATGGTGACCAGCAGCAGCAGCCTATCAGGCCTGAAGGAACATTCTTATTTTAGTTCTGACTCAGCAGAGCTTTCTCACATAACTGCCAGCTACATTGGGACAGGAAGTCAGTGGGAGCTTTTATTCTTGACTGAACTTAATAGGAGGCCTATACTTCACTGATAAGGAACAGGGAAAACCATGAAATTTTCAGTACAGAAGGACAGAAATAAAACAAGTCAATTCAAGTCAAAGGTCTTTCCTGTTAAGACACATATACCTCTCATATCCAGCTACTTTCTTGACACAGAATATACATCTACACGGTTTTGAACATACTAACCAGAACACAGAGAAACTGAGAACTTTTTTTTGTTTGTTTTGCTAAAGTTGAAATGGTTTTTTAAAATTTTGTGATTTGCAGAGAAAAGCAAGGAATCATCTTAGCTGCCATGACTCAGATTTTTAACAAAAACATAATACAAGATGATGTGAAAAGGAAATAACAAGATCCTAGGAGTCTGATGTTGACCAGTTAGTGAAACTATATTGACAGTCAGTCCAGAGCTGGGCTGAAGCCTCACTAAGATTATTCAAATACCCTTTGTTCCAGACCCTGAAAGCAGGTCACATGGTTACAGAGCACTCTTCTCAAGAGGAATTCTACGAACCTAGCAGTTCTCTTCTGCGAAGTAAAATATTGCTGAACCAATGCTTCCCTACATCTTAGGTTTTTTCGGTTTGGTTTTGTTTTTTAAAGCAGCACTCAAGCTTATCAGTAGAGGGCACTGGAGAGATGCCACAGGGTTTGGTTGCCTGGACTTGCAGAGAGCAGACACAGATAACCAGAGGCACGGCAGAGCAGCATTTGCAACTGTGAGCCGGGCTTCTGTGCCTTAACCAGCAGTATCCATGCTTCTGGCAGTTCTACAAGGCAGATGTGTGTGTCACTTTCCCATGGAGACTCTTACCTAAGCCCTTGAGATAGTGCTATTTTATGGCAGCTTATCCTATTCTGTTGCTATGTCAGCATCTACTGAGGCCTGGCCTGGAGAGATGATGTGAGAAACAGTTGTTTTCTATGAGAGATAGCTAACCTGGCAGGAGCCTTTCGTTCTGAATGAGTAGAGGGCTGGAGTTCAGTCTCCAGCACCCACATGAAGCTCCAGATGCAGGGGATCCATCCAGTGTGCTCTTCTTGCTTCTAGGGGTACTGGACTCACAGGCTATACATCCACACAGGCACATACATGTACAAACATATACGTAAACAAAAACTGAAGAAGAAGAAAGAAGAAGAAGAAGAAGAAGAAGAAGAAGAAGAAGAAGAAGAAGAAGAAGAACAGCAGCAGCAGCTATTCATCTTAAGACATTAAACTTTAAAAATCATGCATTTCCTTTTCTGATTGAACTAAGACAAACAAAGGAAGAAGACTGGTCAGGATCCTGTAGTTGAGGGGTTCTCAGACTTTTGGTCTCCTTACTCAACACTAGCAACTTGTCTCACTCAAAACTTAGGCCAGCCATCTTTACTGCTGAAAACTAGGAAGAGGTGGGAGGAGTGGGTAGCCAAGTAAAGTACAGCCCAGTGAAACTGTCAGCGCGCTCAGCAGGGCACATAAGACAGTGAAACTGTCAGAGCGCTCAGCAGGGCACATAAGACAGTGAAACTGTCAGCGCGCTCAGCAGGGCACATAAGGCAGAGGACACTGAAGAACCTGAGGGCTTCAGTGAGCTCTCTTTGCTTCAGCAGATGAGGAGGCACCACTGCCAGAACGTGCAGTCACCAGGGCAGGGTGGCTGGGAAACCAGCTCCAAGCGCAGGATGGGAAAGGCAAGAAAACAATGCTCTAGACTATTTCTGCTACTTGAGCTTTTATGAAATATGTCACACGTCATCTTCTTTTCTCCCTCCCCACTATCAACCTCTCCCATAGACATAAAAATTAAATCCCACAATGAGCAGGTTGAATTAGCCTGACTCAAAACAGGGCAGTGTCGGAAACGGCAGAATGAAGCCTTGTCATCATACCTGATTTTCTCTCTTGCATACAATTTAGCAGGAAATCCAGCCTGAAACAGGAGAGTGACTCAAGAGTCCTCCTAAGAACTCTGTTCAGCATGCTTCCTTCTGCCCATTCTGGTGTAAGCCCTTGAGGACACTGTTCTTTCCTTCTATTCACGGAACCCGGGCCTCTGTGCCACAGCAGTGGTTACAGCTAGCACCCAGCTCCCACATCAACCATAGCCCTGTAAGAATGGTGTGCAAATGAGAAGCCAGCAAACGGCCGTGGGAGGACTATATGTAGTTCAGGGAGATTACTAATGAATTAGTTATTTTGTAACTGAGCTATGAATACATATACATACATGTGGGTTACATTTGTGTGCACACTTCTTAACATGTAATTACTTAGAGAGTGCAAAAGAAGCTGAGAATGGAACCTCACACCTGTAATCCCACCACCTAGGAGGCAGAAAAGAGGCAGAAGGATTATTGTAGGTTCAAGGCTAGCCTCATCTACGCAGTTGGTTCTAGGCAAGCCATGGCTACATTGCAAGAGCAAGAATTGGTCTTTAAAAAAAAGTGAAATTAAGTTAAGCCTTTTATTAACAGAACTTCTATCAGGAGTCTTAGTTCAAGACAGCAAAAGCACTTAAATAGTCTGTGGCCTACATGGTCCTTTTACTTGAATCTTAAATCAAGCATTAGTCAAAACAATCTCTTTTACAGAAATTCATAGGTAAAAAAGCAAGAATGTAATAAAAACTAAAATGGCACAATGTCAAGTGACTACTACGGGAAAACAGAAAGAGATGTATTAATTAGGGGTTCAGAGTGGTGCTAAAACACTAAGACCCAGTCAGGCATGGTGGCGCACCCTCTTAATCCCAGCACTTGGAGGCAGAGGCAGGTGGATCGCTGTGAGTTCGAGGCCAGCCTGGTCTACAAAGTGAGTGCAGGACAGCCAAGGCTACACAGAGAGACCCTGTTTCAAAAAAAAAAAAAAAACAAAAACAAAACAGCAACAGCAACAAAACAACAACAAAAAACCCAACTAACCAACCAAAAAAACAAACAAAAACATCCCAAAACCAAGAGCAACTTGGGGAGGAAAGAGTTTATTCCTGCTTTCAACTCTCAGGTCAAACTCCATTAGTGAGGGAAATCTGAGCCAAAACTAAAGACAGGAACTTGGAAGCAGAAGCTGAGGCAGGAATGCTGCTTACGAGGTTACTGCAGCACAGTCTGCAGAGCACAGTCTGTTTTCTTATACACCCAGGGCAACTTGCCCAGGGGTAGCACCATCCACAGTGGGCTGGGACCTCCCATATCAATCATTAATCAAGAAAATGCCCCCACAGACCTGCCTATAGGCCAGCTGATGGGGGTTTTTTCTTAACTGAGGTTCCCCAGAATACTTTAGCTTGTATCAGGGTGACAATAAAACCAACCAGGACAGAAGACAAATTTTCAAAGAGATCAGAACCTATCAACAAACCAAATGATGAACCAGTGAGAATGATTAAAATAAAGTAATAACATAGTCAAATGGGAGAGAAAATGCTGTCCCCTCTATAATGATAGATTCCTATATTGGCCATACCAGAAGTCAGTGATTCATGGCTGGAGTTGTAGCTTAGTAACAAAAGAGGCCCTGAATTTGGTCCCCAGAATTACAAAAGAAAAGTAAAGCAAAACAAGTAGACAAGCTTGGCGTGATGGGGGTATAACTGTAACCCTAGCATTCACTAGCACGGTTGAGACAAGAAGAACATGGATTTGAGGCAAACCTAAATAACGAGTTCCAGGCCACTCAGGGCTGTATAGTAACACCCTATCTCAAAAAACAAAAAACAAAGAAATGAAACTCCCCAAACAAACAAGTAAATGGTTTTTTACCCCCTTTAAAAGCAGTAGTCCGGAGACTGGAGAGATGGCTCAGTAGTTAAGAGCATTGTCTGCTCTTCCAGAGGTCCTGAGTTCAATTCCCAGCTACCTCATAGTGGCTCACAATTATCTATAATGAGATCTGGTGCCCTCTTCTGGCCTGCAGGCACACATACAGGCAAAACACGCTATGTGTGTAATGAATAAATCAATAAAATATTTTTTTAAAAAAAGCAATAGTCCAATATGGATGGCCAATACTTACCTAGTATATTAGAGGAAATGACCACATGATTGTTTTCAGAAATACCCTATCCATAAACGTTCTCTGAAATTCAGGAAACCATTCTGCTAATGGAAACAATCTACAAAGATATGAACCACATGTTTTTTATCTCATATGTGGGAGAGTCCAGATTTAAACACACACACACACACACACACACACACACACACACACACACACACACCATGAAATTACAAAGAGGATCTTGAGAGGGAAGGAAAAGTTCGTACAGGAAGGAAACAGAATGAGAAATGGGACTATCTGCGGGAAGGTGGGAACCAGCCAGTGTGTAAGTAAGTGAAAGGGCAGAGGGGGAGGACAAAGTAGAATAAAGCATAATGTCACATATGTATAAAAATACCACAATGAAACCCATTTCTTCATACATGAATTTAAAGTTAAAAAAATGTTTAAAGTTTAAATTTAATTTAAAATTTCTTAAAAGGAAACGTGAAAGAAAACCTATTAAATTACTTAAGAGTTAAGATGCTGGCAGAAGTAAGGGGAAGAAAAATACAAAAGTAATTCAAAAGGGTTTAATTCCCATGTGATAGGCAAGGCTGCTTCCTGGAATGGAGACGGAAGGGAAATTGCCTGGTTATTCTTTATTAATCCAAGGACAAATATAATCAGAAAACAGTATTGTTATTGCTCATGTTGCACTCTGAGTGCTCTTTCACTCAGAAATTGATGCCACTGACTCTATAGGTCCAGATCACCTCCAGGCACAATAAATATAAACATAGGCTTAAATAAACAGACTTTAGCAGGTCAAGTTACCTTCCTTTTGCTTAGTCTTTTCATTTGAATTTAGACAACATGAACCATTATTCAGTGTCATAATTTGATTCCAGAGTTGCATCTACATATGTTCTTTATACTTTCAAAGCAAGGAGGCAGAAAATAAAATCGGGAGGCTTTTCTCCAGCTCTTTTACCATTACCAACCCGACGAAGAAAGCTTTATTAGAACACAGAGAGCCACACCCGTTCTCCTACACTCCTGACCAGTTGCATTTCCATACCAGCAGAGCTGAGAAGTAAGGACAGATGGAATGACCATAAGGCCTAAAATAGGGATCATCGCAACCAAAAAGCAATGGCCAACTTTGAAACTACTGGGCAATTTGTTATTCAATAATCGTAACTAATAATTCTGCTTACACAGCCTCACTATTTATCCCTATGGAGGCACAGTACATTTAATAATTTATCTGTGTCTGTTTTGTTCTGTTATTAGACAATGTATTAAGAGCGCATCCCCAATTCCATGGATGTAGCAGCTTTAATAATGCAGACTGTACCAAAGATGCCTAGTCAAATATATTTTACAGAGTAAATCAGAACACTCATAACCTACAGTAGCTTCCCCCACCCCTGGCAAATGTCTATGAAGAACAAGTAGAAAACACTTAAATTTCAGATAAATCACCCACAGTCAAAACATAAGACTTCAGCTTTCACTTTTATGCTTAAAGGTAAAATTTTAACTTTTAAGATATAATTAAGTCTACTCAGAACTTCCAGGTAACCTATCTTGTTTAAAAAGATGTAGTTATTTGTGTATATCTGTGTTAATGTTATGTGTGCCTGCCTGTACATACCACATACATATGTGGCATCTGGAAGAAGGTGTCCAGTGTTCCCCTCTATCACTCTCTCCCTGCTCCTTTGAGGCGTGTGTGTGTGTGTGTGTGTGTGTGTGTGTGTGTGTATCTGTCTGTCTGTCTGTCTGTCTGTCTCTGAACCCTCTGCTCTTCCTCCACAAGCTGGAAGCCCACCAGTTCACCTGTCTGTGTCTGCCCTGCTCAGAGCTGGGTGACCAGTGCTTGCTATATGGGAGCTGGGATCTGAACTCTGGTCCTCATGATTGTACAGCAAACATCTCCAGCCCTGAAGATAACAAATCTTCCTCTAAAAGCAAGCAAGGTTTACATACATACATAGTCTGCTGGTAAGAGCTCACTGTGAACACAGAGACTGCTGGCTGAAGCCCTGGGTCTAATCCCCAACTGCTCAAAAAATTAGCAGCCTTATGTTTCTCAGTCTTCCCTTTTCCCTTCTTTGTGAAAAAGGAGAAACTTGTTAAACGCTACAGGATTATTGTGAAGATCCAATGAGAAAGCACTTGATCAATCATTAGGAAACAATAAATGGCATGAAAGGCTAAGCAGGTTAAAAAAAAAACCAAAACAGTTACTTAATTTACATTTCTACATATTATTTAATAATTATTTTATGCAGTCATAGGTATTGAACCTAAACCCTCACACATCCAAGGTCCAGACACACAGAGTATAAGTAAGTATATGAAATAAAAACCCAGGGGCCAGGAAAATGTATTTAAAGTCTTGTTGAGGTTAACAACAGAATGGAAAGGCTGACAAAATAAATTTTTGATCATTATAAAAGTTGGTGGAGATGTGAAAACACAAGAAACTTTATATACTACTGGTGTGAATCTGTTCAGAAAATGACTGAGCCATTTTTGAAAAAATAAATATATACTTAAGCAAACAATCTAGCTCCAAAATGAAACAAGGATACATCCAGACAAGAATGTGTACATGAATTTCATTAGGAGCTTTATTTGAAATAGCCAATGACTAGAAATAAATCCAAAGTCAAAGTCAATAAATTAGAGTCTGCTCACAATATAAACTAAAATAATAAAATGAAATTAATTATTGATAGCTGCACCAAGATGAATGCATATCAAAATAACTATGCTGAGTTCAAGAAATCAAAACAAAACACAAATATCGGATGAGAGAGATGATTGAGCAGTTAAGAACACTTGCTGCTCTTGCAGAAGACCTGGGTTCAGTTCCCAGTACCCACACAGCACCTCCCAACTGCGGGTAACACTCAGTGTGTCCTTTTCTAGCCTCTACAGGCACCAGCCATGCATGTGCTGCACAGATAAACATGCAGGCAAAACCCCCATATACATAGATAAAATGTAAAGAACAAAGAATATTAAATTATAAAAACCACAATTTAATCTACTGACAAGAATTGGATTAAAGTTGTCTAGGAATGCAGGAGAGGAGAGGGCGATGGGAAAGAACTGTGAAGAGGTGTGGGGGTGCTGAATATACTATCCGGGTTGTAACTGATGTGTCACTGTACATATATTTAATCAGTACTGCTCAGACTTAGTACTTTACAGAGACTCAATATAATGACTTTTAAAAAACAGTGTAATCCTACCTTCTACTGTATGAGATCACTGTGATGGGCTGAACTACGTCCCCATAAAAACATTATATGTGCTGTACTGTTAACCTTACATTTCATGGAGTAGTGGCAGTTCACCTCTAGACCCGCAGCATTTGGGAGATCTAAGACAGTTGGGGCTACATAATAAAACTTTGTTTTGTGGCAGGAGAGATAGATGGCTCAGAGGTTAAGAGCACTGACTGCTCTTCCAGAGGTCCTGAGTTCAGTTCCCAGCAACCACATGGTGGTTCACAACCATCTGTAATATGATCTGACGCCCTCTTCTGGCCTGCAGTTGTACATTTAGGCAGAGGAATTTATACATAATAAATAAATAAATTTTAAAGAAGACCTTGTTCCAAAAAATTTATAAACAAAAAAATACCCTTCACATATTCACTGTGCTCCTAAATTACAAGAGCGTAATTTCAAATGTGCGTCAGAGTTCTGGCACAGTCCTGATTTCATCTGTGCATAAAGCTAACTGGCAGGTGGCGTAGTGGGTAGGGCGGAAGCATAACTACAGCAAGAGAGGCAAAGATCTGAGGCCATCTCAGCACTAGGCGAGGGAGGGGCCAGCTAAGGATTTCTGTAAAGGGCCAGAGAGGGCCACGCCAATCTGTTATCATGATGCAACTGCCAGTTTAACACAAAACCACCACAAGCAACACATAGAAGGAAGGTATGCCCCAGTAAAACTTCATGTTCAGCTGGGCCTGGTGGCGCACGCCTTTAATCCCAGCACTCGGGAGGCAGAGGCAGGAGGATCTCTGTGAGTTCCAGGTCAGTCTGGACTACAAAGGGAGTTGCAGGACAGCCAGGGCTACACACAGAGGAACCCTGTCTCAAAAACCAAAAAATAACTAACTAGTAAAATAAATAAATAAAAATTGTACTTTGAATTTTAGAGCAGTATTTAATTTAAAGTGAAAGAAAACTGTTTCCCGGCAGCGGCCTTTGCCCTTCCTAGTCCTCGGCAGATCTTCTGTTGGAGCGCACATACATCCCAGAAAAGGAGATGGTAGCAGAAGTTAAAAGTACAAATGGGCTTTGTACAATAGTGAGTTAACATGAAAGATACTTGGTATTTCATGTATTCAAACAAAAACTGCTCGGAGGGAAAATATCTTGATCCTATGCCAGAACACATTCCTGGGATGAAAAGGCTATGTCTTATTTGTCCCTGAACCTTTACTTGGCACACAGTAGGCACTCAATTAAAATCAGATAAATGATGTCTTAAGCTCCTGACGCTGTCACTGGTCTGTATTATTCCCAACAATGCTCGCCTCACAGAGACGGCTGTTCGGACTTTCATAATGGCAAATGATATACACCGTTGCTAGTTATGTTCATCCACATTTAGAAGATCCGAGGTACTGAAACTTGGGGCACCTCACTTCAAATTCATCATTCTCCTGATTCTCCTTAGCCAGGAAAGCCATATTAATAGTAAAATATAGCTAGAGGGGAAATCCCATCTCTCTAAACTGATTTAAAAGTCCATGGGAAAACTGAAAATTATCATTTTTCTGTTTCTCATGCACTGTAAACATGGGAAGTGATTCTCTCAGTATTCGAAGTCAAGAAGAGCAGAAACATAAACCACTGTTGTTACCACTGAGGAACTACATCACCAGAACGGGTAGAAAAAATATCTTTCTTTAATTCATTGGGACAAACAGCATTTAACAATTATTTTTTCATTTAAATTCTAGTTGCTAAAAATTAACTGTTTTGAAGATCACTATAACTATATAAATAAACTATCTCTTAGGTAGCAAGTAATATGTAAGCAATTTTATTCATGGGTACTTTAAGTCTGAAAATAAGTATAAGAGGGTTAGCTTAAAATATTTTACCGATCTTAAGTTTCTAAAACAGAAAATCCTAAAAATCCTCAATGTGAATTTAAAACTGTTTTTTGCTAACTTCATTCTTGAATTCTGAGTGTACAAATCTGGACTCCTGGTATGGCTCATTGGTTAGGAGACCTTATCTAGCATGTGTGGAGGTCTGGGTTGAACTGCCCCTCTCACAGGGAGAGATTAAAACAAACTAAAGCTAGATATAGTAAAAGTATTTTTCCAAATGCTTCTTTTTACCGCAGCTTTCTGTCAGCAGGAAAACAGGAACACTTCCTGTCCCCCGCCCCCAAAAGAAAGAAAATCCAAATCCTCTTTCATAGTAACACAGGGGCTTAATGCTGTAAGGACTTTCAGAACATCAAATCTAAAAGAACGTTTTGGCAGTTACAGCAAACAAACAAACAAACAAACAATATTAGGCTGGTTTTAAATAAATTAACTTTGAAATCCCAAACAACTAATCTTTTGTGAACTTGGTCTCCAGATGTTCGATGCCCTTCACTGCTAAATTACATTAAGTGGTTCCACAGCATTCCCTTGTGACGTCACTTCATAAAGAATCCCAAGAACCCTCCCAGCCCCCACCCTGAGCACCTCAAAGTCAGATTTCTCACAGAAACCTGCTCTGCTAGACCCAAGCTCCTTCTAACCCATAGGGAAAATCAATTCCTTCCAGCTGAAAAGCTACTCTGGAGCCGCATGTAAAGATGCAGCAGCCCCAGGTGAGGAGATGAGCTGGTAAGAGTGTGCAGGCTTGGAAAGAGTGCCACAAAGACGCTCCTACCCAAAGAACTGCATCCGCTAGGCTTCGAATCCCTGCTACAATCCTCAGGAACCTTGACCCTTAGCCAACCCTGACTCTGCACTCACCTCAGCTCAGCTTCCTCAGGGAGCCCACTTACTCTCAGACTATCAGGACGCTCTCGCCTTCTCCTGTAAAGGCAGGACTGTGAAAGCTCCTTAAGTTGTAATGCAGTCATGGTTTTCTCTGCACAGCAATTAAGGATACTTTGGAGCGCTTATGCTAGGCGAGTGTTGCCAGCTCAGAAAGGCAGTGTCCTCTGCGGAAGGACTTCAGCACACCTGACTCTGGGTTAGAAAGCTCCAGGCAAAGCAGGGTAGGCTAGTCGGCTGAAACACCGCTTCCTGTTTCTCTTTGGGACACACCCTCCCCAGCAAGACATGACTTGCCTTATCTCTGGGCCCTGTACCTAGGGGAGGGGGGTCAGTGACCCACATGGCCCACGTGGTGGTCACCAATAAGCAAATTTCTTATGAACAGTGACAGCAAGTCCTTTATAAAATCTCTCCAAGAGTCTTCCAAATTAGAGTTGGAGAAAAAAAATCTCAGCAAAGTAATGCTTAAAGAAGGGTCCTGCCCTATTTTATTTGCCAGGAAATCCATTAACATTTCACAGACAGCTGTCAGTATACAGAAGTGCCTGGTCATCAGGAGCTCTTAGGGACATTTTCTCTTAAAAAAAAAAAAAAAGGCAGAATTCCAAAGGAAGCAGTCCAATTCCTTCCTCTCTCAGCACTCTAAATCCTCCTTAAGAGAAAGGGGTGTCTGGGCCATACCTTCCCTATTAAATAGTACTTTAAAAAAAAAAAGATAAATGGGGGGAAGACTATTTCTCCTTCTAACTTCTGGTAGCTGATTTTCTGATTCTGTGCCAACTCTTTCTGAATAACCCCAACTTACACAGTCACCTCTGCTGGGTAACACTTATCTCGGGTTGTCAGCCTACAAATGCCAATATTTATCTATGTAGTTGATCTTGGAGAAAAGGTGAAGGGGGTCCGACTCACAGAGGACATGGGAAATGCTGTGTCACCTGCTCCAATAATGTGAACAGCACAGCAGGCCGGGCGCCACCCACAAGGCCAAGTAAGTCCCCTTCAGGATGTACACCCAGCACACATACAGGCTGGCTGCTGGCTAGTTCTTAGCCAAAGGCTTGCTTCACGGTTCTAGTAACTTTTCTTTGGGCAATTTGTACCATTCTCTTCCTTTTAGATTCCTCTCAACAGGAAAAGGGATGGAGAGTGAGGTTCACTGGTGAGTGTATGGTTAGCATGTGCAAGGTCTTGGGCTTAATACCAGTACTACCCCAAAAGAGAAAAGATGGGCTGCTATAGCATAATGGAACCACTAGCTTTACTTTTAAAAGAGGTGGGTTGGCTGTTGCTGTTATTGTTTTACTGATGCAATTTGCGGACAAGGAAACAGCATGGTGACTACTGAAAGTTACTTAGACAGGAAACAGAACTGTGTGGGATGGATCCTGTACAAGAGTCTGTGGTTAAAAGGATGTGACAGTAGCAGCAACAACAAAAACACTAGTTCCAAGGCCTGTAACAAGCTATGACAACGGGTGCCCTCTGACTTTTCAAATGGCTGGGCCAACAAGTAGGAATTTTAGTAAATCAATGTTTATGCTGCAATGAAACTGCTACAAAGAGTAAAATTAAATCCTGAACTTTTGCTGAAGGTTCTTTAAACCACTGTCTTCATGAAGCAGATGACGGAGGGAGAGAGGGAGGGAGGGAGGGAGGGAGGGAGGAAGGGAGGGAGGGAGGGAGGGAGGTTTACTTTTCTCCTGCACCCCTGCAGATGAATATTGAGGCTGGCACACTGTAAAGAGTGCTAGGTAAGAACACACAGGCACCAACAGGGACTCCACAGCTTTGAAAGAACATTTCACAAACTTCGGCAAAATATGCTATCGACTAACATGCAGCCTGCAACCAGAATTGGCCCTACAGCACTACCAGATGGGAAGACATCCCCAGCCCAGTGCACAGGAGAGTGGCATGGTACAGTAGAGCACAGCAGATTCTGGATCTTTTAAAAAATGTTGTTGTTGTTGTTGTTGTTGTGGTGTTGTTTCTGGAGACAGAGTCTTACAAGTTGGCTTTACTGACTTGGAACTTGCTACATAGATCAGGCTTGCTTCAAACTCAGAGACCTGCCTGCCTCTGCCTCTCAAATACAGGAATTAAAGATGTGTACTACTCTGCCCAGCCCCCATTTTAGTATTTGAGACAAGGACTCATCTATCTCAGGCAAGCCCTGAACTCCCCAGGTAGCCAAAGATGTCCCTGAATGCCTTACCTCCCCATCTCCACCCTCAAGTGCTGGGATTACAGGTGTGCATCAACTACTCCAAGCTGCCTGCTTTATAAGACGCTGAGTACTCTTGCACGCTAAGCAAGCGTTTTACCAGCCCCGGCCCTTAGACCTGAGCGACATATTCCAGACCCCAGTTCCTTTTTTCCTCTTCAAATACAATTTCCCATAGAAAAAAAACTTACCAACTGTGCCTAAGTTTTCTGTTCAGATATAGTTCAAAGATCTTTAATTTCAAGCAATCATTTGCATATATTTTATAGTATGAGAGGCTTAGACAGTGCTTTTCCTCACATGACTCTAAAGAGAAACGTTTCCACTTCTGTATTCTTAAGATTTTGACTGCCAGTGCAGCCTTGTATTCAGTGCAGGACTCGTACCCTCATTTTTCACATGGCCTCACCACTGTCTAATATTTGTAATTGGAGATTTTGCCTCTCCTTGGACACTTGCAGTAGTGATCACTCCATAAAATTCTTAGCTCTCTCCTATTCCTAGTGTGACAAGGACCAATGGTCTCCACAAGTTGCTGCGGCCAGAGTGTTCCGGCCTGCGTCTGCTCCTGTGCAGCACTGGCTGCACCAGCCTCATCTTAACTTCCCACACCACTCTGTTCTAGCTTACTAATCTCTTGTTAAATCTGCCATGAAATAGCAATCTGCTCTAATTCAGTATCAGCCATCAAAGCTGACAATTTCTTCTGTAACTTGAAAATCCTCACAGAAGTGATTAAATACAAAGTTCTACAAAGTGCTGTGCAAGATCTTTCTCCTCTCAGGCTAACAACTACGCAATAGTTTTCCATCTTCTGGGAGTCAGGGATCTTCGGGGAATCCGATAAGAGTTTGCATTTGAGTATTACATTTTACAACAGCGTTACAAAACTGACATTTTAAAACCCCACAGACAGTTCTTCAGATCTTCCCTGCAGGGTTGTTTCTCCCTCTTCTGAACACCTCCAACTCACTGGGCTGCATACTATTTGGGAAAAGTTCCTCTTGCTTGTTCTAAATTTCTGTCAGCCAGCAATCTTGTGATCTACTCAACCTGATCTTTTTAAATGCAGGTCGATTTCTTATTGACCCTTCTTAAAAACCTCTCCATGGCTGCACTGCTTTATAACAGTATAAACAAACAGAATGAGGTGTGCTGACTGGGGCCAGCAGAGCCTGCCCCTGGCTCCTCGGCTCCTAGCATTCTGGCCTCCAGGCAGCTCCTAGGACGATTAGTCCTCTCACTTCCTGGTCTCTGTGGCTGCAGCCTGTATGTCTAGAAGAGGGGTTCTTGCAGGGTTAGCTCCTACGCAGCCGCTGCATCTTGGACAAGCACAGGAAGCTGCATTAGGGGGAACTATATATGAGAGAACTGTGCTATCTCACCCTCGTTCCTCAGTGAGAGGGGTGACTTCTGTGCAAGCACGATCCAATTTGCCAACCCAACACTGGCTGTTTTCCCCAAGAGCCTTGTCTTCTCTTTACCTGGTCAGCTTGGCTAGCTCTTATCCAGCTAAGAAGCCCCTTTAGTTCCAAAGGTGTTCTAAACCTCACCATTTTAACTCCAGCATTCCTTTTAACCCTAGCCTGTTGTCACCATAACAAAATTACTTCCTATGTACTCTTATAGCAATAAGTAGTAAAACTATCATCTTAATATCACCTGTTCTCTCAAGGACCTGTCCACACAACCCATTTTGTGCGCTTGGTCCCTTAAAAAAAAACCTGAGATTGGAGGGGCATGGCTCAGTGGGTAAAGGCGCTTGACACACTGGTCTGGTGAACCCACCTGACTTCTATACCTGCAATGCATACCACACATTTACACACTAATGAATACAACTTTAAAGTTTGTTATTGGATCTGGCTGTAGTAGCATGTGCTTTTAAGTCTAGTACTTAGAAGGCTGAGACAGCCAGATTTTTGTGAGTTCAACGCCATCCTGGTCTTCATAGCAAGTTCCAAGACAACCAGAGAGCTGTTTCCAACGACAATAACAATGAGTAGTAGTAGTAGTAGTAGTAATAGTAATAATAATAATAATAATAATAATAATAATAATAATAATAATAATAATAATGTGTAATTGGCTTGATTACCTAGAATTTTATTCTGAATTATTTGAGAATTCACCAAGAGACCTTGCTCTTGAGATTATTTAGTAATGTAAATGACATCATGTTGTTGATTATAAGAGACATATTTCTGACTCCAAGTTTTGTGGGTGGGTGGAGTCTTGTCTAGTTAGAGGGTGTCCTCTTCAGTCTCCATGGCCCCTATTACTAGGAGGCTTAGCTCTTGTCCCCTCATATCCTCCCAGAGGCCTATTCTCACTTAGGTCTCCAGTTTGTCACAGAGATGCCCCCAGCCACAGTTTCTCTTTTGTCTGTATGCCTTCTGTCCTCGTGATCCTGCTCTCCCTAGGAATGATCCCAACTGTAATCTTAAAGGCAACAATGTTGAAGTTTTATTTCCTCATCTCAGACATCAGCTTTACTTCTTTTGTACACAGCTTTTACTTTTCTTGAGACAGGGTCTTACTATGTAGCTCTGGCTGGCCTGGATCTTACTGTGTGGAGTAGGCTGGCATTAAATACACCTGCCTTTGGTTCCCACGTGGTAGGATAACAGCGTGCAGCACCACGCCAGGCCGCGGCTTGCTACCTTTTCCATGCCTCATATACAAGTTCATTTTGCTGATAGAAATTTGAGAAAGGATTTTTAGGCTTAAAGATATATTTACTGTTAAAAAATTATATACTAGGGTTAGAGATATGGCTCAGCAGTTAAGAGTACTTGCTGCTCTTATAGACCTAAGTGCAATTCCCAGAACTCATAGTAGGCACTGTGAGATTTCATTTCACATGAAAAGATTATATAGAGATGTGTGTGTATACACGTATACACACACTTACACATAATTCTACCCCCAGAGAGAGAGAGAGAGAGAGATTGTCAGAGAGGGAGAGGGAGGGAGGGAGATTGTCAGAGAGATGACAATAATAGCAGAATCATAGACTATCTAAACCAAGACGTCAGCTTTCAGGTTGATACGGAAAACCCAGAAACCACATGTAGAAGCCTGTCATCATACAAGTAACAAGGTTCAGACAAGGCTCTTGTGAGGTAGGGCTAAAGAGAGAAATATTCTATGAAGAACACAGAAAACAACACACTGTGCCTGTCCAACGCTCACACCGTCACAGGTTAGGCTCTGGTCTCGCCTACAGGCTAAGGGGATGCTGCTATTGAGTATGTGATCATATAAATAGGCCTGCACCTACAAACATTTCAAGTTACAGAAGAGTAGAGTGTTAAGAGAATGTGAGAGTGTGGAGGACAGGAGAGCAGGGACTTTCCCGAGTTAGTGGCAGTGGCTGTGATAACTTTAACCCCGACAAGCCTGATGACATCAGACAGACAAAAAGTAACACCTTTTAGTGTCCTTAACTCTACGAGTGACATGAAGCTGCTGGCAGCTTTGGTTTTAGCATTTCATTATGTAGTATTCATGTATGAGTATTCTCATGTGTGTAGGATCACATGTGTATGCAGATGCATGTGGAGGCCAGAGTTGCACACTGGACTGTGTTCCTTTTACACTGAGGCAGGGTCTTTCACTGGCACCCAGAGCTTGCCAGCTAGCCAGATGGCTGGCGGGATAGTGTTTCTACCACCTGACTGCCGGAATGACAAGGAGGCATTTACAGAGGTGCTGGGAATCTGAATTGCAGTTCTCACGCATAAGCTGCAAATAAATGCTTTACTCACTGAGCCCTTTCCCCATCCCAAAGCTGCTGTTTTAAGTAAGACTGACAACTTCAATGTAGGTGGAAAGCTCCTCTCCTGTGAACAAGGGCAGAGTATGGGGACTCAGGCAGTGACAGTAAGACAGGAAACAGCAGGATAGGGAAGGACAGCAACTAAAGCCAGGATAGCAGCGATAAAAACAGGAAAAAGAAGCTGGGCTTGGTGGCACTCAGGAGGCAGAGACAGGCAGATCACTGTGAGTTTGAGGCCAACCTGGTCTACAAAGTGAGTCCAGGACAGCCAAGGCTATACAGAGAAACCCTGTCTCGAAAAAAAAAAAAAAAAAAACAGAACAAACAAAAAAACAAAAACAGAAAAAAAAGGGTGTGAGGTGCACCAGGAAGCAAAGTGGAGAAGTGAGGTGACAGACTAGGAGGAGCAGAGAGGGAGGCAAGCAGGCTCTGCATTGTTAACATTTTTCTTCACATTCTTTTATCCAAGGAGCAACAAAACAGACCTGATCTTGCCCACTGAAAGGCTAGCATTTAAAGCCTACTTTGAACTAATAAATAGTTTTAAAAGTTCACAAGATTAGCCAGGGGATGTGTCTCTGTTGGTAGACTGCTTGCCTAGCAGGCATGAAATTGTGGGTTCTATCACTGGTGTCACATAAACTGGGTGTGGTGGTGCCCAGCACTGGGGAGGTGGCAGCAGAGGGATCAGAAATTAAGACTCGTCCTTGGTACACAGTGCAGGGACAATCAGCTCCTGTCTCAAAAGGTAAAGTGGGGGCATGGAGACGACTCAGCAGGTTAAACATACCTTGCAAGTGTGAGGGACTGAGTTTGATCCCTAGAGTTCTCTTTCCTTTAATATATCCATCTGTTTTTGAGACCTAGTCTTAACAATCAAATATATTATTAAGTAAATACATAGTAGTTTAAACAAGCCAACAATAGAAGGACATTCTTACGACAAGTGGAGAAATGTGATTACAAACCGCGTGGGCATTAAATAATGCTGAGGAATCTGTTCTTTTTGTCATGAAGGACATCAGTATGTGGTCTTATAATAAAGTGTCCACCTCAGAGACCAACTCTGATGCATACCGAGTTAGTATCAATTGAAAGCAGAATCTGCTCTTAAATATGTTAAGAGAGGAAGAAGAATGTGAAACAAGGAGAGCAACAAAGTAATGAAGTCCAGGCAATGAGAGTGCAGAAGACTCATTTCTTGTTTGTACTAAAATATGTTCCTAATAGCTTTTCCTAATGAGGCCTCTGAGGACGTTAGCGACAAATATCTTGTCTAAGATCATACACAGTACATTCAAGGACATGTTAAATTTCAAAAGGAGGTCTCTTTCAAAAGAGGAGAGGGCGCCAGGCGGTGGTGGTGCACGCCTTTCATCCCAGCACTCAGGAGGCAGAGACAGGTGGATCACCGTGAGTTCGAGGTCAGCCTGGTCTACAAAGTGAGTCTAGGACTGTCAAGGCTACACAGAGAAACCCTGTATCCAAAAACTAAAAACCAAAAATAAAATAAAATAAAAATAAAAGGAGGAGAGAGCATTCTAAGTGGAGGAGTGAGGGGTGCCTCAAGGCTAACAAGCTGATGATCCCTGATAAACTTGCTGATAAACTGGGGAACTCAGAATCCTATTTTGAATCTAGTTTACCTGATTTACATGTTATGTGGAAAAAAGGTGTCTACATGATTTATATGTCATATGGGGGAATGGGGGTGAAGAGTTTGAATTCAGGGTGGGAAGGATTATAAACTTGGAGATAACAGAGTTTGAAGGTCCTTCTCACAGCAGCATAAGCCACAGGGGCAGAAGGAAGAAGACATTCAGAGTGTGTGTGTGTGTTGGGGAGGGAGTAGGGTTTGTGCTTTTTCAGGGAAACATGTTGCTGAAAATAAAGCCATACAATCAAGAATAGCACATATACCTACAGGGTGGTTCCTTTATGTGCTTCTAGCTTTATCATATCTTGAACAAGGCTACTTGAAACCCTTACCGGCTTTCCCTGATCCTCCATTCCTGTCACACCCTGATCCTCCACTCCTGGCAGATGACCCCGTTCCCACCCCCATTATCATCTTCAGAATGTAACCAGCACAACTGCCTTGAGGGCCTATTTTCCACGGTTCTCTTATTTTATGATGACCTCTGTTCTGCTGGAGCTCAGTAAACAACACAAAACCCACCCCGCGCTTAGCTTATATAACAGTCATATTAAAGGCAACGATCATGATGTTAATGTTTTACATAGTATTTGATTTAATCCTGAGTGACATCCTTTTTTATATAAGCAGAAATAAGGCCTACACTGCTATGTGATAGTACCAGAATTGAATGGCATTCAAGAGGCCTTACTTATAACCACAGCACCATGTTGCCTTTCTCAAATTAAGAACTCAATTTTAAAGAACGTAATCTCTTCAATGTGGTAGAAACCAAAGAAAACCATTTCACTACAGCTAGCTTAGGAATGCTGTGACTAGAAGGCTGTCAGAATTCGAGGAGAGGCTGAGCCAGAGTGAGACCCTATCTCAAAAGCCGAAATAAACCAATAAACAGATGCAAATATCCAGTACAGATGTCTTAGACTATGAAGGTTGCAGCTTTTAAGTGCTCTTTCTGCCACCATGTGGCTCCTACAGATATTACAAGCACACAGTTTTCGGAAGGTGAAGGGATACTAGCTTTGTTAATGCTCAGGTCATCACTGCAGGGTAGAAACACAGAGAGCCATCATTTGTTACATAATGAGTTTAAAACACATTTTGGGCTGGAGTGTATCATATAGTGCTTGCTAGGCATAGCAAGGCTAGCACGGAAAACACCACCATCATTCTGTTGGTCTACACATTTCCAAACAATGCTTAATAAAACAGAAAACTTCAATAAGGAGCTCAGTTATTGTAAGAAGCTGAGCAGCGTTGGTGCATGCCTTTAACCTTAGCACTTGGGAGGCAGAAGCAGGCAGATCTGTGTGAGTTTGAGGCCAACCTGTCTATACAGTGAGTTCCAGAACAGCCAGAGCTACAGAGAGGAACCCCTGTCTTAAAAAAAATAAACAAAAGAAGAGAAGAAAAAAGAAAAAAAAATCAATGTAAAATCACTAAAGATTAAGGAAACCACTAAGACTAGCAAGGAAAGAGGAAAAGCCTTGCTTTCAGGCATAACTAAGTAGGTAAATAAGGACCTGTGTATACACTTCAAAACTAAAAAGTAAATAATATGGAAAGAATATAGAAGCTCTGTACATATAATTAGTACTTTAGCATTTCCTCCAAATTTGATACCTTTTTTTTTTTTTTTGAGCCAGGGTCTCACTATGTAGTTCTGGTCTGAAACTCACAATATAGACAAAGCCGGCCTTGAACTCAGAGATCCACCTGCTTCTTCAAACAACTAATTGCTTCTCCCTCATTGTAGCCCAGATGAGCACAGGCTCTGTCTCCTTGGCTCTGCTGTTCTCTATGAGCTATTCTCTATCAGCTGTGCTCCATGCTGTTCCCATTTTGTGGAGCCTTCTCATCGAGGCAGTGGGTGCTCTCCAGGTGACGTTTCCCTCAACTTCAGGCACATTGCCCTTGCATTTGCCCCACCAAATGCTGCTCACTGCTGAGTCATCTCCCTCAGTGTTCCCTAGAGTGTGGCAAACAGCATGTAGACAGGAAACAGCTGCTGAGGAACTCAGGTTCAGGAACTTCACAGAAACATGAGAAGGTGTTTAGTACTGTGAAACTTTTTCTTAGTCATATTTACAGACACACATCAACACATATACACAGAAACTTACAAACAAGGCCCTTGGCTCAGAAAGACACAATCTGCCAGACAAGGAAGTTGATTTCCTATAAAGAAGCCTTGTATTAGTAATTTCTTAAAATGTAGACTATGACTGTCATCGCTTTCTGCTTTGCTTTTTTTCCTGCCCCGGGCCCTTGCCTGCAGGGATTCCCGGCATGCACGGCTGCGCTTCAGCTGCTGACGCTCAGCACGAAGCCTTCCCGATGGTCTAACCTGTTCACACATATCAAAGCCACTCACTCTGTGTAGTGACTACAGTCCTCTAGGCCTGTACTGAGTTGGAGTTTGTCTCAGAGGACAGTCTGACTTCCTTTCTTCCTCGATCATGGGATGTCTCACTTCACTTTTCATGTTTCTGTGGCAGGGATTAGCAAATGTTTGAAAAAAGGCTAGATACTAAATATTTTAAGTGCATCCAGCTACCAGATTGTTTTTCTTTAGCAGATCTTAAATTTGTAATTAAAACACTTGTTAATTAACTGGAATGTTATCTGACAGAATGCTAAGTATCTAGAGACTCCATCTTCAATTCCTCCTGCCAAACACGACACTAATCAAGCTTACACTCTTCCTAGCACATAAAATAGTAACTTCCATTCTATTAATGCTGCAGCAAGCAAAAATGAATAAATAGTATATATATCATAAAATAATTTAAGATAAATGTTGGGGGGGCTGTTTTTGTTTTTTCGAGACAGACTTCACTGTGTAGCCTTGGCTGTCCTGTTCTTGCTTTGTAGACCAGGCTGGCCTCAAACTCACAGTAACCTGCCACCACACTCGGCCAAATATTACTTTTTTAAAAGATTTATTTATTTACTATTATGTATACAGTGCTCTGCTTACACGTACACCTGTAGACCAGAAGAGGGCATCATATCACATTAAAGATGGTTGTGAGCCACCATGTGGTTGCTGGGAATTGAACTCAAGACCTTTGGAAGAGCAGACAGTGCTCTTAACCTCTGAGCCATCTCTGCAGCCGCCCCGCCCCCCAGTACTAATTCTTAAAACTATAAATTCTCACCATTGGTAGTCATATTGTGGCTAGAAATACAGAAACTGAACCATGGTAAAAAGTTACTTTTGAGTAGAAAGAGCTTTCTAAGCCTTTCACCTAGGGAGGGGGCGTTTACTTTAGTCTAGTGTTTGGGGAATGTAAAGTATCTATTTTAGTTTACCATGAACTGATACACTGGCCAGCTGACTAGCTAGAGGAGCCTTGTGGCAGCTACTTAACTATGGAGGACAATCTGTACACTGGCATACCTCTACGAATGCTGCTGAGGTAAAAGGTGAAGGTCAGTGGTGAAACCAGCTGAGCCACCTGGTGAGACTGTGCTTCAAAACAAGACAGTTGCTCAAGTCTCTTGATCTAAAATACATTTAATAAAGTGTGGCAGTGGTCCCATGTAACTCGAATACTCAGGAGGCGGAGAATCAGAAATCTGAGACTACGGGCCTACGTAGTGAAACACTGTTTGATTTATTATTTGAAACAAAGTCTCACTGTGCAGCCTGAGAGTCTGAAACCCTGCCTACCTCTGTGGTGTGTGTCTGGTTAGACTCAAATTTACAAAAAAAAAAAAAAAAAAAAAAAAGAGTTCAAAATTCCTAAGATTTCCAGTATACTGGCTTTCACAGAACAGATACCAATTAGTATGATAATAACAATAACAACAAACTGATAATAAATAATACCTAAGGAACTGCTTAGAAGCTAATCTGCTGGGCTGGAAAGAGGCTCAGCAGTTAAGAACACTAGCTGCTCTTCCAGAGGACCCAGGTTCAATTCCCAGCACCTACATGGCAGCTTATAACAACTGTCTGTAACTCAAGTTCCAGGGGAATCTGACACCTTCATACAGACACACATTCAGGCAAAACACCAATGCACATAAAATAAAATAAAAGTGTATAGGTGAAGATTAAAAGAGCATTTCTTTACATTATGAGCAGAAAACAACAAATAGTATACAAAAGAATTCTTTCAGTAATGTAGTAGAGGAAGTGTTTATGGGTAGGAAAACATAGCCAAGCACATAATCTGCTCAACACTAGAAAACAGCACCCTCTAGTGCCTGTTTGTGAATCTGCTGCTTTTCAACTAACAAGAAATAACATTTACTGGAGAGATGGCTCAGAGGTTAAGAGCACTGTCTGCTCTTCCAGAGGTCCTGAGTTCAATTCCCAGCAACCACATAGTAGCTCACAGACATCTATAATGAGATCTGATGCTCTCTTCTGGCCTGCAGCTGTACATGTAGGCAGAGCACTGTATACAAAATAAATAAATAAACCTTAAAAAAAAATCAAAAAGTTACAAAAAAAAAAAAAAGAAAGAACATTTTAAGTGTTCCATTTAACAGAAAGCCTTATAAAAAAAAGAAAATCAAAGGCAAGTGAGACAGCTCAGCATGTAAAAGATGCATACTTAATGTCAGAATTCATATGTTAGAAAGAGAGAGCTGAAAATTGTTCTCTGACCTCTAAACACTTGCTGTACCATTTATGTGCCCATACACAATAAGTAAGTAAGTAAGTAAATAAGGAAATGTAATGAATAAATTAAGTGCTAGGAAAATGAGGCTAGGAGGATGGCTCAGTAGGAAAAGTGCTTGCTGTTCAAACATTACGATCTGCGTATGGAGCTGGGCAGTGGTCGTTCACCTTTAATCCCATCACTTGGGAGGTGGAGGTAGAGGCAGAGGTGGAGTCCGACTTGGAGGCCAGACTGGACTACAGAGCCAGGACAGTCAGGGCTTGTTACACAGAGAAACCCTGTCTCGAAAAACAAACAGACAGACAAACAACAACAAAGATCTGGTATGGATCCCTAGTAGCCATTGTAAAAGCTGGGTGTGACAGGACAGGTCAAGGAGGAGTTGGGAGACAGACGAGTGCTTGTGGGGTGCTGGCCAGATAGTCTAGTTGAAACAGCAAACTCCAGATTCAGTGAAAGACCCATTCTCAAAAACTGAGGCATATACTTACGGAGGGGAATACCAAATGCTAAGCTCTGGCCTCACCCATTCCACAGGCTCGTATTCCTGCTCCTGTTTGTGTTCTCTCCCTCCCTCTCTCCCTCCCTCCTATGTTATAGAGAAAAGTTTCTATGTATGTTCTTTCTTGGATTTTTCTGTGAAGTTCTATGTCTTTGATTTTAGTTAATTAACTTTATAACCCACCTGGAGTCTCCTCTCCCTCCTCTCCTCCCAGTCTTCCCTGTCCCTTGTTTTTATTTCAAGTGCTTTTTTCTTTAAAAATAAAAACAAAAACAAAAAACCGTTTTGTGTATGTCTTCGTGTTTGCTGCAGGTAAGCACATACACCATGTGCATGACTACAGCCTGCAGACGCTAGAAGAGGGCATTAGAGTCTTTGGCACTCAAGTTACAGACACTTGTGAGCCACCATGTAGGTGTTGGGAACTGAACACAGGTCTTTTGCTAAAGCAATAAGTGCTCTTAACCTCTGAGACAGAAGTCCTGGAGAATTACACAAATTCTGTGGTCACAGATGCCAGCAGAGACTACTATAACCAGAAAGGCCATCAATCACAGCTGGTAAAGAAAAGTACTTCATGATAATACAAAATTTTTATCTACAAATCCAGTTCTACAAAAAACACTAGAGAGAAAACTAAACTGAAGAGTTTAACTACACCCTACAAGACAGAAGGAATCCATCACCCCAGAACAGTACATCAAAAGAGGGTTAAAAAGTCAACAGCATAACAGAAAGTAACAAGAAGCAATAAATGCTGCTGCTCACTGATAGGCAACTCCCAATATTAATAGTTTCAATTTCCCCCAATAAAAAGACATGGGCTAACAGATTGGATCAGAAAACAGGATCCATCTTTCTGCTACTTCCAAGAAACACATCTCTTCATCAAAGAAAGATTAACACTCTAAGGTAAAAATATTGTAAATGGTGTTCCAAAAAATATACCCAACAAGTGTAGCAATTTTTAATATCTGACAAAATAGTTTCAAACAAAAATTAATCAAGCCAGGCGTGGTAGCGCACGCCTTTAATCCTAACACTCGTGAGGCAGAGACAGGCAGATTGCTGTGAGTTTGAGGCCAGCCTGGTCTACAAAGGGAGTCTAGGACAGCCAAGTCTAGATAGCCTGTTTCAAAACACAAAAAAAAACCCAAAACAAAACAAATCCATGAAAAGGATAATGCAATTCAAAACATTTGTGCACCAAGTACAAGAGCGCCCAAGTTAATAAAAGGAACACCACTACAGCAGAAAACACGCATTAAACCTTTATACAGTTATCTAAACATGGAGTTAAATTAAATGGACCTACCAGACATATAGAGAACACTCCATCCAAACACTAAAGAATATGCTTTCTTCCCAGCACCTCATGGAACCTTCTCCAAAATTGACCACAAACTAGGACACAAATCAAGTCTCAACATATACAAGAAAATTGAAATTACATCCTGCATCCTATCTGACCACCATAGATAAAGCTGGATATCAACAAAAACAGAAACAGTAGGAGGTATATAAACTCATGGGCAAGGAACTCACTACTGAATCAAAAGTGACCCAACACAGAAATCAAGAAAGAAATTAAAAACCTTTAATAAATGAATGAAAATATAACATATAGGACACAATAAAGTCAGTTCTGAGGCAAATTCATAGTATCAAGTGCCTCCTTCATATCTAATCTTAGCAACTTATTGCTAATATTAGCAACTTAACAACATACCTGAAAGCTCTAGAACAAAAAGAAGAAACAGCACCCAAAAAGAGTAGGTGGCAAGAAATAATCAAACTCAGGGATGAAATTTAAAAGAAAAAGAAAGAAACAATAACAACAACAGGTAGGTAGTGATGATGCAAACCTTTTATCCCAGCACCTGGGAGGCAGAGGCCAGCCTGGTTTACAGAGTGAGTTCCAGAACAGCCAGAGCTTACACATAGAAATCCTGTCTGTCTATGAATGAGTGAATGAATGAATGAATGAATGAGAGACAGCTCAGAGGTTAAGAGCACTAGCTGTTCTTCTAGAGGTCCTAAGTTCAATTCCCAGCACCCACATGGTGGCTCACAACCATCTATAATAAGATCGGTTTCCTCTTCTGTCTTGCAGGCAGAACACTGTATACATACTAAATACATCTTTTTTTAAAAAGAGAGAGGGGAAACAAACAAACAAAAACAAAATATAAAGACTCAATGAAATAAAAAGTTGGATCTTTGGGAAAAAGGAAGTCCCAAGTAAATATGAAAAGGAGCATATTACAATAGACACAAAGGAAATCCAAAGAATCATAAAGACATACTTTATAAAAATCTGGGTCCATGGGGATGGAGATATAGCTCAATGATTAAGATCCCTGGATGCTTTCCCAGAGGACCCAGGTTCAACTAGCATCCACATAATAGCTCACTACCATCTATTATTATTCCAGTCCTAGGGGATCTGACAACCTCTGTAGCGCTGCATGCATGTGGTACATACATACAGGCAGGCAAAACATACATATAAATAAAAATAAATATATAAAGAAATAATCTGTATTCCACTAAATTAGAAAGCCTAAATGAAACAGATGAATTCCATGATACATACAACCTACTTGATTTAGATAAAATCAAACAAGCTGTTTAAATAGTCCTATGACCAATTATAAAACAGAAGGAGTAAAAGCTGGGAGTGGTGGTGCAAGCCTTTAATCTCAGCACTTGGGAGGCAAAGGCAGGTGGATCCCTGTGAGTTCGAGGCCAGCCTGCTCTACAAAAGGGAGTCCAGAACAGCAAGGACTGTTACACAGAGAAACCCTGTCTCTGGGGGGGTGGGGGGGGGTGGGGGGAGGGAGCAGAAGGAATTAAAGTCTCCCAACCAAAAAACTACAGGGCCAGATGGATTCAGAGGGAATTCTCCCAGACCTCCAAAGGGGGAAAGAGTACCAATACTCCTCAAATTATTCTGCAAAATAGAAACAGAAGGAAAGTTTCCTAATTCTTTCAATGAAGCCACTATTACCCTGATACCTAAACCACACAAAGACCCAACCAAAATAAATAAAAGTATAGACCAATATCCTCTATGAACAGACACAAAAATCCTCACTAATATACTTGAAAACCAAATCAAAGAGCACATCAAAAAGATTATCCATCAGGATCAAGTTAGCTTCATTCCAAGATACAGGGATGGTACAGCATGCATAAATTGATAAAGGTAACTGACCACATAAACAGACTGAAAGACAAAAACTACAAGATCATCTCATTAAATGAAGAAAAAGCCTTTAATAAAATGGAACAACTCTTTAAGATAAAAGTCCCGAAGAGGCTGGGCACAGTGGTGCACACCTATAATCCCAGCATTTGGGAGGCAAAAGCAGACAGATTACTATGAGTTCAAGGCCATCCTGATCTACTAAGTGAGTCCAGGACAGCCAGGGCTACCCAGAGAAACCCTGTCTCAGAGGGGGAAAAAAAAGTCCCAAAGAGACATATCTCAAAACAATTAAGAAAATTTACTGGGAGGCCTGGTTAAATGAGTCTAGCAACAGGCTCAGATTCTGTTAGTTCAGAGCAGTCCTGAGCCTCCGTTCTTCAGAGGTGGGTTCGTCAGTCCCAGGAAATGCTGAAAAGAGTGGGCAGCCAAGCAGACACGGCCATGACCTGGCCAGATGAAGATAAGATTATTTAAAGATGGTTTCTTACTGCTGGTAGAGTTGGTTAAGAAAGATATACTGCCGGTCTGGAAATCTCCTGCCTTATAACGAAGCCGTGACCTGGCCAGAGTAGCCCGTGAAAGATATGAAAGACATATTAGCGGCCTGGAAATCTTCTGCCTCCCCAAAGCTTCCCCCTGAGCTCTCAAGCTCCCTCTCCCCTTTCTCTGCCCTCATGGCTCGCTGGCTGCCTCTTCCCCTTCCCCCGACCCTTACTCCTCCTTCCTTACCCCAATAAACCCATTTTACACCAGATCTTTACATTCTTTGGCATGGGTCCGCCATGGTAGCCCTTCGCCACATTTACATTTCATAACAACCACTGAGTGAATTTGGTGTAATACAGTGGGATTGCGGGGTGGGGTGTCCTTTTATCTGGCAGCCGGCAGGTGGCAGCAGCAGGTGATGAGGTAAGCCATTGCTCGGTCCCTGAGGACAGATCAACAGAATGGCTTGCAGGCTAACAGCTGTGTTGTTCTGGGGTTGTTTTGTGACAACATCTGTAGTATTTAAGAGCACAGATGCACTCATGCTCTGTGTGCTGGGGCTTTAGAGTTATGATCTCCTTCTGATGGACGATTTACCTAACAGTCTAAAGTCACCTTCTTTGTCTCAGATTAGTTTGGATCAAACTATAAGTTTGTAAAATATTAGAACAGACATCTGCTTTCCTTTTCCTGGAAAATCTCCCGTGTGTGTGTGTGTGTGTATGTGTGTGCACACACACACACACATGTACCAACACTACAAAACAACTAAAACAGTAACCCCAAACCCAAACAACAAATATAATTGGAAAAGAGAGAGGTTCAGTGGGACAAACACAAAGCAACAAGAACCACAGGAAGCAGGAAGACGAAAGAAATCCCAACTTTTTTTAAAGTAAGGAGATGGCTGGACCGACTGGAGAACTTATAATACTAGATGAACTCTGGATAGAGACTTGCAAGTGCCATTTACACTACTCAGGTGGAACGCAGTCTGGAAACGTCCATATCCAGGAGTTTGTTCTCATGTCTTTTCTTAGGCAGACAGACAGACGTTCCATCTGAAAACAGCACAGGAGAAACACCTTAGGCAACAACACCACACGTACTTCCAAGGCGGTGGTTCCATCTTGACAGTGAGCAGCAGAGCCAGCACACATACTCTGCTACCCCAAATAGACTTAGATCTAAGAGTCAGCAGTGCGGTTTTCCTGAGGTTGTTACTGGTGGGGGTGATAAAGGGGTTCAGACTTTGCTCTCTATAAATAGTCCTCGGGCGGAAGACTACTGTCTATTTGATATGGTCAAACGCTTTCCTTCTCAGTAGGGGACCTTTCTTCCAGAGCTCCCAAGTTAGGTAAAGCTGCTCCCTTGGTCACAGTGGCTTTAAAGCAGATTCTTTGCTTCTGATGAACTTTTAGGATGACTGTCTTTTTCTTTCAGGTACATATGCTTTCTAATTTGCAGTCACATACCCCATGTTTCAACTTAAAATGTGGTTAATCTGAATTGAGACGTACTGTAGTATAAGATATATAGCAGACTATCTTAATAGTTTTAAAATACTATTGGCCGCATACCTCTGGCATGACATAGTAATAACAGTGTGACACATTGAATTTCACCTACCCTCTTTTTGCATTTTGAACACTGCTGTTAGAAAACGGCATTCGGGCCCACATTACATTTCTACTGGGTTGCATCACTCTAGATCTATAACAAGCACCAATTACTGAATAGATACACACAGCCCAGAAAGAACCCTGAGGACTTAGAAGAGGCACTGAAAACTCAGCTGACCATATTCAAACTCAGGAAAAGGAATCCTCTGATCCTTTCACTTTTTATCATGAAGCAAGCCAGGAGAGGCTGCCTACAGCAGAATTCTGGCCTGGTCTCTTGTTAGCCTGACAAGTTTCTTCACTTGGAAGTCAAATGCTTCATCTATGGTGTGGTCAAAGGAAATCTCCCTCTTACGGTGATAAGGCCTAAAATCACAGGGAAAGCAGCATTCAGCAACAGTGTGTTCTGGATACATACTACTTTGACTTCTATGGATTTGTTTCAGTAGCTAACTTAGTGATCATGGGATCATATTATAGGATTGGATTTCAATCCTTCTTCCTCCTTCTCCATTCAAATTATTTCCAAATAATTCACTCAAAGGCAGGCCTGGGTATACCTCCTAAGCAAACCTATCATCACTCCCACAGTTATCTTATTTATCCACACCACTATCTACCACTTTCTTCCATATATATATATGTGTATATACATATACACATGGGTCCATACACTAGTGAGTAATTAAAAATAACTTGCACATTCTGGCTGCTGGGATGGAGATACGGCTCAGCTGATAAGAGTGCTTTCTTAGCATGTATGAAGTCCTGGGTTCAATGCCCAGCACCACATGGAGTAGGGGCAGTGGCACGTATCTGAAATCCTGGCACTTGAGAGGTAACGGCAGGAAAGTCAGAAGTTAACCCTCGGCTACGTTAACACACCTGAGGCAGCCTGTGCTACATAAAGCCTGCCTCCACAAGGCTGCTGCCCATTTTCTCAAGACCATTACCAAATGCTAATTCCCAAATTTAATCAGGAACTATAGCTCAGTGGTAGAAAAAAATAAAATGAATGGGCCAGGCATGGTGATGCCCACCTTTAATCCCAGCACTCAGGAGGCAGAAGCAGGCAGATCTCTGTGAATTCAAGGCCAGCCTGGTCTACACAGCCAGTTTCAAGACAGCTATAACTGCATAGAGAGACTCTGTCTCAAAAATAAAAAAGACAAGCAAAACAAAACAAAAGAATGGCCTACACTGCTCTTTTAAGCAGTTTTCCAGGTTAATGAATAAAGAAAAATTATTTGACTAGTTGTGAACAGCAAGAACAAAAGATCACTAAATATACAAACTGTACATTTCTCTTTCCAATGATCACAGGCAGAATTTATAGCTGAAAAATTAATAGCATGCTGGGAATGATTGCACATGCCTTTAATTCCAGCACTCAGGAGGCAGAGGCAGGTGCTCTCTGAGTTTGAAGCCAACCTGGTTTACAGAGTGAGTTCTAGGACAGCCAGAACTACACAGAGAAACCCTAATTTGAAAATCAAAATAAACAAACAATTAATATAACACAATTCCAGAAAAGCTTGACTCAAGTCTTTGCTAGTATAACTCTCCACAGGACCTAAAGTGCACGATGCCAACACAGAGGACGCTGCCCTTCCCTCTGTAACCACAGGAACATAAAGCTACTTTCATATGTACTGAATAATTAAATACATACATATCCATAAGAAATATCTAAGCCACTGCTCTCTGCTGAAGGGAGAAGATTTTAAGTAGCACAGTAAAAGGTTACAACTTACCCAAAATCTTTTCTCAGAAATGAAAACCAAACCAAAGCAAAAGAACGACCTCCTTTTTAAGAAAAGTTTTCAGGTTAATAAAAGAAAAATTATTTGACTAGTTATCGTTGCGTCTTTCCTTGAGAATTTAAATAAACACCTTTCGGTTATGCCCTTAAATACTGAGAAAGACAGATAAAACAGAGACCAAATGCAGAAACATAGCAGTACCCTGTATGGTGCTAGTCTGTGGCTCGGGTCCTTCTCTTCTGTCCAGCCTTGTCTCCTCCGGTCCAGTCACTTTACCCACATAAGCCACCTCTGCGAAGCCAGGAGAGACTAGGAGGGTTTCACACGCGGGGTCTCCACACCCCCTCTCTCCTAATGAAGAATAGAGGATCTCTATTCTAGTGCTCTTACTTCAAATCATTTATCAGGACTTGGGCAGCCGCTTCCACGAGAGCAAATTATCTTTAAAGGCTCTCACTTCCTTGATTGTATAGTACTTCCTCATTTGAACTTTGTGTCTATTGCTCTGAACTATACTTAAGCCAATGAAACCAAGTTGAGGCTTTTTCGGCCTGTATTCAGTTAAATCATGTTAACACAGTATGTTACTCAAAAGCTCCACAGTTCTGAAGCAATAAGACAACACCCTAAATGTCATAACTCACATCCTGCTGAGCTGTCTTGCAGACTCATGAAGTCAACCCTGACCCACAGCTTTCTAAACGCCTTTGTAAAGTGAAGGCGACCACTTCACAGCAGTGGTTAGTAACTAATCAGCACAGAAGAAGCTGAATGTTCTGACAGCTCTACCAGCTCCACCTCCAGCCTAGAGACCGGGATGCTGGGCACTGGCTAGCTGAGCAATGCAGATGCCCTACACAAACAACACAGAAGAGGAACAGGCTAGAGCGCTCAGGACTCACAAGCCTCCCTGAGTCACCTCTCTAGACTCCTTGGTGCTAAACTTCCACTGAAGAATAAGGGGATCTTTTGTTGAGGCTGAAGAAGAACAGGAAAATACAGCCTGCCTTCCTCTTGCATTAATGTCCTGACACACTGGGAGTACAGCAAGAAGCCCTTTGGCCTTTACTATAAAGGAGTCATCTGCTGTATCATTCAGCTATAGACCCTGGGTCCCAGGAGTCTTTAGACGAGCAGAACTGGAAGATACGTGGAGGGCTGTCCCTCCCACGGGGAAGAAGAGCTCAGCACCTGGAGAGGTAGAACTCATATCAAGCAAGCGTAGGGAGAGTAAATTCCACAACTCTGGGCGCTGTCAGTATTTCCAGGGAGACACATCAACAGGCTTCATTTTCATGGTGTAAAACTCAAGTATAAATGCTGACTACAAGCCAGGCATGGTGGCACGGTGACACATGCCTTTAATCCCAGCACTCAGGGAGGCAGAGGCAGGCAAATCACTCTGAGTTCAAGGCCAATCTGGTCTACAAAGCAAGTCCAGGACAGCCAAGGTTACACAGAGAAACCCTGTCTGGGGGGGGGGGGGAAGCAGACTACAGAAGGCAGAATGAAGTGAAAAGTAAAAAGCACAGCACCCCACCCCACCCCGCCCCGCCCCGCCCCGCCCCACCCCGCCCCGCCCCGCCCCACCCCGCAGCCACCACTCCAGCTTCCATCAAACAGTGTGTGTCCTGAAGAGACCTCCTCAGCCTCTACATATGTCACCATAGTGTCCTTATCTTTTCCTTCACCATTATAATCCTCAGAGATTTAAACAGCCAGAAACAGCCTTCTATCAACAAACGAACACAGCTTTGAAGTTTCTGCCCCCTACATCCCATTTCTTGTCTCGTTTCTACTACTTGCTCTTACAGCGGGAACCCTCCCTCCCACTTTGCTGGAGCCCACTTCTCCACAGTGGACTCCACAACATGAGCCTGCTGAAAAGGCTCGTGTTGTTCTTTACTTCTCTACCTTGAGCAGAACCAGTCAGTTGTCATCTGGAAGCCAAGTACAATCCCCACTCAGAACTACTTCACCATCCTCACAGTGAATCTTCTCACTGCGTGAAGACGAGAACTAATCCTGAGAGTTAGCTTCTGACCTCCACATGGAACCATGGCATGTGCACACCAACACACACCAACACACACACACACACACACACACACACACACACACACACACACACTTTTCCTTTAAATTTACATGCTTGAGTGTTTTGTTTGCATGGTATGTATGTATGGGTACCATATGCATGCCTGGTGCCTGCAAAGGTCAGGAGAAGGCACTGAAGTCTCTCTCTAGAACTAGAGTTAGAGATGGTTCTAAGTCACACATGGATGCTGGGAATCAAACCCAGGTCCTCTGCCAGAACAACAACTGCTCTAAACCACTGAGCCATCTCCTCAGACCGTAATTTCTCTTCTTTTTTTTTTTCCCCTGAGATCTTCTGGGAGGTTTTTTTTTTCAGTGATCTTCCTCTGCCACCCCTTCACCCTGCCATTATGCCAGTCTTCCCTGCCAGCCTGATTGAGATCAATCCAGATCCTCAGGACTAGACGTCCACTCTCCTTTTCTGAATAATTTACCCAGCAGGAATTTTGTAAATAGGCTTCAGATTCTCTCCTCTCTAAAAATGAATCTATTGGACTCACCCTCTAGTCATCACCACGCCCTCTCTACTCTTTACACAAACTTTCCTAAGAGTAATCCTACTTCATATTTCAACCCACTGCAGTCTAGAAACATCTCTCATTTAAGGGCACAGTCTTACCTTAAAAATCCAATCTATTAGGCATGTTACCATATTCTTGTAATCCCAGAACTGGGGAGAATAAGGCAGGAGGCTGTAGTCTGAACTACATAGTGACCTTGTCTCAAAAAATAAAAACAAAAGCAATTAAGAAGGCCACATACAACAGTGTGTGGCCCTCATCTTACATTTGACTTCCTCTGGGCCAGTCAGTCTCTGGCCCCCTACTCACTCTTCCTCCCTCCCCTCACTTCTTTTCCTTTCTAAGCATGGTATTGATACAGGTTATTGCTATATAACCCAGACTGGCCTCAAACTTGGGATCTTCCAGCCTCCCACCTACTACCCCTGCAGGTGTTCACCATGAGCAATTATGTTCAAATTTGTTTTGAGACAGGGTCTCACTATGCAGCTTTTGTTGGCCTGGAACTCAACATGTATAGCAATTGGCTTTAAACTCTATATAGAGATCTTTCTGCCTCCCAAACACTTGGATTAAAGGCATGGAGCACGCTGCCTGGCCTCGTGTGGCATTTTTAAATGAGGCTTTCCTGGGAATCCCCAATCCCTTCTGGACCTTCCTGATTGCCTTTACATACGGCTACTACCCAGAGGTTGGCCTTGCATCTGTGCCTCTCGAGTCAGATACAGCCTCTCTGATGAGTTCAACATTTTTCCTGGATCAAGTACTTCTGCACAGAACAGGTCCTGGTTGCACACACTTTTAATCCCAGGACTCAGGGGTAAAGGCAGGCAGATCTCTGTGAGTTAGAGGCCAGCCTGGTCCACACAGAGAATTCTGGGCATTCATAATAGAGAAATCTTGTCTTAAAAGAAAAGACAACAAAACAAAAAAATTATATAGTTTCACATTAATAATACCAGTTAGACTTTACTGAATTTCACACTCAAATAGTTCTGCCAAATACTTTTATGTAGGCATCTGTCTTACTTTCTACTGCTGTGAAAAGACTGTGACTAAGACAACTTATAAAAGGAAGCATTATCCCCACGGCAGGAAGCACAGCGGCAGGCAGACAGAGCACCTCCCTTCCCCACGGCAGGGAGCACAGCAGCAGCCGGCAGGCAGACATACAGAGCACCTCCCTTAGTAAACGGGAGTCCTACAAGGTTACAGATAATCATGCTTGACCTGAGCTGGAAATTGTGGAAAGAAGTATCTGTCGGGACAGCCTGTCTCACTTTGACCAGGAACTTCAAGAAGGAGGGACACAAGGGCTACTTGCTGCTACCACTTCCACCCCTCACCCTGCCCCATAAAAGGCCACAGTCCTTTTTTTTACTCTTCAACTTCCTGCTCAAGAGTCTGCCCCTCACTGTGTACACCAATAAACTATCAAAGGTCAGGCTCCTGTCTGTCTTTTTGTCACCTGTCCCTTTACTCTGTCTCGGAAATCTATCACAGGCCTGGCACTGGAGCAGTAGCTGAAAGCTTGTATCTGATCATAAGCACGAGGCAAATGGATCAGGATTTTTGAAACCGCAAAATCCAACCCCAGTGACTCACCTCCTCTAGCAAGGCCACACCTCCTAAGTCTTCCCCGGCTGGGGACCAAGTATTCAAAAACAAGAGGTTATGGGAGCCAAACTCATTCACGCCACCACATTATCCAAACAACTCAATTCTCCTAAAAGATAATTCATGGTCCTGATGCTTAAAATGAGTCATTCACCTCCTTATTATCTGAAGTACAATTCTTTCTTTTAGCATGTCTTCTCTCAAACATGGCATCACTAGCTCTCAGACTTGTCCCTGTCACTCCCTTTGAACTCCTTCCATGGTCCAACCTTCATCATCACTCAGTCTGAGGGCACAGCTTCACAAACGTATTTCCCACTTCCAGACTTGTCCCCTGTGGTTAAATGCAACAGATTCAGCCACAAATGATCTCTTTCTAAGCAACCTGGTGTTATTATCCTGCATAAGTCCTCCCTTGGCTCCTCCACTAAACTAAAGACAAAGCAGAAACAAAACCCACAGTGTTACCTGGCTCTACCTCTCTCCCCAAGACTTCATCTCCAGGTGTACAGGCCCTCATCTCAACGCTCCTGTCTCCACCCTTACTGAAAGAGCTTCTCTCTTCTTCTTCTTCTTGCTAACATCTTAGTTCAGTGTAGCTTGAACATCATGATTTCAGAAAACTGTCCCGCTCCTTCCCAGCCCCGTTCTGCATCTAGACTGGCTCTGGTAATGCTCTTTTTAACTTCCTTGAGGGCAGAAGTAGAATCCTATGTATGTCGCTGTTATACCTATGCCTGGCATATATAATAAATAAAGCTTAGACTGATGTTGTTGCCTCTCCTTGAAGAGGAAAACAAAGCAGAGACAGAAGTTACATGGCTTTAAAGTCACCCAAGGAAAACTCAGCTGCTATACGACGTTCAGTGGCTCACCTAATCTACCTTTCCTCACCTCTCCTGAACGCAGTCTTTTACTCTCCTAGGTAAACACCCTGCCACTGAGGTACATCCCTAGCTTGGATATACTCTACTCTTAGATCCTCATCTGTATAATCCAACAACTTTATCTTAATTGTCCCTGTATCATGTGCATCCTTTACCTGGCTTTCTGCCCTACGTCACCTGAGGAAGTGTTAATTTAATTTGTGACAAGGTAAGACAGTGCAGAGATTCCTCTATCTTGCATTCTTGCTGAGGCCATTTTAAATTTAATTAGGATTTGATCTCCTTGATGGGAAGCCGCATGGAAAAGTATACAACTCGATCTTAAGAACCTGAGGTCAAGATGCCCCAGTTAACTCATCTTAGTAGCTGGTAAACAGCCTGATTGTACAAACCTCCCCATCAGCTAACTACTTATCTTAGTTTCTGTTAAACTGCTTGCTTGCACAAACCCCATCCCCCCTCCCTGCAACTGCTGAATGAAATACCAGGACATGGTTTTTACTTTAAAATGGGCAGGTGAGATGGCTCAGAGAATAAGAGCACTGGCTGCTCTTCCAGAGGTCCTGAGTTCAATTCCCAGCAACCACACGGTGGCTCACAACCATCTATAATGAGATCTGGTGTCTTCTTCTGGCATGCAGGAGTACATGGAGATAAAGCACTCATCTATATAAAACAAATAAATAAATCTAAAAAAAAACAGCAACAACCACCTTGCTCAAAAGTTCAGTACTAGACTTGGGCCCAAATACCTAAGTATAGTCTCAGGCAGTTGGAATAAAAATTTTCAATTAGCTATAGACTGTGTCTGAGTGGTCTTCTCTAGCAGACTCCCCATAACAAGTTTATTATCCCTCAGTTTAAAAGAAAACAAAACACTTAACAATATATCCTAGCCATTATCTTAAAGGATTTGATTTTCTAAATAAACAAAAAAACAAAAAACAAAACAAAACAAAAAAAAACAATAGAATAATGGCCAAATAGTGGAGTGTGTGCTTAGCATACACAAGGCCCTGGGTTGTATCCCCAGTACAAAAATAACAAAGGAGGGAAGGAGGGACATCATCCATAAACACAAGGAGGGGCAGGGGGAGATGGCTCACAGGGTAAAAGTGCTTGCTCTACCAGCATGACAACCTGAGTTTGATCCTCAAAACTCATAGAAGGAAGGAATCAATTACCAAAAACTGCTCTCTGACCCCACTCCATGCTGTGGCACCCATGTGCCTACACACACACACACACACACACACACACACACACACACAGAAAAAAATTAAGAGGTAAAGGCAGAAAGTTTCATACAGAGTTCACTCAGTCAATTTACAATTTCATGGCATTTGGGGTAAAGGTAATTTCCCTGAGACTGTAAAAGAGTACTTTATGATTACATTTAGGTTCTATGCTCAAATGATTATATGGCTTCCTTTTATTCCCCTTTCCTTTCCTGTCTGTCTTTTTGTTTTTAACTACACCAAAAGCCTTAGTCATAACACTCAGTACTTTTGGCCCTATCCTACTTAATGGTTATGGTATCCAAAAGTGCTCCCAAAAGTTCCTGCCTTTCTAAGAAACAGTTCTAGTTCTACTGTAAGAAATAGCAAATATAAATCTTTTCTATCACATACTATAAAACTTGTGTTTAAGATAAATAACTAAAATTCTTTTATCTTTCCTACTTTGTGAGTTTTTTTTTTCCAATGTAACTGTTTTGTTTACTATCTTGGTGTTTTCCCAGCACACCCTCTTGGCCAAGAGTAAAGTTTGCCTTGTCCAGACACTTCAGTTGGAGTGATGGTTTCTTTCTTTGTGACCCAAACATATTTCTAACACCACTGAGACCAGAGGATTTTTAAGGCTATTAAGCTACCTAATGGCAAAATCACTGACCAAAACATCTGAAGGAACACTAGTCAGGGTCCAAATTAACTCATTTAACAAGATAATAGCACTCACCAGTAAGTCACAGCCAAAACATTCAAAACATAATTTAACTTTTGAATTAAGGACATCCCTAGTCAGCTGTGCTGAAGATCTTACTTTGGTTGTTGTTGTTGTTCTAAACCACAAGACAAAAATTGACGGAGGAGATAAGCTTTATTTCAGTCTAAGCTCAGGAAACAGGTGAGGAGAGCATATGCCTCTCAGAAAAGTACTTCTCATTCCAAAGGAGGAAGGAGGTCTCAGGGGCTTTTCTGAGATCATGGGTGGGAAGTCCCCACTTCAGAGATCTTTGTTCTCCCATGAAGTTCCTTTAAGGGCAGAGACTTGCTCTGACTCTTCTGGAGTTTTTCAGCTCCTCCCCTCGCCCCACTGAAATACTAAAGGAAGGGGGTCGGGAGGAAGTTAGAGCACCAAATTATAATTATTAATCTGCAAGTGAATAATGGTGAGGTGTTAGACAGAACTTTGTTTAATTTGTATATTAATGATACAGCATCTTTCTTTATAAATTAATTTTTATTTTCTCTATAATTTTTAGTTTGTTTTGTTACATTTACAAATACTGTCAAATTCCCCAAAAAAGTATCGTAACAGGATACTTCTTCTAGCCCACAACACCTAAGAAATTACCCTGAATCAGGACTCTGCCCTTTATACTGCTAATTCTGGAGACTTTCTGAGTCTAATTAGGTAAGCTACAACTGCCAATACTTACTTGGATCTGAACCTTCTCAATGTGGCAAGAAGAGGCAGCAGCTTGTAAGTAGTACAGTACAGTACAGTACAATAGAGCATAGCATTGTATAGTATAGTAGTACAGTAGTAGGGCAGTATAGTAGGATGCATACTAGACCACAGGCATGAGAGGAGAGAGACAATGCTGGCAGAGATCGGAAAGAAAATGAGAACATGACTGCTCTAAGGTATGGTTGAGGAAAAGTATTTTATTGTAGATATGAGGGAGAAAACAGTCAGAGGCATCTTGTTAGTCATCAGGCACTCCGCCGGCCTGCCCTCAGCTCCAGTAACCATGTAATCATCAGCCAACAAGCATAACCCTTTAAAAAGGTCCCCGCTTTCACTGCTCTCTCCAATGTTCTCTCTCTGTGTCTGCCTGTTCCTTCTCCCCCTTCCCCAATAAATCTCTTGCATGAGATCTGTTGTGTGTTGTGATCTTTGTGGCATACCTTGCCCCCACCACCACCACCAAGTACTTCCACCACTAAATCCTGGCACATCTGGATGAGTCCAGAGCAGAGAGAGAAAGTGGCTGACTGAATATGGTTAGCAGAATAGACTGGACCAAGAGAGGGAAGAAACAGGGGAAGAGCGAGGGAGGAAAAGGGAAAGGGACAAGAAACATGCCAAGAGAGGAACCAAGAGAGCACATGGCTAAAATGGCAGGTTTTTAAAAGAATCAGAACTGTGGGAAGGGAACAAAGCCCCTGAGCTGGAGAGGTTTAGGGTAGGGGGTGAGGGGTAAGAAGAACAGACAGTTTACTGCATGTATTGTCCTTGGCTGGTGCCATAGTTTGAGCAGGACCCCTGGGCCCAGATCTGCCCATCATAATGTTCTTCTTGTAGGTTTCTAGGACCCTCTGGATACTTCTATTTCCCCATTCTCCCATGCTTCTCTCACCTAGAGTCCCAATAGGATGTCCTCCCCTCTGTCCCACTTTCCTGGTAAGTGAAGACTTTCATGGGACATATCCCTTGGGCTAATGTCCAGATATAATTGAGTACATACCCTTTGACTCTTTCTGCTTCTGGGTTAACTCACTCATTATGATCATTTCTAGTTCAATCCATTTGTCCACAAACTTTGGGAATTCCTTGTTTTTAATAGCTGAGTAGTATTCCATAGTGTAAATGTACCACAGTTTTTTTTTATCCATTCTTCTACTGAGGGACACTTTGGCTGTTTCCAGGTTCTGGCTATTATGAATAAGGCTGCAATGAATATGGTTGAGCAAATGTTCTTGTTGTGTGCTGGAGCATCTTCTGGGTATATCCCAAGGAGTGGAATAGCTGAGTCTTGAGGAAGCTATTCCCAGTTTTCTGATATAGCACCAGATAGATTTCCAAAGTGAATCCCTACCCAGATCTAGCCAATGGACAGGACATTCTCCACAGCTGAGTGGAGAGTGGGGTCTAACTTTCACATGAACTCTGGTGTCCCATATCTGACCACATCCCCTGGATGGGGAGGCCTGGTGGCACTCACAGGAAGGATAGCAGGCTACCAAGAAGAGACTTGATACCCTATGAGCATAGACAGGGGGAGGAGGTTCCCTCAGTCACAGTCATAGGAGAGGGGAGTAAGGGGAAAATGGGAGGGAGGGAGGAATGGGAGGATACAAGGGATGGGATAACAATTGAGATGTTTATGAATAAATTAATAAAATTAAAAAAAAAAAGAAGAGCAGAGAGGAGCCACAGGCAATGAGCTTGGCAGCCAGTGCACAGGCTGGTATGTTAACAGGCACCTCCAGTTAGCCATTTGTCCTGAGACTTGGGGGGCCTGACAAGGTCTCTATTGGTAATGGCTCTGAGGGCAGCCTGACTTCCACCGACACTTCATAGCAGAACAGCTGTAATCCAGATGCTCTTGTGTTAAATTACACCAACTCAATACTTGAAACTGAATGAAAGTACTCTCCTAAAAGGTAGCTCTTTGTGGAAGACAGCACTACCTACTTAATAGTTCTAGCTCAAGCTAGAAACATGGGACTCAGCCTTGGGGCCTTAATGTTTCTAACCAATCCCCCAAAGTCCAAGTCTGTCTTCTTCCTTTTAAGTATCTCAGAATCAATCTGCTTCCTCCCATCCCTGCAGAAGGCATTACTGCTGGCACAGCATCTCTTGCTTGGATTAATGCACTGGCTTCCTGGCTTCTAGAGTTCCATCACTGTACCTACTTCACGCCTTCCTAAGCCTGACACACTCTATTTTCTACTTGACACACTGCCTTCTAGGCTGGGCCTCAACTCTATGCATTCTGTTTCAGGTAGCAAACCTTGCTGTCCTGATCACCTAGCAGCCACTTGTTATCCTCTGGTTACATGACTGGTCTAGGTTTAGTCAATGAATGTAACCTAACTTACTCAGATTATTTCTCAACCACTGGATATCTGAGTGGAGAACAAAACTCTGCAGTCAGGGCAAGTTAACTAAAGATAGAAAACTTCCACAATAACTTCAGAAAGTCCAGGAGTTGCCTTGGTTGTTTGCTCTCTCCAAAGAACTTGGTATTCAGCCCTTTCTTTAATTCTGGGAACCGTCACACTCCTCCCCCATGCTCCAAATTCCTCTTTAGCTTATGTTTGCAATAGATTCCTGTTATCTATAACAAGAAAACTTAAGTTGCAGTAAAAACTGTCCTCTGCCCCACTGAGTACTCCCCAGGCTCCCCCTCCCAGATTCCCAGGCCCTAGGGCAGCACCGAAGCAGCTGTGCTGATGATCTCCACATCCTGCTTTCTCTTTCCTCTTGGCCTCCTGCCTTCAGCTCTTCCTCCCTAAACGGCCTCTCTGAATGATTCCCACTCACACTCAGGACTGAGTCTAGTCTTCTTTAGTTTCCCAGAGCCCCTCAGGCTGGACACTCATGCTCCCAAACGATTCCTCATTAATCTAGCCCCAAGTATAAAGTACTACAAGTAGTAAGTCTTATACAATACCAACACCTACACTCATGCCTGACAGATTAGGTTCTCAGTGACTACTTCTCAAAGGAACAAAAAAAAAAAGAAAAGAAAAGAAATCCGGTTCATTCAAATTAGTATTCACAGAAGTGTAAGAAAATTTTAAAACTACATATACTGGTATGTACCACCACCACCACCACCACATAATCCCAACATTGAGAAGCAGCAAGGATCAAGTTCAAAGACACCCTAGTAAAAACAGCAAGTTCCAGGCTGAATTGTCTGACTCAAATTTAAGTAAATAAGAGACAGGGAGATAACGTAGGAAACGCTAGCTGTACAAACACGAGGACCTGAGCTTGATCTCTGATATCCATATAAAGAGAGAGGCATGACAGCGTATGTTTATAATCCAAGCAGTGGGGAGGTGCAGGGGGATCCCTAGGGCTTGCTGCTTAGTCAGTCTAGACTAGTGGGCAAACCCCAGGTCCCAAGGAATACCTTGCTTCAAAGAATAGGGTGTTCTGTATATACCACTCTATACCACACACATACATACATACATACATACATACATACATACACACACACATACATACATACACACATACATACACACATACATACATACATACAAATAATTTAAAAAACAAATATATTGGGAATGTAAAAACTCTAGGCATATGATACTGGCTAATTTCTGGTATTAATCATACTCAAAAAGTGGGTCAGAGGGGAGGACATCCTATTGGGATTTTAGGTGAGAGAAGCATGGGAGAATGAGGAAATAGAAGGATCCAGAGGGTCCTAGAAACCTACAAGAACATTATGATGGGTCCAGGGGTCCTGCTCAAACTATGGCACCAGCCAAGGATAATACAGGCAATAAACTTCGAACACCTACCCAGATCTAGCCAATGGACAGGACATTCTCCACCATTGAGTGGAGAACGGGGACTGACTTTCATGTGAACTCTGATGCCCCATTTCTGACCACGTCCCCTTGATGGGGAGGCCTGGTGGCACTCACAGGAAGGATAGCAGGCTACCAAGAAGAGACTTGATACCCTATGAGCATACACAGGGAGAAGAGGTCCTCCTCAATCACAGACATAGGGGAGGGGAGTAGGAGGAAAGCGGGAGGGAGGGAGGAATGGGAGGATACAAGAGATGGGCTAACAATTGAGATGTAATATGAATAAATTAATAAAATATTTTTTAAAATCATACTCAAGGTCATTTCTCTGTGTTTATGATTCTCTGTGGTTATGAAAAAAATAGCACCAACCTCTATTTTGTGCCTTTCTTTTACATTGCAAAGTATATGCAGTGATGAAAAAACTTTTAAGCACATTTAACAACTAAAAAAAACTATAGCTGGGTGCCACACCTATAATCCCAGCACTCAGGGAGGCAGAGGCAGGTGAATCTCTGTGAGTTTGAGCCAAGCCTGGTCTACAAAGTAAGTCCAGGACAGCCAGGGCTAAACAGAGAAACCTTGTCTCAAACAAAACAAAACATATAAACAAAAAATAGGCAAAAGAACAGAAGAGCAAACAGGGGAGCATAAATACTAACAGGGAACTGATCCAACAGTCCAGGTACGAAGGAATAATAACCTTAGTGTTTATTAAGCAACTAAGTAGGGAGCACCCACCTGGTGTCTGATCATGACAATAATAAAGAAAATGGGGAGGAAGAGGTGGTGCAGAGACAGGGACGGGTCTGGGAGGAATAGCAAAGGGATGAATACAATGAATACACCGCATGAACTTCTCAAAGAAGCAACAAAAACATTATATTAAAAAATGTTCTATTCCACCACTACCTTGAAGGCATGAATAAAATCTGATACCTAGTAGCTCTTGTTCAGTCAAGGTAACACTTTAAAAAGATTAATTCCCTGTCCCCTCCCCCTAAACACAAATCCTGAAGTCTTATCCAGCACGTTTTAATGATTAGGGTAAGCCAAGGGCTGACAGTAAGCTTCTGTCACCCACAGAGAGCAGCCCAGGAAGCAGCAGTCCTCCATGGACTCTGCTTCAGTTCTATCCTCCAGGTTCCATGCTTGGGGGCTCCTCAATGATACTGGACCACATAACCTGTAAGCCAAATAAACCCTTTCCTCCCCCAAGCTGGCCTTGGTCAGTGTTTTATAATGGAGGAGCAAATTAATACAGGCTAGTTAGGACCCCACGATCTAATTGCTTCCCCAAAGCCCCACCTGGAAACACTGTATTGGGAACCATTCTTTCAATTTTGGGGAATATTTCCTATCCTATTTGCTATCCAAACCATAATACTGATTATGACGGCTATTCCCAAAACAAACAAATAAGTAAGACCTGTTAAAGTGATATGATAAAACTAGGTCTTGTTTGTTGGTGGCATAGCTGCAGAAACAAGGAAGTTAGGCTGACTTCTAAAAGAACTCACAGTAGACATGTGTTCTAGAGGTTACAGATACAAAGTAGCTCTGGTTTCCACTCAAAGATCTTGCCCAGTGCTCATTCTTCCTTTTTTTTTTTTTTTTTTTTTAAATTTTTTATTTATTTAACGTATATAACTGCTTTATACCCAGAGGCCAGAAGAGGGCACCAAATCTCATTATGGATGGTTGTGAGCCACCACATGGGTGCTGGGAATTGAACTCAGGTCCTCTGGAAGAGCAGGTGATGCTCTTAACCTCTGAGCCATCCCTCCAGCCCGCTCATACTTCCTTAAACCATGAGCCGCTCTTTAAAAAACGGGTTCCTGGAATAAGAATTTGTAGACAAAATGACTCAGATACTGGTTTTCCAGGATGACTTAGTGACTTGTGTCCTTTTCCTGCCCATATTCCACCCACCCACCCCGATGATAGACAGAGGGTAAGTTCCTCCAAGCTGCACTGTCACCACATCCTTATTTTTTTAATGGTGTTATCATTTCCCTTTTTGGCAACTCCGAGTTCAGCTTCAGCCGTAACATGCCAACATTAATGTTCTTGTGTCAAACATTCTGAATGTGAAGAATGTTACTTTCATAGCTGTGTGCTGAATTAAGTACTGGGCTAACAATGCTGTCTGAAAAAGGCGCAGCATGGTGGTAAATGCAGGTGTGACGCCACAGAATCTGAGTATCTGCAGAGGCCTGTAGGTTTGAATTACAACATGGGCTTCTTCCTACTTCTCCAGATTGCCAAGCTATCTTGAAAATAATCTATCTTGAAAATTCTGTACAGTCAATATGACCCAAAACCTACAAATAAATCTATTTTTAGTTAATCACGTCTGGTCACTGTAAAGACTATGGCTATTGCTCAGGAGAAAACAGACACACAAGATGACACAGAACAAGAATGAGGGGCTATGACATAGAGTTTTAACAAGATACTTCAGCTGTACAAGAAATTTCTGAAATTTGTGGACAATGGATTGAACTAGAAATGATCATAATGAGTGAGTTAATCCAGAAGCAGAGAGACTCATATGGTATATACTCACTTATATCTGGACACTAGCCCAAGGGATATGTCCCATGAAAGTCTTCACTTACCAGGAAAATGGGACAGAGGGGAGGACATCCTATTGGGACTCTAGGTGAGAGAAGCATGGGAGAATGGAGAAAAAGAAGGATCTAGAGAGGCCTAGAAACCTACAAGAAGAACACTATCATGGGCGGATCTGGGCCCTGGGGTTCTGCTCAAACTATGGCACCAACCAAGGACAATACAAACCCTTGGTGCAGTGAGCATCAAACCCCTACCCAGATCTAGCCAATGGACAGGACATTCTCCACAGTTAAGTGGAAAGTGGGGCCGGGCATGGTGGCGCATGCCTTTAATCCCAGCACTCGGGAGGCAGAGGCAGGCAGATCACTGTGAGTTCGAGGCCAGCCTGGTCTACAAAGCGAGTACAGGACAGCCAAGGCTACACAGAGAAACCCTGTCTCAAAAAACAAAACAAAACAAAAAACAAAAAAAAAAGTGGAGAGTGGGGACTGACTTTCACATGAACTCTGGTGCCCCATATGTGACCACATCCCCTGGATGGGGAGGCCTGGTGGCACTCAGAGGAAGGATAGCAGGCTACCAAGAAGAGAACTGATACTCTAGGATCATATTCAGGGAGAGGAGGTCCCCCTCAGTCACAGTCATAGGGGAGGGGAATAGGGTGAAAGTGGGAGGGAGGGAGGAATGGGAGGATACAAGGGATGGGATAACATTTGAGATGTAATATGAATGAATTAATAAAAAATTATAATGCAAAAAAAAAAAAAGAATAGGTGAAAGGGGGAGCTGGAGAGTTGGCTCAGAGGGTAAGAGCACTCACTCACTGGCTGCTCTTCCAGAGGTCCTGAGTTCAGTTCCCAGCACCTCATGGTGGCTCACAACCATCAATAATGAGATGAGATCTGGTGCCCTCTTCTGACATGCAGGTGCACGTGCAAACACAACATTGTATACATAATAAATAAACAAATCTTAAAAAAAAAAAAAAAAAGACCAAAGGGCAGGCGCACTCCAGGAGGCAGAGACAGGTGAATCACTGTGAGTTTCAGTCCAGCCTGGTCTATAAAGTACATCCAGGACAGCCAAGACTACACAGAGAAACCTTGTCTCAAAGCAAAACAAAACAAAACAAAAGATGTAAGAACAGGAGAGCAAACAGGGGAGCAGAAATACTAACAGGGAGCTGACCCAACAGTCCAGGTAGGAAGGGAGAACAACCTTACTGTTTATTAATCAAATAAGTATGGAGCACCCACCTGGTGTCTGATCATGAAAATATAGAATTAGCAACTTCACAGGAAGAGTATCCAGGGGTCCTTCACACCAACTCTTCCTCAGTTCAGTAAAGGAGGAAAGCAAAGGCCTCTAACCAGTACTCCATGGTGGTGGGGGAGTGACTAATCCCTTGGGATAAATACTTATAGAATATAAGTCACTCTCAGATGGTTTTTATGACCTATAAAATCACTTTATAACTGTTTGCACATATGTTTAAGTATTGACTAATTATAAAAAGGTACATACTCTCATACACAGGCAGATACCTACAAACCTCCTGCAAATGCACACTGAAGAAAGAAACTCCACACTCAGTCTATTAACCACACTCAAGGGTAGGCCCATGCCCAGCAGTAGATGGCCAACACAAAATGAACGCAATGGTATTTTTGTAGACTTTCTGTGTGATATTACTTTGATTGAGCATTTTTGTTTTGTTTTGTTTTACTGGTCTTTTGCTTGCATGTTTCAGTTTCTGATTTTGTGTTTTTATTATTTTTCCATGTGTTTCTTGTGATTTTTATTTTATTTATTTATTTTTTGTTTTGTTAGAGAAAAAAGAAGGTATTGAGCTCGGCATGATAGGAGGTGGGGATGGTCTAGGAAGTGTCATGGGAGGGAAACTGTGATAAATTGTACAGAAAATTATTTTCAAGCCAGGTGTGGTGGCACATGCCTTTAATCCCAGCACTTGGGGAGGCAGAAGTAGGTGGATCGCTGTGAGTTCGAAGCCAGCCTGGTCTACAAAGTGAGTCCAGGACAGCCAAGGCTGCACAGAGAAACCCTATCTCAAAAAACCAGTAAGTAAGTAAGTAAATAAATAAATAAAGAAAGAAAGAAAGAAAGAAAGAAAGAAAATTATTTTCAATTAAAAAAAAAAAAAGACTCCACAGTCCATAGCAATCAGGAATATGTCTAATCTTATAAAAGTGTCAGTTGAGGAGAGAAGCTAACAGCATGTTTTAAAATATGACAAAAGAAAATTTTAAATGTAAAGAATGTTATGTGAGTTAATTCTTACTATGCTCTTTTCATAATTATAAAAGTTCCTAGCATCAAAACTATTCAAAACTAATGCTGTAATATATGTGCTTTAATATAAAATGATGTAATATAAAATAAAAGCAATAATTTGAGGAAGTTATTATGATTATGAGACAATTCAAAAGGATTACTTTATTGCCTATCTTAGACAATTAAAATAAATTTAGACTAAGAAATAAGTCAAAAGAAATTTTTGTAGCTGGCATGTGGTAGTTTGCCTGTGAATGGCGCTCCTATGCTCATGTACTTGACTCCCAGCTGGTGCACTGTTTAAGAAGGCCTAGGGGTCTAATTGCATTTTTCTACATGTAGACATCCAGTTAGACCAGCACCATTTGTTGAAGATGCTATCCTTTTTCCATTGAATAGATTTGGCTTCTTTGTCAAAAATCAAGTGACCATATGTGTGTGGATTCATTTCTGGGTCTTTGATTCGATTCCATTGATCCACCGGCCTATTGCTGTGCCAGTACCATGCCATTTTAATTATTGTTGCTCTATAGCCCCTTGTTTGGCCATGTCCCCTTGATGGGGAGGCCCGATGACACTCATAGGAAGGATAGCAGACTACCAAGAAGAGACTTGATACCTATCATCATATTCAAGGGGAGGAGGTCCCCTTCAGTCACAGTCATAGGGAAGGGGAATTGGATGAAAGGGGGAGGGAGGGAGGAATGGGAGGATGTATGGGATGGGATAGCAATTGAGATGTAATATGAATGATTTTATTTTTCAATTAAAAAAAAGTGCATGAGAGAGAAAAAAATACCACTAATTAAAAAAAGAAGAAGAAGAGGAAGAGGAAGAAGAAGAAGAAGAAGAAGAAGAAGAAGAAGAAGAAGAAGAAGAAGAAGAAGAAGAAGAAGACGACGGCAGCCTAGGAGGCACAGGGTGGTTAGAGAAGGTGCGGTATTGGGGTAGGCTTTGCAAGCCTCTTTCTCTCTGCCTACCGCTTGTGGAGCAGGATGTAAGCCGTTAGCTATGCTCTGACAGCATGCCTGCCTTCTATTGCCATTCTCCCTACCACATGGTGATGGACTCATCCTCTGACACTGTAAGCAAGCCCCCAATTAAATGCTGTTTAAATAAGTTGCCTTGGTCATGGTGTCTCTTCACAGGAACAGAACTGTTAGGAGCCAGCCACGATTGTGCCAGCCGCACCCAATAATGGCGCTGGTCTGTGTGCTGCTATCTGTAAACAATTGCCAGTACGCATGCGTTTGCTAGAGCTATCTCTAGTGGCCCCTCCCGTCAGGGGGACTATGCTAATTGTAACTACGCTTGTGTAAGCTGTTGACCTATCTGCATTCATATGTTAATTAGGCATTCTGCCTGAACCTGTGAGGTGTTAACAGGCCGCTTTAGATGGTATTTAAGTTCAAGCTCTAGAGGGGGTTGGGGTCCTTCGCTTCAACTTCAAGGGCGCTCCCAATAAAGCGTGATTGAGAAGGATCCTGGTGTTAAGCGTCTTTCTGCAGGCGGGAGGTCGAGTCACAGAACAGTAACAAAGACATGGGAAAATAGCTCAGTCAGTAAATGTTCACTGTATAAACCTGAGAACCTATGTTTGATACCCAGAACCCACATAAAAATGGCCTGTGCTGAGTGATGGCGGCGTACACCTTTAATCACAGCTGTGAGTTCGAGGCCAGCCTGATCTACAACATGATTCCAGGACAGCCAGGGCTATACTACAGAGAAACTTTGTCTGGAAAAACTAAAATAACAGAACAAAAAACAAAAACAAAAGCAAACAAACAAGCAAAGGCCCAATATGGTGGCACATACTTGGCAGGAGCAGATAAATGGAGCCTTGGGGTTCACTATCCAGCCAGCATAGGCTACTCAGCAAGCCTTAGGCTCAGCAAGACCCTGACTCATAAAGCAGGGTACAGCACAGCTGAAGAACATATAACAAAAAAGGCAGGCATGGTGGCACATGCCTATAATCCCAGCATTCGGGAGGCAGAGGCAGGTGGATCTCTGTGAGTTCAAGGCCAGCCTGGTCTACAAAGCAAGTCCAGGACAGCAAAGGCTACAGAGAGACCCTGTCTCAAAAACAAACAAACCAAACCAAACAAAGAATATATAACAAAAATGAATGGTGAAAAACATTGTACTTTGTTTCTACTGGCAAGAAAATCTCTACAAGTAGCGATTTTCAGAAAAAACTGTCTTCCTATAGTACTAACCAAGAGCTGCCACCAGCCTAACTGTAGGGAGAATTTGGGTTTCTTTAAAAACTCAGTTATATTCTGTGAACATGTTTTTGTTTTAATCCCAGGTGTGGGATATGGGGCTGCTTCAAATTAACCACAGCCACTATGTTTGTCCTGTGCTCTAGGAGGGGCTCGATTTCTGCCAGCTGCAGACAGTTTACCTTCAGAACTCTGGAGGACTCTGGAGAGGATATAATGGGGGAGCCCTGAGAGGGCCTGTGGTGGCTGCTGCTCCTCCTGCTGCTTCAGGCTGCTGTTGCTGCAGTTTGACAAGAAGTTGGAGATACCCTTGACTACAAAATTGGACTTGCCCCAATGAAGCCAATGCCCCTAATCATCAGGAAGCACTCCTTTCCCTCCTACCCTTCTTTCTCTCCTACCTAGCATTGGGGGTAGGAAGAGATTAAGGTGGAATAAGGGTTGGAAGAGAGGTAGAGCTACCAGAACCCAATAAAACAGATAAACAAATAAGCCAACACCTAACCTCTCCAACCTTCTGCACCTCAGTGGCTTAATATGTGGAACTTGGTAAAATGACCGTCAGTTTGCTTGGTTTCAGAATAACCAGGTTTTATTTCATTTTCAAAACAGGGTCTCAATACGTAGGTCTGGCTGTCCTGAACTCACTCTGTAAACCAGGATGGCCTCTAACTCACAGACATTTGCTTACCTCTGCCTCCCAAGTGCTGGGATTAAAGACATGAGCCACTTTGCCAAACTGCAAAAGCCAGTTTAAATATTTTGTTCCCATTACTAAACAGACTTCTGAGGATGCAGTTTAATGCCATAGAAACACATGAAATTTGAAATGTCAAGATCCAGGTTTCCCTTCACCTTGTCAGGCACTGGCTAGTTTGTGAGGAGATAAGAATTTTCTGGTTTCAATTGGTTCATCTGAAAAAAGAAAAGGCAATAGCTTAGTTTTTCTTTAAAAGCTGTGAAGAGTAAATAACATGGTATAGGAGAAGAATCTAATGAAAGAGACCCACATGTTCCTGTGTTCTAAGTTCTCTAACTGGAGGCTGAGCAATTTTCCCCCCAGCTGTGGAAACTATTTTTTCTTTCTTTCTTTTTCACAATTATTTTATTTTATTTTATTTTTTCCAAGATAGGGTTTCTTTGTAGCCCTGGCTGTCCTGGACTTGCTTTGTAGACCAGGCTGGCCTCAAACTCACAGCGATCCACCTGCCCCTGCTTCCCTAGTGCTGTGATTAAAGGCGTGCACCACCACACCTGGCCCACATTTGTTTTATTACACATGCATAAAACAAATTACATATAGCAGGGAGAACCATGTGACAATCATGAGTTCTATAAATGTTACATTCATAGTGGCTTGGCTATTTGTATTTGTCAGACTTGAAGTAAACATCTTTCCTGTCTTGTTGGGTCTAAATTTCTAAATGAAATTCAGTATTTATCTTTTCTCAACTCTATTAACTTAACTCCTTTATCTTAATCTAAAAAGATCTTATCCTCTAACCAACTAAACTTGACTGTAGAACTAAACTATGTGTTCTTCAACACCCCTTAGAGACTTGAGAAGGAATAAGATTTAAATTCCTGAGTGAACCAGCAGTACAGGTTAGCAACTTCCAAAATGAACAAAATGACTGAGACAGTTTACTGCCTGGAAGTCACCCAACACTCTCTGTAACACTGGAGCCTCATCTTCAGCCTTCTGGCCCAATATCTCTGCTAGACTTATTTGCAAGGCAGGAGCTATTGAGGACTTGGCTACCTTGTCTTGGCAGAGTTTGGCCATCGACTCTGCCTGCATCTACGCTGCCCATTTTTAGGCAGAATTCTGTTTGTGGCAGGAACAGGGTCATTTCCCCCAGTGGCTGGTTTGCCACATTTGAAGCCATCTCCATAAGGAGGTTCTTTGATGCTCATCGTCTTTGAGGTAGGCTGAGTACTGTCAGGAGTTAACTTATCTTGTTGTCAAAGAAACTTTAGGATAATAAAAACATCTTTAAATGCCATATTCTGTGTGTCTCTGAGACTTTTGAAGACCTTATTTAACTATTTTACCTCATGTATCTATAGAGTCATATCTATCTGTTAGACTTAGGATATATATTCTTTTGTTAGGATCTGACAGGTATTTGACATGCCCATGTTTTGTATCAATATACTAAATTCTACACTAACGACTTAGACATAACCTTCTTTGTGAGTAACATTAAGGCCTTGCGTTAAGGAAGTTCAACCATCTACCTTTTGTTCTATCCTCCCTCTATATTTCTATATCCCTCTTTCTTTCTTTTCAGCTCCTATCTCCTTACCTACAGATGAAAGATAAAGGAAAAGAAAGACGTCCCTGAGTTCCACTTAGTTTTCTCTCTGTATAAGACCAATAATAACTTAAAACCACCTCCTGATGAAATTAAGCATTTGTAGACCAAGAGAGCAAACAGAAACCTACTCAACCCCCCTCATAGGGAATGGGACGTCATTCTCTTGAGGTTTCTTCACGCTGAATTGGGGCGAATAATACCTTAGAAGGACCCCCCAAAAGGAGGAAATGGTTAAGCAAGCCAGGGACTGCATTTGTGATCCAGTTTCTAAATGTTGAGAGATTCCAGGCTTAATAAGAGATTGAAATGCTGGTCCAAATTGAATCAGAAGCTTTCTACAATGCTGTCCGGGAAGCTGTCCAAATCTGATGGGTAACAGCATCAGAGGCATCTGGGGCTGGAGCAAGGAGGACGTGGGATGTCAGCATCCTAGGCTGAACAATCTTAAACTTGCCTACAGTCCAGAGATTGCTGTAATTCTAACCAACAGGACACACTGAAATTGAGACTCAACGGTTCCATGGCTCTTCCTCATACTATTAACTCTATCGAACCCACAGCAGTAGTTGGATGTGCAAGGGAAGCAGGTCCCCAGAAACTCTGGGAAAGCTGGCTTGGATCTATAGTAGCTACCCTAAACTTGGAATCTCATGTTCCCTAGCAGTTTATGAAAATTATCAGGAGATTTTCAAAGTAAATAATTCTTCCTAAACTGCTATAGCCTTAAACTGTTCTTGCAATGCCTGCTGTCATCATTTTTAACAAAGAACAGGGCCACTTTCTAAAGCCTCCACTTAAGATTCTGTGATCCTGAACCTTGCCTCAGAGAAAGTCTAACCCAGATGGTACTTCTAACAAAGGCTCCTTTATCACGACTCCCTTTAGATCCTGCCAAGTGTGAGGCAGAGTCTTCAGCTGGCTGTTTAACTTTACACAGCAGTGGCCACTGGCCATCTGCAGCCACCACACAGCAACAATTATTTAAGAGCACCAAGCTGGGCAGTGGTGTGCACACCTTTAATCCCAAGCACTTAGGGGGAGGCAGAGGAAGGCAGACTGAGTTTCAGGATAGCCTGGTCTACAGAGAGAGTTCCAGGACAGTCAGGGCTACATAGAGAAACCCTGTCTCAAAAAACTGGAGGGTGTGTGTTTGTGTGTGTGTGTGTGTGCGTGTGTGTAGAATCAAAAGTTAAAGTACTCAAACAACAGAAGAGTACTTTATACAAGAGTATAATTCTGTCATCCAGAAGGACGTGCCTGTCCTGAGTGGGTCTGAAAAGAAAAAAAGTCCTAGATTGTTCTAGAACTAGGAGGTCTACAGAAGGCACAGCATGTTCTCTCTTGATGATGGGCTCATACATAAATTCTAATTCCTTATGGAACTCTCCCTGACACTTTACAGTTCCCAGCAGTGGTTTCTGATGCTGAGATCTGTCTAGATCTTGGTTTCTTTTTTCTCCCCCCCCCCTTTTTTTCTTTAAGACCTTGGTTAACTAGACATGACCATGACATAGAGGTCCTATATGAAGAGTCTTCACTCTACTTCAACCTTCCTCTATGCCTCGTAAGCACGAGGAATTTTTTTTTTCTGCATTTACAGTTAAATTTCAATGGGGTAAATTTGATCAGTACTACATTAATATGATACCTCCCATAGTGAGGTGGCTTGAAAATATCTTGTATATGAGGACCCTCTCAGTCTCTGTTTCTTTCCCTCTCTTCTTTCACTCACTGTGCAGCTCAGAATGGCCTCCAACTTACAGTTCCCCTTCCTTATTCTCTCAGGTGCCTGGATTGCAGTTACATGCCATCTCACTTAGCTACTGATGTGTCTTCTAGTTTTTATCTTACGAACTTGAACAGCCTTACTATTCTGTTTCTTTCAGTCTATACTTTTTCAACTTCACATGGACCACTCCCCTGAAGGCCTACTATAGCTCTATTTTACTGTAAAATTCTCTTCTTCCAACATCCCACCACTATGTCTGTCTGTCTGTCTATGCCCCACTACCAAGACATGGCCTCCTTATGTAATCTTAAATACCTTCAAATTCATTAAAGAGCCCAGGCTGGCCTTGAACTCATGATCTTCCTGCTTCAATTTCTTCAGTGGTAGGATTATAGAAAAGTGCCACAATGCCTGTCTTCTTTGTTGTTTCTCTAGTACCCGTAAAAGCCTACATAAAGGCCAGTGAGAAGACTTAGTGGGTATAGGCACTTGCTGCACAAGCCTGGCAACCTGAGTTTGGTCCTAGAATCCAACTACAAGTGGGAAAAAAACAGAACAACTCGACAAAGCTGTCCTCTGACCTCAAACCAAGAACCATGCTATGCAACTCAGAAGCACATCATGCACACATACACAATAATAACGTTTAAAAATCCTATATGAAAGCTGGATGTGGTAGCACACACCTTTAATCCCAGCACTTGGGACGCAGAGGCAGGTGGATCGCTGTGTCGCTGTGAGTTCGAGGCCAGCCTGGTAACAAAGCGAGTCCAGGACAGCCAAGGCTACACACAGAAAATCTGTCTCAAAAACCAAAAAAATAATAATAATAAAATTCCTATATGATAGATGGGGTACATTCTAGTGAGTAGTAGCTTCTTCAACTAATGATGTGTCTGTGTGTTACATGCTTGGGAATGACCCTGAGCTAAGCACACATCTTCCCACCAAATGACATGCTAAAAGCCCTAGCTTGCCTGTTTAAGGATCAGTCACAAATTAGGTAAAATCCTTATAGTCGACATTTATTGTAGTGGAAATTTTGGTTTCTTTAAAAACTCAGCTATGTTATGTAAATTTTTGTTTTAATCCCAAGTGTGGGTTATGGAGTTGCTTTTAGTTTGTCCACAGCTGGTAACAGCCTCCTGTGGCTTGGAGAGGGGCATGGTCTTTGCCAGCTGCAGTTAGTTTAATTCTGAAGATTTGGAGAGGGTATAAATACCAGACCACAGAGAGAGGAAGGGGCTTCAAGGAGACGGAAGGAGGAAGAAGGCTGCTTATTCGTCCTGCTGTGTGTGCTGTTTGCTGCGGCTGGATATCCTGATGACTGAGACTGATATTTTTCCAAAGAACCCAGAACTAAGTCTGAAGAGGTCTATGTCCTCTCTCCCTTCTAATCTTCTCTCTCTCCTACCTAGGGATGGGGATGGGGGGGGGGGTATTGGAAAGGTATTGAGGTATAGGAACCCCAAATTAGACAGAGTTCAAAGTAGCACCAACCATTTATTATTTTCTACAATCCATTTCTCCTTAGTTAAGAGTGAATATGGAAACCCTGAGGGCTGAGGATAGAGCCCAGAGGTGGATTACACTGGAAAACAAACAAACAAACAAACAAACAAACAAACAAATAGGAGTAATGTTAACGTATCTTATTCATTTAATATTTAATTTAATAAATAGGAAGGGGAAAACCCTGACTTCAGAGACCAAGATTAACACATGTCCAAATAAGGTTAGACAGACTTTCCTGCTCCCAATATGGGAATCTTAAGCCAAGTAAGAAGTACGAAGCACAGCTGGAGCTGACTCAAGAGAGACGACCTCAATAGGTCAACTAAGATCCCAGGTCTTTCTTCTGTCCTGACCTACAGCTTTTCACCAAGTCCCTTTCTTATGTTATGGAAGCCAGGCGTGGTGGTGCACGCCTATAATCCCAGTACTCAGGAGGCAGAGGCAGGCGGATCGCTATGAGTTCAAGTCCAGCCTGGTCTACAAAGCGGGACCAGGACAGCCAAGGCTACACAGAGAAACCCTGTCTCAAAAAACAAAAAAACAAAACAAAACAAAAAGTTATGTTATGGAAAATTGTTTTCTATGGTGTACAACCAGGACAAGAGCTAGTAGATAGTAGAGTGCCAGAGACAGCAAAAGCACATGTGTACCTCCCTGTTCACTACTCTTCTTTAAAAAGAACAGCAGAAGCCTTGCAGCCCAAACCTCATCTTCCAGTATTTCAGTTAAGTGGCTAACACAGGGCAATGACTAAATATAGCATGCCTTAGGGTTACTATTGCTGTCATAAAATACCATAACTAAAGTAATGTCCATGTCACAGTTCATCACTAAGGAAAGTAAGAACAGGAACCCAAGCTCCTGAAGACAGGAGCTGATGCAGAGGCTATGGAGGGGTGCTGCTTACTGGCTTGCTCCCCATGACTTGCTCAGCCTGCTTTCTTATAGAACCTTAGGACCACCAGCCCAGGGATGGCACCACCTACGATAGGCTAGGCACTCCCCCATCAATCACTAATTAAAAAAATATCCTACATTTGACTCTAGCTTGTGTCAAGTTGACATAAAATTAGTCAGCTAGCACACTTCTGAAAACATTAAATCATTCCTTTAGTCCTCTTATGGATAACAAAGGTGCCACTTAAGACACCAAAGAAACATGCTACACAAATTCCATTTGTTTGTTTATTTCGAGACAGAGTCTCACTGTGTAGCCCTAGGTGGCCTGGAACTATGTAGCCTCAAATTCACAGAGATCCTCTTGCATCTGCCTCCCATGTGCTAAGTTAAAGATGTGCATCACCACACTCAGCACAAATCCCACTCTGAAGGAACTGGAAGAATCCACAATAAACATGGCTAGCTCTGCTATACCCAGACAAGCCAAGATTTTGGCCAAGGTAATTCCTTAGCATTTCAAGCACATTCAATACTTTAAAAACAATTATCTTCTTTGAATGCGTAAAGGAAAATGATCTCAAATAGAAGAAAGCGAAAAGGAAAAAACAAAACCAACACCTGGGTTTAACCAAGACGCCAGTCTTTTTGGGGGGGGGCAGGGGGAGGTTCGGGACAGGGTTTCTCTGTGTAGCCTTGGCTATCCTGGACTCGCTTTGTAGACCAGGCTGGCCTCGAACTCACAGCGATCCGCCTACCTCTGCTTTCTGAGTGCCCGGCTCCCTGTTCCAATATTTTCAATGATCTACATGATCTAATAATGAACACAATTTTACAGAGTCATCAAACTCTTCTTACTTTCTTAGGCTAATTTTTTAAAAAAGAAAAACTGGTTCTGGTCCATATTTACCAAGGCTTTGTCAGGGGCAACAGTGGTGGAAACAGAGCCCAGAGCTACCCAAGGACATCCTTTCATCATTTAGAGATTTGGATTCTTTGATTTCACTACAGAAAAGATTTTCAGGACAAGGAAGTATGAAGCTTGAAGATATCTTACTATTAATTTTAAGCACGGAGTTAAGGGGGAAAAGTACTCAGGAAGAAAAGAAAACACCCAAGAGTATGGTGTGGGCATCTCAGGTATCTTTACAGTAGCCAGATATATTGCTTTTGGTGGATTCTGACCTTGTATCTCAAATCTCTGCTAAGGAACTTAAGTGAAATCGAAAGGTGGTTCCTGAGGTATATAGGATTATAGATAATAAGGTAAAACCTGAGTCACAAGGGTTACAGGGGAAGTTAACACTTTTTTTCTATCCCCCCCCACATTCCCCGTGTGTGTGTGTGTGTGTGTGTGTGTGTGTGTGTGTGTAAAACATAAGGCTGTATTTGAAAGTCATATGTCAGGCCTTAAACATGTTTCGTTGCTATTTTAACACGAGCATTGCTTTAACATTAAATATGTCTGTGTAAAAGGAATATTATCTTGGGCGGGGAGATGGTTCCACAGTTAACCACCACAGCTGCTCTGTCAGGGCACCAGGTTCAGTTCCCAGCACCCAGCACTCAGAACCGTCTGTAACTCTAGTCCCAGCAGGTCCCTCTTCTGGCCTCCTTGGCCATCAGGCAGGCATATGTGCCGCTACACACTCAGGCCAAACACCCGTCTACATAAAATAAACAACAAAAAAGCTTTTTTTTTTCAAAGTATATTTATTTATTATGTATACAGTGTTTTGCCTGCATATACAACTGCACTCCAGAAGAGGGCACCAGATCTTATTGTAGATAGTCGTGAGCTACCATGTGGTTGCTGGGATTGAACTCAGGACCTTTGGAGGAACAGTCAGTGCTCTTAACCTCTGAGCCATCTCTCCAGCCCAACAAAAAAGCTTTTAAAGGGAATATCATCTCTACATTGGTAATCTTCAGAGCAAATACTGCTAGTTAGGCTAGAATGTTTTTACTCTGAGAGATAGTCTCTCTGTAGCTCTGGTACCCTGGGACTCACTATTGTAAGACCAGGCTGCCTGCCTCTGCCTCCCATATGCTGACTTTCTTTATTACACTAGAATTCCTACTTCTCAGTTAGTGAGAGGCTCCAATCACATTTCTTTCCTTTCCCCACATCCTCAAACTTGCCCCTAGCTCTCTATCCTGCCTCACCTTTGTGACTTTACCAATGTACCACATCTACACTGCTGAATCAAGACTGCCGTCTCCAGATTCTAAGAAAGACTATACTCTTCACTGGGCCGGTCTACATTATATTATAAAACAAGAATTATGCTGACACCTTCTAAGCCTCCTCCCCCAAACTAAAATATTATAATGCAGGTAGCGACGGGCAAGCTGTGATATTCTAGGCACCATTCCCTCAAAAATCCTCTGAATGAGAAAAACTGAGTGAATATTTGATTTTTTTCCTAAAGCTCTGCATGAGAACAACATGTGTTCAACACAAGCCTGAGGTTAAGTAAGGTTATCCTATAGTTAGAGGCTCTGAGATATGCAAAGAATAAACTGAGCTGGAGAGAAGATATAAATCAGATTGCCCAAGGCCCCCTATTAGTTCATTACAGGCTTAACACCCGCCACGTCTATGATCTGCTTCTGTTTCACAGAACGAGTAGCTACCCAGGGAAGTACTCAGCCACGTGGAGCTAGTCAGCAAGCAAATCTGTGCAGGAGATGTAACAGACACTTAGAAGCTGCTTCTGCTAAAAGGCAGTGACTTCTACCTAAGCTCACCAGTTACAATGCACGCTAAAGCCTGGCATCTCCATTTGTGCCTATTTCTTTTACCCTGCATAGCCTTGATAAACTGTCAAGAACTGTTTGTCTACCTAACTCATCCCATCCTCTGTAAGGCGGAAGGTGCTAAGGTAAGTCACGTGTCAGAAAGCTTCGTATTACTGTGGATTCTAGGAAGAGCAGGGCCACACAGAGCAGAACACTCTCCAAATATAAGCAGTTCTATTGTGATGGGTGAGGCTACGTGCCCTGGAGCTGGAGTAACCATCTTGAACCAGATGGGTTCCCTAACCTTCTTCAGCACACCTTGCAGAACACGAACTGACACAGGATTAGCCAGACACACCTCGACCAGGACTGCTTACCTACACAGCGCTCCAAATTTACTCCATTTAAACTAAAGCCCATGCCATCACCCCACAGATGAACTTGGCCTACTGAACCCTTTTTTATTTCTCTTCCCAATGCTGACTGAAATCTTTCTTTGCTTTTCATCAATAACACATTAATTGGTAAGTTGGGACGGGTGGCTGACACTGCCTTTCTAAGACTGCTGGAGCTTGGCCTGTGCCCTAAAATTCCAGTTACAAAGTCACAATCATGCCTCAACTATCCTCCCTCTCATCACATCCCCACCTCCCTGTCAAAATAACCTGGTCCACTCCACACTACTCAATTTACATTATGGTAAGTGTGCACGGTACAGTCTAACTGTTTTGTGGAGTGAGGATACTAAAACTGTATTCAAGATCTGTAATTGGGCTTGGTAGCTCTCATCTGTAATCTCAGCACTAGGGAGTCTGAGACAGGAGGATCATTTAGAGTTCCAGGCTACATGAGGTCACATAGTAAGTTCCAGGCCAACATGAGCTGCAGAATGAGACCATCTCGAAAAAACAAAAACAAAAGCAAACAAACACTACCAGGATTTACATTAAATCTAACTTTAAAAAACACCTCTTCCTAATGAACTTCATCATTGTTTATCTTAGAATGAATTCAGAATTTTGATTTATTTTTCTTTATATGTATGTTTCTCTCGACGTAAGTACATGTTATGCAGGTGCTCATGGAGGTTGTAAGACGGTGTCAAATGCCCTGGGGTTGGAGTTACAATGACCGGAAGCTGTCAGGCAAGAGTGAGAGAAACTGGATTTGGGTCCTCTGGAAGAGCAAGTGTTCTCTGAGCCATCTATCCAGCCCTAATTCTCAGCCACACTGACAGGGAACAAGAGACAAAGGAGGCTCTTCTACAGTCTATGTCGTAAAGGTACATCTATACGTCAACGTGTAGAAAGGAAATCTGCCTACACAATATTATAAGCAATTGACTACATCACAGCCCTGTTTGCTCCTAAGAATGGCAGACTCACGAGCCTTGGTGTACCCAAAAACCTCTCTACACAGAGACATACTAAGGGGAAGGTGCAGAAGCCAAAGGAGAGAAGCAGCAACAGCACGAATGGCAGAACCAGGGCTGACCACCCGCCCAGAGGGACGAGATGACTTCTGAAATGACTGACTGACTGACTGACTGACTGCTCTGATTCTCTATTACGTGTGCTAGCAGGAGACAGCCTGAGGAAAGCAGATCTTCTGGAATGTTAGTCCTTCAGCTCTCCACACAAAGCAGAGTTGAGGGATTCTGCATTTTGCAATGGCTGGTACAAGCTCTGGTATACCAGTTAAAATTTCAAAGGCAGAATCACACGACTCGTGGTACAGACATGAGTCATAAGGCCACAATTACAGCAAGTCCCACTGATCCCCATCCCATCTCCACCCCCCCCCCACAGCACTGGGGCTACAGGTGGGTGCATGGCCAGCCCACCTTTTTATGTGGTGCTATGGGTGAAAATTCGGGTCTTTGTGCTTGTGCAACAAGTACTTCCCCAACCCCCAACTCCTCAAGACAGGGTTTCTCTGTGTAGCCCTGGCTGTCCTGGAACTCACTCTGTAGATCAGGCTGGCTTTGAACTCATAGAGATCAGCCTGCCTCTGCCTCCGAAGTTCTGGGATTAACGGGGTTAGCCACCATGTCCAGCATTCACATCGTTTCCTAGCATTTTCCATTTTACTCACAGGCCAGCATGCGTTACTTTCCAATACCAAATTCCTCACCCCTAACAGAAGGCACTCTTCAGAGTTCACTATCCAGAGTTTGCTTTTTCTATAGCTTCCACCCTGCTATTAAAAGTCTGCAGGCAGCCAGGCCGTGGTAGCACACGCCTTTAATCCCAGCACTCAGGAGAGGCAGGCAGATCTCTTGAGTTGGAGGCCAGCCTGGTCTACAAAGTGAGTTCCAGGACAGCCATGGCTACACAGAGAAAAGCTGTCTGGAAAAACGAAAAGACTGCAGACGTGGGGCTGCTGAAATGGCCCAGCAGTTAAAAGCACTGGCTGCTCTTCCAGAGGACTCAGATTTGAGTCCCAGTACACGGCAGTTTACAACCAACTGTAATACCCTTTTCCACACTGCAAGGATGTGATACATATGCTTGCATGCACACAAAAAACATCCATACACATAAAAATAAAAGTTGGCACACTCATCAAAGACCCAAAATGTACTTCAACATGAAAGGGAGCAGGGGGCAGGAAAAATATCCAGTCCAGTCCTCGCACTCCACTATGGAAATATCTGACGCTGTCAAATAAAGGAGCTAAATAACATCAGGATGAGGAGACATAAGGTCCCTACTGCTGGAGGCTGGAAAGATGGTCATCAGTTAAGAGCACTGGCTATTCTTGCAGAAAACTCAGCTTCCATTTCCAGTGCCTACATGGTGGCTCACAGCTTCTAAAACTGCAGTTCCAGGGGATCCACTGCTCTCCGTGGGCACTGCTCTCACAGGGTCCACACACATACACACATGCAAGCATAACACCCATACACAAAACTAAGAACAATAAAAGCCCACCAATAGAAAAGGCTTAGCATAAGGGAACGGGTTGTGCGATTCTTGCTTTAAATAGCTTAAGGTTTTAGGAATACAATGAGGCAACAGTTCAGTAGGTAATGTAAATGGGAAACCATAGCTTAGAGTAGCTGTAAAAACTGTAAAGTCAACAGGTGGTTTGATGTGTTTTTCCTGCTATTTTAGTGCAACCCTACTTAAGAATATGAATATTCTTAGATGTGTGGCGCACACGCCTTTAATCCCAGCACTCGGGAGGCAGGTGGATCACTGTGAGTTCGAGGCCAACCTAGTCTACAAAGCAAGTCCAGGACAGTCAAGGCTACACAAAGAAACCCTGTCTCAAAAAACCAGGAAAAAAAAAAAGGAATATGAATATGGTCTGTCCTGTACTTAGGCATATTTGGATGAGTATCTGACAAACAAATGTACATTCCTGAAAACACACTTGCAGAATTAAGCTCTGCTCTTCCATTATGGGCTTCTAAGGTGAAGGAGAAGGAGAAAAAGCTCACTTCCAGTACCCACACTTAACAACATAAAGAACCAAGGAGAGGAGCCAGGAGGCTCACACAAAGGGAAGAGTGCAAATGCTAAAATCAATATAGCACAATTCCAAAATAAATAAATAATCAAACAATTAAGGGCACAATGCTGATGGATCATTTTTCTCTAAGACTGCAGCTCACAGAACAATTAAAGAACTAAGGAAATTCGGGGCTGGGGAACATTCCAGTATTCAAGAGGAGGATGAAAAACTCAAAATCACCCTTGGCTTACATCCTTGGCTACTTTACATTCTTGGTTACTATGACTACATAGTTAAGTTCAAGGCTAGCCTAGGCTAGGAGACTCTAAAAACACAAACAAAAGCTGGGCAAGTTGGCACACACCTTTAATCCCAGCAGAGGCAGGTGGATCTCTGTGAGTTTGAGGCCAGCCTGGTCTACAGAGCGAGTTCCAGGACAGCCAGGGGTTACATGGAGAAGCCCTGTCTCGGGAAAAGAAAGAAAGAAAGAAAGAAAGAAAGAAAGAAAGAAAGAAAGAAAGAAAGAAAGAAAGAAAGAGAGAGAAAGACAGACAGACAGACAGACAGAAAGACAGACAGACAGACACTAAGTGCCACTACAGTTCCCCTCTTCACAACAGCACTGCCCTATAGCTTTAGGATCCATGGTTGTTCTTCAAGTCTTACTTATTAAGTCCTAATAACTAAGCAGAAATCTTGTTTCGAAAACCAAACAATCAAACAAAAAACTCCCCAAGAATAAAAAGTCCACACGTCAACACTCATTCAAGAAATACTTTGGGGCTAGGCGTGGTGGCGCATGCCTTCAGTTCCAGCACTTGGGAGGCAGAGGCATGCTGCTTGCTGTGAGTTCGAAGCCAGCCTGGTCTAAAAAGTGAGTCCAAGGAAAAAAAAAAAAGAAAAAGAAAAAAGAAAGGATAGAAAGAAAATACTTTGGGACCAGGTGAGAAAGGTGCCTCGATGGGTGAGAACACATACTGATTTTTCAGAAGACCCAAGTTCAATTTCTAGCACCTAAGTCAGGCAACTCACAACCACTTGTAACCCCAGACTCGAGGGGGTCCTCTGGCCTCTAGGTCCCTGCACTTACATGCACACACAGACACACATGCCCACGCACATACATATCATTAAAAAGAGAAAAATCGCTGGGCGTGGTGGCGCACGCCTTTAATCCCAGGACGTGGGAGGCAGAGGCAGGTGGATCACTGTGAGTTCAAGGTCAGCCTGGTCTACAAAGTGAGTCTAGGACAGTCAGGGCTACACAGAGAAGCCCTGTCTCGGAAAAACAAAAATAAGAGAAAAAGGAATACTTTGAAGGCAGTGATAGTTTTTCTAAATTCTTTACATACAGGATAAGAATGTTAAATTTCCCTTTAAAGTGAAACAGTATATGCTGGCGGAAACAAATCTGTCAGTTTCTTACAAAGTTAAGCAGGCATGGTGGCGCACGCCTTTAATCCTGGCACTTGGGAGGCAGAGGCAGGCAGATCGATGTAAGTTCCAGGCCAGCCTGGTCTACAAAGTGAGTCCAGGAAAGCCAAGGCTACACAGAGAAACCCTGTCTCAAAAAACCAAAAAGAAGTTAAACACAATATTTCTATACAATCTGTTAAGTTCATACGTGTAGACCTTTATTTCACAGGAAGGGAAAACATATTCATACCAAAACCTGTACATGAACATCCACAGTAACTTTTTCATTTCCTAAAAATGCAAACACCTAAATGCCTTTCAGGTGAAGAGTCCAACAAACTATTGTACATTCATACTATGGTGCATGCAATGCAGACTGTGTAATTCCATTTATCCGAGGTATTCAAGAGTTAAAACTAAAGGAGCTGGAGGAACAAGGAATGGAGAGCTACCTGTTCAACATGTACAAGAGCTTCGGCTTTGTAGATGTCTGATAGCAATGGTATTATACTAATATAGATGTACTTAATGAAAAAAAAAAGAGGGCAGGTGGGGAGCACTCACGGTGGTCACAATCTGTAACCCCAGCACTCAAGAAGCTACACAAACCAGGCGGTGGTGGCGCAGGCCTTTAATCCCAGCAATCAGGGAGGCGGAGGCAGGAGGATCGCTGTGAGTCCCAGGCCAGTCTGGTCTACAAAGCCAGTCCAGGACAGGCAAGTTTACACAGAGAAACCCTGTCTCAAAAAACCAAAAGAGAAAAGAGGAAAAAGCTAGATTGGACAAATTCAATGCCAGCCTAAAAATGAGATTCTACACAGTGGGATTGGGGTGAGAAAGGGATGGGATCAGGGAAGGCCACCAGCCCAGAAACACACTCGAGGGTGCTAGAGCCACACCAATCACAGCCCATTCTCACTCAGGTTACGTGCCGCACAGCCGCTCTTCTTTACAGCTCACATACATTTTCACTTACCTATCATCAATACTCCACACAGCCTTTTCAGGTGAAAAATGTGCATGGTGAATATAGTAATTGTCCATGGTGAGTATAGCGATTGGACAAATTCTTAACTCTTTGATCATCTTTGGTGCTTGGGGGGAGCCGGTGCTAAGTGTGCATAAAGTGCTTCAGTCACATACCAAAGTCATGGGTGTCAAGGAAAAGCACATGCTATGTTAAGCACTGGGCTGAATTAGAAGCCATTTCCTTGAAATACCATTTCTATTGCAAGAATAACAGATAACCATGGTGACTTAAGACATCTGGCACACATTTCCTTGAAACTAAATTTTGAGGACAACAACTGGCGATATTTTGTTGGTAGAGAGAAAAGTCACGGTTTCCACTGAAAGAAAACTGCAACGCTGGAAAATTACTGCATCTTGAGTTTGACAGTTTCCCAGATACTTACGAATTTAATGAAACCGATGGTGATTTTTAACGAAGGTCATTTAGAGACATGAATAAGACGTGTTAGCATCTGGGATCTTCCTTAATGGGGTAAGCCAATACAAACTGTTACAGTAAGTAACAGTTCCATTCAAATACAAGGCAGTCCTAGGAATCTTCATGGAACTGTGAGCTCAGGTTTCAAATCAAAAACTAGCCTTTAAGAAACCATCTTCCGACTTGGAAAAGCTATTAGAATATTAGTCTTCCAGCTGTGCATCTATTTAAGACCAAGTTTCCTTTAAATAGTTCATTCAAAACACATCACAACAGACAATGCAAAAGGAGAACGCAGCTGCTTTTTCTACTAAACCAGACGTAAGAAGGATTTGTAAACTATGTAACAGGCTGTTCATCTTAACTTTTCTGTTCAAGGTATACTATTTTTCATTAAAAGGCGTTATGCATGTCAATATACCATGCATTATTCAACGAATAAACATTTTACAGGTCTGTTTTCATTTCTAATACAACAGTCTGTGCGGTCCTGAGACCCTCTGCTCCATCCTTCCTACTGGTACAATGTGAATTACTACGAGCCAAGCTCTGGGACAGCTTCTGACCTCCCACCCCTAAGCCACACAGGACAGCTCAGCAGGACCACGAAGGCCTCTCCCGCCTCGGGCTTGGGCGGGCGCGTGTCCGGGCCTCTCGCCAGCTGCAGGCCGCGCGGCGGCGGGGAGGCAAAGGTTGCTGCCCGCCCGCCCGTCCGTCCGCCGGCCCGGGAGAGGCTCTGGCAGCGGCGGTCCCAGAGCGCGCGCGCGCGCACGCGCCCGTACCTGTTGGTCATCCCTGCCGCCACGCCCAGCATCTCCGCGGTCCACACCGGGTCCTTCTGTGGCCTCAGTCCCCGCCGCGGCGGCCGCACCTTCTTCCCTCGTTGCAGCGACGAGCCGCCGACTGGAGGGCCGGTCCCACGCAGGAAGGGGGCGGGAAGGGGCGGCCCAGCGGCCTCTAAGCCCGTCGTGGCCCGCAAATGGCGGCGCTGACCACGCCCCGAAGAACCCTGGCCTCGGCTGGTGAGGGGGGGCGGGACTAAGTCCGGCCGGAGCAGGGCTGGGGCGGGGCGAAGCCTCCTGGGGGCGGGGCTAAGGTCGGCGGAGGTGGGGCGGGGTGCTGGGGTGGAGTGTTGGCTGGGTGAGAGAGGGGGCAGGGGGCGGGGCTAAGTGAAGAGGGCGGTGTCTTGGAGGGGGGGAGCGCAGCGGAGACCCTCCAGCATTGGGCGGAAGGGGGTCTTGTCCCCGCCTGTGAATCGTCATAGCTCCCCCTCCCTCCACATAGTTCCACCCCTTCCTCGGCCCCGACCCAAGCCTGATTTCTCCAAGTTTGGCTGTAGGCTCTTCTTCTTAGCCCCAGGCAGGCAGAGAGGCTTATGGGTGTTCTGAGGGTTTCCCCCGGACACTCCCGGAGAGCTACAGCGTTTAACTCACCGGGAACATTTGGGAGGGTGTGACTGCTCAAAAGACGGGCAAGACTACCCTTGGCTAGAGGGTCTGACTCAACTTGGCGATGGGCCACCTGGTTCTGTCTGGAGGAGAGTGTGCCAAAGAGGATGTCCTGCAAGTCTGTCTTCAAGGGTGGAGGTCTCTTCCAGAATGGCCACGTCCAGCCTGAGGGAACTTAGTGTGCTCTTATTAGAAGTTTAACTTTGGCGGGGGTGGGGGTGGGGGGTGGGGAGGGGTGCAGGTCTACAAGATGGCTCAACAACAGTTCAATCCCTGGGGCCCTTAGGGTGAAAGCCATCTCCAACTGTCCGTTGACCTCCAAACACATACACACAATCAATCAATAAATAAATGTAACGAAATAGAATTTAAGATTTTTTGGCTTCCAAAAGAAAAGTCTTGCTGCCATTTTGGGACAGTTGGGTAAAAACTGGCCGCCTTTTGGTTAGTGGCTTTTTGCTTCGTCATAGTTCCACCATCTGTGGAATGTGCTCTCGGAGTGATTCTACTTCTGTGGTTGACCAATGTCTGCCACAAAGAAAGCTTGGAAAAACGGGGTTGTTCTAGAAAATGGGATTGAATTGCTCAACTCGACAGTATTTTAGGATAAAGAAATGATGTTTCAGTGACTATTTTACTTTTGTTCTGGCTGTCAACAATCAGCTTTTTTTTTTTTAAGATTTATTTATTTATTATGTATACAATGCACATCAGATCACATTATAGATGGTTGTGAGCCACCATGTGGTTGCTGGGAGTTGAACTCATGACCTCTGGAAGAGCAGTCAGTGCTCTTAACCGCTGAGCCATCTCTCCAGCCCAACAATCAGCTTTTTAAAACAAGATTTAATATCTGGAAGTTTTTCGCGTGTGTGCATAAGCACTCAGACATACAAAGTACATGCAAATTTTTTGTTTACGTTGGTTTGTTTTTTGTTTTGAGACAGTGTTTCTCTGTGTATCCTGAAACTCACTCTGCAGCCCAGGCTGGCCTTGAACTCAAGAGATTCACCTGCCTCTGCCTCCTGAGTGCTGGAATTAAAGGTATGCGCCACCCATCGCCTGGCACATGCAAAATTTCTCAAAAATATTATGTATATGAGTACATCCATGTATGTCTGTGAGCCACCTTAGAGGGCAGTCTTGGATTCCCTGGAACTGGGGTTCAGATGGTTCTGGGCTGCCATTGGGTGCTGGGAGCTAAATTGGAATTCTCTCCAAGGGCAGCCAGCATGCTTCTTTGCTGAGCTATTTCTCCAGCCCCACAAAGGACTATCATATAGAGTGTATTCAAAATATAGTTAAAAATACATTTTTCTGAGCCAGGTACAGTGGCCCACGCCTTTAATCCCAGCACTCAGAAGGTAGAGGCAGGTGAATCTCTTGAGAGTTCAAGGTCAGTCTGGTCTACAAAGTGAATTCCGGGATAGTGAAAGCTACATAGACCCTGTCTCCAACAAACAAAATAAAAACAAAGAAAAAAATTTTCTTGTTTTCCATCTCATTCTGTCTCCACCAGATAAATATGTAATAAGAGAACAAGGGAAAACTCTTTCCATTAAATAATTCTTGTATCTTCAGCACTGAGTTTTATCATATTTTTATCCCTTTTTATAATAATAGGGGGAAAATTCACTATGTAGTGGGCAGCATTATGGATTAGTTCAGAGTGAAATCTTGGACTCTAAATATCCTAGGTTCAAATTCACACTGAAGAAGCCAAGAGAATCTGTAATTTGCTCTGCCTACAAGCTGGATGTCTCAGCCATCCAAATCTGGTGCCTAAGGCCTGGAACATTCCTGGAGAGTTGCTTGTTTTCAGTCTACATTGGAAGCCCAAAAAAGTTAGTTCAAGTATCAGCAAAGTAATAAACAGGATAGATGAACTTGTCACTAGAGTGAGGGCATACAGGCAAAAGCAAAGTTACATCGTTGTGACTTTGAGTCCAGAACAGCCATGGTTACACAAATAAACCTTGTCTCAAAAATAAAAAACAAAAGTCTGATTTAAAAAAAAATCCTTCAAGCACTTGGAAGGCAGAGGCAGGAGTATCACTGTGAGTTTGAGACCAGCCTGGTCTACAAAGCAAGTCCAGGATACTCAAGGCTACACAGAGAAACCCTGTCCTGGGGGGGGGGGGGACCTTCACAGGATTGCCCAATGCGTTATATTTTAGTTGATTCCAGACTCGGTGAAGTTGATGACCAAGTTCAGCCCACCATCACATTCTCTGAACACCAAGGATGTTTACAACCCTGAGAAAGGAACCCAGGGCTTCACGTACAGAAAACAAGGACTGGGCAGGCACCGTGGTGTTCTCCTGAAATCTCTGTGAGTTCGAGGCCAGATTGGTCTACAAAGCGAGTCCAGGACAGCCAAGGATACACAGAGAAACCCCATCTCAAACAAACAAACATAAATAAAATAAAACAAAAAACAAACAAGCAAAAAAACATATTAAGAAAAGATAGAAAGAAAGCAAGGACTATACCATTGAGCTACACACCCAGTCCCGTATTTCTCATGTGGTTAAGAAAAAAGCTTGGAAGCCGGGCGTGGTGGCGGTGGAGCAGAGGCAGGCGGATCACTGTGAGTTCGAGGCCAGCCTGGTCTACAAAGTGAGTCTAGGACAGCCAAGGCAACACAGAGAAACCCTGTTTCAAAAAACCAAAAAAAAAAAAAAAAAAAAAAAAAAAAAGCTTGGACTGGGGTAAGATGTTTCTGGGAATAGGACAGTTAAGCATTCCTAAAATTCCACTCCACTGAGCTGTGCATGAAGAATCCCAGTGCTCCTACATTATCACATATGAGATCAGTGACGTTCATCGGAACCCAGTCTGACTTCATTTCTAAGTATTTATTTGAATACAATATTTCATTCACAATATGTACCAAAAAAAAAAAAAAAAAAAAAAAGGCATTGGAGAAATAGCTCAGCAATAAACCCGGAGGGTAGACTGTTGGGAATGGCGGTGGGACGGGACCTTGTTGGAGTGGATGTGGTCTTGCTGGACAAGAGGTGTAACTGGAAGTGGGCTTTAGGTTTTCAATAGCCCGGGGCAGGCCCAGTCTCATTGTCTCTGCCTGTTGCTTGCTGCCTGCTGATCAGGAAATAAAACTCTCAGCAACTGCTCCAACACCAATGCTTCCCACCAGGATGACAACAGGCTAACTCTCTGACACTGTATACCAGACCCCAATTAAATGCTTTTATAGAAGTTGCCTTGGTCATGGTGTCTCTTCAGAGGAGTAGAGTAGCAACTAAGTGAATTACAATATTATGGAAGACTTTCATTGTTATCCTGAGGTATGGAGTTCTTATAGCCACTATTTATTTTGTCTTGGTTTTTCAAGACAGTGTTTCTCTGTGTGGCCTTGGCTGTCCTGGACTCACTTTGTAGACCAGGCTGGCCTCGAACTCACAGGGACCCACTTGTTTCTCTTCCCTGAGTGCTGGGATTCAAGGCGTGTGCTACCATGGATGGCTTAACGACTATCTTTTAAAGGTAGGCTTTCACCATGTAACTATGGCTGACCTGGAACTTGCTACATAGAACATACTGGCCTTGTTCCAGTTGTCAAGTGCTGGGATTAAAGGGTAATGTGTCACAACACCCAACTTCATAAGCACTTTTTATTATAAGTAATCTCATGAATTTTGAACACAGAGATTAGCTAGCCTTTAGTCTAAATGCCTAGTCTAACAGGTTTTTTTTTTGGGTGTGTGTGTTTTTGTTTGTTTGTTTTCTGTTTTTAAGATGTACATTATGTTTATCTGTGCCCATTAGGAAGTTGGGGGACTTTCTTCAAGTAGCACTCTTGAGAATAGTTTCTTTTCCAGCAGTACTTCGCAAAATTATTTCAAGTCTTCTGTTATCCACTAATTCAAGACAAGCATGCTGGGGCAGGTTACTACTTGACACTGTTTATCTGGAGGACAGACAGGCGCCATGTTTCACGTATTTCTCATAGGCCTCTTCACTCTGCTGCATCTAGCTCTGAAGGGTCACTGAGGGTCATCTTGATCAGCTGCCCATCTCCCTAGCGGGATTTGCTGATGAAGCAAGAACTTCATCAACTTCAGCTAGTTCTCCCGATGGAGGAGAGTTCCCCGGCAGCCTTCATGCTCTCGGAAACACTACACTCACCTTCAGGCAGACTACAGGAAACAACACCTCCCAAAGCTTGCCATGAAAAATTGCTGTTTCCCACAGTTCGGTACTACTGTCTGTTGTTCTCTGCTCCTTCCTCCTTGAGGTCTGCTATACTGATCTTAAATACCATCAAATATATCTAATGTAAGCCCCCTTTGAAATTACTCAGAAAAATTCTGAATCCTACTTTGGTTATGATGGGAGGAATAGAAACCCTGCTTTTGCGGACCAGCCAGACATGTGAAGGAAATTACGGCTGCACCTGCCCACATTGGCAAGTGTATTCTCACCAAAGAGAGCTTGTACACACTTAACAGTAATGTGAACACAAGACTAGTTTAGTCACTGTTTCCCAGGTTGATAAATTTTCTCTTTTTTCATATGAATAATGAAAATCTTTTTCGAGGCTAGCAAGATGGCTTAGCAGGTAAACAGCCTTAGTTTGAATTGGTATCCACACAGTTGATAGAACCAATTTTTTTGTTTGTTTTTCAAGACTGAGTCTCTCTGTGTAGCCTTGGCTGTCCTGGAGTCACTTTGTAGACCAGGCTGGCCTTAAACTCACAGCGATCCACCTGGTTCTGACTCCCAAGTGCTCGGATTAAAGGCATGTTCTACCATGTCCAACAATAGAACCAAACTTTAAAAGTTCTTTTCTGGCCTCCACATATATGTGTCATGCAGCCACACACTCATGAGATGGCTCACAGGGTAAGAGCACTAGATTCCCCTGTAGAGGTCCTAGGTTCAGTTCCCAGCACCTCCATGGCTGCTCACAACACCTGTAATTTGAGTTCCCTAGGATCTAATGCCCTCTTTTGGCCTCCAAGGACACTGCATGCACATCATGCACATATATACATGCAGGAAAATACTCATAAAATAAAAATAAGTCAATTTCAAACAAAACAAAACAAAAAACCCAACGAACCAACCAAACAAACAAAAAATATATTTACAGAGTCCTCAGTTGGACTTTGGTGTAGAGGAATGTTAATTAAGAACATGGCTGCTTTGGCAAGAGATCACATGTAAAGACCTTCTAGGCTGGGCAGTGGTGGTACCTGCATTTAATCCCAGTACTTGGAAGGCAGAGGCAGGTGGATCAATGTGAGTTCGAGGCCAGCCTGGTCTACAAAGCAAGTCCAGGATAGTCAAGGCTACACAGAGAAACCCTGTCTCAAAGAAACAAACAAACAAACAAACAACAACAACAAAAGAACTTCTAGGTCTGTGTGATCTGGCTAGAATAAAAACACACCTTTAATGCAGGGGACAGAGGCAAACAGATCTGAATTCAAAACCAGCCTGGTATAGAGTGAGTATAAGGTAAAGTAAATCTTAGGTCCAGGCATGGTGGTATATGCCTTTAGTCCCAAATGAAGGTAAAGTTAGTTTACAGAAGGAAGCACCCAGGTGAAGAGCACTGCCTACTCTTCCAGAAGTCTTTGAGTTCAATTCCCAGCAACCACATGGTGGCTCCAAACCATACAATGAGATCTGGTGCCCTCTTCTGACGTATAGTTGTACATACAGGTAAAGCGCTGTATACATAAATTAAAAAAAAAAATGAAATGATAGCAGTCACAGGAAAATTAAATGCCATTAGAGATCATGCTAAAGCCAAAAAAAAAAGCCAGAATAATACCTTATTCTTATGTGCAGAATATAAATTTATATGCATATAAATATATGACCATAAATATGTATAGGTTATGAGAGTAGAAAGGGACCATGAGAGGGAGTGAAAAGATCTATGAGAGGAAGGAGAAAACACAGTAGGATTAATGAGACAGGACAGTAGAAGACAGGATGATCTGAGGAAAGAAAGGAGGTCCGTAAGAGGAATGATGGGGGGGGGCGCAGTAGAGGACCAGGGTGAGAACAGTACACAAGGAAGTATCTGTATGCACTGCCACAACAAAAGGCATCTCAATACTAGCTGCAGACCAAGTCCAGGGTCAGTCATAGCACTGTACCTAGTCTCAAGTGGGATTTCAGCTCCAGCTCTGGGTATGTACAAAGTGTCGGAACAAGTTGTTAGGGGCACAGTGCAGTGAACATTGAACTGGTTGAGTGCCTCAGACCCACTAACTACTACTAGGCAAGGGCCATGCTCACTCCCTCCCTATTTTTCAGAGGACTTGTGTTTCTCTCTGCTCTGCCTCCCCCTATAGCCTAGTTCAAGGGAATTTGCATGAACTGTGCAGAACCTTTCCCCTCCAAAGTCATTTTGAGGCTGAATCCATGTCTACACTGCCCAAACAAAGGCACGTGTGGTCTCTAGGTCCAGCTGGTGAGTGTCTGTGTCTCTCCCTCTCAACATTGTCTCACTATATAGCCCTTGGCTGGACTGGAACTCCCTAAGCAGACCAGTCTGGCCTCAAATTTATAGAGATCCACGTTCCTCAGCATCCTAGGATTAAAGGCACGTGCTACCATGTCTGGTAGTTTCTGTTCTCTTAAGAGGCTGGGTGGTCTCACCTGGCTGGCCTCAAATCCTGAGCTGAAGGGAACTTTTCTGCCCTAGTCTGCTGAGTAGCTCAGGCTGTAAGACATTAGTCAGGAGCAACAGGTCCCAGCCATGGAGGACAGTAGGAAAGGAGTTTGCAGCTCCACCTCACAATGAAATTTAAAATGCCAAGGAGAGCGTTTAACAGAAAAACAACATGAAAATATAATATATAGTTAAATGCATTTAATAGAAATATTGTTTATTACAGTTCCTTATTGCTGGTCACAAAAAGCATATATATCTTTTGTAATCAAAGTAAATTTTACCATGCAAAAGGTATTTTTATTATATTCATATGAACAGACTACATTTCAAAACAAGTTTATACAGACTTCAAAAGGCATAGTAGGCCCAAAGACAACATGGAGTTTATTTAAATATTACTAAAATTACATCGGATGCCGCTGGGCACACTTATATTCACAGTTTATGAAGTTAAGAAAACTCAACTTCTAGAGTCAGCTTTGAGATCTATGCATTTTAGTCAGCACACTAATTAGTTAGGTCTGTTTTAACACAGGCGGAGCCAAAACTGAGAGATAGACAGCTTTAAGAGAGCAAACTTAACATGTCAGCAGCAAATTTCAGTCAACCCAGGTTGAAAACCAGTATTTATAGTGACTGAAATACAGAGTCAGGTTTCTAGCTGAGACTGAAAACTGGAGAAGAAACTGTAAGTTAACAACTCTAGTTGTTATTTATGTGGTTATTTATCAATAAATTATATATTAAATATAATCCCCAAATTTAAGAGCACAATTTTCATCTTGTCAATAGAGTATTTCCAGTGACATAAAGGTGAGTAGCCAGCCCACCCGCAGCTAGGCTTACTCACCCACAGGGAGCAGAGCCCCCTGGGGTCATGCTGAGGAACAAGACTACCTGAACAGCACTGGAAGCACCAGGTTCACATGTGATGTAATGCTGAGTAAGACAGGCATTGTTCTGAGATGCCGGGAATTCTCAAAACAGACTCATGGTTTATGAGTAGTGGCAGCACATTAAGAGCCTGGAGACACCATAGGAACACAGGCAGGTGGGCCCACCTGTTCAGTGGGGGGCACATCACCAGTATGAGGGTGCATTTTGAAAACAACAAATGTAGGTGGGGTTATTCTAAAGCAACTGACTAAATTGCAATTTAATATAGGCTCATAATTAACCATAGCGTATTTACTTCATAATCCCTTAATAAACATGTAAAGCATTTCCTTAATCTTGAAACATTATTTTAAAAGCTTAAATTCTCCATTTAGTATAGTACCAAAATTTAGTTCAATTTCAAAATTCACAGTACTCCTCAGACACGAGTGACTTCTGGGTTTCAGAGTGTAGGAATGAGCTGTTTGCTCTGTGCATGGGAGATCACAGAGACCGTGTGGCCATGGTGCTGAGTGGAGGGCGGTGGACGAATGGCGGTGGACGACCGGTATCCTTACTTCAAGCTCTTGTCCTTTTACTACAAGCTGAGATTCTAAATACCTCTGCTATACATATATACAGTCGTCAGAGGATGTGAACAGATACTTCCTGATCAAATAATAACAACCATTCTTTTCCAAATGAATTCTGTTAAGTCAATAAAGGATTTTCTTTCCATCAATCTATCGAAGTCCAGACCAACTATGCAGATAGGATGCCCATCCAGAGGAACGGGAAGCATTTTCTTCCTCACCTTTGGAAAATTAAAAAAAGAAAGTATTAAATGTTATCAATGTGAAATATCAATAGGAAATCACTACACAGCATAAGCAAATAATATCTATCTCATTGATTACAGGCACTATGAAATACACATTAATTATTATTCTGAATTTCTTCTTCTTTTTTGTTTTATTTTTTCAAGACAGGGTTTCTCTGTGTAGCCTTGGCTGTCCTGGTCTCACTCTGTAGACCAGGCTGGCCTCGAACTCACAGCGATCCGCCTGCCTCTGCCTCCTGAGTGCTGGGATTAAAGGCGTGTGCCACCACTGCCTGGCTTTGTTTTGGTTTTTGAGACAAGTTTATTTCTGTGTAACAGAGTCCTGGCTGTCCTGGACTTGCTCTGTAGACCAGGCTGGCCTCAAACTCACATCAAAGTGCCTGCCTCTGCCTCCCGACTGTTGGGATTACAGGTGTGTACCCCCACCATGCATGACCTTATTCTGAATTTAAGAGCACGGTATGGAATGGAGCCCAATGTGATGACAGGCACCTGCACAGCATCACTGTTGAATTTAGCATGGCTTTTTTCTTTCTTTCTTTTTTTCTTTCTTTCTTTTTTTTTTTTTTTTTTTTTTTTGGTTTTTTGAGACAGAGTCTCTCTGTGTAGCCTTGGCTGTCCTGAACTCACTTTGTAGACCAGGGTGGCCTCGAACTCACAGTGATCCACCTGCCTCTGCCTCCTGAGTGCTGGGATTAAAGGCGTGCGCCACCATGCCCGGCTGGCTTTTTTCTTAGCTTATATGAACAGAGGTAGACTTTGTTTTTATCCTATCTGAAATCATTGGGGTTTGAATCTTTAATCAGTCTTAGAAAAATCTCTTTATTTACTATCTCTATCCTACTCTTTTTTTTCTCCTTTTAGGTCTTTTAAATTTTTATCATCATTATTTTATGTGTCTGAGTATTTCATTTACATATATGCCTGTGCAACATCTGTGGAGGCCAGAGGAGGACATCAGGTCCCCTGGTACTACAGTTGCCGCTGTTGTGGATGCTGGGAATTGAACTCAGCTCCTCTGGAGGAACAGCCAGTGCTCTTAACTACTGACCCATCTCTCGAGCCCCTAGAACTTTATTGTTGCTAAATGATGCCATTTATGAAACATGTTTATGCCAAAATACATACACAATTTCAGACTAGCCCAGGTACCACAAGCTCCTCTTTGATTCTCTTCCCACCAGCTGTTTCTCTTGAATTTCCTTTCTAATCTTGAAGGCATGTCACAAGCCCAAGAGTCCAGCACAAAGCACTTTTCCTATACGGTCATTAGGTATGTTTCTCTAGGGGTCTTAAAACTTTCCCAACTCATTTGAAAGCAGTTTTCTCATAATAAAGTTCACTTTATAGTAACAACAAACAAAACTGCTGCCCCTCCCCTTCCAAACACAGGGCCTCAGGTATCGTAGACTAGCCAGGCGAGGTGACCTTGAATTCCTAAGCCCCCTTTGCTACCTCCTGAGTGCGGGGATTAGATATGTTCCACATTTTTTAAGGCAGGGATGGGGATGGAACCCAGGGCCTCTTGCATGCTAAGCAAACATTCTACTGAGCTACGTGTCCACCAGCTTGTCTTAAGAATCTGAGGCAAACCAGAGGGAAAGGACATTCCACACAGAAGGACAGGACTTCAACTAAACATCTGTCCAGTGCTTTCTTTCTCTCACATTTCTGGGTTTTTCATCCATTTCTTTTCTTTTTCTCTGAGATGGAGTTTCTCTGTCCCTAGCTGTCCTGGACTCACAGAGATCTGCCTGCCTATATCTCCCAAATGCTGGGACTAAAGGCATACACCACTACACCTGGCCCACCTGGTAACCTTTATTTTGAGTTTTGTTTCTCATTCAATAGAACCTATCATTAGAGAAGAAGTCATAGGTACTTTGTAGTCTGATGACCCCTATGCTAACTCTGTTAGAGACTGCAGCAGATCCTAGACTCTTTTTTTTTTTTCCTGAGACAGGGTTTCTCTGTGTAGCCTTGGCTGTCCTGGACTCGATTTGTAGACCAGGCTGGCCTCGAACTCACAGCAATCCGCTTGCCTCTTCCTCCCAAGTGCTGGGATTAAAGGCATGAGACACCACATCCAGCCAGATCCTAGACTCTTTTATACATATTTTTTATTATAACTTATTTACATTACATCAGATCCTAGACTCTTAAGCCACAGAATCCATCTCCCGGGTAGAGGTCACATGTACTTTGCAAAAGGGTTTTAATATGGTCACACCCTAAATTTTATTGTACACATGGACTTGAAGTAATTTTTACCAGGAAACTTTCTTTCCAAAACTGTACTGTACTTAAATACACTTAAAATAAAATGCCTGCTGCTAAATTCCAGAAGTTTTAACTAATACCAGCTAAATCACACTGAACTGAGCTTCCTTCTTGCCTCTACTGGCTCCTTTCTCTACCAGCAGTGGAGCTTGCAGGGACCTCTACAAATCAAGGGATCCTAAACTTAAAAATAGGAGACACTAAAGTATTTGTAATATTTTATATTAAGCATACTGGATAATACTTGACAATGTATTACTGTTTTATTAAAAGCTTCCCTTGAGTAGAAGGAAACACATTTCATTCCTGAAGTGTTGATAAATTTTATAATGAAGCACAATGGTGCACACCTTTAATCCCAGCACCTGGGAGGCAGAGGAAGGCAGATCTCTGAGTTCGAGGCCAACCTGGTATAAAGAGTGAGTTTCAGAACAGCGAGGGCTGCAGAAAAACCCTGTCTCAACAAAACAAAACAAAACAGCAACAATAACAACCCCCTCTCCCAACATTTTACAATTAAAAAGTAGGCTTAGTTTGAGAGAATAAATTAAAACAGTACATAAAAGCAATTAGGGATGATTATTTATTAAAAATATATACACTACGGCTAGCAACACAGCTCAGTAGATAAAGGTGCCTGCCTGCTGCCAGCCTACGATCTGAGTTGGACAGCAGAAATCCACATGGTGGAAAGACAGAGCCAGCTTCTATAAACTGTCCTTAGACCTCTACATGTGTGCCATGGCAGGTATGCACAGAACACACCAACAGATACACACAACAAACAAACATATACACCCATACATAAACAAATGGTATATTGCTATATTGAGTTTTTTTGTTGTTGTGTGAGATAGGGTATTCACTCTGTAGCTCAGAATAAACTTGAACTCTTGGTATCCTCCTGCCTCAGCCTTCTGAATGATGGGGTTATAGGTGTATACTACCATGCTCAGCTTCATTTGTAATTGTTAACAGTGGCTATGGGGATAGGCACTACGGTGAGCAGAGATGAGAGTATTGTAAGTACTGAGAAAATTCTTCATTAGGAAAACAGGTTGACTAAAAACAGAGATAGTTCCAAAGGAACTACTAATACTCATTATGAAGTATGTATTCCTGGTGAACATTAACCCTGAACCTCATCAGTCCTCAAGGTCTTTAAAAAAAAAAAAAAAAAAAGGAGGCCTTGAGGTACAGCCCCAGACCACAAGTATCAGCTTGCTAAAATGTAAACTCTTGCAGGCAAGCGTTACTAAGCAACTGAATTTCAAGGGCCATCCTAAATCTATGAGTTTACTTAAGATGTATGGGGACAGAGGACCATGTTAAAGAGCATGAAGATGAGAACATCAGCCACAAGTTGGTATCTGTGGACTCTGGGCCTAGCACTGCAATGCCGTAGTAAGCACATAGTCCACCTGCGAGGTGTTCTTGGTGCTCACTTTGCTCAGGTGCACCTGAATGCAACCAGAAAACTGGACTCCTGTGCATGTGCAGAATAAGAATTATGCTCCTATAAACGCCAACTTCAAAATTCTGGACTGCTATGAAACAAATGATCAGTTTCTTCAATTCACAAATGGTATATTAAGTTAAAAATGACCTATTGTAACGAGGGGAGGAGGAATCAAAAGAAACAAACAAATCCAAAGAAACAAGACCTCACCTCACAACCCTTCATTTAACTAAACTGAGAAACTGCCACAAAACAAAGCTTGAAGGAGACCGTCAACAAAATGCAGAGAAGAGGCTGCTGTGAGGACACAGTGGCAGTAAACAAGAGCTGGGGCTAAAGAGGGATCATAGAGAAGGCGCGCACGGTACGGAGGGTACAAGTCTCTACTTCTACTTCTGCTAGAAAAACTGGCCATGAGTTGAAAACTCAGGAGACTGGCGACAGCTACAAGGGACATTACTGTATTTTCTCTGCATGCTGGAGAATGAAGACACTCTAGACCTGTTAAAAAATAAACCCTGATTCTTTTTTTTTTCTTCCCGAGACAGGGTTTCTCTGTGTAGCCTTGGCTAAGTACTGAGCACCAAGAACACCTCGCAGGTGGACTGTGTGCTTACTACGGCATTGCAGTGCTAGGCCCAGACTTGGCTGTCCTGGACTCCCTTTGTAGACCAGGCTGGCCTTGAACTCACAGAGATCCGCCTGCCTCTGCCTCCCGAGTGCTGGGATTAAAGGCGTGAGCCACCACGCCCAGCTAAACCCTGATTCTTAAGCTGCAGTTTGAAGTCATGTCTATCTACCCCAGCATTTTAAAGGAGTCTATGGGAACAGTGCTAACCTAATTGATACATTTACCATGGGACAGCTTTAACTCCGCACGCACCGGAAAAGTGGACTGGTAGCCAGGGACCAAGAATTGGGCCACGTGACCATTGTCCCTCTACTGTCTGGGAGTGGGAGTAGGGTAAGGAGAAATGAGGGAGGAGGGAAACATGTGAACACACACTAAAACTAAAACACATCCAACTCAACACCAGGATATAGATTCAATTTTCAGAGATGGAAGGTCAAACTGAGCATTACACTGTATTTTTGCTGAGTACTGAACCCATTGATGCATTGCAACTGTCCCAAATGTTAAAAAGGAAGCTTTTCAACCCTAGTTACATGTATGACAAAATGAGTCTAAGAGCAAAATTTAAATAGGAAAAGGTTACACACACAACACATCAATGCTTATGCAAGACCAACAGTTAGCGCAAACAATCGCACACAGTGAGTGCCTCCCGCCTGTCACACACCTTGAGCAACCGTGGCGAGCTTTCCCTTTTCTTCAGGGCTGAGCTGCAGCATTGTGTCAATCACAGGAAGAAGCCTCTCTCTTTCACTGCCAGGCTTCAGGAAAATGAACCGCAGCAAGACATTCTTCAAGTACTCCAGGTTAGCCACAGACTTCTCGCGCTCTTGGTTTCTTTCCAGTCTCCGGATTTCACTTTTGAGAAGCTGCCATTAGAGGTTAGTTATCAGAGGGTGTGGGGCTGCCTGCTGCACACAGCGAACTGAACACGCCCATTCTCATCTTCTCCCTGAGCAATCCCCCACCCCATGAAAATAACAACGGAGTGAGAGGGGAGAAAAGAGAGAGAGCTATCAACTAACTCCAAAAAGAGAGCCAACAGAGGAACAAATGAACTGCTTTAGTCTGACAGCTTTCCAAATACCGCCACAGAGAAGAGCAGATGCACCCACTGTGACTACAGAGATGTTCCTGCCCAGGAAGCACAGGCGCCACAGAAACGCTGCAAACCGGGGAGCACTAAGTGAGCAGCTAGAACCGTAAGCTGGTACCACAGGTGCACTTCCTCCTACTCGGGGGACATGCGCGCGCACAGGGGAAGTCTGGAAGCAGGTGAGGAGGTACACATGTCCACCTCCACTGACCTCGTCCCCTGGCCTGTTTGCAGAGGCAGGCTACTGGATGTCATGATCAAACAATACTTTACCAAAACAAGCTCAGTTCAGGAATACTACGGAGCACTAGACATTATAAAACATCACCAGAAAAATGGAGAAAGATAATTTGAAAAGCAGTAAAAGTTAAAAACTACAAAAACCCCAAACCCATTAATTTTTATATTTGTTTGTGTCGGGGGTAGAGAGGGTGTGTTCCTGAGTACAGGTTCTCACTTAGGCTGGAGGCCTCAGATCTACATGGAGTCAGAGCTACATGGGTGCTGAGAACTGTCACTGCAGGGTCAGCTCATAGCCTTAACCACTGGGCCATCTTTCCAGCCCCTAAAGTTAACACTTTTGAGGATAATTTCCAAGTTTTAAGTAAAGTATTTTTGTGGTACAGAAAAGTTAGCCTACTCTCCTAAACCTCAGGGTCACTCAAAAAAAGTGACAGAAGTCTAAGAAATCACATAAGTGCAATACATGTATTATACATGGTCCATAGAAATGCATCATTTAAATACGCTTCTTGGCTTACTGATTAGCCAGTGATGCTAGACTTGATGGTGCTTTGAAAAGTGGGAACAAGTTTTATAGAGATGTATCTTAAAGTATTTAGATGTCATCATAAGTATAATTCAGTGTAAACCAATCTGACAAGGACAGCTTATAGCTCTCCAAAGAGCCAGGGCACAAAAAACAGAGGCGGAAGGAGAAGCATTCTGCACCCCATTTTTACAAGCTGCTACTGCTGCCTCCTGCCTGTCTCTGCTACCTTCCCAACACTTATTCATTCATTCACTTATTTTTTGGGACTAGGTGTCACTATGCAGCTGCAGCTGACCAGGACCTCTGGAATTTGTTATGTAGACCAAGCTGGCCTGCTCTGATTCCCAAGTTCTGGGATTAAAGGTGTGTGTTTATGTGCTTCTTTACTATTTATTTAATGTCTATGAGTGCTCTATCTGCATGTATGCTTGCAGGCCAAAAGAGGGCATTAGATCTCATTATAATAGGTTGTGAGCCACCATGTGGTTGCTGGGAACTGAACTCAGGACCTCTGGAAGAGCAGACAGTGCTCTTAACCTCTGAGCCATCTCTCCAGCTTCTACATCTGGCTTAATTTCAGTTTTTTTTTTTTTAAAGGTTCTCTAGTCATTATGAAGGTTAATTTTGGGGGAAGGGGTGGTGGTGGTTTGAGATACGGTTTCCCTGTGAAGTCTTGGCTGTCCTGGACTCATTTTGTAGACCAGGCTAGCTTCAAATTTTCAGAGCTCCACCTGCCTCTGCCTCCCAAGGATCACTACTCTGAGAGGGAGAACACCTCTCATTTGAGTACTCCTAGCTAGCTATATTCCTAGTTCTAGCACCTGGGAGGTAGAGGAAAGATGATCACATATTCAAGGCCATCCTTGGCTACAGGACAAGTTCAAGGCCAGCCTAGGGCTGTCCTAAGAAATAGCAGAGAAGGAGAGGAAGAAAGCCAGGAAGGGGAGACAGGGAAGGAAGGAAGGGAAAGGAGAACAGGGAAAAGAGGGAGGAAGAAGGGGAGAGGAGGAGGGCATTCCTTGCATTATTGGTGCTCCACGTCCTTAATATTCCAGGACACACACTCATGTTGAAGTACATGAGGAGCAATGAACTTGAGAAGTGGGGCACATGCACACAAAGGTCAGAACAGCCCCCAGGACAGAGCGTCCCAGGGTCGTCAGGTTCCCACCTTGATTTGCTCCATAAGGATGGCGTTGGTGGCCTCCGTCTCCCGAAGCAGGCCGTTTAAATGATCTGCACTCTTGGTGGTGGAACTGAGCTTCTCAGCCAACTCTTCTTTGGTAAATTCGGTATGCCATAAAGAGGGCTCTGTAAGATGCTGTTCTAAAAATTAATTTCCAGAATTAGAGATCATGGGCTTTAAATAAAAAATGAAATGTCTTGCTTTGCTACATGTAAGTTTGTCATCTGTTCCTCATCCGCAGGCTATACTTCAGCTCAGAAGGTTCTAGCTGAAGGCAGCACAAATAAGCATAGGCTCTGTAAGCCCCTCACAGTTTGTGCTGCGGAGCACTGGGTTCCCTGTGTGAGGCCGTACTGGGAGGTGGGGCCCCTCTGAGGGGAGCTGGAACCCTGGTGCACTGCTGTTCACCTTTGGCTGCCGTAAGGTGCTCCACCACTGCCTTGTCTGTGTCAAAATTCTAGAGCCAAGTGACCCCAGGCTGAACTGTAAGCTAAGGCTAATCTTTCTCAAGGATTTTGTCACAGTATCTGAAGGGTGACTGACACACAGTGAATATAAATGTGGTACTAGGGCACTAGAAAGATGAAAGTCAGCCGGGCGGTGGTGGCGCATGCCTTTAATCCCAGCACTTGGGAGGCAGAAGCAGGTGGATCTCCATGAGTTCGAGGCCAGCCTGGACTATAAAGTGAGTCCAGGTCAGCCAAGGCTACACAGAGAAACTCTGTCTCGGGGGAAAATAAAAAACCCAAACAAACAAACAAAAAAAGAAAGATGAGAATCCTCTTGAATTATGAACAGTCATTTTGTTACACCTAAAAACAAAGAGCCCGGGGGTCCTGCTCAAACTATGGCACTAGTCAAGGACAATTCGTGCGGTAAACTTTGAACCCCTACACAGATCTAGCCAATGGACAGGACATTCTCCACAGTTGAGTGGAGAGTGGGGTATGACTTTCACACGTACTCTGGTGCCTCATATTTGACCACGTCCCCTGGAGGGAGAGACCTGGTGGCACTCAGAAGAAGGATAGCAGGTTACCAAGAAGAGACTTGATAGTCTATGAGCATACACAGGGGGAGGAGGTCCCCCTCAGTCACAGTCATAGGGGAGGGGAATAAGGAAAAAATGAGAGGGAGGGAGGAATGGGAGGACACAAGAGATGGGATAACTATTGAGATGTATTATGAATAAATTAATAAAATATATATAAAAAAAAGAACAAAGAGCATACCAAAATTATACTACTGATGTATAGGTATAAATCTGTCGACACCTCACTGTAAGGAATACACTGAAACTGTTAGTTTCTTGGAAGGTAAGGGAGCGCTTCACTTACTTTCTAATAACATTAAAGGACTTCCCATCATCCACTTCCGGCTCAGGCCAATGCTTATGTTTTTTACGTTTTTAAAATTGTTTTTTGAGACAGGATTTCTCTGTGTAGCCCTCTGGCTGTCTTAGAACTCACTCTGTAGACCAGACTGGTCTCGAACTCAGAGAGCCACCTACCTACCTCTGTCTCTCAAGTGCTGTGATTAAAGGAGTGTGCCACCACCACCTGGCTATGTTTTTAGTTTTTAAAGAGATGTGTTTGATACTGTAATATCTTTTCCTGGAACTGCTCAAAAAACAAAACAAAACAAAACATCTCCCCCCCAAAAAACCCTATAAAAAATCAGAGTAGTATTTATCAAACAAGACAGCCAGATCAAGTAAAACCAAATCTAAAAACCATTCACACAAGGCAACCTACCGAACTTGCTGTCAGGAGAACTCAGGAGCTGCTCTAAGGACTGAGCGTGTGTGCCAGCCGAAGACACAGACTCACTGTCAGTTGTCTCCATCCCTTCCCCCTCCTCTCGGGCCACAGTGTGCATGTCCAGAAGCGGGAGCTCTGTGTGTCTTCTCTCTCGGGGCGTTTTCAAAGGTTGGTGGGAAGAAGCAGGGCCTATTAAATATTTTAAAGGATAAGTGAAACTGTTAAAACCCAATGGATTTGACCCTAACAAGGATAACCAATAAAGTTAAAGACAGTGTTGAGTATCAAATGATAAAGAAATTAAACATCAAGTAAACAAATGTCTGAAGAAAAGATGCTAAGTGGTTACAAACATTTAGTCACTTTACATTGAGCTATACCATCATTCAATAGAAACTATATAGATTGCTACTTGCTGCCTCTGATGAACAGGTAGATAATGTTTATTTTACAAAACACCCTCTACTTTCTACATGCTGTGCTGTGTTGACAGTCTCTATTGCTGCCCTTATACTGTCATCTTGGTTGGTATTTAGTGTTGCCTGCTTACATCTCCAGTGCTCAGATTACAGGGCCCAGAGTAGAGAACCAATCAATTACAGTTCACAGAATTCTTGGGCACATGCCTTTAATACTAACATTTTGTTTACATAGTGAGTTCCAGCCAGCCAAGGCTACATAATATGGTTTTCTCTCAAAAAAGGAAGATAAGATTTCTTGCTTGCTTTTCATGAAGCTGACATAGATCGGTGAAACTCGTAAGACATTTCCAAATGCTTTATTTCATTGATGAGGAATTAACTCTATGTAAAGTCTCATAGCTTAATCTAGATTTTTTGTTTTTTGAGACAGGGTTTCTCTGTGTAGCCTTGACTGTCCTGGACTCACTTTGTAGACCAGGCTGGCCCGAACTCACTGAGATCCACCTGCCTCTGCCTCCTGAGTGCTGGGATTAAAGGCGTGGCATGTACCACCATGCCCAGCATAATCCAGATTCTTTTAAGTTTCAAAGTTCATTTATTTTCAGTACTATGGACTGTCTCCCAGTCCTTTTGAAGCTCAGCTGGCCTCTGGCTGCCTTTCTGGACCACTTCCCTAGGTTTCTGATAGTTTTACCAACTGCTTATTACACTGTTGATTGCTATACTGCAACTTCTTTGTGCAACCTGTTTTGCTTTGGCTGGTAATTTCCTTTTAAACTCTTCGGGTAAGTTAAATTCTCCTAAACTTAGCTTTGACACTGTTATGTGACCCATGCCTGCCAATGCTGCAATGATATCATGCTCCATGGGAAACAAAGCACCATGAACACAGGCCTAAAACATGATTGTCATAACTGACGTTCTCTTGTCTCTTTCTAGAAGCAGAATAGAAGACTGAATAGAAGAAGCTGAACGACAGACAATTCCACCTGGCTAAAATCTGAAGGAAGAGGCTGTACTGGTCAAAGATTGGACAAGTATAGTTTGTAAGTCCCTCCCTTGGCCCCAAAGCTTGCAAACAAGAACACATGCATTTGAGGGCAAATACTGGGTGCCAGCGATAAATGTTAGAAATATATATTGAACCCATGTAACTCAATTATAATACAAGGTTTACTTCCAATGCTTTGAAAGTACTATAGCAAGCTGTTTAGGAGAAGTAAGTTATACAAATTATATGTTAGTAGATTAAATCATGGTCATGTCAATTGCTAGTCTACTGTGTGCAGGCAGTGCAGTCAGAGGCTGCCAGAGGGCACTGGATTCCCTGGGAGTGGAGTTACAGATGGATGTGAATCACCATGTGGGTGCTGGGGATCGAACCCAGGTCCTCTGGAAAAGCAGCCAGTGCTCTTAACCATTTATCCATCCAATATTTTACTTTCTTGTGAATTTGTGAATGATGTTTTAAAGTGATACAAATATGCCAAAACAGGAAAAGCCAACCCTCCCACAAAGATACACCTACTTCTTGTGGATGGCTCACTCTTGAGCTGGAAGAGCTGAGCTTCCACCTTGGAGAGCTGGTGCTGCAGAGTCTCCACTGTCTTTCTGTGCTCATCCTGCAGATGTCGAACTTGGTCTCGGAAGCTGTTCCGGAGGGCTTCATTCTGGGATGTTAGCTGGCACACTGTCTGCGTGTGCTCAGACTTCATCAGGGCGTTCTCAGATTGAACTGAACACAACCTGCAGGGGAAGCATCTTAGTTCATAGGGCGCCTGGAGTTGCACATGCAGATGCAGCCTATGCCATCTGGGCTCTCTGGGTTCAGTCCCCAGCACCACATAAACCAGGTGCACTGGTGCAAGCGTGTAATCTCAGCACATGGAAGGTGGAGGCAGGAGGATCAGAAGCTCAAGGTCACCCTCATCTACATAATCAGTAGATGAGACTAGCCTAGCATATAGGAAAACCCTGTTACACACTTACACACACACACACACACACAATTTTTTTACTTCTTCATGTCATTTTATTTGAGCTGCTCATACATGATTAATCTACCTATTCCATATTACCTTGAACATGTAAGAAGGAATAGTTTTCATAGAGTCTTAAGGAAAATATCAAATTTTGAGTGAATTAGCATGAAACACTCAGGCACAAAGACCTGGCTTCTTATAGCTGCTTGCAACTCTTACAGCACACCAGATCTGCTGGATTTCCTCTTAAAACACTACAGCTGTTTTGCATACTACAGCTGCTGACGCTGACACTGTAGCAGTGGTCCTGGGGATTCTAACTATCACCACTTCCCCACTTGAGTGACACAGTCAGGCTGACATCAGTTAGCAGACCTACAATTTGCGAGCAACTACTTTTATTAATTTAAGTTTATTCTTTGTATTTGTGTGTGAGTGAATGAAGGGTGTATGGGGCACACATATGGCAGTAGCCACAAGACATTTCTGTATTCAGTTCTTTCCTTCCATTTTTACATGGGTTCACCAGGCTATTGAGCCATCTCAGCAGCCTGAGCAACAATGTTTTTTAAACATTTTGTTATTTTATATTTGGATTTAGCAAAGCTTAAGCAGAAAACATTAATAAAATTTCCAGAAATATTTGCTCATGAAAATTAGAAGCAATTAAAAAACAGAGCAAACACTGCCCTCTCCTGATGCTCATGCCTGCCATCTCTGGACAGACTCCAGGGCTGAATGAACAGTCTTACCTCTGAGAGTAATTAGGTATGATGCTTTTTAGTGCCTGTCATAAACACATATGCCATATCAGGTTAAAATAGATTTAGTGGCTAAAGAAGGAAAGGTGACAAGAAAAATAATCCTGATTCCCCCCCTTTTTTTTTTAAAGACAGGGTCTTTCTATATAGTTAAGGATGGACTTAACCTTGTTATGTAGCCCAGCTCCTGAACTTGAATGCTGAGGATTACAGTGCATGCCACCATTCCTGGATTTAGAAAAGGTATCTTAGTTACCTTTTGTTCATAGTGACTAATAAGACACTATATATAGTGTTTTGCAAACATTTTGTCTGTAATAGTTATAAGAATGTAAAGGAGAACCATTTGTAGTTACAACAACTGTCTAAGGGCTGGGGATACAGCTCAGTAGTGGCACAGCACTTGCTTGTGTTCTATCCCTAGTAACACACACACACACACACACACACACACACACTTTAGCAGCCTTCATGTGTGATCAGTAACACTTCTGGGTTTACTAGGTAGCTGGCGGCTTGTAAGCTGCACACACAGAATTGGAATATCCACCCTGACAGACACTTATCATTCCGTCCCAGCTGTGACTTGGAGGTGCACATTAGTTGGGCCCTGTAAGTTATACAGACACTAACTGGTTGGCTTAATTAGTGAATAGTTACTTTAGTGCTTTCTTGTAGAGATAAAAATATGCTTTTATTTTTTATTTTTAAAATTTGGCACTTGGGTTGGAAAGCTTCCTGATTATACAGGCTGTAAGGGAGGCAAGGTATCAGGAGCACGTGAATGGTAGATGTTCTGAAAAAAAAAACAAAAACAAAAAAAAACCCTAACGATAAAGACCGTCTGAAGGGAAGCGTGGTGGTAGGCAAAGCTCCCAGCCTCTGTAGCTTCTACTCCTCATTACAACCCCAGGGCAGAGCACAGCAGAGTGCAGGCTGCTGGCCTGGCCCCAGTGGCATGCGCAGTGCTGGCATCCTTACTTTTCCCGGAGCTCTGCCTCCTTGCTCACGGTCTCCTGCAGCATCCGGTTGTGCCTCTCCAGCAGAGTGTCATGCTCGGACTGCAGTGTCTGGAACTCTGACACACTGATTTGTAAGCTATTCTGGCTATCTTGTAACTTGATTTTCAGTTGGTCAATCAGCATTTCCAGGTGTTCCCTAGAACAGAAATAGTTTAACAACATTTATGAAAGAGGTAAACTCATTTTGTGACTTCAAATATGTTTGTTGTTTCAGTGTCAAACTGTTTGTTACTGTGGACGATTCTAAAGGAAATAGAATCACAAGAATTAAAATAATTTTAAAAAGGATGTTACGGTGAGATTATAAATATCAGGTACTACAATTTACAAAAAGCTGCTTCTTGAGTTTAGTCATTTAACTATTAATTTGGTTTTGGAGAGTCTTGCTATGGAGCCCTAGTTGGCCTGAAACCTGCTACAGGCCACAAACTGGCTCTGAACTTGACGTAATGCTCCTGTCTTGTCCTGAGTGCTGTGATCACAAAGATGGGTTTGTCTGAGTTTAGGATTCCATACTAAAATGGAATAGGACATCACATGGTATCGAGTTATAAGTTACAGGATTATCACTAGTTAGAAAGCAAGCCAGTTCTAAGGTAGCTGTTATGAGGACGGGATGTGAAGGTAAAATACAGTGAAAGGCAAGGCCTGAAGAAAAGGGAGGAAACTGTTTAGAATTAGAATAAAATCTTGGTAGAAATAATTAAAACCCACAATTCCTCCATAATGCACACATTATTAGTTCCATAGAAGATGTATAAGGAATGGATATTCTCTAAGGCGACAATTCCTATTCACAAGAAAATTTAATAAAAAATTCACAGAAATAGCTTTAAAAATATGAAACACTGGAAGGAACTTAAAAAATTGCATTCATGCCTTTAATCCCAGCGCTCGGGAGGCAGAGGCAGGCGGATTGCTGTGAGTTCAAGGCCAGCCTGGTCTACAAAGCAAGTCCAGGACAGCCAAGGCTAACACAGAGAAACCCTGAATCGAAAAAAAAAAAACCCAATAAATAAATAAATAAATTAAAAAAAAAAATTGCATTCACGTGCTTTGAACTCAATGTTCAGGTATGCTCAGAATGGCTCCTAACAAACGATGACAGTTTTGAGGAGATACTTACTAAGTGGTCAATATTTTATGATAGCTACAGGTAGAGAAAATATCTCATCATACAAAAGACTATAGTCCTGTGCTTAATAGAATCCTAAACAAAGAGTAACAGAAGCATAAACATAAGCACGCAAACATTACAGGACCATTAGTCCTGTTCCGAACACTAAAGCAGGGTAGAAACCTGTAAATAACCAACCTACTACAAAATCAAAACATACATGCCACAGGGTGTCTGAGCCCTCTTCCCTTCCCCATCTCTTCCTGAGACAGAATCTGTCTGGGTAGCCCTGGCTGTCCTGGAGCTTGCTGTGTAGTCCAGGCTGGCCTTCAACTCACAGAGAGCTGCCTGCCTCTGCCTGCTAAGTGATGGAATTAAATGGTGTGTATCACCACACTCAGCATATCTCTTGTTCCTGGTATATTTTTGAACAATTTACAAAATGGATCTGGATGCTAATTTTAAATTAGCATTAACACACTACTCCAATCAAATGGAGGTGGTCATAAATATGTAATACACAAATTAAATGTAAATTTAACTTTAATATCCAGATCTTATTAAGACAAGAGTTTATAGCTTAGAGACAACATCCTGGCTTTAACACCCTTTAGTTTGCAACAGTGCCCTTGGCGTGTACTTCCCAAATTATCTAGAAATATGGTGACACCAGGGAATTCTCAGCTTACTGGTAATTGTACCTAAAATTTTAGCTAAAAGCAATCAAAATGGGACTTTTAAGCAACTTTAGAAAGAATCTGTACTTGTATGGGGAAACTTCAGACTTTACCTTTCTTGTTTAGCCCCCTCAGTTTCAGCCTGTGACACAGATTTGTTTTTCTGTTGTTTTAGAACATTATGCACTCGGACTTTGTAGCTCTCAAATTCAGAGGTGACAGCAGCTTGTTCTGCCTATAACATTTAAAAGAGAGAAAATTGTCACTGTGACACGAACCTCCTATGTCCTTTCAAAGACTAATGAAATAAAGAAAAAAAAACTTGTGAAAGTCGGATGTTGGTGGAAGATGCCTTTAATCTCAGCAGTCAGGGAGGCAGAGGCAGCCAGCCAGGGCTATTACACAAATAAACCTTTTTTGATCTTGAAAAACAAAAAGAAAAAAAAAAAAGAAAAACAAAAAGAAGAAGAAGAAAAAAGAAAAAGAAAAACAAACAAACAAACAAGTGAGTTCTGAGGCTGGGCATGGCAGCTGATCCCTGCAATCTCAGGAGGCAGGAGGCTGAGGTGGGAGGATTGCTAAGAGTTCGAGGCCAGCCTAGGCTCTACTATGAATTCCAGGTCAGGATGAAATATAGAGTGAGTCGCTGTCTCATAAAACTAACAACAAACCAAATCCTGAAATACCACAGACTTAACAGAAACAGAAACCTGGTCCTGTGGCCTGACGTCTTTTAAAAGCCTTGACTTCATGTTTCCACTACAGTAGAGTAACTCATAAATCCTATGACATTGTTGAATTCCATGACTTTACAAACATTTATGATCTGTTCTCTTCTTATAAACAGGAAACACTAATTCTCAAAGACACGGTTCATTTGAACTTCATTACCCACAGTAATGAAGCCACAGTAACTAACTAAATGCTTGCATGCTGAAGCCAGGGAAGCAGGCTGACGGTCACTCTGTTAGAATGTCACAGCTGTTTAAACCTCAGAATAGACTGCAGTGCTTTCCCAAAGTTGTTTTTTGTTTTTTTTAAATAAATGTGTGACATTTTTACTCATACTGATTGTTAAACATAAACGTAAGCTAACTGTGCTCGTGTCTTTCCTTTTAGAAAAAAATCCTGCCAAGAGCTGGGGAGATGCTCCACGGCCGAGAGCTGGGGAGATGCTCCACGGCCGAGAGCTGGGGAGATGCTCCACGGCCGAGAGCTGGGGAGATGCTCCACGGCCGAGAGCTGGGGAGATGCTCCATGGCTAAAAGTACCTGCTGTGCAAGCCTGTGTTTGAGCCCTGAAACCCATGGTTTTTGTTTGTTTGTTTTGTTTTTTTAAAGCCAGATCTGATGGTAAGCAATGACTATCCCTATACTCTGTGGCAAGCCAGGAGGCAAAGGCAGGAGGAGCACTGCATAGGGCCAGCAGGCCTGAAGCACACAGCGCAGCAGCACAAACAAGAGACACTGTCTCAACAATGTACAGGGAGAACCATCTCCTGAAAACTGACCTCTGACCTCCACGCGTACATGGTGGTACATGTGTGCTCGCAACTCACACAGACACAATAAGCAAATACATAAAGAACTACTATCCCAGTGATGTCAGAGTGGCCATGCGGTTGGATTTAGAGCAGATGAGCTGACCTGGGTGTGCATCTGTTAAGTGCTCTTAACTGCTGGGGGGTGTGGCCTGGAGTGGTAAGAGCCCTCAAGGACACACCTTGGCAGCACGGCTCTCCTCCTGCAGCGCTGCCACCCTCTGCTGGTACGCACTCAGTGTGCGCTGGTGCTGCTCCGCAGAAGTCTTCAGATGCTCGTGGGTTTTGTGTTTCTCAGACGTTACCTCAGCCAGCTGAATCTGGGGAGAGACACATTAAACGGCGCAACACAACGAATAGTGGATTATTTTCAGGTGCGAGTAGAACATTTTCTTATTATTAGGCCAATTTTCCCCCCTTAAGCCAGCATCTACACAGTTTAAGACTAGATATTTAATGTTTAATTAAACACCACCAGACATTATACATAAAAAGTACAGGAAATATAAAACCAGCTCATATACTGCTTCTTGCAACTGCATTTTCAGTCAGACGATAGACTGAAGTTCTGGGCCATGTTTATTTTATTTGCACTATTCTAGACTATTCGATCCTCAAATGCGCCACAGGCTTAGCCTGAACCATGTAGTATTACTAAACTTGACTGCTTCTGTTTCTGCAGAGCTCAGCAATCTTCCTAAGCAACCCTAAACGTAACACCTTACCTCATAGGAAAGTTTCTAAAAGCTTCTTTCTTTAAAACAAAAAACTACTATTAGTTTTTATGTGTATGGACCTTCTGTGTATGTCTCCATACCACATGTGTGCCTGGTACCCACAGCGGTCAGGGATCCAGGGATGGTGGTGGGGTGGTTTATAGATGGCCGTGAGCCATCATGTGGGTTCTGGGAATTGAACCAGGGTCCCCTATAAGGGAAGCCAGTGCCCTTACTGCTGAGCCAGCTCTCTAGCCCATCTAAAGGTAACTTCCTTCTACACGGAAGGAGCTTTTCAAAAGATTTAAACCCTTACCTTATAGACTTCTACTTGCTGCTGGCTGGCTTCCAGCTCCCCCTTTAAAGATGCCTGGAGTAGTAAGTGATCTGTTTCCTACAGAACGAGAACCATGATTAAATTAAACAATAAAGAAAGCGGTATCTATGAATAAACACTAAAATATGCTGCTGAGAAATGAACATACTGCTTGCTTTGCATCTGCGAGGTCCTTTTTGGTTTTCACAAGCAGCTGTTTGATTTTGGTGTTTTTTTCTTCATACTGCTGTAGTGAAGACTGTAGTGAGGCTAGCCCATGAAGAAAAAGATAAAATATTTTTATTAGTGAACACAACATGCAAATGGCAATTTTTTTCTTCATATTAACTTATCAGAAATACATTAGCTTTTCATGTAGGGTTTTTCAAACATATCTGATAATGCATCACCCTGTGCCAATCAGCCTCCTCAAACACTTACCAACCCATAGCCGACCCTACTGCACCCTAACAGGCTCATCCAAATGCAGATCACAAGCTAGTTTTTCTCGATATAGTTAAAAACAGAACACAACAAGGCTCCTTCACTCACACACAATCTATGGCTGCATCAGCATGCTGCACTGGTGTCCAGAGGAGCCACCACAGGGACTGTGTAGCCTATAAAGGCAAAATATTTACTACTTGGCTCATTATAGAAAATGTGCAAACCTCTGCTCTACTCTAAAACTCTACTGGATTATTTTAAAGCAAATTTGTTCATTTGTGAATATTTAAGTATATTCCACTTAAATAATGGCATACTTATATTTAGTGTATATCTGAAAAAAAGTACTTAAAAAAAAAAGAGTAATTAAAAAAGCTAGGTGTTGGAGCGTATGCCTATAACTCCAGCAGTTAGGAGGTAGGAGTTTAAAGGTCAGCCCGCCAACCTAGTCTATATGAGACCCTGTCTCAACAAAACAACCAAAACAAAATAAGAAGTACGTCAAAAGGGTACTATGCATTTACAGTTGTGAAATACAGAAGGCATATACCTGGGATTTGCTTTTGTGATAACAAGAGGCGGTAACTTTTTTGTGGGAGGACTGCTAATGAGAGTGTTCACTAAGTAACAAATGAAAGTAACAGAGGTCAGGAACAAAACCAGACGTCAAGTATGGGTAAGTGGACTTGCTGTGTAGAATGAGCAGGAAAAATCAGGCTCCAGCCTGCTAGGAACCAAGCTAGGGAGAGATGACACAAAGCCTGTGGTCTGAAGCCACAGTGACTTACTAGTTGGCCCCCCGCACACGGACAAACACAGATCATTAGCTGGTAAACAGAGACAGGAGTTGTTTCCTACTACAGTAAACCCTGCTCAGATGCCTCTTGACAACTATTTGCTCAAGTCTGAAAGTATTTAATAAAGCACAGATTACACAGGAGGCCTTGCAAATGCTCCAGGAACTATGATATATAGGATATACGCAGTTCCTGAGGGCACAGAACACAGAATGGGATGAGATGACATTTTACAAGATGATGCAAACCCACATCTACATGCTAGAAACAAGACACAAAGGGCTACGTGGTGCCACATGTTCAAAGGACACACAAACTGAATACCAACGCGGGAAGTTTCACAGAACAAGAAGCACTTAGGATCAGAAGGCTCTCGTGGGCGTTCAAGAGTGGACAGGAAAGGGAGAAACACAGGAGCAAGATAGAGACGTGTGGGAAAATCACATGCAAGAAAAATGCTCTTCACATGTGAGGGTGCTGAGAAAGCCACCATGTGGTTGCACTGCTAGCTCCACTTCTGAGGCGTCCTTCTTAGCACAGGCTCCCCGAGGTCTGTATGCCATGGCAGCTATTCCTAGCTTCTGACCATGTGTCTTTCTTCTGGCTTCGTGGAGCTTTCTGAGACACTTAGCAAAGAGACGCAGGAAGCTCCTCAGTGCTGACCTTTTATCCTATTTTACTGTGTGGCGCTCCCTTAGTGTCTCCTTTTATACTGCTTACACATCTGAAGTCATGGCATGGCAGCTGCTCACAGGGCTCCATGGAAATTCTGCTTCTGGTTCTGAGAGTAACAGGGTCTAGACTTCAACTTTCCTGCCAGACACAATTAAGTAACTGAATAAAAACAATACCCTTCCCCCAACACTTGAACAATAAATAGTGGAGGACTATGATCCCTAAAAGATGGAAGACAGAGAGGGGGAGCTGTTCTTCCTGTCCGGGCTTTGTGCATGGGAGCAACATGGAGAATATGGAGTAAGAGTGGGAATCTGAAACAGCTAGTGGCCTTGCTGACTTTCCTAAGGGAAAGGACGGCAGGCCGTGCTGTAATGTGGCCACTTTGGACTTCACGTAGGGCTGTGAGCACTAGTTGCCGCCAGGGTGAGGAAGCCTGCGCTCTGCACAGGGATGCAGAAAGAGAACACGATGCACGACTAGCAGAAAAGAGATGCGCAGAGACAGGACCGTGTTTTACAGAAATGATGAACTAGCAAGCACGGACATTAAACAGGTATCAAATATGCACAAAGATTTAAAGAGAAAAATAAACATTATAGAAAATTTTTAAAAATGAAGCAGACAACTTCTAGAGATAAAAATGGCATTCAATATCTGAAGTGAAATTTCCACTCCCTGGGATTAATGGATTAGATATGATGGCGCCTCACGCCTTTAATGCCAGCACTCGGGAGGCAGAGGTAGGCAGATCTCTGAATTCAAGGCCAGCTTGCTCCACAGGACTGCCAAGGCAGAGAAACCCTGTCTGGAAAGACAAAACAACAAAACCCAAAACACAAAACCAAATCAAAACCAGATTAGATAATATAGATTAGTGAATATGAAGACAGTTACAGGAGCTTCTAGAAATTCCATTCCATGATGAAAGAAATCAATGATAAACTCAAAATGTAAACTAAAACTCTAAATTACCAAAATCAAAACATAGCAAATTAGCAAAAGAGATAAAGTGATTGCAAAAATAATTTTTAAAAAGGAGGAAAACGCAAACAGAGGACAAGACAGGTACCACCGCAAAAGCACAGACTTCATAGGCAATCACTCTAAAAGTGGCTCAACATTTCAACAGCAAAGACTTAGTTTGGAGGGAAAAGCAAGACCCACTTGTAATGCTACTTAAGAGGCAGTGGAGGCTGGAGCACTGCTCAGTGGTTAAGGGGAGCACTACTTTTTCAGAGGACTGGAGTTAGATTCAAAACTGCCTGTAGCTGAAGCCTCCAGGGGATCCGACTCCTCCAGCTACTCCTCTAGCTGCCTGCACTCATATGCTTATACCCACAGACAGACAGACAGATAGAAAACTGAAAACAAACCATTTGTATAAAAATATAAAAGAACACATAAGGGTTAGGGATTTAGCTCAGTCTCTGGGTTCAATCCTCGTCTCCAGGGACTGCAGCAGATAACATACCATTCACTTAGGTTAAAAGCCAATGTAAATAACAATCAAAAGGCTGGAGCAGTATAAGCATTAGTAAATACTGGTAAGAGCGAGCAAATCATTAGGAATATGTAACAATTCTAATGCAATTGGGTGCATTCTTGCACCCAATACGAGACTTTCTAAATAAATGAAACAAACAAACAAAACAACGACAACAAAAAGATGGCAGGGCAGAAAAGAGAAGGAGATCCAAAATTATGGTTTGAGATTTCAACACAGTTCCCTCAGTACATGATAGGAATAGAAGGGAGAAAAATCATTATGACTTGAAAATCAGGTGAGCTGAACCCATGCACTAACTGATGTCCACCAACTATTACATAACACTGTCATCAAGTACACAAAGAAAACTCACTCAGATGTCACAAAGACCCAAAACACATTGAAAACGACCAGAAACCACAACGTACTAGGACTGCAAAGGAGTTAAATTGGAACTCACCAAGAATATTTGAAAAGAATCCTCTCAATATTTAAAAAGTAAATAACACATTTTTACGTGACTTGAGTCAAAGCTACCACTAGAGAAATCTTTTGAAAAAACTTAAAACTAAGAAAATAAGCCATTCGGGAGTACTTAAAGGAAATTTATAGTGTTTAATAACAAGGTTAGAACACATTTTTATGGGTAAAATGAATACAATCACCTTAAAGAGGAATGTTTCATTGCTACTTAAATTTTCCTAATCTGCTGACAACCAATACACTATGAACAAATATGACAGGTACCTTGCACTAAGCACTATGTGGACAATTAACCTCGTAATGGCAAAGGGTTTGACCTGCCTCTGGCCCTCAACACTGTGAGTTACATCTGTTGGTGATTAAAGACTTGTACAAATAGCTGGGAATTGGGAATGGTGGTACATCCCTTTAATTCCAACACTTAGGAACCAAAGGCAGGGAGATCTCTGTAATTTAGTTCTGGGCCAGGCAGGACTACACAGGCAAACTCAGCTATAAAAAAGAAAGAAAAGCGGAGGGGTGTGTGGGGGGGGGGGGTGAGGGGTGGGGACAGGGATGGGAGGGGAGGAGAGGGGAGGGGAGGGGAGGGGAAGGGAGGCTGGGTTGTGTGAAGGAATGACTATCATGTTATCAGGGAGTTATAAAGTAAAGTGAATTGTTGTACTCACTCATTTCTTCTTGTAGGGTTTCTTGTTTCTGTTTTTGAATTTTTATTTCTTGCTCCAAATCTTCTATCTTACTGTTTTTATTTGTTAACTTTTGATTTAGTTCTTTCATCAAACGTTCATAATCTGCTATTTCCATATTCATCAATGTGGTCTGTTGGGCATCCTGCACGTTTAATAAAAGACATATTACTAGGGCAGCTAACCTATGAAATTGCTATAATCATGCTACAAGAATAAGTAGCTTTTGTTCTATTTTTCTGTAGCATAGATAATATGTAATGAGGAAATAAGAAACGCAACAGTTTGTAATTCTAATTTCGTCAAGTGTTCTTTAACAGTTCAAAACTCAGCCGGGCGTGGTGGCACATGCCTTTGATCCCAGCACTTGGGAGGCAGAGGCAGGTGGATGGATTTGAGTTCAAGGCCAGCCTGGTCTACAAAGTGAGTTCCAGGACATCCAGGGCTGTTACGCAGAGAAACTCTTGTCTTGAAAAACTTAAAACAAAACAAAACAGAACTTTTTGAACTCAATCTTCTTTGACTAACTTCAATTAGTCATAATCAGTAGTAGTTCTAGCCTTACTGAGTTCTTATTTTATGAAATTGTAATATTTTAGGTAACTCTTACATCATCTTTCATGAAATATTCTTTGAAAAAGTAGAGTGAAATTATTTAAGTTTTAAGCTTTGACACTAAATCTTCATGTGTCATACAATACACCAACCACACATAGAAAATGAAATAAATTCCTGAGCCTTCTGAACAGATACGTACTTAGAGAAATAAAGTTCAAGTTTTAATTTGCTAACAATTTATAAGCTGGGCAGTGGTGGCGCATGCCTTTAATCCCAGCACTCAGGAGGCAGAGGCAGGCGGATCGCTGAGTTTGAGGCCAGCCTGGTCTACAAAGCGAGTCCAGGACAGCCAAGGCTACACAGAGAAACCCTGTCTCGAAAAACAAAACAAACAAACAAAATTAATTTATAAAATATTACTTCAGTATTATAGGGAATACTTAAAATATTTTTCATGTGTATAGAATTGCAATGTTTTTCTATGAACACTTCTTTGTTTCTGAGTTGCTAGGAATCAAAGCCAGGGCTTTAGGCATGCTAGGGAGGTACTCTGTCACTGAGTTCTGACTTTGCAGACTATTTTTGTACCTTTTTAACAAGCTCTAATTCTTGCATTGTTTTCTGAAGCTGCTTCTTTTCCTTTTGAAACTGGAGTTGGAGTTCTTCAAGCTCATGTACAGTACTGACATGTTCCTAAAATTAAACAACCCACATTATAACCATCATTAGGGAAGACATTTGTTGGGTATAAAATACACACCATACAAAAATCATAAGCTGTTTGGTGATGTTTCAAAGCTTTAAAAACTAAATGCCTAGGACACAAAACTAGAATAGATTCTCTGATACAGAATTGGCATGCACTAAGGAATTAAAATGAGTGCACTCATATATGGGCTCAGTAAGACTGTTCATTCAGGCAGTATGTGATTCAAACACCACTGCAGGTATGGGAACCAATCTCTGGGTTGTTCTTACCTTTATTTTCTGTTCTTTCTGAAGTTTTTCAACTTCCAGTTCTTTTTCTACTAATCCTTTGGCTCTTTGGACTTCTAAGATCTGTGCCTCTAATAACTTGGCATTAGACTGCAGTGTCTCAATACGAGCCAGGAGATCTTCGTTGTCTGAATTTAGTTTTTCACACTAGAATACAAATGATGCATTAGTATGAGCACACAGCAAACATACACAGAAGGTGAAATGCTTAATAAGAACATTAGCTCAGAATGAAAAGTGACTTCACAATCAACCACACAGAAGAATAAGTTAAAAATAAAACAAAACAAAACTCATTACTGCTGATATTGACCTGGCAAACCTTACAAGCCAGCAGGATTCTAACCTTTCCATAGAATAAAAAAAGCAAAAATAAAAAACCCAAAGCAAAGCCCACATGGCCTAGGGTTAGCTGAAGTCTTCAAGCTCACGGACACTAACGGTGTTCTCCTAAAATTAACAACAATAACGACCCCATAACCCAATGGTAAGAAAGGTTTCAGAAAAACAGGCTAATGTTAACTATTAAGTCAAATTCTTCTCCTAATGTAGAAAAGTGAAAATGGAAGAATTTCTACTTCTGACTACAGTTTGACTTTTTCTGTCAGAGAAAATGAGACTAAAATATATTTACTATAATTTGCTTATCTAAATTTATCAAATTTGAAATTACCTGGCAGGTTGAATTTCTTAACTGTTTGGTAAGGTCTTCTATATGATGTTCAAAATTATTAGCACGTTCTTTCTCCACATCCAGCTGTTCTGACTGCTTATCATATTCCAACAAAAGATTCTTCAATAAAAGACAAGATTTAACTCTAAGTTTTGAGGCAGTCACTAGGTAAGAGCATATTAATCAAGCCATCTTGGAGCCTTAAGAATACATTTGAGATTCTTAAAATGCTTATATCCATTTGGCAATAAGACAAAAGATTAGTAGCCTTAATATATACAATCTTATGAATTGATTAAAACACATTTACATTTAAATATGAGCTTACTCCTCTTTCACGGGTCAGTAACATCAGGATTTTGCCTTTTATACTTTATAATGCCATAATCTACTAATTTTCTCCAGAATTAATCCAGGAATAACTTTAATCTTCAATGACTTTACTTTGTAAATTCAAAAATTGCTTTAAAGTTCAGAAAAAGTATTTGGTACCTGAAGTTAGTAAAGGGTTGAGAATACTATTTTAGATATTAAAAAAAAAATGTTTCATACATACAGAATTTATTTTGGTATATATAGTGTAATGAAGACTGGATTATATTTTCTTCAATTCTATTTCAAATTCTTTCTTCCCTTATTTCTGTTTGCAAATTTGTGTGGTATAACTCATTTGGTAAATGAACAGAATGGGGACAATTGCTAAGATTCCAAACCTGCAATGTTACTAGTCTCTTCAGACTTTGAAGCTCTGAGTCTCTGTGCTTCAGAGGCTTGTAAACTGGTGATGACGACAAGATACTTCTACTAGTTCTCCTGAAAACTACACATATAAGACAGGAAACGTGTTTGGAAGACAGCCTCTCATATGTGTTGGAGTCTCTGTGTCTTCTGTTAATCTGAGTTTGACAGAGAATTCTCCTGTCCATCCTCTTTTCTCTCGTCACCTTTCTATACAGCATCCATCTTGTCCTTTTGTGTGCCTGCTGTGCTACTAAAATTTACAGGGACAGGAGTTGAGGAAAGTCTGCTGCTTGACTCCTCTGCCCAGACCAGGAATCCAGCCCACGTAAACAAACACGGGTGCATAAACTAAACATATGAAAAAGTGTAATATTTACTTTCTGTTTAGTGTTTTGTTAGATTTGAAAAAAAAATTTAAGAGTCTGGTGTTATTAAGTAAACAAGTATATTGCGTCTAAGTAATTGTGTTCCTACTTTTCTTCTAGAGCTGAAGTCTCAGGTACATTCACTTCACTGTGAAAATACTAAATCATAATCATAGCCATATTTTTTTTTTACATTTTATATGAGGAAATCGCCAAATCAATTTTCTTTTAAGAAACAATAATTTAGGGCTGGAGAGATGGCTCAGAGATTAAGAGCACTGGCTGCTTTTCCAAAGGTCCTGAGTTCAATTCCCAGCAACCACGTGGTGGCTCACAACCATCTAGAATGAGATCTGGTGCCCTCTTCTGGTGTTCAGGTGTACATGCAGGCAGAACTTTTGTATACCTAATAAATAAATAAATCTTTAAAAAACAAAAAACAAAAACAAAAAACTCAATAATTTAAAAGCACTACTTGAAGGCTAACTTTGCCAGGTGTGGTGGCACATGCTTTTCATTCCAGCACTTGGGAACTAGGTGGATTTCTGTTTCCAGGCCAGCCAGGGCTACATAGTGAAACCCTGTGTAAAATCAAACAAACAAACAAACAAACAAAAAACCCAGATACAACAAAGACTAACCTTTTATATATACTATACAAAAAACAAAAACAGGGAACTTTAAATTTCACTAGCCAAAACAACATATTTTATGGACCAGTTTTATAATTCTGTATACTATTAATTATGAATAAAGCCTATTATTAAAGTAACTGTTTTACCTTATAGTTTTCTGCTCCTTGAATGAACTCCCTCATAGAAGCAGCCAAACGGTCCTTTTCTGACCGGACAGATTCAAGCTCTTCCTTTAGTGTCTGGGCCTGTTGCAAATACAGCAAATACAGAAACACTTGATTTTCCACAACATAGGGATTCTAAAATCTTATGGCTATATGTTGGCTTACCTCTTTCCTGTTAGAATCTAGTTCTTTCTTTGCTTTCACAGCAACTAGTTTTATCTTATTTATTTTCTCATCCTTGTCTTTGGATTCTTTTTCCAGACTTTCTAAAATAGAAAATGGAAGGACTATATATAAAGCCAAAATGAAAAATAATGATATTACTTATCTTAACCCCAGAAATTTAATCTTGAACACAAAATTTGCAGCTCGAAATTAAAGTTAAGTAGCCAGACTTTATTTTTGTAAAAAGAAACCTTAACTATTTATTAGCCAAGTGGGGTAGATTATGTAAAACTTTGTCTCTGTTAATAGTTTTCTTTCTCTCTTTTCTTTTCCTCCACAGATGGGGCTTCTCGGTGTAGCTCTGCCTGTCCTAGACTCACTCTAGATCAGACTGGCCTCAACCTCAGAGATTCCTCCTGCCTTTGCCCCTCTGCATGCTGGATTCCAGGTGTGTGCCATCACATCTGGCTACATGGTCATTTCCTAAGTACCTAGGAGCTGAAGTTCCTAAGACTCTTAATGCTGAGCAGGAGAAGATTTTAGGGACGGTTTGTAAATCAGAACAAGGTAGGAAAGATGTAAGGCGCATGTACGTGGCCACGCACAGTCATCCTCTAGACTGCGCCTGTAAGCCTCTCTTTCCTCACCCTATTTCACTACCTCTGCTAGTTAAACTTGAGTTTAGGACTTTACTTTTGTTATCTTTTCTTAAGTACAGTTAAGAGTTCTGTTCATACCTATTAGTCTGGGTACAGAACTGTGTAGCAAAGGTCACTGTCACTCTTCCCTGTTTCATATATATAACACATCTCTGCTCCTGTTCAAGCATCAGAATGGTTAATTCCTCCTTTCTGGTAGAGTTGTATTTCCCAACGGTTTATAAACACGCAACAAGGATATATTATCTAGATCACTGAAATGCTTTAGCAGGTAAAAATGCTTGCTATGCAAGCCTGAGGACCTGGGTTTTATCCCTGGTACCCACAATGAAAGGAAAGAACTGAAGCCTGAAGGTTGACCTCTGATTTCCACACATGTTATGGCAAGTAGAGCCATATACATCATATAGATACAGTAGTAATAAAATGAAACTATCAGTATATGAAGGATAAATAGAAGAATCTAAAAAGGGGAAGGAGAGACCATAATAGGCGGTAAGCTTTTGCAAACATGCTTGTTTTCCTATTAAAAACAAAACAAGCCGGGCGTGGTGGCGCACGCCTTTAATCCCAGCACTTGGGAGGCAGAGGCAGGCGGATCGCTGTGAGTTCGAGGCCAGCCTGGTCTACAAAGTTAGTCCAGGACAGCCAAGGCTACACAGAGAAACCCTGTCTCGAAAAAACCAAAAATAAAAAATAAAAAATAAAAAAAATAAAAACAAAACAAAACCCACAGTGCTCCTTTTATAGAGCAAAACCCTTAAAAGAACTGCCTGCATATATAATCTCAAATTTGTCTTCTCCATCTTTTTCTAGAAGGCTACTACAACCAAGCCTTGGCCCAGGCACACCAGGAAACTGTCCGCTGTGCTGTTTAACGTAATGGATACCTCTCAGCACTGCCTTGGCTAAAGGTTTTCCCATGACTGTCAATCGCACATAACAACTTTTGTTCAGTAATTCCCTACCTTCTAGCTGCTTTTTCTCAGTCCCCTGCCCCAATCTCAACCTTTGGCTCCTTATTCCCAAAATTTGACTATGCAGGTTCTACCTTTATGTTAATTATCTCACTTCCAGTGATATGTAGTGTCCAATGTGATGCTGCATGTATTTAGTCTAAAACTGAGCATCCTACTTCACTCTAACCATCTTTGACATAAAACTGGGAGTCATTCTGAACTCTTTTCCATTCTCTTTTCCCCAATCTAACTGGGTACTAAACTGAGGAACAACGGACACATCATATGACACTAAGTCTTTATTTCTTCATCTTTCAACAGGAAATAAAGAGCTAGTCTATAAAGCCACTAAAAGGCACAGATGGAAATGTGTGAAGGCTTAACTCTTTTGTGCACTTCACTAGTGCATTTATAATCGGCTACTCCTTGGGAACCTTCTGGGCTCTCTGATGTTATTTAAAAAAAAAAAAAAATCAAGAGACAAGCACCAACTGCTGCTTTTCCTACAGTATTTTTCAGGACCTATTGGAAGTACTATTTTTCTTAAAACAGGTCAGCATTACGTCCTGTCCAAACCTAACTACTGAACTCAACGTCTTTTTGTTACTGAGCACTCTGAGCACACTGTCTACACCTTGTTTGCTTTGTTATTGCCATTATATAAACAGCTGAGTACTCAAAATGTCTAAGTGGATAAAAAAAAATCCAAAATGAATTCACAGAATCAATTATGAATGGAATTACAACAGCATTTTTGTTTGGATTAAATGGTAGAAAGTGGCATTTGAAGAGAAGCCAAAAAGATGGCAGAAGGACAATGGGGGAATGAGGAAAAGGGAGCCAACTACTGCGTATCTAATAACTCATTAATTGAGACTACATTTCTTAATTTATCTTAAGAATATATAAGATATTTGTCTAACTAATGGTGACAACACATATAAAACCATAGTTACCTATTTTTTCTTCCAGTTCTTTTACCAATGAGAGTTGATCATTTTTTATGGAAGGCGATTTCTCTAAGGAATCCTAGATTTTACAGAGAAAAAAAAAGCAAAAGGATCCCTGAACCAGAATTCATTTCATTCCACACAATAAAATTGTCATTTTAATCATGAGAAAATTTTTACCAAGAAAAACCATATAAATAGCAATTTGGTTATTTTTGTTTTCTATTGATAGAGCAAGCAATAATAAATCTACTATATATACGACCTTTACTAAAATAGTACCAAAGGGCAAGATGAATAATCTGACACATTCCAAATATCTTTGTAATACGGAAATGACTACATGGTCATAGATTATCATAACTTCACAACACAATTTTCTAAGTGAACTTTACATTTTTAACTAAAACAGAACACCACTATAGCTCATTTTCTTGATCAAGTGTTCTTTAAAAAGAAAAGCACTGCCTGTGTCCTGAGGGCAGTTCTGAGTTTCCTTGATTGGTTTCTGTTGATGACTAGCCACACAATATCAAAGCTCTTAACTCATTTGCCAGAAACTGGTTGCTTGAGCCTAAATGCTAAAACCTCATTTCAGACTGTAAGTCTTAATGCATGTATTTTGTATAGCCAAGGACCAGAGCTATTCAAACACTAAAACTCACAATAACGGTACCTTTAGCAGTGCCAACTCTGCTCTCACATCTTGTAGTTCAGAGTCTCTTTGTTCCAGCAATGACCTCAGGTTTTCATGCTCCATTACAAGAACCTTTGCATTGTGGACTTCATTTTTGCTGTGTGGCGTCTGAGAGAAGTCTTCAACTTGAGCTGAAAGAGCCTGACGTTCCAGGTTTGTTTTTTCATTGGCATTCTTCATTTCTAGAAGATCAAGTTGCAGGGCCTCTTTTGTTGACATAGTTTCTTCTAATTCTTTCTTTATGAGAGTTTTCTCTTGCTCAGAGTTGCTCAGTAAAGCCCTGAGTTCTTCACACTGAACCACACTCTCCTCTTGAAGGCACTTCATCTTCCTTTCTAATTCTAACACTCTCTCATCATGTTCAAAGACCAAGTTATGTTTTTCTTCTTTTATTTTTGCTAAAGATTCACCCACAGCTTGTAGAACGTTTACAACATCTTCCTCTTCCTTTTCTTCTAGAATGCTTGGCCTCATTTCTTTAAGATACTCACACAATTGAGTTTTGACAAAGGACTTCTGAGCTTGCTCATTTTCAAACAGTTTACTTAAATTATCTCGCTCTTCAACCACCAACTGGAGTTTCTTTTCTAACTCACTAACATGCTCTTTCATGGCAAAATCTTTTTGGGACTGAAGAGCTTCCAAATCCCTGCTCAATTGCACCTTTTCAGAATGTAGTCTATCATTTTCCTCAGAAAGAGACCTGATTTTAGATGACAATGCTTCCTGGTCTTCAGTCATAGTTTTCATTTGAACCATGACGCTTTGATCGTTTTGACTCTTTTCTCTTACTATTTCATCTAGTTTCCCTGTTAATTCAGTTACTCTTTGTCTCAGTTCACTGTTGTGCTGGGCAGTTTGTGCTGCTGCTTCCCTGAGTTCCAGAGTCAGTCTCTGCTCCTCTTCCCATTTCTGATGGAGATCATTTATCTCTTCATGGGAAATTTTTAGTTTACTTACAAAATCACCTTTTTCTTCAGCAAGAGAATGTATCTTTGCCTCTAACTCCCGTAACATTGTATCTTTTTGACCAAGACTGGCTAAGTGCATGCTATTGTCTGCCTGAAGGTTCTTTATGGTGTCTTCAAGTTCTGGTACTAATTCTTGTTGAGATAATAACTTTTCATTTTCTCCTCGGAGGCGATTTACAGTTTCAAGGAGAGCATCTTTTTCATTGAAAGCAGTCCTCAGCTTCTGCTGAAGCTCATGAACATCAGATGCTTGCTGTTGCTTCATTGTTTCAAACTCTTGACTTATTTTTCCAGCAGATTCTCCCAGTTCTGTTTGCAAAATTTCCATCATCTCTCGTAAACTCTCATAATTTAGCACAGCTTCTTGCTTTTCATGGTGTAGATTTTCACACTGTTCCTTAAGACCCTGTATTTCAAACATTAATGCTAACTTCTCTTTTTCTGAGTCTGACATAAGTGTCTCACTTAGTTCAGAAATTTCTTTCTGATGGTTGTCCTGAAGACGCTGTATTTCCTTGTTATGTTGTTCCACAGCACAGCAAAGCTGTCTGTTTAAGTCTTCTCGCTCATATTTTAATTTTTCTACTACATAGCCCTGTTCTTCTTTAGCTAGCAGAAGCTCATTAATTTTAAACTCCAAGTCTTCTCGCTCATGGAAAAACTCATCCTTTATATGTTGGGCATCCATTTCAAGTTTTAACTTGAGATTATTCATGTAAGTCACCTCATCTTTTAAGATGCTGTGCTGAGATTCCAGTTCTTTTAAGGAATCTTCCAGTTGTCTGACTTTATCATATACTGCTTGTTCTGCACAAGGGTCTTCCTGTGAGGGCACAGAGCAATTGTGACTTTCCTGGCTTGCCTCTGAGCTGCATTCATTTAAGTTTTCCGACTCACATTGGAGTTTCTCCTGAATGGTCTCACTTGCCCCACTCTGTAGCACTTTATTCTCTTTTAGCTTATTTATTTCTGCCTCATGTTCTTTAGCTGATCTTTCCATTTGAGACATCAGTTCATTAACTTTGTCTCTGTGTGTAGCATGCAGCTGCAAAATCTCTTCTTGAAGAGTATTAATATCTTTTTGGTAGTGCTCAGTGTTTTCCTCAATGACTTTTTGGAGATGAATAATCTCTTCATGTTTTTCCTTGTCGGTAGCTTCTACCTGCTTTTTTAGATATAATCTTTGTTCTTCAAATACCGCCGTAATGTTCTGAATCTCTTCTTGTAGTTTTTTAACATTGTCTTCAGAGTCACTCTGAGATTTAAGCTGTTCTAACAGCTCTAATTGTTTATTTCCTGCATCTTCCAGTTCTCTTTGTAAAATGGCTTTTTCTTTACTGTGCTCTGACTGCACTGCCATCAATTCATTTTTAAAGCTTTCAAGTTCTTTTTCATAGTTTCTATGTGATTGCTCAAACTCTTTCTTCATATCTTCTAGCTTAGTTACAGAATCCTATTATAAAAATATAAGCACAAATAAATACTTGAAGATGAAAGAAATCTCTATGTTCACTAAAAGGTTAACTAAATGGAAAAAGAGATGACCAAAACATACCTAGAGAATTATAACATCTAGATTTCAACAGTTTTGTTTAAGGTTTGCCTCACTAAGTACAACTATTATCATCAATACAAAAATCTATTATGCAAAGTAACTAACAACTAGGAAACTTCTGTATTTAACTATCTTTTTAAAAGTAATAAATTATGTAAGTTTATTTATTTATTTTAATTATGTAAGTTTAAAAGCTTCAATTTGTATCCCCTGAACAGATTAGAAAGACAATTTAGAAAAAAATAAGGTAAAATTTTACAAACAAAAAAGTAACAATGGGCTACTAAATGTCCTAAAACTGAACAGATAATAGTGTTTAGAGTTGGGAAAAACTCAAAATCTTAAGACTTTTATTAAAGAATGATATTGCTATAAAAACATTAAACAATGCAAAAATAAAATATTAGTCTATCTCTGCATAACTATATGAGGATGTCTGTGAGTTTGAAACCAGTCTACAAAACGACTCCAGGACAGCTAAGGCTACACAGAGAAACTCTGTCTTGAAAAACCGAAAAGAAAAAAGAAGGAAATAAAAGAAACACAAGAACATTAATGCTGACTTACCTCAACTTCTTGCTTCACTTTAATATTTTCCTTTTTCAGACATAGACACTGTTGTTCAGTTTCTGCTTTTTCCAGAAGAAGAGCATCCAACCGTTCAGTTAGTACCTGTTTTGGAATGATATGATTTGTCTGACTTAGGTTAAAACAAAAAAAGTGTCTCGCTCTCTGTCTCCCCAGACCCAGTCTCCCAGTCTCATCCCCAGCTCTAAAGCTGAGCACCCATGGCAGCCTTCCCTGGCCCTTCTGCTCCATGAATCCCAAAGTTCTCTTCCTTATAACCTTTCCCCTCCACCTGTTGCTCTGTCCCAGATTCCAGATCCAGGCACCTCTGCTAACCAAAGGGCTGCTCCTCCCTGGGCAAAAGGCAGATCACACCTTTCCAACTCCTTCTGTGATCCAATGCCTAGTCTTATCCCAAGCTCCATCGCAGACAACATGCTGTGGTCTCACTTCTCTGACCCCATTCTCCTCCAACCTTCCTTCCCCTAATTCATCCCAGTATCCCAGCCTCCAACACCAGCAGGCATTCCCTGTGAACACACCAGCTGAGCAGGTCAGGAAAACAGGCAACACACAGCCACCACACTCTCTGAAAATCCAGAAAGGAAACAGAAACCAAGGAACAAAGCACCCAACCAACAAAATAGGTCCAGAACTTAACATTCAGACCTATAATTATCCCAAGACCAGATGCCTCGATGCCAGCATAAGAACAACATCTCTTAACAGCCAGGGCAATATATCTCCACTAAATCCCAGCTATCCTACAACAGGCTCTGAAGCATAGCTGAAGCACAAGAAAAAGACCTTAAAACAGCCTGTATAGAAATGATAGAGGTTCTTAAAGTGGAAATGAATAAATCCCTTAAAGACATCCTGCAAAACCCAAACAAACAGTGGAGGAAATGAATAAACTGCTCAAGACTTGAAATTGGAAATAGAATCAATAAAGAAATCCCAAACTGACAGAATTCTGGAAATAAAAAAAATTAGGAATTCAAAAAAGAACTACAGACACAAGCTTCACTAACAGAATACAAGAAATGGAAGATAAGATTCTCAGACATTGAAGATCTGATAGAAGAAATAGATATATTAAGTTAAAAAAAATAATACAAGCTCAAACCTAAGAATAATCAGGTATAGAGGAAGCAAAAGAAACCCAGCTCAAAGGACCAGAAAGGTTTTCAACAAAATCATAGAAGGAAAAATTTCTAACCTAAAGAAGGAGATGCTATGAAAGCTAGATATCAACAACAGCAGAAACAGCAGAAAGCTTACAAATGCAAGGAAACTAAACAACTCTCTACTGAATGAATGCTCGGTCAAGACAGAAATCTGAAAATTAGAGAGTGTTTGGAATTCAATGAAAACGAATACACAACACACGCAAACTTATGGGACACAATGAAAGAAGAGCTAAGAAAAAAGTTCATAGCTCTAAGTGCATACATAAAAAATTTGGAATGATGTCATACTAGCAACTTAATAGAAAAACAATAAAGAGCTGGTTGAGAAAATCAACAAGATAGACAAACAAAATAATGGACTAACTACTCTCATGAACATAGATGCAAAAATCCTCAATAAAAAACTGAATCTAGGAACACATCAAAAAGATCATCCACCATGATAAAGCAGGAGTCATTCCAGAGATACAGGGCCGGCTCAGCATATGAAAAGCAGTAAATGTAATTCATCATATAACAAACTGAAAGAAAAAAGCCACATGATCATCTCATTAGATTCAGTAAAGGCCTTTGACAAAATCCAACACCCCTTCATGGTCTGGAGAGATTTGGGATACAAGAGACATACCCAAACATAATAAAGATCACATCCAAAGACCTTCTAGGTCTGTGTGATCTGGCTGGAATACAAGCATGCCTTTAATCCAAGGGACAGAGGTAAGTAGATCTGAGTTCAAGGCCAGCCTGGTATAGAACAAGTTTCAGGCAAAGAAAAGCTTAGGTCCCGGCGTGGTGGTGTGTGCCTTTAATCCCAAACAATGAAGGTAAAGTCAGTTGGTAGAAAGAAGCACTCATGTTTGAAAGTGATGTTTAATTGACTGTCAGAAAAAAAGTGTCAAATCGGAGAAAGATCGGACAGAATAGGATATACCAACTCTCAGGAGAACAGAAAGGAAAGGGAAAGCACTTAAGGAGCAATGTAGAGGAGGCAGTTTTACCAAGACAGTTTTACAGAGAGAGGTTGAAGGAGAGAACAAGCTAGACACGGGTGATGACAGAATAAGCCAGAGAGAGAATGAAGAGCCAGAAGATTAGAAAAGATTGCAGGAGTTAGTTTGAGGCCAAGCAGAGCAATGCTGGGCTGAGAGAGAAGCCAGATTGAATAAGTCAGCTGGGAAGGGAGTTTGAGCCAGAACAGCTGAGTCAAACCATCAAACCAGCCATCCCAGAGCTCAGAAAGAACAAGAAAGGGTGAGCTTATTAAGCAGTAGGTCTCAGAAGCTGAAAACATTCTAGACCTAGGTTAGATAGTATGGAGGCTAGAAGCTTCAAGCAATAGGCCTAGGTTAGCAGACTGAGGTAGTAAGCCTCCCAGACAACAACTGAAACAGACCAACAAAAATTATTTTTATAGGAATTCTACTAAAATCAGGAATAAGAAAAGGTTGTTCACTCTTCTCCATGTGTTTTCAATATAGTACTTAGATGTTTTAGTTACAATAAGATAACTGAGTGAGATCAAGGGTATACAAATTAGAAAGGAAGAAGTAGTATATATAAGCCATCCTAAAAATTCTACTAGGGAACTCCAATGGATGATAAATACTTTCAGAAAAATACCTGGATACAAGGTTAACTTTAAAAACATCAGTAACCCTCCTATGTCAAATGACAAAGGGACTTAGAAAGAAATCAGGGAAACAACATTTTTCACAATAGCTCAAATAATATAAAATATCTTGAGGTAACGCTCACCAAACAAATGAGACAAGAAGTATGACAAGAACTTCAAATTTTTGAGAAAGACTTGAAGAAGATATCAGATGGAAAGATCTCCCATGCTCATAGATCAGTAGGATTAACATAGTAAAAATGGCCATTCTACCAAAAGTAACCTACAGATTCAACAGAATCCCAATCAGAATTACAAGACAATTCTTTACAGACCTTGAAAGAAAGGACAATTCTCAACTTCATATGAAGAAACAAAAACCCAGGATAGTTAAAGCAATCCTGAACAATAAAAGAACTTCTAGACGTACTACCATCCCTGATTTTTAAGTTGTACGACAGAGCTATAGTAATCAAAACAGCTGTAAGGTACTGGCTAAAAACAGACATGTTGATCAATGGAATTGAATTGAAGACCCAAATGTAAATCCACACATTTATGGACACCTGAGTTTTGATAAAGAAGCCATAAATACACAATGGAAAAAAGAAAGCATCTTCAACAAATGGTGCTAGCCTAACTGAATGTCAGCATGTAAAATAATGCAAATTAATCCATATCTATCATCCTGCATAAAACTCAAGTCTAAGCGAATCAAAGACTTCAATATAAAAACCAGACACACTGAACCTGACAGAAGAGAAATTGAGGAATAACTTTAAACCCATTGGCACAGGAAACAACTTCTTCAACAGAACACCAACAGCTCAGGCATTAAGATCAAAATAAATAAATGGGACCTCCTGAAACTGAAAAGCTTTTGTAAGGCAGAGGACACCATCAACAGGACAAAATGGCAGCCTACAGAATGGGAAAAGATTTCTTTATCAGCTCTATATCCAATAGAGGGCTAGTATCCAAAATGCATAAAGAACTCAAGAAACCAGACACCAAGAAGACAAATAATCCAACTAAAATTGTGGCACACATCTAAACAAAGAATTTTCAATAGAAGTCAAATGGTTAAGAAATACTTAAAGAACTGTTCAACATCCTTAGCCATCAGGATGCAAATCAAAACAACTTTGAGATTCTATCTTACACCTGTCAGAATGGCTAAGATCAATAACACACATGACAGCTCATGCTGGTGAGGATGTGGAACAAGGGGAACTTTTGTCCATTGCTTGTGGGACTGCACACTTATACAGCCGCTTTGTAAATCAGTATAGCAGTTTCTCAGAAACTTCAAACTCAATCTATCTCAAGATCCAGCTATACCACTCCTTGGCATATACCCAAAGGATGTTCTACCATAGGACACTTGCTCAACTATTTTCATGTTAGCTTTATTCGTAATAACTAGAAACTGGAAGCAACCTAGATGCCTCTCAACTGAGGAATGGATAAAAAAAAAAAGATACATTTACACAATGGAGTATTACTCTGCAGTTAAGAAGAAATGACATAATGAAATTTGTAGGCAAATGCATGTAACCAGAAAAAATTATCCTGACTGAGGTAACCCAGACCCAGAGAAGACAAATATGGTATGTATTAATTTATAAGTAGATATTAGCCATGAAGTAAATGATAATCAAGCTACAAGTTGTAGATCCAGGGAAGTTAAAGAGGAAGTAGTGTAAGAGGGAATGCTTGGATCTCCCTGGAGCCGGATAACAACACAGATTTTACAGGAAACTGGGGCAGCTGGAGATAGTAGATGTTGGGGAGAGGGATCAGGTTGGGAGGGGGAGTTGGGGGGGAGGGAGAATATGTAGGGGAGACAGTTGGAATTTGGGAGCATTTGGGGGTTGGTGTGGAAACCTAGTGCAGTGGAAGCTCCCTGGAATCTATGAAGGTGATCCTAATGAGTTATCCTAGTAATGGGGGATACAGAACTTCAGCTGGCCATCTCTAGTAGCCAGGCAAGGCTTCTGGTAGTGGGACTTGGTTACATTCAATTGAGTTGTTGGCAAGTGGTCTCTTGGGAATCCGCAAACAGTCCAGGCTGTTGCCAAGATAAAGGGGTGCTTTTCAACAAACTGACAGTGGGGCCCCATTGCTGAGGACAACACCCACAGGATTCACTGAACATGGAAAGGTCAAGCTGATGCCTACAAAGAGCCTTCATCCTTATGATGCAGAAAGGTACTCCACAAGGTACTAAAAGAGAGACGTGGACACCAACCGAGCCTCAAAACCTTTGATTCCTACAAATGCTAGGGTAATGGTGACACAGAACTTGTGGGATTAGCCAACCAATGCCTGATGTGACTTAAAGTCCACTGCACAAGAAGGAAACCATACCCAACACTTCTTGGGTAACCAAGAACCAGAGACTGGATACCTTGGGGAAACCAAACACTACTGGTTTTTAAAATATTGATAAAATAATTCATAATGATATTCTGGTTATTCCACAGATCAGTACCTTATCCAGTCATCATCAAAGATGCAGCAACCCACAGTCAGACATTATGTAGAGAGGTTTCCTTCAAATCCCTCCCCTGAAAGCTCAGGGAATCCCACAGAAGAGGCAGAAAGATTGTAAGAGGCAGAGGGGACAGAGGGCACCAGGAGAACACAGACCTCTGAATCAACTAAACAAGGTACATATGAGCTCACAGAGACTGAAGCAGCAAGCAGAGAGCCAACATGGGTCTGTACCAGGTTCTTTGGGCATATACTGTAGCTATTAGCTTAGATTTTTATGGGGCTCTTGACTGTGAGAATAAGTGGGTCTGACTCTTGTACCTGTTCTTGGGACTCTTTTCCTCCTGTCAGGCTGCTGTGTCCAACTTTCATATAATATTTTTTGCTTTATCTTATTATATTTTATTTTGTCATGTTTGGTCATTACCTCTTAGAAGCCTGTTCTTTTCTAGTGGGAGACAGAAAGGAAGTGGATCCAGGAGGGGAGAAGAGGTGGGTAGGAGCTGGGAGGAGTAGAGAAAGGGAAAACTATAATCAGTATATATTGTATGAGAAAAGAATTTATTTCAATAAAAGAAAAATTCAAAACAAAACAAAAGAAACAAGCCTCAATTCTTTACAACTGTGAAGAATAAATCTATGGTTTATGAACAACAACAAAATAGTGTCTTGACTACTTGTCTAATTATCTTTCTACCTTTTCCAAGCTATGTTAAAGTGAAAATGAAAGATTAAAAAAGGTAAAAAACTATTAGGAACAAAGGAAAAAGCTGAGTGGTAGTGCCCCATGCTTTTAATCCCGGCACTTGGGAGGCAGAGGCAGGTGGATCTCTGTGATTTTGAGGCTAAACCTGGTCTACAAAGCGAGTTCCAGGACAGCCACAGCTGTTACACAGAGAAACCCTGTCTTGGAAAAAACAAAAAACAAAAACAAAAGAACAAACAAAAACAAAAACAATAGAAAAAACAATGTTAAGGACATAGAAATTTTCAACATGCTTTTGGAAAACAATGTGAAAGAAGATAAGCTAAGTCAGAAAGAGAATGCTCTACAAGAAGGGCCTGTGGAGGGAGGCCTATGTTAGAAGCTGGCAAAGAGTCTAGAGAAACGAGATCTCCAGATTGGCTATTCCAAGAGCATAGATCCGTCGTAGAGTCCTTGCTTAGCATGAGTGAGGGCTGGATTCATTTTCCAGCATTATGGAAACAAACAAACAAACCAAACAACCAACCAATTAGAAATAACAGATATTGTCAATGGAAGTGTAATGCGTGGGTTTTAAAGACTGAGGATTGGCGGCTGTGTAGGCTCAGGGATTAAGAGCACATACTGCTCTTGCAGACAACCCCAGCTAGGCTCTCCAGCACCCATGCTGAAAGGCTCACAACCATCCATAACTCCAGCTCCAGGGGATCTAACACACTCTGTTGGACGGACACACACACACACAATTTTTGGAGAGCAGTCATTCTCAACCTTCCTAATGCTGTGACCCCTTAATGCAGTTCGTCATGCTGTGGTGAGCCCAATCATGAAATTATTTTTGTTGCTACTTCATAACTGTAATTTTGCTACTATTATGAACTGTAATGTAAATATCTGGTATGTAGGATATCTGGTAGGTGACCTCTGTCAACGGGTCATTCAATCCCCAATGGCCTTGTGACCAACAGGTTGAGAACTGGTTATAAAGAAACACTCTGTAACAAACAAACAAAAATAGGAACCTGGCTGACAATGTGAACAGGGCACAGTTAAAGAACAGGCAGGGAATAGTCTTGTTTCTCCTCTTAGAAGGCAGATTGACAGCACCGGATGATGGCTGATATGTTTAATGCCAATACTTGGTAAGCATAGGTAAGTGGATTTCTGTGTTTGAGGCCAGCCTGATGTACAGAGTGAGTGCCAGGAATGCCAAGGCAACACAGAGAAACCATGTATTTTTACTAAAACATCTTTAGACAGACTTATCCTTTTTAGAAAATGTGTGGGAAGGCAAGTCAATGAAGTGAAAACTAGATCAACCAGCCAAGTCAGTTCTATTTAAAAAAATAAAAGTTAAGACAGGTCTAACCAGGCAAACGGAGAGAACACAGAGGTTACAATGTAACTAAAAAAAAAAAAAGAATATCTCTATATAAATCAGAGCTTAAAGAGTTAGAGATATTAAACTATCAATAATATTGAAACTTTACTTACTCAAGAAACATTATGAAGCACACTACTGCTTACTAATGAAAACTGTGGGGTAAAGGAAATGAACACAAGATAAGATTTCAAGGAACAGAGAATTATCTCAGTGTCATATGAACTTGTCCAGAAAAAACAAAGCAAAAAATAATTTGCAAGATATTTTATAAAATCAACAAAATGCAAAAAAACAACTGAAGTAAGTTATAAAAAGTGAAAATCAAACGTCCATTTTCCGCAAGTCTAGATGTTTCTAATCAGGATTACATCTAGTTTGGTCACTGTGACAGGAATAATTCTTGAGCCAGGAGTTCAAGGCTGGCCTGGGAAAAATGGTGAGTTCCTAGTCCCCTTCATTCCATATATATGTATATAAAAGATTGTAACTGCCAAACAGAAAAAATTAAATTTATTATAATTTATTCATATTACATCCCAATTGTTATCCTCTCGCTTGTATCTTCCTGTTCCCACCCACCCTCCCTCCCTCTTCTGCCTTATTCCCCTCCCCTGGACCTCTGAGAGAAGGGGACCTCATTCTCTACCATACAGGCACAGCCTATCAGGTCTCATCTGCATAGCCTGAATCCCCTTCCTCTGTGTGCCACAGGGCCTCCCCCACCTAGGGAAAGTGATCTTATCGGGGCACCACAGTTCATGTCAGAGGCAGTCCCCACTCTCCCCCACAAGCTGTCCATTGGCTAGATCTGACCATCAAGGCCAGGGAATCTGGACCCAGGGGTGCCTGCACAAACTACTGCACCAATCAAGGACAATGCATACAGTGAGCCAAACAGAAATTTTAATATAATAATGGAAAAATAAAAGGCAAAGTTATTTCTGGATAAGTTGAACGATAGCTTATGAAAGACATAAAAGGAAAACTTGTTTACAGAGTTTATGAGCACTTACACAAACAAACAAACAAACAAACAGGCCCTATAGGTACTTAGGAACTACTGAGAATGTCACAGAAGTAGCTACACATAAGACTGGCATGTAAAGCAGGTCTGTTTGGATACTAGGAACAAGCAATTGAAAGACACAATCCAGCAGACACAGCTTACCGCTCTCCCACGGGTCCTCTCAGCCCTCCCTTGTAAGCGTCTCCATTTCGCTGTCAGCTGCCAACCCCCAAACACACTTTCTATTAGGGACTGCGGTGACCACTGGGCCTCGGGTAGGTGTTTCTCATCCTTCCTGTCCTCCATTACCCTCTGTCCAGTAGCAGCCTGCTTGCAGAAGCATTGTCTACACCCCAACTCCATTCATTGGACCTCACTTCTTAGTGGGCACCCAGGGTCCCTCTAACCCTTTTATCTTTGTTTCTCTGGACTTTTTCTTTGTCCTACTGCTGCCTCCTAGCAAGAGTCCCTCCTCCCCAACCCATCCACTCCTTGGAGACTCCCCTAGCTCTTTCCCAAAGCCCCCTTAAGCCTTTCCTCTTAGCCCAACTCCATTCCTTTCTGCCGACATCGGACCTGCAGAGGCCCCACAGCCACCACACTGGCTTAGGATCTAGAGAGGGCAATGGCAACCAAAGAGCAGAACACCCACTGACAAAGACAAGACCAGATACTAAGACCAACGCATATCTCAAACTTAATAACTCCAGATGCCTAGACCACAGCACAGAATCATCAACATGAAACAGATAAGACAATATGCCTCAAACAGAACCCAGTAATGCTATTACAGTGGACCCTGAGAAATATAATATAGCTTAAACATAAATCAGTCTCCAAAATAGCAATTATGAACATATACAAGAATCTTAAAGAAGATTTGAATAAACCTCTACTTTTAAAAAGATTTATTATATATGTGTGTGTGTGTGTGTGTGTGTGTTTTCTGCATGTACACTTGCATACCAGAAGAGGGCAGATTCCGTGGGCCTATTGTTACAGACTGTAGTGAGCAGCCAGCCATGTAGGTGCTAGGAGTTGAACTCAGCACCTCTGGAAGAACAGTCAGTGTTCTTTAACCACTGAGCCATCTCTCCCGCCCTACGAATAAACCTCTTTTTTAAAGATTTATTTATTTATTATGTATACAGTATTCTGCCTGCATGTATGCTTGCAGGCCAGAAGGGGGCACCAGATCTCATTATAGATGGTTGTGAGCCACCATGTGGTTGCTGGCAAGTGAACTCATGACCCCTGGAAGAGCAGCCAGTGCTCTGAGCTATCTCTCCAGCCCACGAATAAATCTCTTAATGAAGACCACAATAACACAAAGAAACAGTTGAGTGAAATAATGAAAATGATTCAAGACATGAAAGTAGATTTACTAAAGAAACTGAGCTAAAGAAAATGCAAACTGAAATAAAATTAGAAATGAAAAGTTTAGGATGTCAAACAAAAAACCTCAGAAGTAAGCCTCACAGAGAGTATAAAACATAGAAGAGAGAATCTCAGGCACTAAAGAGAATGTAGAAGAAATGGATACCTCAGTTAAAGAAAATGTGAAATCTGGAAAAAACCAAGCATCCAGAAAAGACCAAATCTACAAATAATAAGGATAGAAGGAGAAGAAACCCAGGTCAAAGGCATGGAAATATTTTTAACAAAACCATAGAGGAAAATATCTCTAATCTAAAGCAAGAGGTGACTATCATGCACACCAAATAGACAGGACCAGAAAAGAAATTCCCCAAGACACATAATAATCAAACCACTAACTGTACTGAACAAAGAAAGGGTATTAAATCCCACAAGGGAAAAAGACCAAGTCACATTAGAATGCACATGACTTACCAAAGTTAAACTAAGTTCAAATGACCAATTTAAATGAACCCTTAACTCCTAGTGAAATAGAAGCAGTAATTAAGTCTCCCAAGCAAAAAAGCCCAGAGCCAGAGTGAAAGCAAAATTTAAGCAGACCTTCAGAGAATTAATGCCAATGATGTTCAAATTATTTGACAAAATGTAAACCAAAGGGATGTTTGTTTTTATGAGATTGCTATAACTATACGTAAACCACAGAAAGATCCAAAAACCAAAAACAGACCAATAGTCTTTATGAACATAGATGCAAAAATTCTCAATAAAATACTTGTAAATGGTACCTGCTGGTAGCGGGGTATTCAGCTTTACCTAACAGAGTGACATGATGTGTATCACCCACAGGCAGCCTCGCATTCAGGAGTAGCTGACCAACATGAAAATGCAGTTTTTTCATTTGTATGTTTTGTTATGATTTTGCTTTTTTCCTTGACAGAAACAAACAACAACAAACCCCCATGAAATTGGGTGGGTAAAGAAGAGCAGAAGATGTTGGGACAGGGGAAAGAATATGATCAAAAATATCGAGTGAAGCATTTTTAAAAAGTTTACAAAGTGCAACAAAAAATTATTTTTATTTCAAGTGTATGAGCATTTGCCTGAGTGCATGTACATGCACCATGTGTGTAGCTGGTGCCTGTGGAGGCCAGGTAACTCCTCTGGAACTGAGTTACAAGGATTGTAAGCCAGCATGTGGGCCTTGAGAACCCACCCCTGGGTCCTCTGCAAGAAGAAACAGCAAGTGCTCTTAACTGTGGAACCATCTCCGGTCCCAAAATAAAATTATTGATGAGTATTCCAAATTTGTGTTGTCGCACTCTGTAGACTATCTCTTCTAATCTCTATAATCAACCATTCTTTTTCACCCTCCTTTTTTTTTGATATTGAAAAGTTAAAATTAATCTCCTGACGTCCCAGGTTGGCAAAACGAGGAGAAAGAAACAAAGACAGTTTGTCTTGATATCACTGGGAGAACAAAGGCTCCTTAAGACTTCCTGTACTTTTTATGCGAAATTAAGCAAGATTTTGACACCTGGTGCGGTGGCACACACCTTTAACCCCAGCACCTGGGAGGAACAGGCAGGTGGATCTCTGAGTTAGAGGACAGCCTGGTCTACTAGAGAGTTCTAGGACAGCCAAGCCTACACAGAGAAGCCTTGTTTATCAAAAGAAAGAAAGAAGGAAGATAGACTTTGCCATTCAACAAAAAGAAAACATGTGACTAACACACCAAGTGACAGGGATCTGGCAAGTTGAGTTGAGATTACTAGGGAAATGTGTTGAGATCCCCCGACGCCCTGAGGCAGCTATCAGATCTGGGTCTATCTGCACATCACTGAAGTGCTACACACGAGACCAGCGCAGGAAAGATATGGAAGAAATAACCATGAGGGAGGCTATTGGTTTTTTTTGTTTTTTGTTTTTGTCTGAAATGAGACAACATCCCTCTCTGCCATCTCACCATAACTATGACTTAAAGAACTAAAAAGCTAAACCAAGGCCCGTAATGAAGTGATTGAATAACAAGCAAGATTGTCTCTAGCAGGCAGACGGTCCTCAAGGAAAACTTATCTATTACTAGACATTTTCTTTAAGTAAACAGAAACTATTTTATTACCTTAATAATATCATCATTTCCTCCATCAACAGGTTTTGATTTGAGTTCTTCAATTTCTTTGTCTAATTCTAAATAATTAAAAAGATTCTAGTTTAAAATTAAGAAAACAATTACTACTAAACTGAAAAGTACATTCTAAGAATCCCAAGCCTATAAATTACAATGTATTTAAGAAGTCAGTACTTGGAGAATCACTAACTCCATCCAAATAACAGCAGTCCTTTCCCCCCATCTTAATATAAAAATTTTCATTTGGAATAGTGGTCTAAACATCCACCACTCTGCTTTAGTGCACATGAACAACTGTGTTTCACCTGAAACTGTATTCACTTCTTCCCTTCCCGTCTTTTTTTTTTTTTAACTCATCCACATAGATATAGAGGGCTTGCTATGCTGCCCAAGCTGGTCTTGAAATGCTGGGCTCATCTGATGCTTCTGCCCCAGCCTCTAGAGTTGCGGGGACTAGGGGTGTGTACCACTGTGACTAATTACCCTGATAATTTGGAAGCATGTCCCACACATTCTATTCTTTTTATTGTAAATATTTACTATAGACTCTTAAAGCAATAGCTGAACCCATATCAAACATATGTATCAATCTGACTATTTCATCAATGCACATCTAGTTCCAGAGCTTAGGTCATTTCTTTCTTGGTTACAAACTGGTCCAATTTCTAAAAATAAATTTGATCTGTTCTGGTTGAAAAATAAACCTTGGCAATGAAAAAAATCTTAAGTTATCAGGCATTCAAGAGTTCTCCCAACCATACAAAGGATGCCAATATAATTCTTTCTTTTGGAATAAGAAAAGACATCAAATAGGGAATCAACCAACTTCAGCACGCACATATACTCCAAAGCTCCGAGAATGTCTTTGGGTTACACTTTGTGCCTTTAACATTTCAACTGACTTCTCTAAAAGATATGGTTAGTTTAGAATTTAACAATTCATGTGACATGCAAAGGGGTTTATTATAACATTAAGAAAATATTCCTAGCTGGGTGCAGTAGCGCACGCCTGTAATCCCAGCATTTAGGGAGGAAGAGGCAGGCAGATCTCTGTGAGTTTGAGGCCAGCCTGGTCTACAAAGTGAGTCTAGGACAGCCAAGGCTACACAGAGAAACCCTATCCAGAACCTCCTCCTCCACTCAAGAAAAAAAAGAAAGAAAGAAAGAAAATATTCCTCTTTGGCTTTAGGTTTGTTTGTTTGTTTGTTTGCCAGGTAAGGTTTCTCTGTGTAGCCTTGGCTGTCCCCGAACTCTGTACACTAGGCTGGCCTTCTGGACTACTGGAATTAAAGATATGAGCCACCACCAACCCACATGAAAACATTTCTCTGGGCTGGAGAGATGGCTCAGTGGTTAAAAGCACTGGCTGCTCTTCCAGAGGACCTCGGTTCAAATCCCAGCACCGACACAAGCAGCCCACAACTCTCTGTAACTCTAGTTCTGGGGGGATCCAATGTCCTAACATGGACATACATGCAGGCAAAACCACCAATACACATAAAAAAATATTAAATTAAAAAACTGTGTTACTTTATTTACTCAAAGGTAATTGCAAGGCTGGGCATGGGGGTGTAATGAAAAAATATGCCCTGTAATTTCAAACCCAGTACCTGTGCATCTTGCTTTAGCTTTCTGTAGCAACATCATTTGCTTCTTGGCAAACTTGATGAGATCTTCTCTGGGCAGTGTTTCCAGCTGAAAGGTGTAATCATATCACTGAGTTTTATAACCCATGTTTCTAGTGTGTCCCTCCCCCCCAAAGAAATACGATGTCTGCCTAAAAACACAATCATTCTAAATAGTCAAGCCAATCAATCACATTTCTTAAATTAACAAACATAACTTCAACAAATATAATTGGATGAATCAAAATATTAACCGAAGGCCCCAGAATAAAACTCTTAGCGATACCATTAAATTCTCTAACCGTACAACAAGTGAGGGTTGGAACTAAAGATGTTTAGAGCTCTAAAATTCATTGTGTTGTAAGCTGAGAAGTCACGTGCGCATGAAAACATAAGCATAACTACAGACACACGTGAACATCAGCTACCATTTAGGCTTTGACTGAAATGCTAGGGTTTACCGACTGAAAATGATTTCATTTTTGTGCTCTCGGTTTTCTCATCTGCAGAACGAGAATAAAGAGGGCACTTATCTCGTGAAGCTAAAAGGAAGGAATCGGGTACTTAGGCAAATGCCTGGCACTCAGTATGCAAGCAATATACTTCGGTAATAAACCACACCTTCCTGAATCATTGAGCATTAAACATTGTCAGAGCTGTAAGAACGGCGTTATTCAACCCTCCATCGTTTGACTATGGATCTGGAGCCAACAGGATATAGCTCCTTGATTCTTCCCCTTACCTAATCTCGTCTTCATTGTGTCACTGTGTGTGTAAACTTTCATAAAACACACTAGCTAAATGTTTGAAATATGGCAGGAGCTCAGCATAGTGCTAACAAGGAGCAGGAAGTAAACTGCTTGCACATCAGGACATTAAAAAAGAACAGGGGATCAATTAAGTGGTTGTAAATTACGGTAAAACTCCCCGAGGAAAGGTTATTTCTTTAAAATAAGAAGTCCTTCTCCCCCATGCCAAAGTTTTCCAATTCATTCCCTTCCGCGCTACGGGGAACTTGGCGGCAGCGGTCTCCTCACCTTGGATTTCCCGGTTCCTGAGGGTGCTGCAGCCACCCCATCTTGAACAGGATCCTGCAAAACAAAATCGTCACAAGAGCTCATCCCAATTCCAGGTGCGACGCGGGGCCGAAAACCTTGCAGTGAGTTAGAGCCCCTTCAGGAGGTAGCGGCCCGGGGGTGAGGGGGTGGGGGTGGGGGCCATGGCCGTGGCAAGCGCCAGCACCGGGCAGGGGTCCGGCCGCGGAGGCGGGGACAGGGTGCTGGCCATGCCCTCCCACTCCTCGAGTGGCACCGAAGGGCAGCAGGGCGGCGGGAGGCCCACCATTACCTCCATCGCGGCTGCGACCCACGGCCACAGCCGCCTCTTCAGGAGTCCCAGCAGCTGTGCCTCTGACGTCGCGGGTCAAAGGCCGTGTAAGGGGCGGCTACGCCTCCCCCGCGTCTCCAAGGCTACGCGGAGCGGCACTTCCGCTTCCTCCTTGGCGTCCCGGAGGAAGTTCCCTGTGCGCAGGTCCTCTGGCCTGAGCCCAAAGCACACTGAATCTTCTGGCATTGCCTTCGACCCAGTGATAGGATTGAGCTCACATGTTCAGTTTATCACCTTGTTTCCTAATTTTTTTTTTTGGAGGGGGCCGGGGATGTTTGTTTGTTTTGTTTTATGAGACAGGGTCTCTCTGTGTAGCCTTAGCTGTCCTGGACTTGCTTTGTAGAACAGGCTGGCCTCGAACTCACAGCTATCCGTCTGCCTCTGCTTCCCTCAGTGCTGTTTCCTAATTTGTAAGAGATTTTTAATTTTTGTGTGTGTGTGTGGATTATGTGAAACAGATAATTTATATGTGACTTCATTCTGTAAGATGTTCAGAAATGTGTTGCTTTATGAATTGAGAATCAATACCCAGATCCATTAATTTATCATGGGTTGAAAAATGCTGGCATTTTTCAGACTGTGTACTTATAAAAATGAATTTATTGGCTGAGATGCTTCTTGCTGTTGTTAATATTGTCAATTTCAAAGGATCTAGAATCATCTGGGAGACAAGCCTCTAGGCATGGCTGTGAGAGGTGTGTCTAGATTAGATTAGCTGAGCCAGGGAGACCCACAGTAAATGTGGGTGTCGGCATTCCATGGATTGGAGTCCATGGCTGTATACAAAGGAGAAGGCAGATGGAAGGAATTCATCCAGGTGATAGTGTGGGCAGGTAAGAGTGACTAGTGTCTGATAGGGGCTCTCCCTTGTGCTCACTAGTGAGGGGAAAGGCTACAGGGATTCAAGGGTTCTGTCAGAGAGTCCAACCGGCCTTCCCTCTCCTCATAGTTGCTCCCACTGGGATGAAGGCAAGGTAAGGGAAAAACCCCAGAGGACTCCCTACAGAGGAAAGCAAAGAAGAGACGGAAGATATTCCATAGATTGTTGCTGTTGTTGTTATTGTCGTCTTATAGAGTGGTAACAGGGCACCCCTAGACTGACCTAGACCTTAAAAAGAAAATTCTTGATGTTTTCCTTCAGTTAAGCATGGCCTAACTGTAAACTAGAGGATGGAACAGTAGCCATGAATAGGGAGTATTAATTCCGGTGCTGCCTTTTTGCAGGTGAGAGGGCATTTATTCATCAGGTTTTTCAGGTTGTCAACTTTCAGGTGTAGGCACACACTCACGGCAGGTGTAAGGCCTTCAAGCAATTGAACTATCACCCAATTATAGCCATGGAGTATCTCAAGTTACACATGGGTAAAGGCAGGCGTTTAGTTGTTTTAGATCGTGGGTTCTGGAAGCCATGTGGCATGACCTTACGAAATGTAAAGCTATCAGAGGTTCCCTGAAGCATTCAAAAATCCAGTTTTCTCCTTTAAGGTACTCCGAGGGTGGAAAATCATTACCTCTTCTCAATCCTCATTCCCAGGACACAGCGCAACAAGTGACTCTATTCCTACTTTCTTGCTTCTCTGATCCTTCAGAAAACATTTTTCTTCAGTTTTACAGTGGAACGGAAAAGTACAGCACCAGGAACAGTTGAGAGCTCACATCTTGATCCACAAAGTAGAGGCAGAGGAAGAGAGCCATACATGGGGAACAGCACAAGTCTTTTGAAACTCCGAAGCCCAGCCCTAGTAACACACCTTTTCCAATAAAGCCACACTTCCTAATACTTCTCAAACAGTCACAATAGCCAAGTATTCAAATATATGAACCTATTGAGGATGGGGCATTCTCCCTCAAAGCGTGAGAGCAAACAAAACAACCCAGACTTGTTCTTGTTTGCTCACCATAACTGCATGGTAAGACCTCATTGCTGAAGACATTACCAGCATTGGATGGAGAACACCGAGAAGTCGTTCTAAAACCGACCAGGAAACTCCTTTCTGACTAGGTTTCACAGTGCTTGGAAGATGCAATGGAGGCTTCTGGGGGAGAAAAACACCAATGGCCTTACCTGGCACTAGACTTATGTATGTTACAATAGCAACCTGACAGGCAAGCTATGCTCATTGTGAAATCATGGCATGATGGCTTGGAAGATAACCAACTGCTTTGTGATTATATTTTAGGGCCACCCCACAGGATGAATTTCATGTCTGGTATCATCAATCTGGTTAAATGTCCAGGACCAGGAAGACCATAGGCTATACTGGTATTTCACTAAATGATCAGGTTGTCAAATTACCTTCTTTGTAAGAAAATGAAACAAAAACAATAACAAAAAAAACATAACCACATTTTAAAAAATTCTTTGAGAACAGCACCACATATATTTGATCATATTTATCTCCTCCTTCAACCCCACCTTGATCCACTGCCCATTCCAAAACCATGCAGATCTGTGTCCTCCTCTTCCCATTTTCATCGTTGAGTCTAATTCATGCTGCCTGTGTACTCTTTGGCATACATGGGCATCCACAGAATCGTAGCAAAACGACTAGGGGACACATCATAAAAGAAAACAAATTCCCTCCAGTCCGGAAACTATTAGTTACCAATAGCTCCTCAGCTAAGGATGGGTTTTCATGTCCAACTCCTCCCTGTTCAGTCTGATGATGCCATATTGACCTCGGTCTTGTTGATTCTGTTTTTCTGCTGGCCTTTAGCCATCTGGTTGTCCCTGGTGTTGGCTGGGTGTTCCTGATGCTGATAGGATTCCTCAGGGAGGCAGGCAAGGCCTTGAGACTGGTAGTGGATCTCAGGGGATATAGCAGGCTAGTTACTTTTACAGGGTGAGTGTTCCGGGCACCTGGAGGCTTGGATGATCCTGGGGCCATCAGGCCTCCACCAGAGGGAAGGTTATAGAGCTCTGCTGGCTGTTTCCACAGGCAGGCAGGAGAAAGGCTGGACAGTCCCCCTCCCATTTCCATTTCTAATTTTATTAATTTGGATATTCTCTCTCTGCCTTTTAGCTAATTTGATAAGGGTTTGTCAGTCTAATTTTCTCAAAGAACCAGCTTTGTTTTATTTATTCTTTGTACTGTTTTGTTTGTTTTTTAATTAATTAATTTGTATATGAATGTTGAATCTGCATGTGCACCTGCATGCCAGCAGAGGGCATCAGATCACATTATAGATAATTGTGAGCCACCATGTGGGTGCTGGGAATTGAACGCAGGACCTCTGGAAGAGCAGATAGTGATCTTAACCACTGAGCCATCCCCTGTTTGTTTTGTTTTTTAATGGATTCAATTCCATAGTTTGTTTCTTCCTGACTACTCCATTGGGTGTGATTGTTTTCGTTCTACAGCTCTCAGGTATGCTTTTCACCTACAGACACAGCTTCTAAACTTCCCTCTTACCTGGCAGTCTATTGCTGAGTTTTAAAACATAGATAATCTTTTCTTTCGAAACATGCATAACTTACCAAAACTTCTTGTGAGGAATGAAGTAATTTGAAAAGACAACTATTGAGAACCCACTGCATATAAGACGCGGTGAGGGAGGCCATCTCAGATCTGAAGAACTTTAAGAACATCAGAAATTGTTGTTGTGAAGAAGAGATGGCTGAGTGGAAAAGAGTGCTTGTTGCTCTTGGAGAGAACTCAGGTTCAAGAGCCAGTATCTGCATGGTATCTCGTGGCTCTTCATAACCCCAGTTTCAGGGGGTCTAACAGGCAAGCATGTAGCGCATACACGTGCATCCAGACAAAACATTCATACATATAAAATAAGAGGGCACTTGCTTTCATGGACCTAACTTGGGAGGCTGGAGCCAGAGACCAGAAATTCAAGGCCAAGACTATATAGGGAGTTTGAGCACACCCTGGCCTACATGAGACTTTGTCTGAGAAAAAAAAATTTATTTTCATGTTTTTCCTTCATTTTCTGTGTACCAGTACAAGTAAATAAATTTCATCTTAGGTAAGATTTTTGTATAACATTGGCTTTCCTGGGCCATACTGGCCAGGAGAAGAAATCAAAGAACAAGAATGTCAATAAAGGCAGCAGCTAAGCTCACGTTTTGAACTGCTTTATTTGTTCATGTCATTGGGTGTTGTGATGGTCAATATTCATTGTCAAACTGTCTAAGTTTAAAATGGTCTGAGAGATATTCATCTAGGTATCTCTGTGAAGTACATCTTCCAATGGAATGAACTAGAGAAGACCCATCCTGAAGTGGGTGGGGCAATCATAAGAAGTGGGGACCCAGACTGAATAAAATAGGAAAGGAGGGAGAGCCAGGTGTGCAACAGAATTAATCTCCTCTCTGCTTCCTCCTCGAAGATACTCTGTGGCCAGTGTGGTGATTTGAATGTGAGTTCCAAGAGCTCATTTACCTCATTGCTTGGTTCCCAGTTAATTGAACTGTTTAGGGAAGTGTTAGTAGGTGTGGCCCTGCTTAGAAGGTGTGTCACTGGGAGTGGGTTTTGATGTTTGAAAAGTCCATACCAGGCCCAGTCTCTCTCTTGCTGTCTCCAACTTGTGGATCAGATATATACGCTCTCAGCCATTGCTTCAGTGGCATGCCCGCCGGTCTGCCACGGTGCTCTCTACCACGATAGTCACAGACTTTACCTTTAGAAATTGTAAGCAAGCCACCAGTTAAATGCTTTCTTTTAGAATTTTCCTTGCTCACGGTGTCTCTTTATAGCAATAGAAATGTTGCTTTGACAACCAGTCATCTCACAGTCACGCCACCACGCTTCCCCACCACAGCCCACTCAGTTCATGAGCCAAGATAAAGACGTCTTGCCTTTGGTTGGTTTAGTCAGATATTTGGCCACACCAAGAAGGAAAGTACAAAATACAGAACTTGGTACTGAGAAGTCATGACATTCCTTTGACGACCTGGGTTGTGGGTAATCGGTGTGTGAGAGTTTGGACCTGTGAGTAGAGAAGCACTTGATTGACATGGACAGAACATAATGGGCTATTATGACAGGGCGGCACTATTTTAGAATAATGACAGAGATGTAGATAGTAGAATCCTGTATAAAGAGGCTTCATAGGGGAATGAAGATTTTCTTGGGCTATTCATAATATATTATTAGAAAAAAATCTGAGTTCTTTAGGTTCATGTCCTGATATTTTAGCTGGACTGAATTCAAAAGTAATGAACTAAATTTCCTTGGTGAACTTGATCCTTTGGTAGAGCAAATCTCGAACAATCAGGCTGTGGCTTGGTTATTGTTCACAAATTATTCAGGTATGTACTGAAGATTCAAAGTAGAAATATAAAGTAGAAGAGAAATGTGCTAAGTGTCATAAGATGACCCAACATTAGAAATTATGCAAGCTGAAGAAATTTGATGCAAACATTGCATAACCTTTGGACATCCTAATGCCAATTGTTCAGAAAATACAAATGTAAAAAGGCGTAATGGAGAGCTGTTATTTCTAGAGGAGAGCGCCTTACGTTGTGGTTTGTGTTGCTGACTGGAGCGTGTTACTAGGAAGCTATTACTCTAGGTCTCCCTCTGAAGACTTCCCTTCTACCATTGCGATCTAAAGGATACCTAGCACAGACCCAGGTGAGGAGCACTGTTGATTTGGTGAGCAACTGGACATGGGGCTAGGGAAAGGCGGATGAGAAGCTGAGGGCTGATAGAAGTAAAGGAGGGGGAAAAGGAAGGATTGATGGAGGGATAAGGCAGACAGGGAGGGAGGGAGGGAGGAGGGAACAAGAGAGGCAGGGCATGGTGGGGAGGACAGTGCAGCAGGCTGTGCTGTAGTGGGGGTCAGCTCAGCAGCCTGGGCTTCCTTAGTTAAGCCACAGTGCCCACCACTGCCCTGCTCCTTCTTTACACAGTACTCTTACCACCCTTCCCAGGCCAGTTGTGTCCCTGTGAGAACATGTTCTGTAATGCCTGATGCTTGAGGACCTGGTGGAGGTAGGGGCTGTACGCGTGCAGACTTTTTCAAGTGGGAGAGTTTCTCTACAGTAAAGTCCACCTTCCAATAAGTCTCCTGTCTGCTCGTCCCTTGCACACTCTCTCAGCCTCAGCTTCCACAGGGTTGCCTGTGCTGGCTTCTACTTCTATGTGGAGATTCTGTTTTCTTTCCTCTTTGTGTTCTTCTGGGTCTCATCTCCCAGAAGTGTCCCCAAGAGCAGCTGCTCTTTCAGACACTCCTAGCACCAGGGCATGCCTGGAGAACCTATCCACTTTTGCTATATATTACAGCTTTATTGATGTATGCATGTGTCAGACACCACACTTGGTGGCACATTCCTTTAATCCCAGAACTTGGACGTAAGATGCATATGGATCTCTGTGTTTGAGTCCAGCCTGGTCTACAGAGAGAGTTCCAGGTCAGCCACAGCTATACAAAGAAACCATGTCTTGGGGAAAAAAAGGATACACACATATGTGTATGTATGATATATGTATGTACCATTAATTATAGATGACCATCGATTTCTGATAGAGCAAGAATGGGTATGTTGGGAGGTGTGGAGAGGGGAAATTATGTAATTATAATCTCAAAAAATAGAGATACTTTGCCTGTAGTACCATTGTTGCCTCTTTAGGGTTCAGGTTAATGGACTGGCATAGTCTCCACCTTGAACTGGTTCCCCCCTTGGGTGATCTGTGTGACTGTGTTTCCCCACTCCACTGTCAGCAGTGTTCTGAGAACCCCAGCTAGACGCAGGTAGATAAGTGTCTGATCCTTCGTATCTGCCAATGGATGTTTTCTAAAGATGCCTAATCTGTTGTTTGAGAAAATATTTGTTACCCACAAGACCAAATGGCAGGAGACTGAAGGGGTGTTTTGCTGCAGTTTAGAGGTTTCAGCTAGGGTTTCCATAGATGTCAACTGGCCCAACTTGTTCAAGGGTCCGTGTTCAAGAGTTCAAGGGTTCAAGTTGTGCCTTGATGATATCAGTCAAGATTACACAAGGGAGGAGGACATGTCTTCATAGCCCAGCATAATCCCTTCATCTGGGAATTGAGCTCAGGACCTTCGTATTACTCAGTCTCACTACCCTAGCCTTGAGATGTGAGCCAGTACAGCTGTCTGGGTACTGGCTCCCAGAATTTCTGATCATACCTAACAATTTCCTCAGGGCCATTGGTGTTGAGGGTACTTATCTATCACAAGCCAAGTTCTGGGCCCTTGTCGGACTAGAAACGTGAGGACTGGACCGTGGATATCTTGCCTACACTAGTGTCTTCACCAGTGCTGCCTGCTTCAAAGACTGCATCAACAAAGCCAGCGACTCAGCTTCCAGAATGTTTGTTCATCTTTGCCTCGTTAAGTAAGCACACTTGTTCTGGAGGAGTTGGTGGCAAGTTGCTGGGTGCATCATCCTGGCTTCTACTGCCATTTCTCCTTACAACTCCAGAGGAGCTGTGTAGTATGATGCTTTCCTCTTTTTAAGAAAAGCAACATTCTTGCCAAGTTTAAAAATACTCATGCTGTAGATAGGGAAGGGAGGGGGGCCCTTGAACTCAGGAGGAAATGAAAAAGTCACAAAGTCTTGAATAACAACAACAACAAAAAACTGGAAGAGTCTAGAGGGCAGAATTATAAGTAAAAATGCAGTATTATAAGTAAACACTTGCGGGGGGACAGAATGACCAAGCAACTGTCAGAAAGGAAGACATTCCGAGTGTGGAGCTGCCTGCAAGATGCTCACACAGTTGTTCAAGGTGCTCAAGAGTTGCAGTGTTATGATTTACCCTCGGTTGCCTGGGCTTTCTAGCGACCCAGATGCTGCTGATTTATCCTGTCCCGTGATCTCAATAATCTGAAGGAAAAAAGCCAGTGGCTTTCCAAACAAGGATTTATTCCATTTTTTCCCTCAAGGATTTATTCAATTTTTTCCCTATCATTGGCTCCCTTTCTGGAATTACCTGACAAATGCCCCAACCAACTACCTGGACACCCAAAGACACCTAGAAAATTCCCTAAAGATAAGACTCAAATACGCTTAATTTTGTACATTTTGTACTGGTCTGTGTGCCATCTCTTGTACTCTGGAACCCCCACCAACCCTTAGATACAACTTGGATCTTAAGTGCCACCTTATCTGGACTGGTGGTTTGCAATGTGTCCGATCAGGTGCTGCCTGGCACCTGGCTCCCTGATTTTGACTTTGATCTGTGTGACTTAGTGGGTAACTTATGGGACTTGGCTCAGAATCCGTACCCAGGGACCCCTGCCCTAGTCTATCATGGGGTTGTAGATTAATAGAAAATAATACAGGATCAAGATACGATAGATATATTTCTTCAATGTTACCAAATATTCTTTAACTAGACAATATGTATGTAAACCTTGTCTATTGGTTTCATAATTGTTCTTACTGTATTACTATATTTAAAAAATGGCCATTTTATATACATAAAATAGGGGGATTGTTGGGGTATGGTCTGGTGATTTGTATTTCTTAACTGATTGCCCCCTGGGTGTCTTACTGCAGGCCATCACATACCCCAAGTATTGTTGTTTAACTTTCCCTCCCTGTTTGACTAAAAAAATAAGTCAAACGATTCTGCCTAAAAATGGGCAAGCTTAGATGCAGGCAGAGTCGACAGCCTAACTCTGCCAAGAGAGGGTAAGCAAGTCCTCAATAGTTCCTGCCTTGCAAATATGTCTGTAAGAGATATTGTGCTAGAAGGCCGTAGAAGATTCTCCAATGTTATACAGAGTGCTAGGTGACGTTTCAGGCAGTAAACTGTCTCATTTTGGAAGCTGCTAACCTGCACTTCTGGTTCACTCAGGTATCTAAGTTTTATCCCTTTTCAAGTCTCTATGGGGTTGAAGACCAGATAGTTTAGTCTTACAGTTAATCTTAGTTGGTTAGGGATTAAGAGGTTTTTAGATTAATATAGATGCTATAAGTTAATAGAGATGAGACATGATAGATTATTGATTTTCATTCAGAAATTCAGGCCAGACAAGATAGGAAAGAGGCTTTCTTCAAGTTTGACAAATACAAACAGCCAAATCACTATGAATGTAACATTTATATAACCCATGATTGTCTCATGGCTCTTCCTGCTGTATGTAGTTTATTTATTCATGTGTAATAATATAAGTGTATATGTTAAAATTAATTTAAAAAATAAAGAACCAGGAAAAAAAAGCCAACACCTGGGCAGGGCTGGTGGAAGGTAGGTGTGGCAAAGGTTCATGGGCTTGGAGAGAGAAGGATCTTGGGAAAGAGAAGCACATAGGTACCAGAGGAGGAGAAGGAAGAGGATCACCAGGATAGAAAAGAGCCACGTGGGCCCAGAGGAGGAACTCTAAAGTTCCACATGAAAGACCTGGCCCAGGTGAACAACCTGAGCAAGTATTTTGGGATTTTGGATGCAAGGTAGCCCAAATGAAAATTATTAGCAGCAGATGCCGATGGGATGGAAGCTTAGGTGGTAATACCCGCCATGCCCCAGGTGACAAGGCTACTCTAGAATATATCAGATGTCCAGAATGTCCCATTGACATGAGTATGTTCAGTCTGCCCTTCCAGAGTGCTCCTGCCTCAGGGAGTGCCAAGGCTTTCAGAGGAGGTGCAGTTTCTACCTGACATCCAAATGTAGGGGAGCAAGTGAAGAGAACCTGATCTGCCCCTAAGCTCAAGCAACAAGGGGCCAGGAAGGACCTTGGAGACTCTGAGGCAGTGCACGTCGCTTGGGGGAGGGCTCTTTTTCCTTTGCTCTCCACCCATCTGCTTCTGCTGGTCTTCTGCTTCTGAATCATTGGATCAGATGCAGCATTGTCAATGAACAACCCCACTAATGAGAGCATGCCAGGACAGTAGAACACACTGTTTCCAAAAACAAGCATTATTGGAGGATGAACTCCTGGGTTTCCTGTCCTTACTGTCCATTCCCTGAGCCTCCCTCAGTGTGGGCATGTCCATGCCAGGAACATGCTTCTCCTGACATCCCATGTTGTGATGAACTCAATGCAGGTTCATAGAGAAGAATATACATACATACAACATTCTTCATATGGTACCTGGACCAGGAAGTCTCTGAAGAGAGTTGAACTATTCATGCTCATTGAAAATGTCACCTACTGTGTGTGCTATTGGGACTACAAACTTTGCATCCTGTTATTGGGGCACACTGATGCACTAGCACCATTTTTGTATATTGACTGTCATTCAATTTATGCCACAGTCTCTTGATCTTGTTTCAGGGCGCAGGAGACCCAAATAGTATCTTCATGTCCCATATTGGGGTTCTTTTTTGGAAGTTCCTCCAGAGTTAGCTTCCTGCCCAATATGAGGACAGTGTTCTGCAGTAACAGCCCAAAGCATCCGGGAGCATCCACTGGGTGGTTAGTGCTCCATAGATACTGTCTGTGTTCCATGAGCATGGAGGTTCCATGCATAGTGTGAAGCAGGAACCATTGCTCTAGGTGCCAAAGGCCCATTGTAGAGGATGAGGACAACTGAGCCTTCTGTCTGTGCACAGGGTACCACACACACACAGAGGCTGGTTTTCAAAAACAGACAAACTTGTATTCTCATGCACAGAAACAAATTCATGTGTCCACACACTCTCTTTCACACGCACATACACATGCTTGTACAAACATACATACACACTTGCTCTGCCCAAATTGCATGCACTTATAAAAACTTTTTTTTCTGAGACAGTGTGTCTCTGTGTAGACCTAATTGTTCTAGAACTCACTCTGTAGACCAGGCTAGCCTTTGATCAGAGATTTCCTGGCCTCTGCCTCCCAGGTGTTGGGATTAACTGCCATGTGCAGCACCAACACCTTGGAACAAAAAGATTTAAAGAGAAAAATTAGAGGAGAAAAATGTGTTCCCAATTACTTCCTGATATTTCCATGTGTAGATGGACATTTTGGCTGTCTGTGTTTTCTACAATTCAACAACTTTTAAAATAGTTCAGTGACAATTCAGGCATGATGGCCGCCTTTAATCCCAGCACTTGGGAGGCAGAGGCAGGTGGATTTCTGTCAGTTCAAAGGAACTTTGGTCTAAGAAGAGAGTACCAGGACAGTTAGGGTGGTACACTGAGAAATTCTATCATGAAAAACCGAAAAACAAACAAACAAACAAACCAAAAGGAAAAAAAAAAACATTAATGCTGACTTACCTCAACCTCTTGCTTCACTTTACTATTTTCCTTTTTCTGACTTCGACACTGTTGTTCAGTTTCTGCTTTTTCCAGAAGAAGAGCATCCAAGCATTCAGTTAGTGCCTGTTTTGGAATGACATGATTTGTCTTACTTAGGGGTAGAGCAAACAGTCTATTCATACAGATCTTACTTTCTATGTTAGTCTTTCATCGTTACATCTGAGAATTCAATATTTACATGAAACATGAAAAACAAAGGTAAAATCATATACCATCTACTTTCTACGTTTTAACTATAATGTACTTATTTATAAAATATACAAACCTGTTTCTTAGAGTTAAGTAACAACAACAGCAACAATAACAAACACAGACCAAATCAGAAATAGTAGAATATTATGAGGTGTAGTGTCCTGTGTCTGGGTTGCATGGTGTTGGAAGCCCCAAATAAGCAGTTTCACAGATTCTGGGAGGGAAGCATTAAAAACACCAGAATTTGCTCTCTGAGCACCAGAAACTCCACTCCTGCATGCACTGTCCCCTCTCAGTCAGATTCAGACCATGCTAACTCCTTTCCAGAAGCTCTGGAGGAATTTCTGCATTCTGCTTGATGTGTGCACAGGTGATGTTCTCAGTGGCCTCAGTCCCATTTCTTGCTCTTTTGCAGACATATCTAAAGGGATGAGAGTCAAAGTAAATCACACTTTTGAACGAGGTTTCACTAGAATGTGGCATGGGGGAAAAAACCAGAGTATTAAAAGGGAACAAACTAGATTCCTCTCTCTCTCTCTCTCTCTCTCTCTCTCTGTGTGTGTGTGTGTGTGTGTGTTTATGTCTACATACAGATTCATCCATTTCTCTACACATTTCATGATGTCCTTGTATTTAATAGCTGCATAGTATTCTGTTGTGGAAATGTACCATATTCTCTTTAGCCATTCTTCGGTTAAATGACATTTAGATTGTTTCCAGTGTCTGGCCATTGCAAATAAAGGTGCTACAAGCATAGTTGAGCAAGTGTCCTTACTGTATAGTGGAGCATCTTTTGGGTATATACAAGGAGTGGTGTAGCTGGGTCTTGAGGTAGATCTATTTGTAATTTTCTCAGAAACATACAGATTCTCAGAGTGGTTGTACAAGTTTGCACTTGCACTAGCTATGAAAGAGTGCTCTCCTTTCTAAACTATGCTGCCATCATCTGTTGCTTGAATTTATGATTCTAGTCAACCTGGTGGGTGTAAAATGGACTCTTAGAGTTGTTTTGACTTGCATTTTCCTGGTGACTAAGGACATTGACCATTTCTTTAAGTGTTTACCAGCCATTAGGAATTCTTCTGTTGATAATTCTCTGCTGTATTGGCATGTTTGGGAATGTTATAATGAAATTGCTATATTTACTATCTCATAATGCATGTTTTAAAAGAAGAAAATAGAAAACACATTAAAAAGAATAAAAGAGTTTAAAGGACAAATTTGCCTGATAATGAAGAAAAATAAGACATACACAAATCAAACCTCAAACCAAAACAAACAACACCCCCCAAAACAAAATAAAACCCAATAACAACAAAAATCAAACCAAACCAAACCAAAAACCTTGATAATATAAACATAGAACAGCAAACTTAAACTCTTGGAAACAAAACCAACAAGCTAGGTAACACATTCATTATACCAATGTAGAGTAGATTTGAGATTCAAAGTCTGTCAGAGCCAATTTTAAGTCCAACTGCTCTGTAGGCAACCAACAGCTGCTCCAAGATACAAAAACAGTACAATGCAGGCAGTACCTCCTATGGACTAGTTGCTAGCCTTCCTCACAATGCCTCCTTGTGATGTCATCACAAGCAACCAGCAAATCATGGCTTGTCGGAAATTAGCATTTTTTTTCTCAGTCTCTGTACCAGTACTGGTGATACTGTCACCAAATTCCAGGCCAGAGTCGGCTCTAGGGAGGAAGAGTTTATTTGTGCACAGGCTTTCAAGAGACACAGAAGCCGTGGTTTGGGGAGCATCTTGTGCCTTAGATGACTGGGTAGTTAGGTGGCTTTTGGTACTGCTGTAGAAGCACTCTGTCCCTTAGAGACAGTTCCTCCAGCTGAGCTCCACCTCCACGTGTCCCCCAAATGCCCATCCTAGAAACCAAGTGCTCAAAACACTTGATATACCTTTTTTTTTTTTTAAGCCCTGTGGCACTTTGTATGAGAACTGTCTCCTACAGTCTTGGGAATTTGAACACATGTATGACGGAGCCTGCTCTGACTAAGTCGAACAGCACCTAGATCAGGGAGAGAGGATAAGAAGTAATAGAAGAACAGAAATAAGATACAGAGACAGAAACAAAGGATAGAGTGAGAAGTTTTGCAGTCAATACCGCAGGAGCCGGCTTTGAACTCATGACCTTAGGCTTGTTAGATGAGTGCTCTACCGCTGTCATCCCACTTCCTTGGGTGCCAGAACAATCAACTCTCAGCCCAGAGGCCAAAGTGTACTTTGTCTGAAAAGCTGAAGACATCAAGCATATACTTGAAAGAACATCTTGTTTAATCGCAGTCTCAGCAATTCATATGATTCTTATGCCAGAGCAGAGAGCATGAGAGCAACGCCATGGACAGAGTGCCTTTGCAAACGCTCCCAACACACATACTAGCCAGGGGAGCAAGTCTGTCACTGGTTTGTCCTTGAGAGGAATAGGTAGGCCTAGTCTCTCTCTCTCTCTCTCTCTCTCTCTCTCTCTCTCTCTCTCTCTCTCTCTCTCTGCTTCCTGCTTGAGTTTGAGAATGCAATGGTCCCAGGAGTCTGCTTTTGTCTTCAAGATTCCAGCTAGCTGTCATGCCTCTGCCCCACCAACATGGGCTCTTGTCCCTCCAAAGATTAAGCCATATGTGCTTTCTTTTCCTCTTAAGATCCTATGTTTATGAATTCTTATCCCCCCAAGCAGCATAGTAACCACTACACTCACCCTTAGCAAAGAAGGCTGCTAACCATGCTCACCCTGTTGGCCAGAAGTCAAGGCAGATTCACTGCTGTCACTCAGTCATATATTGACTGTGTCTCTCCCACCCACCTGGTCCAGAGAAACAATGAGGCATGCAAGTAGCTTTAATTCCACATCCCACCCTCTCTCATGTAGCATAGGTGTCATAGGAACCAAACCTGCTTCCTGGTGCCACATGACCTCCTCTTCCCAAAGAAGCCTTGAGGTCCATGGAGACCTCTTTTGTCTAATGGGAATGAAACTGTCTCCTTCACACTCCCACTGAGTTGACATCATTACTAAAGACTTCTGCCTAAAGTAGGATCTCTCCTAGTATCACAGTCCCTCTATGTCTCTCATCTGTACCCTTCTCCCTCACTAAAATCCAAACTGACGCAACAAGGAGAGATAAAAGGATCAGTGAAAAACTTAAGAGCCCAAGTAGTAAAACTAGGCAACACAATCTCAAAGAACCAATGGATGAACAAAACCTTGTATTGTGGTCTTGGAAATCCCCAGATGAATCCAGCAATCTGGAGAAGTGACAGCAACGATCCACAAATATTCCAGTAGTCCAAAACACTGAGGGAAGAGACTCTTTCAAGCTCTCTTCATAAACACGGCTTACCCTTACTCTCTAACCAAGTAAAAACGACTTGAAAACAGCCAAGTATCTGACAATGTCTTTGACTACCAACATGAGGAAATCCTTACTGACAGTACCAGATTCTTGACTTCATATCCAATGACACATTAAAAAAAAAATCTTCGTTAACAAGATGCTTACACTAGGAACAGAAAGATAATCACACACACACACACACACACACACACACACACACACACACACACACCACATTGACAAAAATATATATAATACATACATGACATCAATGGAGGGTTGTCAGCAATGACAAAGAGTGACACACCATTGCCAGGGACAGACATTTCGACTACAAACATGCCAATTCCACAAACACCGCTATCATTTTTGTCTACCACAGGCCGTATTTAGGCATTGGGATGGATTTTGTATACTGGGATATACTGGTCACATGAAATGGGCAGGGAAATGAAATAAAGCAGGTGAATATGACCACAGTGCACTGCAGGCAGGAAAGGCAAGTCATGATCAAACTCCTCAGTCTCTACATACACATCTTACCATTTACAACAAACAAGAACAAAGCTAACATTCACTAAGAAGCAAGTCTGGTAACTGGAAAGTCTCAATGAAGGAGTAGAAAATACAGCCAAAATTTCCAGTCCAAAATGAATATTGTCAAAATATTCAGCCAATAGCTGTCAAACACCAAAACCAAACTTAAAAGCTGGGAAACCAACTCACTATGTCGAGGTCCAATAGGTTTGAAAGGTTCAAGTCTTTGCGAATCATTTGAGTCAACTGCTCCTCCACCAAACTGCTTGTCTGTAGTAAAAGGACAAAACCCAGCTCACAGCAGGGCCTTTTAATGGACATGTATCTAGCATGGGTCACAATGACTACTTGTGATGTCATATACAATGGACCAATCAAGGCCCAGAAAAACCCACAGCAGGAGTGGAGGGGTTAGGGGATGAGGGTGGGGGTATGAGGGGTAGGGGGTTGTTTGTTTGTTTAGTTGGTTGGGTTTTTTGTGTTTGTTTTCTCTTACATTCTTTCCTGAACAATCACACTAATTTATCACATGGCGGTGATCGAAGAGCTGGGACTGCTTTACTTATGAGAAAACAGCTTAGTTAACCTCAGAGTTAACAGGGCATAGAGCAACATAATGGGGACAACTCATGAAATGGATGTTAGGGGTGTAATGCAGGGTACATGCTTTGTTCCTTGGTTTCTGCTTCCTTTCTGGATTTTCAGAGAGTGTGGTGGCTGGGTGTTGCCTGTTTTCCTGACCTGCTCAGCTGGTGTGTTCACAGGGAATGCCTGCTGGTGTTGGAGGCTGGGATACTGGGATGAATTAGGGGAAGGAAGGTTGGAGGAGAATGGGGTCAGAGAAGTGAGACCACAGCATGTTGTCTGCGATGGAGCTTGGGATAAGACTAGGCATTGGATCACAGAAGGAGTTGGAAAGGTGTGATCTGCCTTTTGCCCAGGGATGAGCAGCCCTTCGGTTAGCAGAGGTGCCTGCTGGATCTGGAATCTGGGACAGAGCAACAGGTGGAAGGGAAAGGTTATAAGGAAGAGATCTTTGGGATTCATGGAGCAGAAGGGCCAGGGAAGGCTGCCATGAGTGCTCAGCTTTAGAGCTGGGGATGAGACTGGGAGACTGGGTCTGGGGAGACAGAGAGCGAGACACTTTTTTTGTTTTAACCTAAGTCAGACAAATCATATCATTCCAAAACAGGTACTAACTGAACGGTTGGATGCTCTTCTTCTGGAAAAAGCAGAAACTGAACAACAGTGTCTATGTCTGAAAAAGGAAAATATTAAAGTGAAGCAAGAACTTGAGGTAAGTCAGCATTAATGTTCTTGTGTTTCTTTTATTTCCTTCTTTTTTCTTTTCAGTTTTTCAAGACAGAGTTTCTCTCTGTAGCCTTAGCTGTCCTGGAGTCGTTTTGTAGACTGGTTTCAAACTCACAGACATCCTCATATAGTTATGCAGAGATAGACTAATATTTTATTTTTGCATTGTTTAATGTTTTTATAGCAATATCATTCTTTAATAAAAGTCTTAAGATTTTGAGTTTTTCCCAACTCTAAACACTATTATCTGTTCAGTTTTAGGACATTTAGTAGCACATTGTTACTTTTTTGTCTGTAAAATTTTACCTTATTTTTTTCTAAATTGTCTTTCTAATCTGTTCAGGGGATACAAATTGAAGCTTTTAAACTTACATAATTAAAAAAATAAATAAATAAACTTACATAATTTATTACTTTTAAAAAGATAGTTAAATACAGAAGTTTCCTAGTTGTTAGTTACTTTACATAATAGATTTTTGTATTGATGATAATAGTTGTACTTAGTGAGGCAAACCTTAAACAAAACTGTTGAAATCTAGATGTTATAATTCTCTAGGTATGTTTTGGTCATCTCTTTTTCCATTTAGTTAACCTTTTAGTGAACATAGAGATTTCTTTCATCTTCAAGTATTTATTTGTGCTTATATTTTTATAATAGGATTCTGTAACTAAGCTAGAAGATATGAAGAAAGAGTTTGAGCAATCACATAGAAACTATGAAAAAGAACTTGAAAGCTTTAAAAATGAATTGATGGCAGTGCAGTCAGAGCACAGTAAAGAAAAAGCCATTTTACAAAGAGAGCTGGAAGATGCAGGAAATAAACAATTAGAGCTGTTAGAACAGCTTAAATCTCAGAGTGACTCTGAAGACAATGTTAAAAAACTACAAGAAGAGATTCAGAACATTACGGCGGTATTTGAAGAACAAAGATTATATCTAAAAAAGCAGGTAGAAGCTACCGACAAGGAAAAACATGAAGAGATTATTCATCTTCAAAAAGTCATTGAGGAAAACACTGAGCACTACCAAAAAGATATTAATACTCTTCAAGAAGAGATTTTGCAGCTGCACACTACTCACAGAGACAAAGTTAATGAACTGATGTCTCAAATGGAAATATCAGCTAAAGAACATGAGGCAGAAATAAATAAGCTAAAAGAGAATAAAGTGCTACAGGGTGGGGCAAGTGAGACCATTCAGGAGAAACCCCAATGTGAGTCAGAAAACTTAAATGAATGCAGCTCAGAGGCAAGCCAGGAAAGTCACAATTGCTCTGTGCCCTCACAGGAAGACCCTTGTGCAGAACAAGCAGTATATGATAAAGTCAGACAACTGGAAGATTCCTTAAAAGAACTGGAATCTCAGCACAGCATCTTAAAAGATGAGGTGACTTACATGAATAATCTCAAGTTAAAACTTGAAATGGATGCCCAACATATAAAGGATGAGTTTTTCCATGAGCGAGAAGACTTGGAGTTTAAAATTAATGAGCTTCTGCTAGCTAGAGAAGAACAAGGCTATGTAGTAGACAAATTAAAATACGAGCGAGAAGACTTAAACAGACAGCTTTGCTGTGCTGTGGAACAACATAACAAGGAAATACAGCGTCTTCAGGACAACCATCAGAAAGAAATTTCTGAACTAAGTGAGACACTTATGTCAGACTCAGAAAAAGAGAAGTTAGCATTAATGTTTGAAATACAGGGTCTTAAGGAACAGTGTGAAAATCTACACCATGAAAAGCAAGAAGCTATGCTAAATTATGAGAGTTTACGAGAGATGATGGAAATTTTGCAAACAGAACTGGGAGAATCTGCTGGAAAAATAAGTCAAGAGTTTGAAACAATGAAGCAACAGCAAGCATCTGACGTTCATGAGCTTCAGCAGAAGCTGAGGACTGCTTTCAATGAAAAAGATGCTCTCCTTGAAACTGTGAATCGCCTCCGAGGAGAAAATGAAAAGTTATTATCTCAACAAGAATTAGTACCAGAACTTGAAGGCACCATAAAGAACCTTCAGGCAGACAATAGCATGCACTTAGCCAGTCTTGGCCAAAAAGATACAATGTTACGGGAGTTAGAGGCAAAGATACATTCTCTTGCTGAAGAAAAAGGTGATTTTGTAAGTAAACTAAAAATTTCCCATGAAGAGATAAATGATCTCCATCAGAAATGGGAAGAGGAGCAGAGACTGACTCTGGAACTCAGGGAAGCAGCAGCGCAAACTGCCCAGCACAACAGTGAACTGAGACAAAGAGTAACTGAGTTAACAGGGAAACTAGATGAAATAGTAAGAGAAAAGAGTCAAAATGATCAAAGCGTCATGGTTCAAATGAAAACTATGACTGAAGACCAAGAAGCACTACCCAGTCGTCTAAGGCACAGGATGCTCCCCAAACCACAGCTTCCATGTCTCTTGAAAGCCTGTGCACAAATAAACCCTTCCTCCTTAGAGCCGACTCTGGCCTGGAATTTGGTGACAACCATGAGAAAAATAACCAGAGTCCTTGTAGTGGTTCAGAATCTGAGGGGGGAAAAAAAAAAGGCTGATTTCCGACAAGTCATGATTTGCTGGTTGCTTGTGATGACATCACAAGGAGGCATTGTGAGGAACGCTAGCAACTAGTCCATAGGAGGCACTGCCTGCATTGTACTGTTTTTTGTAACTTAGAGTAGCTGTTGGTTGCCTACAGAGTAGTTGGACTTAAAATTGGCCCTGATAGACTTTGAATCTCAAATCTATTCTATGTTGGTATAATGGATGTGTTACCCGGTTTGTTGGTTTTGCTTCCAGGAGTTTAAGTTTGCTATTCCATGTCTATATTATGGGGTTTTTGTTTTTTTGTTTTTTGCTTTTGGTCTGAGGTTTGATTTGTGTATGTCTTATTTTTCTTCATTATCAGGCAAAATTCTCCTTGAAACTCATTTATTCTTTTTAATTTGGTTCCTATTTTCTTCTGTTAAAACGTGTGTTAAGAGATAGCAATTTCATTATGATATTCCCTAACATGGCAATACAGCACTTTGTGGGTACTCTCCTGATCTAGTTCACTTCCTCCACCCCATCCCTGTAACTAGTCCTCATCTACAAATGTTTATTACCCACTTTGCTCATGAGAAAAGGAAAAATATGTCATGTTTCTGTTTGTGAAACTTTCTTTTTATATAAAACTAATTCTACTGCCAGCTACTTTGCTTATAACACAGCAGATCAATCGTCACTGTTTGAGGATGGATTATTTCTCAGACATTGAATGTATGCTGTGCTATTACTAGTCAGTTTGATAACTCAGTTTACACTTTGTGGTTTTTACTCTGGCTGTTGGTTGTATTTCTATGGTGGTCTGAGGCATCATGGTGGAGTTGCGGATACTTCAGATTTCGTGATGTAGAATTCATAGTTATTAACTTCCCCCCTAGATCTATATTTTTCTTTCTATAGAACCCTGTGTTCCTGGAATTTCCCACAAAATGAAGTACTTGGAACTGAGTTGAACATCATGGCCAGACACTTGGGAGACGGCATCCTTCAGAAGGATTTCAGGATCTTAACCTCCCTAGGTTGTGGTGCATTCTGGGAGGTGATGCTTGCCTGCCACCTTCCCTCCCAGGCACCTGTGGCTGTGAAGACCCTTGAGGAGCACAAGGCTCTGGCTGACCTCAGCTCTACAGCAGACATCCTTCAATCTTAGGAACACAGGAACAAAGGTCAATTTTTTCATGTCATTGACACACGGACACCGACCTACGTTGTCACGGAGTATGTTGCAGGAAAAAACCCGGGACATGTGCCTAAAGGGAGATGGGCTGTGTAAAGGAGGAGGAGGCCAGACCTATTTGCCAACAGGTTGTGTCAGCTGTTTATTTCCCCCACCAAAGACATATCTCACATCATGATAGTAAATTAGAGATTATTCTTATCGATGGGGCTGGCAAGATCAAGCTTTGTGACTTGGGTACGGCAACTCACCTTGCACAGGGGCCAGATGTTGGTGGAGGTCTGTGGCTCCGTGCTCTATTTGGCTCCAGAGATTCTGGCAAGGAAGCCCTCTGATCGGCTGGGAGGTGACATGTGGAGCTTGGGGATTGTCCTCTATGTCCTGGTCACGGGGCACTTTCCATATACAGAAACCACCCCTGAGGATCTGCACAGGGTCATCACTCCCACAGAGTGTCCTACCCCCTGCCATTTGTCAAAACCCCGCCATATACTCATTGCTTGATTGCTCACGGTACCGACCTGACTGACACAGGTTTACAATATGTCAGCTCACTGAAAGACCTTGGCTGAGCTACATTCACAAGCCTGTACTGCCCGACTCCACACAAATTCTTCCCAGGGTCGTGGAGACCATGTGTAACATCGGCTATACCTTCGATGACATTGTATCGTCCCTGACACACAGATGACAGAATAGTAGAACAGTCGCAATCAATATTCTCAAACAGCAAATGAGTGGTGGGGACGGCCACCAGCAAGGTGAGAAGCCCTGGATTCACACAATCCCTGCAGCTGCATTCTACTTTTTTTTTTCTTTTAAACTTAGTCTCTTTACAGCCTGATTTTCTACCCATCTCTACTCTCCTCCCAGCCCCACACTCATGTCCAACTCATCCAATGCCCCCTTCTCTTAATCCTTAGAGAAAGGGGGGCCCCCAGGAAGTATCAACCCACCCTGTCACCTCAAGTCCCAGCAGGACTAAGCACATGCTCTCCCACTGGGGGCTGACAGGGCAGCCCAGCTAGAGGAAACAGGAACAGTGGCAGGCAGCAGAGCTGGAGACAGCCCCTAGAGCCATTGTTAGGGGACCCACATGTTGGCCACGCTGCAATCTGCTACCTATGTGTAGGTGGTCTAGGCCCAGTTCATGCACGTTCTTTGTGAGCCCCCATGGGCACAGGTTATTTGACTCTGGGGGTCTTCTTGTGGTGCCTTTGACCCCTCTGGCTCCCTCTCTCCTTCCCAGTCTAACTCTGGAGGAACTTCCGAGCAGAACCCCAACATGGGACATGAAGATACTATCTGGGTCTGCTCTGCCCTGAGACATGATCAAGAGACCTGCAGGGAAGTCTAGTCCGAGGCCCTATCTCAAAAAGTCATTAGTTTCAGGAAAGATCCTGTTACCCAAGGGGCAGCCAATTAGAGAAAATGGCAGCTAGGCTGGAAACCTTATCTTGGCCTGGCCATCTGCTCTTGTCACCCATAGATGGTTTGGTATTTCATCTTGTGGTTAAACGTTCATGACATAAAAATGTGGTCTACTGACCACCTGGCTATGGGCCAATCATAAACCTTCCCATGTAACTGCTTTGTTGTCCACCAATCAGGTTTTAGATTACCTAACTCCTGCTGGAATTCCCCTTTTTACTCATAAAAAGGCCTGTAAGCCAACATCCAAGGTTGCCATTTTGTAAAGTGCCTGACCCCTGCATACAAGAATGTTGCCTTCACAAAATAAAAGCACTCTTGTTGATAGCATTTGTGAGCGCTAGTCTTCTTGTGGAAATTTCAGACTTAACAGTGCCAAGGATTGCACAAAAAGTTTCCTTGTCACATTTCAAAGCTCCTTCTGTGGGCTCAGTGGAAACTAGACTAGCTTGTTGCCATGGCCAGATCCTGGGATCCACCAATATTATCTGAACTCTTTGACCCTGTAGTCATATGTGGTTGGACTTCTAGTTTAACTGACTGCCCTGCCCCACTCCTTGTTTATTTTCTCAGTACTTTTCCATGTTATGAATTCATATAGTTGTATCCCTCTCTAGGAAGCACCTAAAATGTCTTTTATTTATCACTGATGCCCAGACTTATCTGCTTCCGGCCATCGCTCAACTCTTTCCTCTGTTACTCAGTCACAAATGGTAGTCCATGGTGCTTCAATCTTGAGTTTGTTTGTTTTTCATTTTATGAGACAGGGTTTCTCTGTGTGGCCTTGGCTGTCCTAGAACCCCTTTGTAGACCAATCTGGCCTCAAACTCACAGCAATCCACCTGCCTCTGCCTCCTGAGTGCTGGGCTATCCTGAATTTATAGAGCCCATGAAGCTGCTGATCTACGAGAAGGAAGGGGGCTAAGCACAGCATGATAGAGGAGGCTGGTTTTCAAATACAAAGACCTTTATTACTGTTGGAGTCAAAAAATAGTCTGGTCAAGAGACTAAACTTTCTGACTTGAGTGGTGACCTAACGTTCCAGATAAGCTGGTTCAAACATTTTGACTAAGGGACCACCCCTAGGAAAGCTGACCCATCTTAGGTCACAATAAAGAGACAAGGAGTCATTTAATGAGAATGTACCTTTCCCCCTTCCAGAATCCCCACCCCTGCTGCAGAAGCTTAAGGGCCACAGCCACGTAAGAGGTTTAAATCTGCCCACTTATCTCTGTTTGTTTGATGAAACAGGTAACAAATAAGGTTATCCTTGAGCTCTTGACCTGGAGTCCACCTAGTGTAAGATGGTCTAGAACCCCCCCCCCCCAGGAAAAATGATGACCTCCCTCTAGGGCCATTCCTTCCCTTGCATCTTCCCAGGATTACATTGACTTAGTGTGTTGTGAAGTAGTTACATCTGTCTTCAGTCAGTGAGAGAAATGCAGGTTCTGAAATAGTTCAACCTGTAGCCAGTCAGTGAGAGAAATGCCGTTTCTGACAGGAAAGGGTCCTATATTTAAGATTTAAGAGGGTGATGCCAGGTGACATTCACTTTAGGTAACTTCTGAGAGTGTATTACTCTTAACTCTAAATTCTCTCTCTTAAAGCTATTAGACATCACATAAAACTTATTGTAAGCTATTTCGGTTAATTTGGTTTTAGCTTTAGGAATGTGCTCTCACTTCTTCAACTCTTCCTGTTATGTTGATCTGACTGAATCTCCTTGGGGCCTGGAACCAGCTGTCTGCTGGGAGCGTTTGCAGTAGCTTTTGTAATGGTCTTCCTTTGCTTTCTCCTGTTGATAAGGCATTAAAAGGTTAATGGATCATTGTATCATTACTCTAAAACTGTACCTCACCTATGGGGAACTCAAATTTGAAGGGAAAAGTAGAGGGGAAAAAACAAATGACTTCACATGGTTCTGTATATAAGCAAACCTCTATCAAATGAATGATTTCTATTTTTTCTTGATTAAAAAAATCTGATTTTTATATCATTTAGTCACTTAACTGTCTTGAGGGCTCCAGGGATTCCTTGTGTCACATTAATTCAGGAAAGTCACGTCTACTGCTGTGCTTTGGTGAAGGACATAGCTGTCTTTTTGAAGAGGTGTTAGATTGTTCTTTTTTTATGTTGTTGCTTTATGAAGGTGTTAAAAAATGCTACTCTAAAAGATAAGACTGGGAAATTGTTTAGTTAAATCGTGCGTGACAGGTGCCTATGAATTCTTCACACACATTACTGTTTCACTGTAATGTGCCATCATCCTGAATAGATTACACTTCAAATGCCTAAGTGTTTATACAGGATAATGCAGCAACATTATGGGATGGGTTTGGGCAGCCCTCTCCTCCAATGTCTGACAGCATCAAATGCTTCAATGCACACTCTGATTTTATTACTCCTTCATTTCCCTGGACCAGCAGAAAGGGAATTTAAGACAAAGTCGAACAATGAGGGCAACAATCTTCATTCAGGTCTGAGGGCTAAGTTAGTGTTAGAAAATGGCTAACTTTTTGTCTTTGCACTTTGAGTACAGAAATATTAAATATGCTTGATAGGAAATATAATAGTTAAAGAGCACAGCACTAAAACCTGAGGGTGGGAGAAGTTTTCCCAGAATATATAACGACATGCTAATAGTTTCTTGTGGGCATATGGAGATGTCTTTTGATATGGCAGCACATTTACTTCTGCATTGAAGCGTTTCTCAACTATCAAAGTGAATTCATTAGAGGTTTAACTTTACCTCACAGGAAAAAATATCCCCTATTATCAGTGTCTACAGTACTGGACCTTCATGGTATTTGTGAGATCTTAGAGTAATGGTGAAAAGTTTTGTCCCAGTTCACCACATAAAAGACACATGCTAGACTACCTTTAGATACCCTAAACTTTTGTATATCAATTAATTCAACACATCAAATTTACACCTAAGATGAAGTCACTGAGAGGCAAATGACTGAAAGATACCCTTTAATTAGTACCACTTCATTGAAAGGATATTGAGGTGAAATTCATACAAACAAAATGGACTATCTAAAGTACAAATTGTATTTATTTTTCTTTTAAGAGTATAATTTGAAAATTCCATACATGAATATAGTGTTTTAATCAAATCCACCCCCTACTTCATACTCTACAATAACTCCTACTGTATATAACCCCTGCAATTTTCCTTCCCAATATTATATGCCCTTTTAAAAATCTGCTGAGTTCCCTTAATGTTGCCAGTTGGTGCATGGTTACATAACCATTCACCGGAACAAGGACAGCTTATTAGGGGCCACATCCAAAACAAAACAAACAAAAATCCGACTCTCCTTCCTCTAGCAGTCATCAACTGCCAATAGCTCCTCAGCTATGAGTAAGAGTTTACGAGCACCTCTGCTGGGGTTTTGGTTGACAGGCCTTGTGCACGTAGTCACAGCCATTGTGAGTTCATCTATGCCACCCCTGTAATGACCACAATACACTAGTTTTCACAGTAGCCTTCCACTATCTCTGGGTCCGACAGCCTTGTTTTCCACTTCTCTGGGTTGATACCTGAATCTTGGGGTGGGGCGCGGGGAGATATGGTATAACTATTCTAGTGATGGCTGATCACTTCATAGTTTTGTGTTCTCTGCATGTTGAGTAGTTGTGAGTCTCTGTTTATTGCCACTAACTGCAAAGAGAAGGTTCTCTGATAAGGGTTGAAAATGCACTAATCTGTGGGAAGAAAGATAAGAATTTGGTGAGAGCTGTATCTACATAGTAGAAAAATAATCTGTTCTCCCTTAATCCCTATGACCCAGCTAGCCACAGTTTGGTTTCCAGCCCTGCCCCCCACAGTTAACAATAACAGTAATGAGTTCAATTTTGTAGAGTGGGATTTAAATCCTATAATAAAGTGACTGGTTACGCCCATGACATTCATGCAACTGTTGCGCCAATGGACATATCCTGGTAGGCTTTCGTCATTGTAGTTCACAGGGTTCACAGCTGGGTAAGACTGTTTTCTTCCATGGAACTATGAATAGCATCTTCTAGCACTGGGAAAGCCAGCCTCTAAAGATGAAGCTTCCAGTACCCGATTGATTTACCCACGCCATGTGACTTAGATATGTGGTATCTACACCAATAAGATCTCACTAAGCTACGGTGTTTGAGAGAGAATATCCCTTGTATTTCCTAGTTGGCAGAACTGTTTGGGAAGACACAGGAGGTGTGGTGTTCTCAGAGGAGGCAGGCTTAGGGGGTTCAAAAACCTATGTCATTTCCACTTCTCGCTCCTTCCCTCTCCATCATCACCCCGCCCCTCTGCTTTGTGCTTGTAGATTTGCTGTGAACTCTCATATACTGATCCACGGCCATGTTAGCCTGCCTGTTGCCATGCTCCTGTCTTGGTCTCCAATCTTCTGGAACTGTGAACCCCCAAATTAAACGCTTTCCTTTATAAGGTGCCTTGGTCATGGTGTTTTGGCATAGCAATAGATAAGACAGGCTATGAGACTCAAAGCTAAAGAGCTCAGAAAATATTTGGTGATGTCATCAACTCGCTTCTATTATTTACACTTATAAGCTTATGGATCATTGAACAGTTTGTGTAGAAGCAGAAAGTGTGTATAACTTTTCAGAGTGAAGATTATATTTCATCATCTGAATTCAAAGTAACCATATACAGTTTTAAAATTAAGTAGGTCCCAAAGCTGATTCTGTAAATTAATGGTGTGGTCCTCAAGCAACTTTAGTATCTAATGAATATGTCCAGGTTTTGGATAAAACTATCAATGGTTTCTATGTTTTTTCTTTGAGCCACTGAGGGGAAAAAACTTAGAATTCACTAAAAGGACTTAAAAATATTGCTTCGCATTCCAGCAGGGAAATCAGGATGATGCTACTCAGAGAAAGGGCTGCACTGACTTTCCACAGTCTCTTCTACTATTGTCATCTGCTCTTCTTGTAATGGGATTGGGAGGGTTGGCTGACTCGTCACATTTGACTATGTGGAACAGGCCTCAGGGAATGATATTCTGACAAGGCATATTCTATATGGTGCTATATTCTATATAGTTCAGCCACCTCTATTTGATAGCTAAACAAGGAAAGCTGGTGTTCTACCCTTCTTATGACTCAGCAGAATTTCCACACTGTGCTGATATGTATATATAATATATGTGCATTATGTCATGTCATATATAATACTCACATGTGTATGGTGTTCATAATATATGGTTGATTATTTTATTTTCTTCTGTCTCAACTTTTAAAATAAAGTTTATTTTTCTGGTGCATTTAAATATTTGATATTTCATTAACATCTGTGAAAATTTTACAAATGATTTCTTAAGTTGTTTTTAATTCAAGTAAAAATGTTTTCCTCAGGGAAGAGCATAACAATGGTTGTCCAATGCCAACTGGTCATCCCTGAAAACATACAAGTAACAGTATATGGACAAAGCAGTTTATATTTAGGACCAGACACACACACACATGCACACGCACACGCACACGCACGTGTGCATACCATAACAATTAGTGATAAAAGAGGCCATGAATTTAAAGGAGAGCAGGAAGGGGTATATGGGAGGGCTTAGAGAAAGGAAAGGGAAACGAGAAATGTAATTATAATCTCAAAAAAAAAAAAAAAAAAAGACAGTGGAGTGCTAGGAGCAATCGCATGCTGGATTGGCAGAAGCAAGCAAGTAAGCTTCCTGGAGGCAGCACATTTATTTTTGTACTGCTGACAAATGGGTGTATCCCTGCTTTTGGCAAAGCCTCAAGGATATTGCCTCAAGACTGCTTATCGTTGCTATATTGTGTAAAAGGAGCTTTTATTCTCCTGGCTCAACTGTTGTCTGGGAGGCTTACTGCCTCCTTCTGCTAAACCAGGGCTAGTCCTGGAAGCTTCTAGGCTCTGTACAATCTAACCTAGGCCTAGAATGTTCTCAGCTTCTGAGGCTTACTGCTTAAGAAGCTCGCCCTTACTTGTTCCTTCTGAGCTCTGGGCTGGCTGGTTCAACTCAGCTGTTCTGGCTCGCACTCTTCTCTCAGCTGAGTTATTTAATATGGCTTCTCTAGGCCCTGAATTGCTCTGCTTAGCCTCAAACTAACTCAGCAATCTGCACTAATCGTTTGGCTTCTCATTTTCTGGCTTATTCTGTCTTCATCTGAGTTCTCTCTCTGCAACCTACCTCTCTATTACTGTCCTGGTAAAAGCTGTCTCCTCACTCTGTAAAACCACCTCTTAAATAGTTTCCCTTTCCTCTCTCTTCTCGTGAGAGTTGGGCATATCCTATTTTGTCAAATCTCTGATTCGTTACCTTTTCTACCACTCAGTTAGACATCATTTTTAAACATGGGTGCTTCCTTCTACAAACTAACTTTACCTTCATTTGGGATGAAAGGTGTGTATCACCACAATTGGATCTAAGCTTTTCTTTACCTGATACTTACTCTATACCAGGCTGGCCTTGAACTCAGATCTGTTTGCCTTTGTCTCCTGGATTAAAGGTATGTTTGTATTCCAGCCAGATCACAGAGACCTAGACAGTCTTTGGATGTTATCTCTTGCCAGCTGGATCATAAAGACCTAGAAGGTCTTTGGATGTGATCTCTTGCCAGAACAGTCATGTTCTGAATTAACATTTCTCTAAATACTGTCTGTCCATGCTTGTCTGGTCTATCTGGCATGGCGGAGACCTTCATTCCCTATTGGCTCACTCTGTTGGGCAGATTTCCTGCATACTGTTTTGGAGATGTGCACTCATGACATAGTGCTGTTTAGATGAACTGATGATTTCATAATCCATGATGATGATTTTAAGGAATTTCTGACTGATTCAAGTAATTTAAAAACCCTCCTGCTAGGAACTCCATATGTCAAGCACTTGATTTACACCAAGAGGTAACACAAACATGAAACAAATTTATGATCAAGGAAATACATTCATTCTAGATTTAGTCCAAGGATAAAGCCCGGGTATATAGCACAATAAAAACCATATGAATATAGAAACAAAGAATAAATGGTTAGCTATATGAGACAAGACAGACACCTGTTTCTTGGCAAAACCTAGACATTAAAAACTCTTGCTTTGAACACATAACATAGATGTGAAATAAGAAAAAGATAAAAGCTTCTGCTTTGAACTCATAAGGAGCATAAAGATAAAACTACTGCTTTAAACTTACAACAAACAAAAGCATCTAGTTAGATATAGTCCTAACAAGAGAACTTAGAATCAATAGTCCTACTGTAACTCCCTTTTTATGTAACGATTGTACCTATTTTTGAATGAGGTATTTTTTAACCATACATAGAGTGTAATGATTAAAAAATAATATGCCACGCAATAGATTTGATATGGAGAAGTTTATAATATGAGCGTGGGATATCATGGAAGTGGGAGGGGCAGAGAGACAGAGAGAGACGGAGGGATAGAGACAGCAAGAGAGGAACAAGAGATGATGAGGAACTAGAGAGAGAGAGAGAGAGAGAGAGAGAGAGAGAGAGAGAGAGAGAGAGATATGAGGTGGGTTTGTCCTTTTTACATCCTGGGAAGCTGTCCCATCTAGTGACAGGCAGGGAATGGCATGATAGTTTGCTAGGCAAACTAGAGGTTTGCTAACATTCCTCTCTTTTCCTATAATTAAGAAATGTGAGGTAGGCTAAAGTATGTACATGTAGGTTCATTGGAAGCAGCTCTTGGCTGCCATGTAAGTGGTGGTGGTGGGGAAGACAGAGGCAGAGAGACAGAGAAAAGAAGAAGAAGAAGAAGAAGAAGAAGAAGAAGAAGAAGAAGAGAGGAAAGGGGAGGGAGAAAGGGAGAGAGAGAGAGAGAGAGAGAGAGAGAGGGAAACTGTCCAGATCATACCAGATTATATGCCCTGGGAAGTTCGGGGTGGTGAGCAGGGTATGTGAGCCATGTCCTGCAACAGATAGAGAAGGAGGAGTGCCGGGAGAACCTGGAGCTGTTTGTCCTGGGTCTGAAGCGCAGCATTTCAGCTTGTTGTAAATGAATAAGGGATATAAAAAAAAATGTATCTTTGACTGTTTCCTGATGACAGTAGGGCGGTGATGGGGTCAAAAGGCTGAAATGCTAGCCAAGTCCTGGAAGAGCAGGCTGTTATATTTGCTGTTCAGGGCCTGAGAACATCTGTAGCTAGGAGGGGCAATGCAGGTCCAGCTGAGATGATCTGTGAGGTTGGACTGGAGGACCTATGGGTAGCTGCTTTGGCACTACCCTGGATGCAGGAAATCTGGCAGGACACTGGAACATATATGTGGGCAGAAGACAAAGTTGGGAGGCTAGGGAGAATTTTTTTCTTTTTGGTACGTTTGAAACTTTTGGGAGAGTGGGTAGAGGTGAAAGTTTTGGAGTGAAGAAGAGAGACGCTGGTTGGTAAGGAACTTCCTTCCACTTAGGTGTATATTTGAAACTGTTTGGAGAGAGAAAAAAAAAAAGACAAAATGGCTTAAACATAGGGAGTCTCCTTCCATCTACCCAATTGCTGGCACTAATTAAAAGATCTCATTTTGGATCTTTGGTTCTGTGCAAGTTTCGTTGCTTGGGTGTGCAACCCTTAGCAGCCCTTCGCGTAGGCATAGGGATTTGAATTTCTCCTGAAGGCATCCTAGAGGTGCCTGGATAGATGGAAAATGGACTATTTCCATGGGGAAGTGAAGTTAGTGGCCCGATGGGGTATGCCCCAGTGCAAGGCCTAACTCAAAAATGTACAGACTTTCTCAGTGACTCATCAGTGCTGGTCAGTGACCAATACAGCACAGCCTCAACAGGATCAAGCTGGGCCTGGAGACACAGACACCTAGTGCACTAGGATGGTGTGAACACCTAGTGCACTAGGATGGTGTGATGGTGTAGTGGTGTGAGGGTGTGATGGTGTGGTGGTGTGATGGAAGGAAACGTGTTGTACACAGTTTCCCCCAATGGGAAATGTCCTAGCTTCAGGTCAGGGAGAAGGACCAACTGCAGTCATGCAGACCAGGGTTGGGTGCCTCTACTCCCAGGGAACCAGAGAGGTGTAGACAGTCTCTCAAAGGGAAGCATTTACGCTGCATGAGACTTCAATAATTGAGCCAGTGTTGGGTGAAGAAAGATGACAATCAAGAAGTTAGAGAGGGATGTCCCAAAACCAGAGAAAAGGAGAAGAATCCCACCCTCTGAAATAGGTGATAGGTGGGAAACTTAGACTGTTGATTGGCAATACTTATCTGGGTTCCATTTGACCTGCACGATGGATTTCCTGTAGCTTACAAGAGTCCCTTTAGGTTTGCAAAAGGATAGAAATTTTAGACCTGTTAGCATCATCGTTGTTATCTGCAGTGAAATATACATTGTAGGGGAAAAAGTAGTAGATATATAGCATAGCAGAGGCTTCGGAAAAAAATACTTTGGGTTAAAAGCATGAATATTCTTTGAGGTGAGCTCAGGGAAGGCAGAATCCTTATGGATCTTTTGACATGTGAGGAGGACAGAAACCTCCTATAGAGCAGAAGGGTAAAGGCTCACTTGATCCTGATTTTCAGCATCAGTGCACATCATGAAGGAGGGGCTTCTTCCCTCCACTCAGAAGCTCGGTGTGTATAATTCAAGTACAATGGGGAACATCTTAAGTCTATATTTAAAAGACAAACCAAAGGACATTTAAAACCTTGAGCTTGGAAATATGACTGATGATCATATAGTGGAATGTCTTACCATCCTTAGATTAATAAACCAGAGCTGCGTTGATTAGTGTCAAAGCTCTAGACAGTTAATGTACCTATAGTACAGCATCAGGAAGAAACAAAACATCCTCTTAGACATTTTGACCTTCATAACTTGCATTTACTACCTTAAGACATCTTCTTAGAGCTTCTAACATAACTTGCATGTATCAACCTTAAAACACCTTCCTAGACCTTCCAGCATTCAGAAAACATCATCTTGGAAGCTTTAAGACATAGATGAAATTGCTGTGAGCACTCACTGTCCTTTAGCTAAAACAATGGTAAAGGGGTGTATCTGAGATCTGTCCTTTAAGTGTGTAACAAGGTAGGCTGTATCTAGACCTGACAGGAGCTCTAGGAGTGAGGCTTAAAGTCTGGTTTCCTGCACATGAAGAGGACTGAGATGGTATCTGAAGCCTCCCTTGACAGAAGTTGGCAATGTGACTGTGTAACCCCGGTATAAGGTTAATATTGACCTGCAGTGTTACTGTGGGTTTGGCTGAATCTAGGAGCCATCTGTACTCCGCCAGGTCGAGGATCTTGAAGGCTGGCAGTCACTAAAGCGCTTGAGCCGGTTGAACCTCCAGTGGCTGGGCACAGAGGCAAAGCCTACATGGGAGCAGTTTGACTTCCAGAGGCCAGTCTGCTAACACAGCATGGCTTTTAGGTAGCTGTGGAACCAGTGTGCCCCTCTGGCTGCATCTGAAACAGGTCCCTTGCAGAGCTGACTCAGGCTGGGCCCTGGCTGCAGTGGGAATTGCAGACTACTATTTCCTTGTCTCAGGGCAGCAGATAAAGCCTAGAGTGTAGTTTTCTTCTGTGGCTGAGCCTCTGGCTTTAAAGATTTTTAAAACTAATTTTTACCAGCTCCTATATGGGTGTTTAGGGACCATCCTCAGCCCTTTAGTAAGATGGCAGTGAGACCACAGTCTATCTCAAGGATATTTAGACAAACTTTAATTTTGAAGATATGTATAGGATGTTTAAGTTTAAAATGTTTATAGTTTATTTTAATCATTAACAACTAAGACTTTAGGTTTCATCCCTGTTAAGTTGGAGTCTTAAAACCCATAAACACAGTCCATAAAAAGAGAACAGAATAGTTTTTGTATGTTTTAGTTTGTAAAAAGTTCTTAGCTTATAAGTCAAAAGCCTTATTATAGATTAATCACATCATATTTAGTAAACAAGGCTAACCATATTTTAAGGCAGTGACTTTTAGGCTTTTGAGAATGAATATAGGATATAACAATCAAGTTCTAACATTGTAAACAAATGAATGTCTCTAGAATTAATATATCTGTTTCTAGTGATGGAAATATAGTAGAACATTGTGGAATAATTTAAGATTGTATCATACCCATTAGCCACGGAGTCTGTAGTTGAATTCAGGGGCCCCTGTGACAGGAGGAACAGCATTTATTTATTTACTTATCTAGGAATTAGTAAAGACATAAGTTAGAAATAAAAAAAAATTTGAATCAGAATAAAAACATAACCTTGAAAACATAAAATTAGAAATTAGGTAAAGCTTAATCCTGTAATTAATTGCACTAGCAGAAGCTTAAAAGACAGAAGAAGTTGTATTTAGGGTTTAGCAAGGATTTGAACAGAGCTAGCAGCTTTTAGTAAAGATGGTGCACGTAGCCACAATTTCCCCAAAACAAAGATGGCAGTTAGTCACATGATTGCCCTCAGCCAAGATGCCAACAAGGCAATAGCTCCATTCCCTTAGCCATGATTTCCCCCCAAAAAGATGGTAGCTAGTCATATAATCACCCTCAGCCAAGATGGCAACAAGGGAATAGCTCCTCCTCCGGTCCCAAAACCGACATGGCAATCAGATTAGCCACATGTTTTGGGCAGCCAGTGGAGGGAGGTTTTGAAAGTGACAGCTCTGATAGCTATGTGTACAAGCTGTATAGTGCAAGCAACCTCCTCCCAGATTCACCATGCAACAGTGCCTACCCAAATCAGCCCATGGAGCTGTGACCAGCACTGCAGGAGGGCCCCGACCATATGGCAGAGCAATCCAAATCCCTAGTGAGTAGGCAGATGGTTGTATATCCTGAGATGGTACTTAAAATCCTCACCACAGGGACAGCTGCAGCAGGTGGATGGCAGGGATAGCTTGGTGGGGAGGAGTGGTGCATGCGCTGTGACCAGACCAGCGCAGCATGAGGGAGGGGGGAGCCCAGTGCACACTCGTCCCATTGCAAAGGTTTGTGACCAGTATGGCTGAGGCCTGCCATCCACCTGCGTTTATATTAGAGAGCATAAGAACCCAAGACAGAACTAAACATTTGTTGGAGCCATCTGCTTCATCCAAAAATGTGTCTGTCTTAACTGTCTATATATTGTCTATAGGTGTGTGTGTGTGTGTGTGTGTGTGTGTGTGTGTGTGTGTGCATATATATATATGTATGGATGATATCTTTGGGAGCTCCCTTGTTTTGTGAGCATGTGAATGTGAGGTTCGTAAAAATCTGCTTGCTTTGTCTGCCAAATGTGTGTATGTTTTTGCGGCTTCTAAGTTCAGTAAGTTTAGTAAGCGACAAGCAGTCCTGAGTGTTTTATTGGCCTTCTTAATTAGGCCTCTAGCTTCCAGCTGCTCACTGCTCAGCCATCAAGTTAAAAGGAACTGGGGTTTTCCCTTTTACAAGCCCTTGTTGCTCACCGCAGGGCTTAGCTGATTGAGACCTCCTGTCATTAAACAACAAAGGCGCTCAGCTAGGAGCTGTTTTGGCAGCAAGGAAGCCAGAAGCCCTGAAGAGTTCAATTGATAAGTCTAGGTTTCAATTCCCAGTTACCTCTCTCTAAAGTGTAAATAGCAGGGCCACTGGCCTGGAACTTTAAGAGTTAAAGTGTAAATAGCAAGGCCACCAGCCTGGAACTTTAAGAGTTAAAGTGTAAATAGCAAGACCACCGACCTGGAATTTTAAGAGTTAAAATGTAAATAGCAAGGCCACCGGCCTGAAGGATTAAGAGTTAAAGCCTAGAGAGAAAACCAGCCATCAGCTGCTATTCACCACTGGTGTGACCTGCCTTGGTTTACCCTTGAGGTTAAATCATTTTTTTAAAAATCTGAAAGGTACCTTACACTTAACGGCTATTCCAGAGTCTCTGCTTGTGACTACAAATAGCCAGGGGCTGACGTGAGCCAACTAGAATGCTTCTGTGTATTTTGTTGATGGAAATGTTCATAGTTTCAAACGTTAAAAAGGAATCTTGTGCACTTTATTCCCCACATGTAGTCAAGAGCTCACGGCAGGGATCCTGAGGTAGAAACGGAAGCAGAGACCGTGACAGAATGCTTGTGAGTGGTTTGTTTCTCAGGGTTTACTCAATTGACTTTCTTACACAACCCAGGATTACCTCTCCAGAGTTGGTACCACCTACATAGAGTTTGGTATCTCAAGCAATCATTAATCAACAAACTGCCCTACAGACATGCACACGGGTCAGTATGACGGAGGAACTCCTCAATTCAGATTCCCTCTTCCTGGATATGTCGTAGGTTTGTGTCAGATTGAAAAAACTCATCTTTTTGACAGTATTGTTAGTCACAGAACCATCTTTTCAGTCCCAAAGAAGAACTTTTTAAAGTGGTCAAGAATATATATACACATATTCTTTAAGATGGGCCCTAATCCATTCTGGTTGGTTCCTAGTAGAAATATATACGGACTTCATATTTCTCAAGTTGTGTTTGGTTCTATCCTGGGTCTCTGAGTAGTCTAGCCTCTGGTTCCTGGCCACCCAGTCAGTGTCAGGCATGGAGCCAATGAAACATTCCTTATGATATTCTGCTATAGTTGTAGATTGGTGCCCAGGCCAATTGTCAATCAGAGAGGTGTCATCTAGCAACTTACGAGAGCAGATGTAGAGACCCACAGCCAATCACTAGGCAGAGCCAGGGCAACTCCACAGAAGAGGGAGGGATAAGACTGTAAGAGGCAGAAGGGTCCAGGACACCATGAGAACATGGCCAGTGAGAGACAACTAAGCAGGGCTCCTAGGGGCTCACAGACCTGTATGGTTCTGAGCTAGGTCCTCTGCACATGTTATGGCTGACCGGGACAAGTTCATAGGCATCTCAGTTTTCCCCCAACATAGTTGGTTTTAGTGACAATACACGAATTAGTCCAGGTACTGAAGGTTGCTATGTTAATACACATTGCTTCAGGAAGACTATAAGAAGAGTCATCAGAGGGGCCGTCAGCAGCAGCAGCAGCGTTTCGACAACCATGAAGAGAAGAAGTGCTGCAAGGCTACGGGTCATCAGGTTTCATCTCCATCATCCCGCTGAGGCTGCAGGAGCAAAACTGCTTCTTACCACGCAACTTTGCTGCTCAGATTTACCATCTAGTGAGGGTTTTTGGAAGATATGGCACATAACAGTGACCTCAGATGTTCCCAGAACAGCTGACTGAGCACGTGCAGAGGGAAAGGACTTGTCTAGGTCACACAACCTGGCCCTGTTCCCAGCGAATATGACAGAGAGGGCCACTAGGCCCTATCTCAGCATTCTGGGCTCTACCACTTCTATCGTTGTCTTGAGTTGGCAAAGGGTCCTGGGAACAGCAAAGGGAATTTCAGGGCCACGTTGTTTCTCTGTTTTTCCAGAGAGATGATTCAACACCAGTGCATTTAAGCAAAGAACATTCAGAAATTACAAAAATTATAGAAACCTGAAAGAAGACTAAAAATATTGGAACAGTCATTGCTGACTGTTCGGTTGGAAAGCATTGTCACAGAATTTATTTTTGGTACTAGCTGATGCCTACTGTGTGAAGTGAGCATGCAGCACATGTCAAGGCACTGTGTCTTTACATTATTAAAGCTAAGAAAATTATCTCAGGTTCTCTCTGAGGGTCAAGGAAGAACCAGAGGTGAAGATGTGTGATGGTGGTTCTCAACACCTCCCCAGCAAACCCTATACATTATTTCTTCATCATATTTTGGTACCACCACAACCATGGGATATTTTAGTTAAGACTTCAAGCCCAAAGAAGTGAACCCTTGCCAGAATTTTTAAAGTGGTACTTAAAATTGTAATAGGAACTTTTCTTGCGCTTTGCTATTTTCCAGAAATTCTGAACTAGACCATAAATGATTTTTTTTTCCTCAAAGCACTTACTTCCCAGTGTTAGATGATTTCATTTAGGCATTTCTTTTTGGTGACTGCATTTTGCATTACAACCTCCTCATAAAAGGGAACAAAAGAAACTTGTCCTTTTCTTTTTTCTTTTTTCTTTTTTCTTTTTTTCTTTTTTAAAAGAAGTTCAATAGTTTGAAGAAATCTGGTCCCCAGTGCCACATCCGGCATCCTGATGTTCTGTCAACTGACCTTCTCAGGTACTATGGAAGCTCTGCTTTCATGAATTTCCTGTTGCTCAAGGGTAGAGGGTCAATGTAAAGGAACACAGAACACGGCTAAAGAGAACCTGTGGAGATCAGAAGGCATTAGTACCAACTCACGGAGACTTAACTGCATCACATATAGGTGCCAAGATAATAGGACCATTTATTTTAATTTATTACTATTTTGTTTTAAAGTACTGTTAAAAATAAGCATGTCTCAAAGGAACGAGGAGAGAAGTTACAACATGGAAGTAAGCAACCTGTTCCAGAGCCCTGTAAAAATACTTTACCAAAGTAGATACGCAGACAGCAAATAAGCATAAGAAGATATATCCACTATAACATATAACATGGGACTTACAATCATATATATATATGTGTGTGTGTGTGTGTATGTATGTATGTATGTAGTTTTTCCTATGAGTTCCAACTGCTGGAAACTTCTTTTGTCAAAACCCATGGAATGCTCAACACAGAAAGTGAACACTAATACAAACATTAGACTTTAATATATAATGAGTTATTAATATAGATTCATTTATTATAACACAGTTACTACACTGCTGGGGCATATTGATAACGGGAGAAGTTAGGCAGGGAGAGTGTAGAAATTTCAACCCAATTTTCCTGTGAATATAAACTGTCCTTAAAATATATTCTACTAACATGGACAATAAACAAAGGTTTCTGTGTATACATAAATGATCACACCCAGTTTTTGCTTTCTGTGATGCCAAGGTTCAGTCTAACACATTAAATGGGCACCTGCCTTGTATCTTGCTTTTTGCAACATTCTGTAATGTTGACTGCTAAGGGTACCTGGAAAAGGATTTATTATGCATGCTATAGATTACTTGGCATGATCCCCTAATATTTTAAAACCTTAATGGTGGTATTTGGAAATGGGTCCTTTGAGAATTCATTAGAGCATAATTTTCAAGGATGGAGCTGCCACCTTGTACGAAGAAATTCAGAGATGTACGATTTCTATGTCATGTAAGTAAACTCAGAAACACGAACAAGAAAAGTAGGACACAGGTAAGGGCTCTATTACCCTCGTGTCAAATGAAAACAAAATGCAGATTAAATTCAAGAAGACAGAACAATTTTGAAAGGAGAGACATATTATGGTATTTTGAGTGAGAAGGGCCCTCATAGACTTGTATGTTTGAATACTTGGTCTCCAGTTGGTAGAACTATTTGGGGACGATTAGGAAGTGTGGTTGGAGAGTCTGTCACTGGGGGCAGGTGGTGTCAAAAAGCCCACACCATTCCCACCCAGCTCTCTGTCTGCGTTATGGTTTTATCTCAGCTATTCCTCCAGCACTGCAGCTGTCTCCTTGCTGCCATGCTCCCTGCCGTGACGGTCATGGACTCTAACCCTCTGAAACCACAAACCCCATATAAAGGCCTTTTAAAATAAGTTGACTTGGTCATGCTGTTTTATTACAGCAATAGAAAAGCAACTAAGGCACGTATGGCGAGCAAAGGTAGCAATTAGCTCCTTTCAAGATGTCTTTTCCTTCTCTTCGAGCAATCACTGGTGTGGTCAAATACACAGAGGGCTATTTGTACAGTCGCATGGGCAGTCCAGAAGGTGAACTGTCAGAACATAACAGGATCTCGATAAAACACAGGGACAAAAGGTAGGGAAAAATAATGTTAAAAAATAGCAGCCATTTTCAGCATCAGATTAAACAGGCTAGTGAATGGAAGAAGGACACTCATGGGTGGCTGTGATTGCTGTAATGAATGTCTACAATTCTGGTGCCTTAAAACTACACAAGGCCACTACAATTCTGGAGGTAAAAATCCAAAATAGATCTCCCTAAACTCAAATTTAGATTCTTGCAGAGCTGCCTTTCTGCCAAAGGATCAGAGAAAAACCTGGTTTTTCTCTTTCTCTAGCTGTAGGAATTGCCCACACCTCTTGTGTATTAGTTGGAGTTCTTCAGAAGAACAGAACTGTCCATTTTGTCATGTAGAGTGATATATTTTGAAGGTTTTGTGATTAGAAATATCTTTGGGGATACATTTCCCTGGTTTCCACAGACAGCAAAGTCATCTGAGCGCGTACAAACATTAGAAATATGGTCATATGATACCTAGGCCAATTTTTGCTCTATAGTTTATGTGCCAAATAACCAAAAAGGAGACAAAAATAAAAGTAGGGTGTAGTGGATATAAGCATGTTTTTGTTTTGATCCCAAGTGTGGGATGGGGGAATGGACTTGTGAGAGGACAGGGGATGCTTACCCACTTGGAGGTCAAACTACCTTGTGTGGGTGCTTGGTTTTTGCCAGCTAAAAAACATCCTGGTACAGACTCTGAGCCCCAAAACAGGAGGCAGGACATTTTGGGTCTTGGTATTGTTTGGCTGTTCATCGCTACACTTCAAGATGCTTCAAGACAGAACTGTTCCAACAAAGACTTCGAGGCTCCAGTCTTCCAATGCTGTTCCAGATTCCAGCAGCAACTTTGGTAAAATTACTGGTCTACTAAAATCCTGCCAACTATGCCAGGAAAATCACTCCCAGAAACTAAATTCAACAAGGTTTACTTCTCCTGTCGATGGGTAGCTTAAAAAAGAGGTATAAACATTTAAAAGACCCCAAATAAGTTTAACAAAGTTAAAACCTTCACTAGGGCATGGGGACTCACTTTAAAAAACAAACAAACAAACAAACAAACAAACAACCAGATCAATGAGAACACCAAGAGAAAAGCACTAAAAATTTAGAGATTTTTATCATAGACAAGAGGTAAATAAAGCTGAGTTTTCCCTTGTCCTTCTTAAGAGTAATTAAGGGTCCTTCATTATACAATGTGTATAACTGGCAGGGTACGCTCGCTGATGCCATAGTGACATGACTATTATAAGGGCACCTGATAACTTTTCAGTAGGATTTGAGTCCTACTCTGTGGCTGAAAACTGATGCCTGGTGCTGTAAACCTGCTCAAGAGCCTGTAGGTGCAGAGGTCATAGGCTTTAGGGAAGAATGAGCCTACTATTGTTGCTATGATAAATAGATACGGTGTCAAACTTTCTCCTAAATGCTCATACGTGTAGCTGTATAGAGTGGCCGCTCTTTGCTCCTGTCAGAAAAGCTTCTTCATGCCATGGGTAGCACTTAATACACAGATTCACAATTCATCAAATTATGTAAGGTGACTTTTGCCCTAATGGACATATATATGTAACACCCCTTCCCCTCAAAGCTCAGGAAGCATCTTGAAAGAAAGAGCAGAAAAATTGCAAGAGTTTGAGGCTTGGGGGGAATGCTATGAAATAGATATGTTATAGAAATTGTGCTCCTGAACTTACAGAATCTGTGGATAGCTGTAAGAGATCTGTACAAGACTTGGCTCTTCATATTTGATCATGTCTGGGGGGCGGGGGAGGAGCTCATAAGGGCCTTACCCCTCACCTAGGGAGTGTGGAAGGTTAATCAGCACTACAGGAGGGGATGCTTTCTTTCTTTAGTGGTGTAGCCACCCATACCATGTTTTGGTAAATCACTCCTAATTTGTGCTCATACAAACACAATCATAATTAATTGCAGTGGGTCAAAATAAAACCAACCAACCAACAAACTGAACAAAGAAACAAATCCAAAACTAAACCAAACCAAAAACAAAGCAAAACAAAACAAAAAATAAAAAACAAACCAAAACAAAAAGACCCCACAAAAATCCCTCAAAGCACCAAAGTAGGGATGAGTTTGATTTGAAGATAAAGAGTTTATTGGGTTAAAGAGGAGAATTAGAATGGATAATGGGGTGGGTGATACAATGCCCTAAATTCACTGTACACATGCATGAAATTGTCAAAGAATAAAATAATAAAAATGTAAAAGACTGCTATAGAGGGTGTGGGAAGCTAAGCCGTACACATGGATATGTGTTTTCTTGCTGTTTGTTATCAGTGTTTCCTTAGAGGAAAAAACCCACTAAATCCGTTTTACCCATTTTGAAAGTGTTTTCAGTCTTGATAGTGGGAATGATCATATGCATAGATATTAAATAAGGAAACATAAACTCTTTTTTTAAATTTTTTATTATTAATTTATTCTTGTTACATCTCAATGGTTATCCCATCCCTTGTATCCTCCCATTCTTCCCTCCCTCCCATTTTTCCCTTACACCCCTCCCCTATAACTGTGACTGAGGGGGACTTCCTCCCCCTGTATATGTTCATAGGGTATCAAGTCTCTTCTTGGTAACCTGCTGTCCTTCCTCTGAGTGCCACCAGGTCTCCCCCTCCAGGGGACATGGTCAAAGGTGAGGCACCAGAGTATGTGAGAAAGTCATATCCCACTCTCCACTCTACTGTTCTGTCCATTGGCTAGATCTGGGTAGGGGTTTAAAGTTTATCGCCTGTATTGTCCTTGGTTGGTGCCTTAGTTTGAGCGGGACCCCTGGGCCCAAATCTACCTATCATAATATTCTACTTGTAGGTTTCTAGGACCCTCTAGATCCTTCTACTTTGCTATTCTCTCATCTAGAGTCCCAATAGGATGTCCTCCCCTCTGTCTCAGTTTCCTGGTAAGTGAAGGCTTTCATGGGACATGCCCCTTGGGCTAGTATGCAGATATAAGTGAGTATATACCATTTGAGTCTTTCTGCTTCTGGGTTAACTCACTCATTATGATCATTTCTAGCTCAATCCATTTATCCACAAATTTCGGGAATTCCTTGTTTTTAATAGCTGAGTAGTATTCCATAGTGTATATGTACCACAGTTTCTTTATCCATTCTTCTACTGAGGGACACTTAGGTTGAGGAAACGTAAACTCTTTAACGCAATATTTGTGTGGTGTGAGGTAATTAATGTTAGGCCCAAGGTTTGCCAAGGTGGCCATCAAAAAGCCTAGGCAGAGGTCGGTGGCAGGAAACACACTTCCTCTGGGGAGCTGCGATCACCAGAGAATGGTTGCTCTTTGGGAGCTCTTTTGACAAGTAGCCTGTGCATATTAAAGGAGTCCACTGGCAGTCACTGCCATACCAATATGCTCAAAGTATTATGGGATTGAGTAAAACAATCTTTCATCGATATTTTTATATTCCATACCTAAGGATTCTACTAAATGCAGACAGATAATATTCTATGTGCAAAAAGAGAAAGAAAATCGCAGATCTTTTTCTTGTCTCTATTCTTTAAATAAAATACTATAGCAATTTTCATCCCATTTATATTGCATAGGGTACTGTAAGCCATCTAGAGATAATTTCAAGTATGTGGGAGGATGCAGCTGATTGTACGTGAATTCTATGCCATTGCCAGTGACGAGCTTCTGCTGACTTTGGGTTCCTGGGAAGTCCTTGAACAAATCCCTCAGGACACTAAGGGTGACCATAATACAGGCTTAAAACAAAGTAACTGTGACTACACGATTGTAGAATAGACTGCTTATAGACTAAGATTCAAAGGAAACAAGTCATAGTAAGAATATTAAAAAAAAAAAAAAGAGGACAAGGCTGAGAAAAAAACTAAGTGAACTTTCTTGATATTTTCATATATGTTTTTGATAGGAAGATAAGATCTGTTTCTACAATATATTTAGTATAAGTCAAATGGTGTTTTGTTGGAGCAAGAAAAATCCTAAGACACTCAGAAAGCCTATTGAAGCATTAGCCAGCAATGGATCAAGAATTTCAGGCAAATTTGATAACCTTAGCTTAATTCCAGGAATTCTTTTTTTTTTTCTTTTTTCCCAAGACAGGGTTTCTCTGGTAGCCTTGGCTGTCCTAGACTCCCTTTGTAGACGCCAGGTTGGCGTCGAACTCACAGGGATCTATCTACTTTGCCTCCCAAGGAGAACTCACTCCCATGCTGTCCTTGGGACACACATACATACATACACAAATATGAGAAACAAAGAAGTCTAGCACAATTACTAATTGCTTGAGGTTTTCTTCTCTTTCGGGTCATTAACCTGCAACTTATGAAAATTTCACCAGAAGACGCAGACTACAGCTTAACACAAAACTCTAGTGTCTTCTATTTTCATCTTATCAGAGCACAGATCTCAGGAAGTAGGTCATTTAATAAGAAAGATGGATGAGGTGTTTAATGAGATATATTATTCAATAAGCTGAAATCATAACGAGGAGAGTATGCAACAAAATCACAATAGAATCTGCATATTCGCTTTGGACTCTAAAACAAACATTTTAGACCATTTTCCTTGGCTCATGTACCATTTGAAATATTCTAATCTTCCATGAGCCATTAGCTTGCCTCCAGACAACCCCAGAAAATTCCCCCATTCACAACCAAGAGAAGCACATTAAAAACCAAAAAAGTACCAGAAAAGTCTTCCTTTACAAACCTTGATTCTGAGCCGGGCATGGTGGCGCACGCCTTTAATCCCAGCACTGGGGAGGCAGAGGCAAGCGGATGGCTGTGAGTTTGAGACCAGCCTGGTCTACAAAGTGAGTCCAGGACAGCCAAGGCTACACAGAAAACCCCTGTCTTGAAAAAACAACCAACCAACCAACCAACCGACCAACCAACCAACCAAAAAACCGAACCTTGATTCTGAGGGGACTGTGTTAGGGTTTCAGCAGAGATCCAGTGCGGACCAGTCGTCTTCAGGGGCCCACTTGTGGCACATGGTACCCAGCTGTCTTCGCTTAGGTCACATGATTATCTGCATTCACTAACCTGTATACTAATCTGGGAAAAGGATGGGGAGCTTTTGCTTTTTGGAATTCAACCATAAGAAGGGTGAGTGGATATGTTTTCCCAAATTACTACCGCAAAAGTGGAGGCACATGCGGCTGGAGTGTCCCTTCCTACATAAAACCCGCTCAGGTGTAGTAAGGGTTCACACTTTGTTTTCCAAACACCAAGTATATTGGTCGGCCTGTATTTGTTTGCCTCCTCAGTATAATCCACATCCCTAAGAGTCAGGCACGGTGCTCTCAGGGTCCTTTAGAGACAGGGGCTATCATGTTGCAAAGGACATGTTGCTGCACTATTTATGGTGGAAAGTAGAAGGGCAAAGTGGGAGAAGTCGGGGTCAGCCTCTCCTCCCATAAATGAATGCCCCCCACGTCCCCATCCATGGTGGCATAAATCTCTTCCCTCTGCCTACATGGCCTGGCCATTGCCCATATTATTGCATTGGAAATTTTGTTTCTAGCACATGCTTTTATGCCACACATTCAAACCACCAAAAATGTGTGTTCTTGAGAAACTAGCTCATATACGAAAATCATTGAGAAAGTGATGCGAGTATGGGATGTCTCCAGGTTCCTTATAAAGGCTCTTAGTGCTATTAACTTTACTCTTGGCACTGCTTTCGCTGTTGTTTTTGAATTATCAGTATGGCCTAACAATTGTTTATTATCAGTATTATCATTATGCCTGGCTGGGAATCAATCAAGACACAGACACTTGTTATACTTTAAAATAGCCTGGGGCAGGACAGATACCAATCCTGTAAACTCCTTCCATAGTGGTATCCCATACCTGTCCCAATCCCATGCCATCTGCTTCTAATGATGTCTATCAAGCTACCTCCTATCCATAATTCCAAATACTTGCTAATATTCTTCATCTTGGGCCAGATCTTCCATCCATGCTGGCCATGTGCTTTTCTTCCACCTAACCTGTTGGCTCTGTTTATTAACAATTAAACTTTATTATACAACCCAACTAGCACACACAAGAAGGAAAAAAAAGGTTAAAGGGACAGAAGAGTGAACCTCCGGTATCCGTTCCACAGGACGGGTCCTTAGGTGTTTCTCCGTCCAGCGTGCTGGTCCGGCAGCTCGCTCCTCTCCACGCACTCTCCTCCTCTCAACCTGTTGTTTTTCTTCTCACCACCTTCCCAGTCACATGCAAAGGGCGGTCTCCTTCTCCCTTCGAGGGTCAATTAGGAAAACAATAGCCACGGTGGGGTTCCCAGGTAGGCTTCCTGAATTCCAAGCCCAGGAAGGCTCCAGTCTCTCACAAGGTATTCATGGTGTGCCCCAAGGGTAAAGCCCGCCAAGATTGCTTTCACCTGTGACAAAGCTTAATCTTTCCCACATAACCCATGGCAGCTTTCTTCTCTTCCCCTCTTCGGGTCTCCCTCCTTCTCCTTCCCAGGATTCTCTCTGTCTAAACTTGGGAACCTTAGCCACACCTATCTCCTCTGCTCTGCCCAGGTGTGTGGCCTTTTATTGGTCAAAAGGTGGGTAAACAGAGGCAGCAAGCAGTAATTAGCATCAAAATACATCAGAACATCCTCCAAAAGTTCACCTCAGAGACATGCAGAATATGGCATTTAAAAATGTTTTTTATTATTTTAAAGATTCACTGACAATGAGACAGGTAAACTCCTGGAATCAAAGAGGATGATGAGCATCGTAGAACCTCCTCATAGAGATAGCTTCCTATGTGGCAAACCAGCCACTGGACAAAATGTCCTTGTTTCACAACAAGAATTAAATGTTTACTAAGTTTCGATGCTTTACTTGAACACATACTATTTTTAAATCTTGTAAATTGGCTCCTGGGCTGTTGGCAAATGATTTATTTTTCCTTTGTGTATTTATATAGAGTGGCTATGCTTTATTTCTATAAACTATAAATGGTGAAATCAAATTTACATATTTACAATTTAACTTCTAATTCTCAATAGCACTCAAACTCCTTAAGACAATCCTTTCTTCAGTATAAGGTAAAAGAAACAATTAAAAACTCACCTTGCAGCTCCATCAGGACTCTGGAATCTGTTTAGACAGAAAGGAGAGGTATTGGGGGGTTTAGAGAAAAAAGGAAGAAAAGAATGGAACTATATCTTAAGTAAATAAAAATTTGAAAAACCTTCACTCATGATTTGGATTCAAAATAAAATTAATACCAATATAATAATAATAATAATAATAATAATAATAATAATAATAATAAAATAGATTTTGCCAGAACTTAAAGCTACGAAACTAGATTCTGGATGTTATCATACAGTTATACCATTGTTTAATTCACAGCTATACTTGCAACGCCACTATTTAGAACACTTAAGTAGAATTGTTAAGTGAATGTCCAACATCTGTACTTGTTAAGTAGACTCGGAGTAAATGGAAACAGAAAGTTAACTTAAAAGATCATTAAAAGATATAGTAAAGGTGTAAGTTATAACTGGACTCAAGACAGAGGTGGGTTGATGTGGAGAAGGTTGTATCTGGGTGTGACACAGCTAACTAGCTTTGAAACTGTCTACTTTGTGCCAGAGGCCCAAAGTGTGCACAGGGCCAGCTGAACTCGAGAGAACCAAGAGTGATGGGCTCGTAACAAATGAGAGCGTGGTGTAGGTCAGTAAGGTTTGCTAGCATAGTGTAGGGATGGCTCATGGATCCAAACTTGCTGTAGGTGGGTGTGGCAGGTACAGTCAGTGCTTCATGATCTTTATGTCCATTCGTTCTGATACAGCTCTGGTTTTCTTCTGGTATGAAAAGGAGCCTGACTCTCCAGTCTTCCTCTTACAATAGAGATTGGGGCTGAGTAGCTATGGGGAAGGGATAAGTATGTCAACGTTTGCCTCAGGAGTGCCCAGGGCAAGGGTAGCAGTGTAGTGACTTTCCCCTCAGATTAATCTTCTTTTCTGCAGTGGGAAATCCTGCTGAGGAATTCTGACAGGCCGAGCCAATCTACCGATTTGCCAGTTGCGCAGGTCTTCTGGGAGAAAAGCACAACAGAATTCCTAGTACCTTCACGATTGGGAAAATGTGAATGGCTTCTCTAAACTGTCTTGTCTCTTCATTTAGCTGATCACCAAGGCAGACTTTATTTTCTCTTTACAATAAGCTCTAAGATGCCTTGAATGCGGCTAGGCTGCTAGTCAAGTGTGCGTTTCCATGGGAAGGAATTGGGAGTCTCTGTGCCACACAAAACAAAGTGTGCGCCATGTCAGTGAGGAGGTCACTGTAAGTTAACCAGCATGCGAAGCAGCAGTGCAGTATTTGAAGGTCAACTCAGGTTGCTTAAGAATATATAGAGTAAATTCTAGACCAACTAAAAATAAAAATATAAAAATAACAGTTAAAATCAACTGAAAGAACACAGTGAGGATCCTTTATAAGAAAAAAAAAAGATAAATGGTCCAATGTTCTTAGTTGGTATACATTTCATAACTGCAAACAAGATCCCAATGATTTTTAGTAATTTTTTCCTATTTTTTTATTACAAAATTTATTATAAATATACACATAGGCACTAAGTCCTCATTTGAATACAAAACTTGTCTTTGTAACGATCAGTTAGCAAATCATAGTGAGGCCAGGCTGGCCTTAAACTCACAGAGATCCACCTGCCTCTGCCTCCCTGAGTGCTGGGGTTACAGGTGCCTGGCTAGTGCCTACATCTTAATAACAAAGCATAATCTCTTTGTGTCAATCATTGGAGATCCATCTGATTAAAGAAAACTGCTGCTGTAATATTTTCCTGTATTAATTTAGAAAGAATAGTGTTTTCTCTCTACAAATACACCCAACTAATTTCATGTATCCACAACCTTAGAAATTCTATTTTATCATAGTTTGGCAAGAGGAGGAAAGACATATGGTCTGAATAACTCCAGGCTTCCCCTGTCCACAAGGGCTAGCAGCAAAACCACGGAGGGTTGGAGAGGCAGAGCTGGGAGTCCCACAGCCTTCTAGACAGATCTAGGGAATGGAGCTAATTGCCTAGATTAAAAATGAAGGTTGCTATGGTGTCTCTTGGACCAAAGTCTAAATACACAGCTACAGGGTTAAAAGCACGCTAAAAAGAATGAGGCCTAGAGCTGTGGCTGAAAGGAAACCCGCCATGGCAGTGGGCTCTTGAAACTCTCCTGGCTTTGTTTTATTTGTTGTCATGGAACTGTTTGCAATGTGTCCAGTTGTCATCATGGTTTTTTTTGTTCTCTCTAGGAAAGTTCAAGTAGAAATGGCATGTGCTGCCATCTACTGCCTGTATCCTTACCTCCTTATACACTTCCATCATGCCCTTCTCAAATTGCAGGGCGTGAGAAGGCTTCACTGCCACGTAATCCCGTAACCATGGTGCTTCAACATAGGCCTAAAAGCAGTGGGCCTCACTCACCAGAAACTGAGACCTCTGAAACCACAGACTCAACACAACCCTTAGTCCTTTTAAGTTGTGTCTCAGGCATGCTGCCCCAGTGGCAACAGCACATTCACTGGTGCAGGCCTGTTTCCTCACTCACAGGTAGAACCTTAATTTTGTGTCTTCACATGATGGAAGCCACGAGTTATCTTTCCTGTTTCTCTTTTGTGTCTTGTTCTTGTCTTTCTTGGGTCAGTTCCACCCATCAGTGTGGCGCCCGCGCCACCGCAGTACCGAATCGAGGGCAAGGGACTGTGGATTTAACTCATGCATGCACACGCACACGCACACAAGAACCCAGTGGGTCCTTCGTGCTAAGACAGCAGCAGCCGCAGCAGCGGTTTATTCTTCTTCTCTCCAGAGTTCCAAAGAGCCTTCTTATAGGCAGCAAAACAGGAATCCTCCTCCCAGGTGAAATCCCTCAAGAGGTGATCGCACACAGGAGGAAAAGTCTCGAGGAAGGGAGGGGCGTGTTCTCAGAGCAGTAAACACGACTAGCTAACCAAGATAAACACAGACGTGGAAGCTGCCAGAAACAGGACATGAAACAGCAAGACAGGCAGGCAGCCCAGTCCGGCCTGGGTCCTACACATCAGGCCTTCTCCTCCATGGACTAGTTACTCCAAAGGCCCTCCCTTCTAATATAGCTAGAGGAAGAACTGAAATTTCAATTTATAAATTGAGAGAGTGACAAAAAATTAAAACCACAACAGGCATTTAATAGATCTCTTTGTAGGGGCTGAGTGTTAACTTTCCTGGGACAAAGATCTTTTAAAATGTGATTTAAAGTACAGAGAAAGAAAATTCATAATTACTGAGTATACAACTGTTCGGATAAGTCTCTTAAAATGGGAGTGCTAAGGGTCACAAGCAATACAGATTTTGGGATTCTGTCACTAGAGGCTCAATTCGTGTGGTCTACAAATGGCAAATTAGTAGTTCTCTCAAGAGTTCTGTACCTGTCAATATTGTGAGAAGGGCCAAGTGTCTGGAAGGCCACAGTACACAATGCTGGTGAGTACTAGTCAAAATCTACCTTGTGTGTGTGTGTGTGTGCCCTGTGTATGGACTGTCAAAATCTCCTCTGTGTTGGATCAGGTCAGTGAAATTTCCAACTGGATCACTGCTCCCAGGTGTTTCTTATTTAGACATCCTATTTATAGTTTCAGAGACTCTGAAGCTGTGTATGGTGTGATGCTCAGCGTATGTGAAGACTTACTTGGCTCATCTTAGGTCATACTTATGAATCTCCTCTCCCTACCATGTGGAACTTGCTTTGGCTTCATTCAGACATCCAGCCAAGAATATTAGTCTGGACAGCTTTACTCCCAATCACTAACTTCTTATTTCCAGGTTCACCCAGCTTTCTCCAAATTTATTCCTCCTTTGGAAAATTAATTATTTCTAGATCTTGCTTCCTTAGGCCCTCACTAAGTAGCTAGATTGTATCATGTTTTCTTCTGTAGGTGGAGCTTCCAAGCATTTTCATTACTGTGTGCTACGTGGCCTGGTCTCCTACAGCGTCCCAACCCAGGTGCTTGAGAGCTATAGGTATAATCACGTACTTTTGTTTTCCAGCCCCAAACTCACCTACGCAGCCTCTGTTGTTTTAATTGAAAATTCCAGGTCGTTCTGTTTTACTGATAAAGACCATAGAAGCCAGATGTGGTGGTGGAAAACCTGCTAGCTCAGAGAGGCAGAGAAAGCACCCAGCTGACTGTCCTACTCAGCTCACATCCCAAAGGAAAAGGTGTTGGTCTGATGTATTTTGATGCTAATTAATAAAAGGCCCTCATGCCTGGGCAGGGCAAGTGAGATGGGAGTGGCTAAGGTTCCGGGGGTGGGGTGGGGGTGGGGGTGGGGGGGTGGGGGGGGTGGGGGGGTGGTGGAGTGGGGGGAGTCAGAGAGAATCTTGGGAAGAAGAGAGAACCCAGGAGAGGAGAGGAGAAGATGGTTGCACCATCATGGGTTAGATGGAAAAGAAGCACATGGCCCGTGTGGATGCAGATTTGGACCAGATGAAGAATATTAGCAAGTATATGGGATTATGGATGGGAGGTAGCTTGATAGAAATTATTAGAAGCAGATGGCATGGGATTGGGGCAGGGATCCCATACCTTCCCCATTATGGGAAGTAGTTTAGAGGATTAATATTGGTCATAGACCTAGGGGAGGGAAATAGGGTGAAAGTGGGAGGGAGGGAGGAAAGGGATGATACAAGTGATGGGATAACAATTGAGGTGTAATCTGAATAAATTAATAAGATTAAAAAAAAATCTGCCCTGCCCCAGGTTAACTAAGGCTATTTTAAAATATAACAGATGTCTGTGTCTTGATTGATTGCTAGTGGGTTAGAAAATACTGAGGTAATAATAATTATAGGCCTGATGATAAACATTATTAGGCCTTATTGGTAATTTAACCACAACAAAAAGGCCCAAAGGGCTCACTAGCTCAGCTGACAGCCCAGGAGGAAAAGGCCAAAAAACTCAAGGACAAAGGCTTGCTAGCTCAAAGCCCCCAAAACCAAAGGCCAAGGAGCTAAGGAGCTCCAGCTAAAAATCCCAAGACCCTAAGAGATAAAGCATCTAAACCCCTTCTACTTCTACATCGTGTCTTAAATACACCTCAACTCAAAGTCCCTCCTACTCTTTACTCCCTTTGAGGTGGTTTGTTGCTCAGCCTCTTGAACTAGGGTTAACTTTACTAAATCCTGTGTGAGCCCTGGACCCTAGCTTAGGTCAGATTAGAGCTCTGTCTAGACATCACTTGTGAGGAAGCTGCCCACCCCATAGAAGCCCAGACAGCTCCACAGAGAAGTGAGAGGAGTCACCCAATAGGTAGCACTGTCTGCTAAAAGTGTGAATGAGACTGGCTTAAACCTGCTGTCCCAGTGCCTCCCAGCAGTTAGGATGCCCAAGAGAAACAAAGCATGTAGATTTCCTAAACAAGCAGCAACACTGTGAGAAAAAGTGCATCACTCCTGTCTTCACCCATGACAGTTTGCTTTGAAACAATAAACAGCCAATAGAGTTGGGAAGTGTAAAGAGAGTGAAAAGCAAATGGCAACACACTGCTCACACCACTTGTTTTGGGCTATATTTTCCTTGGGGTGTTTGTACACATTTTGACAAGGATCACTGAAATATTCTTTTTTTTTTTTTTTAAATGTTCCTTTTTTGGTTTTTTGAGACAGGGTTTCTCTGTGTAGCCTTGACTGTCCTGGACTCGCTTTGTAGACCAGGCTGGCCTTGAACTTGTAATGATTCCACTGCCTCTGCCTCCCTAGTGCTGGGATTAAAGGCATGTACCACCATGCCCAGCACTGAAATGTTCTTAACTCCTTCATTGGAGGCAGTTTAGTCACAGATCTTTTGGAAGTAGGTGTTAAAAATGTAAGGCAGAAGAAAAGAAGAAGTGGTGTTGGGAATATACTGACCGTTGGTGTTTTTGTTTTTCATCTTATGAAAGAGGATTCGTCGGCTTTGTTAGGGAGCCTAGGAAACAAACCATCATCAGACAGCTTCAGTTGCTTTTAAGCGTTAATGAGATGAATGTTCCTGAAGATATGACCAACTAGCATTTGTTAGAATCCCTTTCTATTAATTAATTAGATGTATTAGACTGAAGAGATCAAAACAAAATAGTGACAAGACTGATAATTCATATTCACCAGGTGTCACCCAGTGTTAAATAATTCATCAGCACTGTGTAAATTCATAATAGTAATAACACACTTGGTGGGAATTGTTATTATGCCTCTGTCACCCACAAGGAAAATAAACCTCAGATCTGATCATGCTCAAAGCCATGGACTCTGGCTTTCTACTCAACAGCGTGGTTCCAAGGGCTAACCATGATTGTTTGGCCACTGATGTAGTGATGCTGCTGGCCACAGAATGGGTTGCTGGGGCTATTTTGGCCTCTGACAAAAGCAGCCTAATCTGACAAACAGCAAAAGCGCGCTGTGGATTTTCACCATTGTGCTCCATCACGAGAACATGGAGCTTTCCAGATACCTTTAAATTTTTTGCTTTCTGTGGTCATATTTATTAATTCATCCTTTAGAGATGTGTAGTATAAAGAAGGACCATTCTGATAACTATTATTATTATTTTTTAAAGACTTTAAGTCCCACAGTCATGAGTAATTCAATACGTACATTCATTCAGTCATCTTCGAAGTTGACAAATGATGGGGTTCAGGACCCCTGAGGTCAGAATTATGTGATGTTCAGGTCTTCTATAAGAGGACGTAGCATGTAACCTGGCACAATCTTCCTGTGTGCTTTAAGTTATGTCTCAATTGCTTATAAGATGCCAAGTAATAATTTCCCATAGGATAGTATTTAGGAAATAAGAAAAAAAGTTGGCAAGTTTTTCAATATAGACCCCAATTTTAAAATATACTTTTGATCTGTGATTGTCTCATGCATAGTGAACTCATAAACATGGTGGGGTAAATGCACACACACACACACACACACACACACACACACACACACACACACACACACACTTTCCATTTTCCCTTTCATTGAACCTTGTGTCTGACTCTATCCCCCCTTTAGAGCTCCCAGCTTGTCCACCCTTTACTTCTCTGGTTTCTGTGCTTACTCCAGGTTGTATACTCACTTCTAAAGACTTCAAGCGAGGACCCACAAATAAGAGACAGCGTGGAGTCTTTGACCTTCTGGGCTTGGGTTACTTCACTCAGTATAATATTTTCCAGCTCCATGTATTTACCTGCAAATTTTGTGATTTCATTTTACAGGTGAATATGTACCATAGTTTCATTACCCATTCATTAGGTAAAAGACATTTAAGGTTTTTCCACCCCACTTCACACCTTAACAGTAATATATGAGAATTCCAGTTTTTCCCCAACCTTATCAATATCTGGTATGTTTTTCCCCCCCAGTATCTGACTGGGTGTGCTGGCTGGTTTTATGGCAACTCGACACAAGATAGATTTAGCTGAAAGCAGGGAAATTCAACTAAGAAAATATCTCCATTTGATACCAACCACTGTAGGGTCTTTCCTTAATTAGTTATTAGTGTAGAAGGGTTCAAACCATTGTGGGTGGTGGCATCCCTGGGATGGTGGTCCTGGGTTCTGGAAAAGCAGGGTGAGTAAGCCATGGTAAGCAACCCAGTAGGCCACACCCTGCATGGCTTCTGCATTGGCTCCTGCCTGCAGCTTTCTTCCCTGTTTGAGTTCCTCTCCTAATTTCCTTGGATGATGAACAGAGATGTGGAAGCAATCCAAATAAATCCTTTCTTCCCCAACTTGCTTTTCATCCATGGTGTTTCACTCTAGAGAATGAAACCCACACTAAGATAGTAGGTGTAAGGTGGTAGGCATCACACTGTGGTTTTGGTGTCCTACACTAAGTGGTTTAAGGTGGTAGGTATCACACTGTGGTTTTGGTGTCCTACACTAAGTGGTATAAGGTGGTAGGTATCACACTGTGGTTTTGGTGTCCTACACTAAGTGGTGTAAGGTGGTAGGTATCACACTGTGGTTTTGGTGTTCTACAATAAGTGGTGTAAAGTGGTAGGCATCACACTGTGGTTTTGGTGTCCTACACTAAGTGGTGTAAGGTGGTAGGTATCACACTGTGGTTTTGGTGTTCTACACTAAGTGGTGTAAGGTGGTAGGTATCACACTGTGGTTCTGGTGTTCTAAACTAAGTGGTGAAAGGTGGTAGGTATCACACTGTGGTTTTGATGTCCCACACTAAGATAGTGGGTGTAAGGTGTTAGGTATCACACTGTGGTTTTGATGTCTAGTCCCCTGATGATTAAATAATGCTGTGATTTCCCCCATTCATGTTAGTGCATGTTAATTTTATAAAGGATGCTCATCATGACATCTTTACATGCATAAAGTGTGGTTTGGTCATATCCATCTCCTCTCTCTTTCATGCTTCCTTTCCCCCTCCATATCTCTAGTCACCTTTTTACTATGAAGTCCTCTGCCCTAGGTTCCAGTATTCAGGAAAGCATGTGATTCTTCCCTTTGTGGGGTTGATTTATTTTACTTAATATAATGATCTCAGGTTGAAGTTTAGTATTTTTATGGCTAAGTAAATCTCTCCCCCTCTCCTCTCTCTCTTCCTTTCTCCTTCTTCCTCTCCCCTCCACTTTATCTCCTCCCTCTTCCCTTGTCTCTATCCAGTCATCTCTGATGTGCACCTTTGCCAATTCCATAAACTTTCTGTCATGCAAAGCATAGTAATAAAAATTGAAAACGCATGTATCTCTATCATAAGAAGACTTTGATTTTGAGGGTGTTTTCTGAGAGCTGGAAAGTCTGGATCACATGGAACTTTTAATTTTTTGAGGAAGCTCCACAGTAGCTGACTAATATTTACGTAAGAAATCTAATAGTAATGCCCTTTAAAAAATTTATTAAAGAAGTTTATTCAGATTACATCTCAATTGTTATCCTCTCACTTGTATCTTCCCATTTCCCCTCCCTCCCTCCTCCATCCTATTCCCCTACCTAGGTCTGTGACAGAAGGGGACCTTGTCCCCCACTATAAGATAACAGCCTATCAGGCCAATGCCCGGTTTTTACATCTTACATGTAGAATACCTATCTGAAACCTTTTTCCATTTAAATTAGGCTTCTTAACTGTTTATCATTGAGGTGTAAGAGTTCTTTACTTCTACCAAGTGTGTGATCTGTGAATAATTTCCACTTGGTGTCTGTTATTTCACTTTGACGATATCCTTAAAAGCATCTTTTTAATTTTGATAATGATCAGTCTATTCTCTTGCTGTTTTGCTTATGTGATATACATATATATATACATATATACATATATGCACATATATACACATATATATGCACATATATACATATGTGTGTGTGTATGTATATGTATTATTGCAAATAATGAAGATTTCATCCTGTATTTTAAAAAACAAAGTGTTTCATTACTGGTCTACAATCTGTTTTAATAAGTTTTGTGTATAGTGTGAGGAAATAGACACATTTTGGCTTTCTCTTGATTCATTTCTTTTCATCAATGGTAATAAAAACAGAATGTGTGTATACAAATTGAGCAGGTTGTAAACAAATAAAACACACATAAACATACACACATATCTATAAATATACATACACACATATATAATTAAAAGAAGAGCCTATGAATTTGAGAGAGAAAGTGGAAACAGTGCATGGCAGGGACTGGAGGGAGGAAAGGGAATATGTTAAATGATGTAATTATATTATAATCTCAAAATTATTAAAAATGTTTGGGCCAAGGAACCCTAAAAAGAATAAAACTTAAAAATAAAAGGTTCAAGAATACAAAAACACTATGTTTGTGCAGGAGACTGCCTGTGTGTGTTGGAGTGTGTCTATTGCATCCAGCTCCATATGAGACATTCATATAGGAACACACATGGCTGTGAGGTTCATAGTAATGCATGTGAGCAATTTCGTGATGACTGTGGGTATCTCATTTCCCTGCATCCCTTATAAATTTGTATCTTGTTGAACCAAGGGGTGTTATTCTCAGTAGCTTTAGAGTTGTGCAATTGCTGCTACTTGGTTTCATCAAATGCCCACTGGATGGAGCTGCTTCCCAAGAGCTGAGTCAGGTGTAGAAACTGCAGAAAATGGGGCTTTTCAGTGAGCTGCAAGAAGCACAGACATTGTTTTCTGGACCTTTCCAGTGGCTTCATAGCTGTTCGGACCTTTTTGGTGGCTTCTGGTCTTCTTGTTTCTCAGTTTCTGCATTGTGAGGCTGTCCGAATGAGTTCCTAAAATAATTAAACGTCATGCCAAAGACAATCATGGCACTGGAGAGTAAGGAAGGGGACAGGGTGAGACAAAATGGCACAGAGTGTCCTGTTCTTACTGAGAGGGGGCAGTTTTTCTTAAATTGAAAGCCCTTAGTTAATTTTCAAAGATACACGATTTTTGTTTTGGGAAATAGTTACCTGTTTCCCTTCATGCAGGGGATGGAGTTTTATAGGATCTCATGCTTCTATGCCAGAAGTACTTCTGCAGCCTGGAATTCAAATAAAATCATTTGGAGAATGAGACTAAACCCACAGTACATTAGAGATGGAGCCTATATAGCTTAGGTGGATTTTGGTCTAGTGTATGAAGTTGTTTCACCTCCTTGCTCACATCCATCCAGTTTCTTAACAAGCTTCCTTCCAAGGCGGAAGGTTTTCATCCGGGAGGAAACAGTACTACAAATATAATTGGGATGTCTTATGGTTTTAGCTATGTTGTTCCACATGGTTGGGCTTTTAATGGCTGAATGGTAATTACAGTGTGTGTGTGTGTGTGTATACACACATATAGATACCATAATTTCTTCTTCCATATATTTGTTGAACATTTAGATTATTTCCTGGCTATTGTGAATAGTGCTATAGGAGACATACTGGTTTTATGCCCTTTGTCTATAAATCTGACCATATGGCATTCTGGGTTTAATTATTTTAGGAGCTCACATATTGTTTTCCACAATGGCTGCATTAACTTGCCTTTCTGGCAACAGTGTACAGGGCTATTTTTTTTTCCTCACCCTTGCCAGAAGTGATTTCCTTTTCCTAATAGCCTTTGCACATTGATGAGGCTTCATCTCCCTGTACTTTGTATGTGTGTGGTCTCATTCTTACAGAGCTGGGCTGAGTTTCACATGCCTATTGGCCACTGGAATGTCTTTCCTTCCCTTCTAGAATATGCCTATATGTCTATTTCCAATTAAAAAAATTTAACTATTTTTTTTAATTTGTTTTTTTTTTCAGTTTATTCACTTTACATGATGATTGTAGCCCCCTCGCTCATTTCGTCCTGATTCCACACTACACCCTCCTCTAGTCCTCAGAAAGGGGGATCTTCCTCCCTAACATCTGGCCCCAGACTATCAAGTCTCATTAGGACTGCCTGCATCCTCAGTAGCCTGGCAAGGCTGCCGCAGCAGCAGGGGGAAGTAATCAATGCGTGGGCCACAAAGTGCGTGTCAGAGACAGCCTCTGCTCCCTATATAAGGGCACCCACATGGAGACTGAGCTGCCTATTGCTCGCCTACATCTGAGCAGGGGCTCCAGGTCATCTCCACACGGGGACTCAAAGCTCAGACCAAGAATGAGACAAAGAAGTGGATCACCAAAGAAAAAAAGGGAATGTCCTATACAACATGGAACGCCCTGCTGACAGTTCCCATTTAGAGACTTCCAATCCTTATTGGCAAATGTGTGTGCTCAAGTGTACGCAACTGTAGGTCAGATTTGGCTATCAGGTAAAGCCTATATCCAGGAGGCTCGCCTCACCCCTCTCTAGGTGAATAGGGCTGTTGTTTTATCACCAGGGACAATGAACATTCTGGGTCTACATATGGGTTTGTTCTGGAAAGCAAAGCAGGTATGATACTGCCAGGACCATCATCAGTGGCAGTTCTGCTTCATAGTGGTGATCGAATACTTCGTCACCTACTGCTGGCTCTCCCTGTACTGAGCTCAGGTGTGCCGTGGACTCCACCAGCCTGGAATCTTCAGGTTGCTCCAGAGCCCCATGGCTCTCCCTTCCAGGCTTTACTCTCTTCACAAGCATGTGACTGGAAAGTGGGTTAGTTTAATCCCTTGGTTACTGTGTTTTCCTCTATCTTTGGGGTAATAAGTTCTGTGAGGGCAGAGGTACTGCATTTTCCATTGTCACTGATTTCTGCCATGCGTTGTCTTTTCTGGTCTGGGAAAGTTTCTAAACTGGAACCTCAACTTTCAAGTTACCTGACTTTGTTTCCTGAGTGCATTAGAGGATGTTCAGTTAGAACAGAGGGAAAGAGCCTTGGTGTGTCATCCAGTGGTGGCCTCCTGTCAGCTGCATATGGAGTTATTTTTTTTCACTGGGCTATGGCAGCGAGAGGCCAGCTGCTTATAATCAGAGTAAGATGTGCACTTTCCTGGTACATGTACTTCAGTTCCACGACAGAGCTCTGGGGATTCAGTAGACTGGAAAAGTCTGATTACCCATACGTTTCACAGCACAGCTTCTCCCGATATACAAAGTATATTGGCAGAATGCTAGGGATATGTTCTCAGAAACACATCATTAGGCAGTTTCCTCATTGTCTGAACACCAGTATTTACTTAAACAAACCTGGGAAGTACAGCCCTCTACCCAGTGTCTAAATGGCATATAGGATTGAACACCTGGTCTTTCCATTGGTTGAAAGGTCGTTGTGTAGAATTAGTAGAGTCCCTTTTAAAACATATTATATCTTTGGTTTGCTGGGCAGCGGGACTATCAAGGATTAGGACAGCAGCTCAGGGAGGGGCTGCTTTAAAAGATTGGTACCACAGTTCTCAGCACACACTTTAGGCATGTAGCAGCAGCTTTCTGGCCCAGTCCTACTCTTCCCAGCACAGAGGCCAGTTTTAAATATCTGGAAGAAAACCATCATTTTATCATTTTGCACCATGACCAGGGGTGCAAAGAGAAGGGTCTTCACTGAGTCATCACAATGGCCCCAAGTGACCTAGGCTTCCTCAGCTCCTCAGCTCTCCACATGTGCCTTTACAAACCCTGATACCTGCTCTGATTGGAGGATTCTCTCACATTCTAGTCAAAAAGCTACAAATGACCCAGAATGACCTTTCAGGATGTAATCAGTGGATTTCCCCCTTTTCTATGGCAGGTGTAAAGACCAAGGCTACTTTGACATTATGGTAGGTGTTACTTAAAGCCCCATAGGTAAGAAGAATAATAAAATTAATCAAAAGACAATATCATGACACATTAGTCTAAAACACTTGCTTTCTACTTGATTTTTTTCACCCCTGCCATTTTTCTGCTTGTGACAATTAACCAGGAAGAAACTGTGATCTAAATGTGAGCTGCCTCTGATTTCTGGCCAACCTGCATTCTTGGGCACTCTCTGCAGGCCTGTGGTCACTGACGTTTCTCCTCCCGCTGCAGGGTCTGTGCCCCAGTGTTTTCACTGTCTCCAGAAGGACAGCATGGCTGCTCAGTCATGTGCATGTGCAATGTTTCAGATTAAAGCAGAGACACTTCTAGATAAATGAAAACATGTTTATTTACAATTCTGTACACTGTGTACACATAAAAATATACAAAACCAAAATACAAAATATCCAAGTGTTAAAATGTGTACAAATACTTTTAAAATGTGCTTCTTGGAAAACCTCAAGTCATTAACTAGTTTAAAGAGAACACATTTTGCTGTAAAAATTATCATACCAAAAAATTCCCAAAGCCTTTAAAAAAGTTCACTGGCTTCCAGCGCAGAGACTCCACAAGTATTTGTCTAGAGCAAAACAGGGTGTGTGTTGTAAACTTAGGTTTTAATGCTACCGTTGCACTTGTTTTATTGAAGTCTGTTTTCCAGGGAATCAACAAATGCTCCTTCTCTTAATCTTGAAAAGACCGTGGACGATCAACAAACTCTTCAGAACTGAGAGCTCTATTGGGCTTTTGACTGATTATGGCACCAGGGTAATGGTTCTGAGAATGGTGGCTTTCAACGTGTAAGTCATTTGTTCATGTGGCCAAGACATGTAGGTTATGAGTGTGGGTGCTGGGGGAAGAACACTGGTTGATTATTAGCAGAAGGATATAAAATATTTGCTTCCTTCTCTTAAAACATCATTATTAGTGTTTTAATAACCAAAATAAAATTTATTGTAAAGCTTTCATCATAAAGATGAATGAAAAAGATAATACAAAAATCAACCATGTACGTAGATAAGTATATATACATATACACATACACAATTATATAACTATCTACAGTCATACTTTTATGCTAAGAATAAGAACTCTATCAGCAGCCTTAATTCGTTAAAGTCACTACCCTAATCCTGTAGAGAATATGATAAGTTTCTTTGCTTATGGAAGGTTTCATTCATTTAACAAACAAGAACTAGAAATTGCATTTTTATTTTCTTGAGCCGCTAGAGAAATGTTGCTCACTCACCAAGTATCTAAACAGAGCCCTAGTGACAGAAGTGTGGAAAAAAAATCTCACAATGGAAACATCCAGATATAAAAAGCGTGCTGAAATGCAGGCATACTTTACCTAACTTACTCATGTCTAAACAGAGCTGCCTTGGTCAGTCATGTAGCCACGGGGTAGCATTCGACTACCAGAAAGTCAAACCGAAATGAACAGTGTGATGTAACAGGTAACAGCTTGTAAAATGTAACCAAGTCACTGATGCACACCAAAGTCTTTTTTTTTTTTTAAATTATATCGTAACTCATGGGAGTCTGATTTCACTTGATGCACCCTAACAGTCTCCTATTAAGCCAAAAGATATGAGTATGGTCAGCTGGCAACATAGGCTGAACTCTATTCCAGCAGATATACTAGCTCATAAACATGGCAGAGTAAACCAGGCCCTTTGACATCCATTTCTGAAAACACGAATGAGCACCATAGCACTGCTTTTATTCAGAAAGTCCAGGTTGACTGGCTGAGGGACCAAGAGGTTAAGATACAAGCAAAGAGCCATTCCTAAAGCAAAGCACCATGAACTCAGAGACCAGGTAGACAAACAGAGACACAGCAAATCACATGTACTCTAGCCATTTAACTTGCCCATTAAGGCAAATCTTAGATGCTTGCATGCGACTTTTATTTGATCACCACTTGTCCTTTCAGAGTCTGACATAGAAATAGCTCCGTGAGGATGTAGGCGTGGCCAGCCACATGGGCCCAGCCCTGTTATTCCATAGAGGTATCTGTGGTTGAGCATTTTCATTATACATACATTATCTCTTGCCTCATATGAGCAATTAGAGACACAGAGAGAATCTGGAAGTGGCTGAATTTTCATTCGTGGCCTACACTACTATCTTTGTAATGGGGAAACCACCACTACCACCACCACCACCACCAACAACAACAACAAGAAACAGTGATTTTTCTTACAACACAAAGGAATTTGACATCTCTCAGTCCTACGGGTGGAGCAAGCAGCACTTGGTGGCTTTGGGTGGCACTATGAGGTTCTAACCAGAGTCCCTTCACAGAAGAAGCCAGAGAGTTCTAGAAGAGTTCTGGACAGAGAGAAAGGAGGTGTGGGGAGGTGGATGGCTAATGTTGCTATTTCACAGATTCATTAGTGTTAATAAATATGGTGTGGAAGCGTTTAATCAATGTCTGGCAAAATCCTGCCATTTGGGACTCATTTAACAAACACAAGAAGCGGCCATCATTTTAGCCACCACCGTGTGACATTTGCAAGAGGCTGAGCTATTTAAACTTTTTAAATACACGAGTGCCTAGTATTAATATGTTCACCACATTTTCTGAATGCTTAACAGACTCTGATTCCTAAGAATCTTTAGGGCCATAATGAATTCAAAGAATTAATTAAGTTTCCTTTCTGTTCTGCAGTCTCCTTTTAACCTCTGTAAAACTGAGAGCAGCCTTTTAAAAGGACATGTGGGACAACAGAACCTTTGAAGTGTTTTGTGGCCTTCTGAACTTGAATATTTACACTGATCTCAATAAGCTATTCTACACACCAAATTCTCATGCCACCGAAGAGGATTGTCTAGGATAGTAAGTGTGCCTGTAAATACTCCTGTAAGTGAGTCCCCTTCAAGACTATAAAAGGAAACTAGATGGCTGTGAGCACTTACAACGGCAAAGCCTAGGGGATCTAGAACCCTCCAAGGACTCCTGGAGACAATACTCCCACATCAGCGCTGTGTCCTCTAGAGGAACAGAGGTGATTAGACATGTCAATGTGGTGGACAAGGCCAGGCTTTCATGAGATGACATGGTTGGATCAGGCTGAGCGGAAGGACCATACTCAGTCGTGGAGGCCCAGAATGGGCTCTCAGCAGATGCTGTCATCTACTTAAACTATAACCTTTTACATCTGTTTCAGTGTTTAAAATCTAAAGGCTGACTCTTCTCCCTTTACTGCAGTTTCTCTCACTGGGGGCATCTGCAGTCCCGCTTCGGCCCTGCCAGGGGGAACAGCTAAACAGACGCTGGTGAGCTCAGAGATCCATGCTTTCTCAGGAAGTAACCTTTAGAGCATTCTGGAACAAACTCGTCATGAAACATGTCTTTCCCCACAAAATTTTGATAGTCACACATTTTGCGGTGTGTGTGTGTGTGTGTGTCTGTGTGTGCAATTAAATAAGCTGTTATTGTCAATTTCAAACAGCCTTAACTGTACCACTGAGAGCTGCTTTGATTTGATATTGAAATAACAGCCTAGCCTGTTTAATTACACAGTGTTCACTGTGTTCACAGAAAACAACCAAACAACAACAACAACAACAACAACAACACACACACACACACACACACACACACGTATTAGTGACAAAAGCCTCATTTCAAAATGTGAATACAGCCATACACTGGGAAGAACACTTTTTCCTGCCTGTGCATCTGTCACACATATATTCACTTTGTTAAACAAAACAAAACAAAACAAAAAACACCATTCTGTGGCTGTGTCACATTCTTGACATAAAATATATCAGCAAAAACAAGGGCGGATTCCTACATGTTTGTGAACAGATCTGGGGAACACTCAGAGGACACGAGGGTCAAGCTTCTAAGAGTTGAGAAAAGCCCACAGGAATTTCATATAGAACTGACAGGGAGGGGTACATCCCATGCACCTCACAGTGGGGGCTTCAAAGCCATTCTTCGTACTTTAGAAGGAGCAAGGGCGCAGACCTGCAAGAATACAGTAACTACTCTGCATGTGAGAGCTATGTGAGAGCTCCAGGTGGAAGAGCCAGGGCAGTGACACCTGACAATCATAACCCTGTGGGCGCCACCTGTACTGCCACCTGTGTCATGCCACCTGCTGCTGGCCGGGTACAGGGTGCTGCAGGGAGACAAAGGAGGTGTTCTTGGCTGCCAGCAGATGTTTGGTTTGGCTTCTTGGATTGCTCTGTATTGATGAGTTGTAGTTTGCTACGTGTGGCCTGGTTCTCCGTCATGATACACAGAAAGCACCGGGAAGCAAAGCTGCAAAGCGGTGGTTGAAAATCACGTGCCATATACGGAGACATTTTAAATGCATCTGAGTGAGAATTCAGACGTTCATCCTAGAATCCAAGCTTCCTAGTGATGAATGCATGAACTTGCTAGCTACAGGACTTCAACTTGGCTATTTCTAGATAGAAACCGTATCATCAGTAGTATCTTCCAAACTTGTGGTCGGAACCAACCGTGGTAAAACAGTGTCCCTGTTGTAGAGGTTAACATGTTTAGAGGTATCGTGCCCACGAGTACACATCTGTTTTCTTTCTATGTGTCCTGTTTTTGCTTCTTTCGCGGGTGGTTTGAAAGTTCCATTTCCATATTCATAGCAGTAATAGTTACCCAATGGCTTAGACTAGGAAGAATTCTCATGGCCACTAAGTTGCAATTGAAGACAACACACTGTCTAAATCTATATTCAAGTATTCTTGTGTGACTTTGAGGACAACAGTAGTTACCTTATTGCACATCAGTTCCCAAGAGTTCCGTTTCATGCGTGCGTGTTGTTGGGGCTGATCACTGGGCACCGCAGGGCCCGGAAGCCTGGCAGGACCACTTTGCCCTTATGATGCAAATCTGCCTGGGTGCCTGTGTTGAGGCGTTGCACCAGGAGCTTTTCATAGAGCAGCGGGTGGTAGGCCCCCAGGGTGCAGGCTGCATCGTAGTACAGCTCGTGGTAGTGGCAGAGCTCGGTCTGCCTGACAGATGGGATGTATTCATACACGTGCACTTCCCTGCACATGGACATCATGATGAGGATTCCTGACAAGGAAGGAAATGAAAATACAGTGAGCAACTCCAAGAAGGAGGGAAAAGGAGGAAGCTTTCTTTCTTTTTTTTTCTTTCTTTCTTTTTTTTTTTTTTGGTCCTAGAATTGTGGCGAGATGACTGTGTTGAGGTAGACATACTTTACATTTATAGTGTTTCAACTTCCATTATGCAGAGTGGCTAATGGGGGAATGAATATATAAATATATAATACTGCACATATCCATTCACTTGCTCAGTTATGACTGTGGACTTCAAACTGCCATAGAAAGAGAAAAGTGAGTGTAAAGGGAATCTTGCTCCAGTGTTTGACTTATAATGGCCACTGTACTCTCTTGTGCTACAGTTAACAAATGTATCCCCTAGGGACTGTTATGTCCTGAAGGAATAAATGTTATAAAAATGTAAAGATGAAAGCTTATTGTAAGTTGAATACAAATCATCCTTCAGACAGTTCTAAAATGGAATCTATAGGAATTAGATGCATATTTAAAGATTATAATACAAATTGTGTTTTACAGTCATACGTGATGGGATACACTTAGAGCCAGGGCTACTTGTGAGCAGGGGGATAGCTTGAGCCCTGGATTTCAAGACAAATTCATACAATACAGGAGTACAGTGAAGAAGAACCCAGGCTGGGTTACAACAATGATGAATAAGTTATAAATCTCACGAGGGGTATCAGTATTGAAATTCTTTTCAATTTTAAGTGTTTCCAGTGGGCAGCTACAAAAATCATTAAGCGATAATGCTCTTCATTCAGGCTAGTTTTTCTTTTCTTTCCTTAATTTTTTTTTTTAAATTTCTGTACTATTATCATTAAGTTTTTGAGGCAGGGCCTCAGTATGTAGCCCAAGTTGACTTTGAACTTGAGATCCTCCTGCCTCAGCTGATGAAATGCTGGGATTAAAAGTATGTGGATCTAAGTCTCGTTAACTTGAAACTGAAAGTGATACCCTTACTTACTATGAACAAAATATAAAGTCATGTTGTTTCTCTCATATCTAACTTGTTCTTCAGAGGACTATCATATTTTCCAAAAAAAATTAATCAAACTTCGATCACAGAAATAGAAAGCCAAGGCTAGAAGTATGGAATGTTCACCTAGCATATGGAAAGCTTGAATTTGACACCAGCACCGGAAAATAAACCTCATCCCAAATTCTGTATGTGTGCTGCTGAGGAGAGGAGTGAAGGCATCTCCTTTTCCCAAGAGGGATCTAGAAGATGAAGCAGAACTAGTTTCCTGGTAGGCAAGATGCAGAGGGGGAAGGAAAAGGGTGCTGCTCCAGAGACTCCCGTGACACTCTGTGCCGAGAATGCTATGGCATGGCAGGGTACTGTGGTACCTAACCCAGAGAATCCATGAAGAGAAGTTGCTCTCTAGAGTGATGCCAAATCTCCGCAACCACCACTGCACACACACCAGCCAGATGTCATCCCTGCCCTAGGCCATCCTCAAGTAACTGGTGCGCCAATGTAAGGCCAATGGAGAATGAGGAGTTGGCACTTGGTACATGACCTTTGGGCACCTACATGACCTTTGGGCACCTATCCACCAGAGCACGCAACAAACATCACACTAGTCTCTCCCTTTTTGTGGCAGTCACGGTTCTGGGAACCTGTGTTCTCCTTGGGTAAAATCACCAATAAAGGGTTATCTTCTTTGAATCTGAAGTGCCTCTTCCGGGACCATGCCTTGAATGCCTGTTCCACTGCCCGTGCTGCTCCTTTGGGAGTCCGTGGAATCTGTATGATGTGGAGCTTCCCTGGCAGAGGGAGGTCAGTAGGGACAGGTCTTTATTATAATCAGTCCCTGGTTGGGTGCCGGCTCTGTTTCAGAGTCTATGGCCACATGAAGAGCCAACAACACATCTGTGTCACCACAAACGTCATGATGCCCACTATGCCTTTTCCACTGTGATGGATGGAACCCCCGATGAGACGGTGAGGCAGAATAAATTCTTCTTCCCTCGTTTCTGTCCATTGCTACAGTGGCACAGTAGGAACCACTGCAGGCACTGGTACAGTGGGTGAGAAAGCTGTCCACCCACAGAGAATTAAATTCTTTGTTCCTCGTCAAATGGGCACCTCTCTGGTCTGTCTGACCTGTGCAGGTGAATTCTTCCTGGCTCCCAAGTCTACGGAGCTGGCATGGTGTCAGCTTTCTAGTACAGCTGTGATTTTTACCTCTGCATCACTTACTTTCCACTTGCTACCCGTGCATGCAGATGCTGTGCTAGAATTGTCTTCTCATCAGTGATTAACCCCCAACCAGCACCTCATATGCTAAGGTTCCCTATTTATGGATTTAACTAGAAATATTCAGAAACAAAAAACCAAGTCTATGTTGAACATAGACAGACCTATTGTCTTATCATTTCTACAGGAAACAGCATAAGGGTCATTTATATAGCATTTCTACTATGTTAGTAGTTATAAGATACTATATACGATGAAAAAAATATGTGGAGAAGTACAGATTTTGTGCACATAATATACCATTTTATATCCAGGACTGGAGTTCCTATGTTTCGGTGTCGGTGGTACCCTGTAAACTCTTCCACAGATATAAGGGACACTCTTATTGTGGCTTCAAAAAGTTTCACTCATAGGAAGGCACCTTATAAACCATCCTAGAGGGCTGGAGAGATGGCTCAGAGGTTAAGAGCACTGCATGTTCTTCCAAGAGGTCCTGAGTTTGGTTCCACCACATGGTGGCTCATAACCATCTATAATGAGATCTGGTGCCCTCTTTTGGTCTGCAGGAGTTACATGCAGGCAAGACACTATATACATAATAAATAAATCAATCTTAAAAAAGAACCATCATAGAGTTGCCACTCTATGGATAGTTTAAATTTGAGAGAGAGAGAGAGAGAGAGAGAGAGAGAGAGAGAGAGAGAGAGAGAGAGCCTCTCTCTCTCTCTCTCTCTCTCTCTCTCTCTCTCTCTCTCTCTCTGTGTGTGTGTAGGTTTGCACACATGAGTCCAGGTGCTTGCAGAGGCTAGAGGTATTGACTTCTCTGGAGCTGGAGTTATAGATAGTTGTGAGCCTCCAGATGTGAGAGATAGGAATCAAAGTTGGGTCCTCTGGATGAGCAGTAGATGTTCTTAACCACAGTGCCATCTCTTCAGCCCCGTATCTTTTGTTCTTAAACGGGATAGCTTCTTTTCCAAAATACAATGAGGATAGATTAATACAGATGTGATGCTGAGCCTGTGTCAGATTGTACACTAATCTAGCTGGAGTAGCAGATACTTCTGGCACAGTGGCCTGCTGATGCTTTAAGGTTCAAACTAGTCTAAGATATCAATCTTTGAAAAAAAAAATGGTCATGAAGGGTATCTGAGCTCTCCTGGTTAAAGAAAGGGAGACACTCTGTGTGTTGGCAGCTAGGCTAGAATCAAACAGATATCCCACCCAAGTAGGATTTTCTGTAGGCATTCCTGCTGTTGTTTCGGTCAGGAGGCAATTAGACTACTTTTGCTAGAGAATATTCTGGAGAAAACTTGATTCTTATTGCAAGTTGGCTGCTACATTTTAATTCCTACCTATATTAAACACGGAGTATATATTTTGTTCTAAACATAAGTAAAAATTATGCTTTCAATACAGTAAGTTGTACAGTTTTAGCATTTTCTTACATAAATTCTTCATATCTTAAGAATCTTAAATTAGATTTATTTATTTATTTAGTTTTTTAAAGACAAGTTTCTCTGTGTGTGTAGCCCTGGCTGTCCTGACCCTCTTTGTAGACCAGGCTGTCTTCAGACTCACACCAATAATACATAAGACATTTGATCACGTGAGGGTGTTGGGGAACATGTTTTTTTTTCTACATATGCTCACTGTATACAGAAATATAGAATGTAACCACATTATGATTATTTTGTACTGCTCAAAAGATTTTACTTGGATATATAAGCAGTGGGAGAAAACATAAAATTGTTGGCACTCACTTTGGCGTTAGCTCCATCCACCAAATGTACATATGTATATGTGTGTATATGTACATATGTATATGTGTGTATATGTTCAGTTGTTGGAGCTTATTGGAACTTTCTCGTTGGATCTTGACTTGCTTCATCCATCCAGTCTGTGTACGTGGATGTATGATTCTTTTACCCCTTCTTTCTTTCTTTCTTTTCTTTTCTTTTACAGCCTGGAGCCCCACCCCCAGCCCCTGCCCAGTACAATCAGTTCCAGCCTAGAGAATCCATCTTTGTACCCTTAGAAAAAGTAATACTTAATGGCAAAAAAAAAATCAGCTTAAGTCACTTTTAATTAACACTTGTCCATGTGACTCATTAGGAGTTTTTGAGTACGCCCAGCAGAACAAGGGAGGGTCTGAATGGGTGGTGAAGGTGAAAAGGCATGGAGTGTCACACTGAGACGTGCCAGGCTAGTGGAAACTGTGCATCTGTTTTGTGAGTCTTTCCATTCATTTGATCATGAAAGGGACCACTTAATAGGTATATTTCTGGTTTCCTCAAGAGATCAAGTGACTTTTAAAGTGAATTTATAGAATATATCTGTAATTAAAAGGTGTTGGAATCATGAACTTATGTAATAAGAGAATAATTTAAGATGTATCTACCACATCAAAGAATATAACAAATGCAATAATACTTGAAAGCCAACTTTTAAAGCTCATTTATATGATGTCATTTGATTAATTATTTATAGACAAATGCAAAAACTTATGATACAGTTTATGCCATCATAAATATGGACTTAATTGGCTTGTTTTTTCCATCAACGTTCTCGGTTTAAACACTCTATTGGAAAATTGGATCCTAAAGTGCAAAATAAAATGAAAAGAGGAAGTTATAACTTATTGTGAAGCATGTAATTCTTGTTTATATAATAAAAGCCTGAAATTTTAGTGTTTGCTTTTGTGAATTTTAGAAGTACTACAATATTATCAGTAGACGTTGCCTTTGGAAAAAATGGATGGAGTGTCAGTGATTTATATATTTAAAAAACTGGCAGTAGGACTTTACAATCCAGTTCAGTGTCTGGTGTGTTAGACTGCTGGTTATAAGTTACCTCCTAAGATCAAGGAGGCTGGCCTTTCCTGCATTGCCTGGGCACTTATGTACACCATCAGCAGTGAGCCAGGCTTTATGACTCTCACTGAGTTCATCTACTCTCTATAGAACTAGGTAACCTCATGTGGGCAAAATAGATGCTGTAGGAGCCCAAGAAAAGCGTTCTCTATTCAGATAGACAGCCTGCAGCAGAATTAATGACTTCACTGCATCAGGTTTTAAGATGCACTCACTAGTATCTAACTAGGGACGAAAGCGAGAAATGCTAACACATTAAAAAACTGTCCAAAGGAATGGGTCATCCTTTTGGGTCATCTAAATGGTCCTGCTGCACCTGCTTAATAATGTTGTGTAGCCAAACAGATGTTAAAGGCTCCTTATTGCTTCTATGGGGAGTCAGCACTCACACTATCTCTCCAGAGTACCCTCTAGTGTATCCTGTGGATAGATGCAGACTTTGATCAAAAACGCAACTAGGTGACTGCTGAAAAGGCATATGTATGCTCACCACGGTGACCTAACCATAAGTCTTGTGACATATGGAAATAGCTTACAGGAAAAAAAATGTATGCCACACATAGAATAAATTTGTAATATGCATTAGTGCATGATTAGAGCAATGGCTCATTGACATAATTGCTCCATGGTATCAAGCACTCTGAAAGGATAAAAATATTCAACAATAAAAAACAGATATAAAAAGTAGGGATATACTCTCATATAGAAGAAAAGGGTCCCATGGGCAGGCAAATGAGTCAGAGCAGGCAACCCTTGCTCCCACTGTTAGGAGTTCAACCAGAACCCCAAGCCAAAGAACCACAGCATGTGTACAGAGGGCCTGGACCAGACCAAGGTAGGCTCCGTGGTTGCTGCTTCAGTCTCTGTGAGCCCTTCTGAGCGCTGCTCAGCTGGTACTCCGGGCCACGGTTTCCTGGTGTCCGCAACACCTCTGGTTCCTATGATCCTTCCTCTGCCTTGCCTGGTCTCATTGCATCTCCTTATGCTGACTTTGGTTTGTATCGCTGGAAGCCCTGCTCTTTTCTGGAGTTCCAGAAACAGGAACAGTACATTGGGGTTGGAGGGGCCAGGCTTGGAAGAGGGAAGAGATGGGAGGCTGCAGTCAGGACGTGTTGTTTGAGATAACAACAACAACAACAACGACAACAACAACAAAAATGACAACAACAACAACAACAACAACAGCATGTAACTAACTCTATGGCTTTTGGGACATCAAAGGAAATGAAAGGCTGCTTCTATCTTGACTAGGCCTTTAACCAGGGAGCAGCCTGATTCTGGTTGGGAGTATGGTGTTACTTCACTTTGAATAAATTGTTAGATGAGGCACAGCAGAATTATAGCTTAGAATTAACTACTATTAAGTGGTTACAGTTCTTAGGCACATAAAACCTTTAAAAAGACTTCGTTTTGTGAATACAAAAAAAAAAAAAAAAAAAAAAGGGGTTTAGAGATAGTAAGTTAGATCCCTGATTTTATTCTGGCCTCGGCAGAACTCAAGATATTAAGCACAAAGTGACCCAGGAGGAGGGGAGCAGCCTGCGAGAGATGTACATTACACTGGAGGATGAAGAGTCCAGAAGCTGAGAGATCTATGTCCCACCCACTCATCCTCCCAGCACGTGTTGAATGTGTGCTGGGCCCATGGGAGCCCACTTCACTTCGGGGAGCATCTGTCACACTACAGCCTGGGTGTTGCAGAGACATAGATTTAAAACCAGGAAAGTGGTGCAAGGAAAGGTGAAGAACATCATTTGGTACTCTTTAAATGTTTAAACATTTAGCTAATACTGTTATTTACACTGTTTTATAGACTCTAAAAGGTTATAGGAGATCCTTTAAGATAAGAAAAGAGCTGCTTACACCCGTAACTTCAGCATTCAGGATTCTGAATCAGGAGAATCTCCATGTTTGAGGTCATCCTGGACCAAATATCAAGTCCTTGACCCCAAACTGTTGCCAAGCAAAGCTAAGGAAGCTAGTAAGCACTATTTTATTAAAGGTGTGGTGAAAGTGTTGGGATTATATCTATTCGAGAACAAATAATATCTTGAGGCTTCTTTTGACTTACATACTCATAAAACGGGTTTTTGAAAGAAAGTGTTTTGAGATCGGTGAGATGATTTAGCGGATATAGCACCTGGCATGAAGGTCAATTAGATTAATTTCTAGGACAGGCATGCTGGAAGGACAGAACCAACGCAGCAAACTGTCCTTTGACCTGCACATGTGTGGTGTGAAATATGCATGTGCACACACACACACACACACACACACACACACACACATACACACACACACACACACTTTTTAAAAAGTTAAATTTTTTTTGCTTGTTTTTAAGTAATGACCATGTATGTCATCAACTCAAAATAGATCCAGAATTATTTATAAATGTTTTGAAATGTAATTTTCAGCTATTAATATGTAATTCAAGTTAATTTTACTGTTTAAATGCAATAAATATTCATATTTTAAATAATGACCCTTTAAAATATTTTGACATGCAGGCTTCCTAATTTGTAACATGGATCTGATGTTTAAAATGCAGAAAACACGATCTTAAAGTATGCATGCAGAATTTTAGAGAACTAACATAGATATAAAAAGTTTAATAAGTATCTTACTAATATTAGTGAGTGTTATAAAAGTATAATTTAACACATTTAATATGAATATGTGTTTACACTAATCATTATAATTCTTTACACATGTCCTCTAGTTCATTTATTATTATTTAAATATTTATTATTTTTATTTATATGTAGGTTTGTTTGCCTGTGTGAATTTATTTGCACTGCATGCATGCAGGAACCTATGGAGGCCAGAAAAGAGCATTAGATAGCCTGGAAGTGGATTACAGATGGTTGTGTGCTGTCATGAGGGTTGTGAGAATGGAGCCCAGTTCCTCTGAGTAACAGGCACTCCCAGCTGTTGAGCCATCTCTCCAGTTCCCTAATTATTATTTTAAAAGAATAATAAGTCATCAGCTTGAATACATTCTATGTACATTAACTAAGAGAGACAGTTTCCCAACACTGAGGTGTAGAGGAGAGACTGTCGAGTGCTTCCTTAAGTAATTAAAGAAGCCCCGTTTCTTTCCGACAATACTCCATGTGCTCCAACGTGATTCTACTGGAGAAGCTGATTATGCTATGATGTAGATTCTAAAGCACGGAGGAAAATGCTTAATCCCTTGCTGGGATCTAGTCCCAGTGTTGTCACGGCTCTGGGCCCACGAGGCAGCCTACACCTGAGCACATCTTCCAGACATCCCTTCCCTCCAGCACTTTGCTGCTGTTGAATTACCTGGCTCCTGCTGTGTAAACCAACCTGATAGACTCCCGTCTGTAATGTACATACATTATACTGCATCTCTGTTCTTCTTGTGGATCCTGATTATACACGTTATACACATATTTTAGAGACACATAAGACAACATGTAGGGAAGCAAATGAGAGATTAGGGGAAAGAAGGAGACAAGACATAGACAAGAACCGGGGGACGAATTGGTGGGGGATGGGGCGTGGAGCAAGAGGTAGGACTGTGATCAAAACACAACAGACTTCAAGGAAACCCTTTGTACGAGGAACGTGTACCAAAGCAAACTTAGTCAAATATGAGGCTGTTCGTGTTTCAATGTTCTTTTTTCATTTATGAGTTAAAGAAAGAGAACACCTGGCCACAAATGCAGTCAACATCTTGTATGGCCAGAGTGTAAGATTTAACGCTACACCACTTCAAAAGGTAAAGTACACGTTATATTTTGTAAAATCTTGTATTATTTAAAGTAAACGTGGGCGGATCAGAGCCCAGGGGGGTCTGCTCAAATTATTGCACTGACCAAGAACATCAAACCCCTACTCTGATCTGGTCAGGACATTCTCCACAGTTATGTGGAGAGCGGGGACTGACTCTGACATGAACTCTGGTGCCCCATATTTGACTACCACCTCTGGGAGGGGAGGCCTGAGGGCACTCAAAGAAAGAATAAGCAGGATACCAAGATGAGACTTGATAGCCTATGACCATATAGTGGGGGAGGAGGTCCCCCTTGGTCATAGACCTAGGGGAGGGGAATAGGGTAGAAGTGGGAGGGAGGGAGGAATGGGCAGATACAAGTGATGGGATAACAATTGAGTTGTAATCTGAATAAATTAATAAAATAAAATAAAAAATAAAGTAAACGTAGATAAAGCAATTACTCCACCTGTGTCTAAACACAGCCATAATTAAGTGATAATTGGGAGGGCAAGTGTCAATCCTGCTTTCTCTCAAAGTAGCTAAGCATCATCTTGTTGATACACCTATCAATATGGAACCTACCGAATGGGTTTTTCTTTTTTTACATATACATTTATATTATTACACATATATACAATAAACTACCTACAGCAAGAAGAACTATGAAACAATCAGGAATTATATAAATGTTACATTCATAGTGTTTTGGCTATTTGCATTTGGCAGCCTTGTAGAAAACATCTTTCCTATCTTGGTGTGTCTAAAATTCTGAATGTAAATCGATATCGATCATATCTCATCTTTACCAACTTAAAACATCTATCTAGACCTAAAAACATCTTAACCCCTAAACAACTAAGATTAATTGTAAAACTAAACCATCTGGTCTTCAACCACATCAGGGATGGAATAAATTAATTACCTGAGTAGACAGGAAGTGCAGGTTAGCAGCTTCCAAAATGAGAAAACGACAGAGAGTTTTCTGCCTGAACAGTCACCCAAAACTCAAGTTGGAGCATCATCTTCAGCCCCCGACTAGGTTTTTACAGTTCCCTGTAACTTCGATTCCTTCTATGAGGCTGAGAATTGGGATCTGAATACCCCAGAACCAGCAAACCAGCGCCCTTTGAGACTATAAGAAATAGAGATTCCAACCTCCTCAACAATCTTTGGCTTGAAAGGCTGCACAGCTAGCCTCCAAACTGGCTCTTACTGGTTCTTGCCTCCCAGTCATGCCTCTGCCCCCCCCCCCCTCACAGCAAGGATGCTGGACTTTTGTAGCAGAAAGAATGCAGCCAGTCTGACAGCCTGTTAGAGATAGGTGATTGCAAGATCTGGGGAATCATCCAGCCAATGTCTCCGTATTACCGACTTCCACAAGGTCTGATTGTTCTTTTCAGTTGCTGAGCTTTGCTTTTGCAGAAATGTATTACTAATACAGGGAAGTGACGTGACACGCACTAAACTTTGAGAGCCTGTGAGCAAAAATTTGTTCGTTCTCCACATACTCTAATTTCTCAGTATCTGGGGGGAACTGGACCCAGGGTCCAGTGCAGATATCCAAAATTGAAGGTGTTTAAGCCACTTGTAAGATGCTATAATATCCCACATTCCTTTGCAAGACTTCCAGTGCACTTAACGTATCTCTAGATGGCTTTTAACACCTAAAACAATATATATGTTTTATAAATAGTTGTTTGGGGGAATAATGGCAAGGGAAAAAGGACTGTACATATTCAGAAAAAAGTTTAATTAAAAAATACTTTCTGTTAGTGGCTATGTGAATCATGGATGTGGAACCTAGATGCATGGAGGACATCCCCATTGTGTAACATAAGTACCAGCCCACGGATAAGAACATGATCATGAACAAGAGGCGCTCCATAGTTCTGGAAGCAACCTGCTCCTTCCCTTCATTTCCTCCTCAGGTTGTAGTTATGGTCTTCTCTGCACACTGACCTAAGCAACAGTGTTCCCTACCTCACTGTACTGCACGTGCCAGGAAGATAGTCTCCTTGGTTTTCTCACCACCATAGATCTCGGACTTGTGCTCAGAGCACAGGAAGTGCTCAGTATCAGATGCTATCACTGATTAATATGGCTTCCTCCCATGTGATGGATTCAAATCCCAGAACAGGCCTCTCAATGGGACCAGCAGCACTTTATTTTGGGGTTCAGAGGAATCTCCTTGAGAAGCTAACCCTCACTGTATTCATTTCTGTACAAAGAGCTTTTGATGCCCCCCCCCCCACTTCGTGTGTGTGCAAACTCCTGAGCATGTATAAGAAAATGCATGCTGTTTGTTTAATGAGCAATTACTCGTGAAACTACTCTGCACATATGGAAGGTGGGGATTCCCACTGCTTCACCCAGCAGAGTAACGGACAAGAGTGTAGTGCAAGGTGACGAAGGCCCTGCTTTAGGCTCCCTCTGGATGAGGAACCTCCTTGCTGACCAGCTCCCAGGCACAGTGATGAGTGCATCCTGAAACATTCTAACCCACTTTCCCTTTCTGAAATGGGTTTCTGCAGGAGCTAATGTTAGGGATTAGAGCACTTAAAGCTAAACGATGCTGATTAACCGAATCAACACTTCAGCAGGACTTTAGAACGGGGAAAGGGCATTTGGAGCATAGTTTGTTGTTGTTTTGGTTTGGTTTGGCTTTTCGAGACAGGGTTTTTCTGTGTAGCCTTGGCTGTCCTGAACTTGCTTTGTAGACCAGGCTGGCCTTGAACTCACAGGGATCCACCTGCCTCTCCCTCTCCAAGTGCTGGGATTACAGGTGTCTGTCAGTCACTACACCTGACTTGGAGCACACTTTTGATCACAGCAACAAAACAATGATAATGAGAACAACAACAACAACAACAACAACAACAGAAAACTCCACCTTGCTGATTTTACAGAGAGTCCTCATGGGAGACTGAGATGTGGGTGACGTCATCCTACAGCTAGTTGAGAACACTGAATAACTGAACAGATCAACTCCTGTCTCTCCAGGTCAAAGAGGAAGTAAGAAGACTACAGCAGTTTGGAGGTGCCCAGAGGGCACTACTAAAGGTTACCAAGGTGCTGCCACTGCTCATAGTGGTGAGGGTCTCCCAACCTTCAATGTGATGGGGCTCAGAGGCAGAAAGTGGGTCCAATGAAGCAGATGTCTTCTATTTCAGCTTGACCTCTACCCACACGGCACAGAGCACCTCAGGGAACCTAGTGTTTTCTTACCAACTTGCTGCATTTCACCTTCTTTTCACTGGTGGAACTTAGCAGTGCTCTGTGACAATAAATACACTCCCTATGAGTGATGTCTGATTTGGCAGTCACTAAGAGGATGCCACAACTGAGCATGAGAAATAGTAAGCCTCAGGAACATGTAATTTGCTATATAATTATAATTAGTTGAAATTTAGTCATCTGGCTGACAGGTGCTACACCAGACAAGAAAGTGCTAAAAAAAAAAAAAGTTGCAGGCTGCCCAGCTACTTCACCTACTTTACCTTTAAAAAGGCTTTATTACTGTCTCATTTGGGGATACTAAGGACCAAGGAATTAAGCAACTTTTAGTCAAATGCCTACAAGTTGCAGAGAAGAACAAAAACCTAGGCACTGCCAGGCTACTTTGTTGCAATAGCAATGAACTGTAGTTCATTTCCTGCACAAGGAGATGCAAAAGACAGCACTGAGCCTTTGAGAACTCCACATCCACAGTGAAAAGCCCTGGAGAGCTGGCCCATACGCCTGAGCGCCTCTTCAACGCTCTGGGAATTACCTTCACTGGCTATAACCATTTGTCTGAAGCTCCACAAGTGGGAACCCCTCTCATTTTGCTTTAAAAATTCTTGCCTTGATAAAATACGGTGATGAGATAAAAAATAGACTTTATTAAACTTGAGCCATGTCCTCTCATGCTGTCTAATCACTATTCTAAACATTTACTTTTTGCTGAAAACTGAACTACATTTTCTTTTCTAAATCAACAGGACTTTAGGAAACTGCAAAAGATGAAGAACTGGGTATTTTAAGGAGGATCCAAGATGGCGGCACTGATCACACACTGTGACTCATCAGCCAGACAGTAGTGACTGCTCAGTGACTGAAGGAACAGACTGACAGCTCCAAAACACAAGTGCTTGTGTTTCCCAGGTGAGAGGGAGCACACAGTGTGGAACACAAGTGGGTCCGGCCTCAGGCCACCTGGCTAATCCACAGAAAAGTCCACAGTCTGGAACACAAGGAAATCTTGAAATTTGTAGGCAAATGGATGGAACTAGAAATGATCATCCTGAGTGAGGTAACTCAGAAAACATGCATGGCACATACTCACTTATAAGTAGATATTATCTCAACATAGATGTCCTCTGTCAGACTCCACCCAGTGGGGGACTCAGACAGATGCTGGGACTTGTAACTAGATTCTTGGTAGCGCGCTTAGAGAGTTGTATGGAAGAGTGTGGGGATGGAAGGACCCTGAGGGGTCAAGAGTCCCACAGGGAGACAATCAAGGCTGGCAGATGTGGACCCAAGGGGCCCTGCATAAACTGATGTACCCGTCAAGGACAATGCATGCAGAGAACCTGGATCCCTGTTCTGACATAGCCGATGGACAGCTTATTCTCCATGTTTTTTTGGGGGGGGGGGGCGGTGCTGGAGAGCAGGGACTGCCTCTGATATGAACTCTGGTGCCCAAGATTTGATCACTTCCCCTTGGTGGGGAGGCCCTGCAGGCATACAGAGGAAATGGATTCAGGCTATCTTGATGAGACCTGTGGTCAGACAGTGGGGGAAGAGGGTCCCCCTTGTTGGAGGTCTAGGGGAGGGAAGAGGGCAGAAGAAGAAAGGGGGATGGGATCCAGAGATGTGAGCCAGGGGATAACAATTGGGATGTAATGTGAATAAAAGAGAATAAATAAAAATGAAAAAAGAAAAAAAGAGAATTGGGTATTTCAAATGAAACTTTAAAAAAAAAAAAAATTTATTTATTATGTATACAGTGCTCTGCCTGCATGTACACGTACAGGCCAGAAGAGGGCATCAGATCCTATCACAGATGGTTGTGAGCCACCATGTGGTTGCTGGGAATTGAACTCATGACCTTTGGAAGAGCAGCCAGTGCTCTAAACCTCTGAGCCATCTCTGTAGCCCCTCAAATGAAACTTTCAAAGGCATTGCTTTAAAAGTAGCCACACTAAGATTGTCTTGGGAGATTATGTAAAATAGTTCATACCATTATGATGTAAGCCTTTTAAAAGCTGCAGGCTTCACTTGAGGCTACTGTGTCCTTAATTCAAATGAAGCCAGTGTTGTCTCTACAAATCTCCCTTCTATTGGTGGAGACCCTCCGTGCAGCCCAAGGAATACTGGAAACTTACTGAACATAGGGTGGCAAAAAATTCAATACCTTTGGTCAGTTACAGCCTCTCATATTCCCCCAGGGGACTGAAGATATGCCTTCCTGTGCTGTATATGGGTAATATCAAAGATGGGGAATGAAAAGCCTCAACATATATTAAGAAATGGGGGAAAAAAATCACAAACTTTGAGTTCAAAGTCTGGCTGAAAAATCACGATGCAAGCCACATAAGATGGATTATCAACTATAACAAGCCACTGCTGGCCTGGAGCTAGCACACCCTCTCATAGAGGCAGTGCAGTGAAACGCTACAGCTAGCCTCACCACTGTCCTGTTGTGCATGAGCAACCACGTAACGTCATGTACCCCTTCGGTTTGCTGCCCGGGTCACTAGCAGTGGCGCTGGCACAAACACTTCCATGTGCCTCCCATCAAGGGCTGAGCAGCACATGTGCAGGTCCTCATGTCTAGGCCTAAAGGCTCCTGTCTTTTGAGACAGGCTCTCCCCAGCCTGTTTGGGCTGCTGCTTGAGGACTCTATCTTGGTGCCACCTGTGAGAGGGAGCGTCCAGGTGCTGCATGGTTTGTAATCCCAGCAGGCTCTGCCCTTAGCCATCTCATCCAAAGGACTAGACATGAAAGTGCAGTTATGCCACCAGTGCCTCGTGGGACACGATAACTGCCCAGGTTGGGCCAGTTCTGACCCCACCAGTCATAAATGAAAAGAGGAGGATCCTGTATAAGGGTTGGAAATTTTTGGAATGCTTTGTCCTATAACTGAACAGTGTCCCTTTTATTGGTTTTAATATCTCAAAACTACCTGCTAATGGTTCTTTCCGCATGCAATGAGTCCCCACCCTGCTTGCCCACCCTCCCGTTCCAACTGTTAGATACACCTACCAATGAAACCAGAAGATGGTGGGTTGGGCTGAATCTTCTCCCTCGTGTTTTCCTGGATAATATCCCAAAGCTGCCATATGAATTTGGGGTGAAGGATATAAAATGGCTGAGTTGGGTATCTCCGGCGATGCTGGATATATGGAGTGAAGAGGTTGTAATCTGGCTTCTTATACCACTAGAACAAAACAAAAACAACCCAGATTGAGTACAGAAGGAGACAGTGCTGCATGAATTCAGGGGGGAGGGGAACTTAGAGGAATGGGGCCAGCCGGCATGGAGCTGGAGGGAGCAGATCCACTCACCTGGGGAAGTACAAAGAGAGATCACAGTTCCGGTCCTCAGAGGAACGATGCTTAATTCTGATAGTATAATTATGTAATTTCACATGCCCTTTCCTCCCTCCCACTGATGATTTATTTATGGTAAAGTGAGCCCTGGGGCTTGATAAGAAGTGGCAGGCATTTTCTGCAAAGGTCAGAAAGTAAGCACCTGAGAGGTCTGGGAAGGGGTCTGCCATGAACACAGCATGGCAGCATGGAAAGAGCGGCGGCAGTGAATGCCAGCGGGCTCACTGATCTACCACAGCTTATGAAGAGAACTGTGGTCAGATCTGGCTCATACTGCAGTAAGCTGCTCTCCTGGTACTCAAGCAGTGTTTTGGAAGCAGATTTTCCTGAGGTTTACACAACAGTGGCGGAAAGTACACCGTCATCATGTAGTCTAAGAGGAGGGAGGGATGCACAACTTACAGGGTGGATTGACATGAGGTGGTGAAAACGTCTCCTTCTTCATAGAATGGTAGATATAAATGTATTAATAAGCACCAGAATGTGGCGATGCATTTATTGAACACAGTACATATGTGTATTGTATAAAATATATGTGTCTTGTATAAAAAGCCCATAACACTGGTTTGAAACAAGAGTCCTCAAAAAATGTAGCCATGGCCATGATGATGTGAGATTTGCACAGGATGTAGGAAGAGCCTTAGCTCACTAGGCTCTGTGTCTTTAAATAGACAGCACAGGAATACAACAGGTACGAATTAAGATGCCAAGCAACACTGGCTGATGAATGTGGTCTGTTGCTTTAAAAAGGCAGAGAATGTCTAGATTGGTTCCTTCTTAATAAGCTAAGTCTTAGAGATACATGGCAAAGAAGCAAGAAAAATGAAATCCAAGAAAAAAAAATTCAAGTATCTTCTAGCCTCTTGCCTATCATTATAAAAGCCACCAAAAGGCCACAAGGTAGGACAACTCTGACCTAGGCTTGGATGCTTCCAACAGATGAAGAAACAAGATGAACAACCTCAGTGCTCAGTCAGTTAAAACCATGTGAGGAAGATGGCAGAATTGAAATCTGGGCACTTCAAGTTGAGAAGAAAGCTAGAAATATCCAGCCTTCATTGATGTTTGATGCTTAGTCTAGGGGTCGTAAGAGAATTGGGTTTGGCATTTAAACTTGGTGAGGCTGTGTTCTCCCATTCTGGAAATGGAGATTTGACAGGCAGATTAAAAAAAAAAATAATGGGCAAGTGATTCTAATTTACACCACTGATCAACAACAACAACAACAACAACAACAACAACAACAACACACACACACACACACACACACACACACACACACACACCCTCCAAATCAACCAACAAAAAGAAAACACTAATATTAATGTCAAGCAAATGTCCAGCCTGAAGTTCAAGATTGACAGTGACATGTGTGCTCCTCTTCAGAGCCAGGTCTGTCTTGAGGAACTGTAAAAATGGTTGACCCCTGGAGGAACAAAGACCTGTCACTTATATTATCTTAAGAAGTCTGTATGCTCCCTGGTTTTGGTAAACAAAATCAGGGACACTCTCAGTCAAACAACAGCATCTGAAAGTAGGGTGATCATAATCCACTTTCCCAAGCCCTGTTTAAGAGGAGCTTTTCAAAGGAAGTTGTATCCAACATGGCTAGTTTCTTGCTTAAGAAGGTAACAATTTCCCATGAAGTTAAAAAGAAACAGAACTTGCTTGTATATGATGGTTATTCCAAAAAATTTAACACATTCAGAAATGTCTGATTGGAATTATCATCAAGAAAATCAGAGACACGTCATTTCTGTTTATATATCTGTTGCCAACCACACCTAGTTTGTTTCCAGAGGCTTTATTGTCATCCTATCATTTTGGGCCAACTTCCAGTTTGGTCATTCTGACTTTTTGTGTAACAAAAACTTTCTGAGCTTTTACATAGAGTACTTTCTCTTTTCCTCAGAGAAAAAGCATCTTATCAGAAGGTGGCTATGTTACTATACGTTGTATCAGAAAGGTGCAAAATACACATGTGATTTGGTGCCTGTCACTGACCTGTTCTTGTGGGTAATTACAGCGCATCCAGAAAACACTTACCAGGTTAAGATTAGCAGAATAAGGAGCTGGGTCCCAGGCCACCAGGATAACATCTTTATATAAAGAACTGTCAATGAAGTGATGGCTGGGGTTGGCCAGAATCTGTAAGCACACCAGAAAAAAGGAAGTTCTTTATGACTAGTGTTTGCTTCTTCAATGTATGTTTTTAGAGCAAGTCACAGTTAAAAACAGAAACAATAGCAAGGCCCATGTTTTATATTTTCCTTTGTGAGAGGGAGAAAGGCTGTTATCACATGACGAAGCACTTAAAGTATGTCTAAAGAAATTGAAAAACAAACAAACAAACAAACAAACAAAAGGAACCTCACAAAGTCGCCCATTTAGTAATGCATCAAATCTAGACTTCCGGACATCTTCCCTTGAAAGATGAATCTCCCCCAGCTAATTCAGACTCCTGGCCTTCTCGTTACCTTGGTGACGTGAGATGGCTACAAGTGAGGAACGGCTAGAATTGAATTAGGGGTCCTTCTGCCCAAGTCCTATCTGATTCCAGATGGAACCATGAATTTCACCTGCCATCCATCCATCTTAAAAAAAAAAACTATCAAGCATAGACATTAAAAGACCAAATATTGACAAATGGGATCTCACGAAACTGTAAAGCTCTGTACAACAAGCGACACCGTCACTTGAGTGAAGCGGCAGCCCCAAAGAATGGAAAAATCTTTACCAGTTATACATCGGACAGAGGGTTGGTGTCTAGACCATACAAAGAACTCAACAAACTAAACACCATGAAAATGAACCATCCAATCAAAACTCAGGGCACAGACCTAAACAGAGGTCCCAAAAGAAGAAACACAAACGGCTGAGAACATTTCTAAAAATGTTCAACATCCTTAGCTATAAGAGAAAATGCAAGTTAAAATTATCTTGAGATTTCATCTTATCCTGGTCAAGATTGCTAAAATGGAATTTTTCAAAGACATCAAATGTGGGTACGGGTGTGGGCAGATGGAAATTCTTACCAGGTGTTGAAGACATTGCAAATGGGTACAGCCACTATGAATATCAGTGTGGAGATTCCACAGCAGGATAGATACAGATCTACAAGATTAGCCATGGTCATTGCTGCTATATTCACAAAAGCCAGGAGAAGGAAACAACCTACATGCCCATCAAATGATAAATGAATAATGAAAATAAACTACACACATACAGTGGTTTATTATTCAGTTTAGCTCTGCAGACCCTAAAACATTAGAAATAATAGCCACTGCACTTGGTTGCCCTCTAGAACCTGGCGGTAAGACTCTGCTGCTGAAGACATTGTATACCTCAGTCCTAAGTCATGGAGAACTCAACCTAGACCTGATTGGAGGTTTCATCCACACCGAGTAGCCTTCATAGTGTTCTATGGTGCTATGCATGCTACTGAAGGTAAAAAGCTACCATCTAGATGTTAACCCTGAAAGCGATAGTAATGGCTGATCTAGCAGGATGTGCCTACTAGTGCAATACTGGCGTGGAAGTTATGGGAATAACAAACCACTTTCTCCCTGGATTTTAGGTCTCTCCATCAAATGGAATTCCTGCCTGGGACAATTAACAGGGTCATGGCCTTACGGTAGGTAGGCTTTAGGGGAGAGCCTGCCGCTCTTCTGCTAAATAGCATCAGTCTGACTTCTAATGATTTGCTGTTACACCCACAGATTCGTAGATCTCCTAATCCTGATCAGAGAAGCTGCTTTCTGCAATAGATGGTGATTAGCACAGTGAACTACAGCTGGCCAACAGGCATAGACTACAAGACCTCAGAATGCCCATCACTAAGTGGGATATATATCACATCACACCTCATCTCCCCTGTGTTCAGGGACCACTGTGGAAGAAGGGGTGGAAAAGAGTGTAAGAGCCAGACGCAGCGGACGGCTGCATCCAAGCAGTGTTTTCCAGGTATAACAGCACAAGACCTGCACAAGATGAAGCCAGGCAACATTCCGGCTTAGGGAAGGGTGGTAGACAGGAGGTCCCACCCGTAGCTAACGAGCTAGTACAAATTGATGGTTTTTGGAGAGAGAGCCAGTTTTTTTTTTTTCAAGGATGTAGCTTCCAAGAGGCTACCATGTCCTTGTGCATAGAGGTCGCACTAAGTGGACATTGAGGTTTATAAAACAAGCAAACAAACAGAAAAAACAAAAGATAATGCGTGAAATTGAGAAGAAATAGTGGCGCAGGTGATCAAAGTGAAGATCAAACGGGCACTCATATTAATCACAAACAATGATTTTTATTTATGTGTATAGCTTTTCATTATCACAGGTCAGTGGATCTCAGCCTTCCTACTGTGGTGATCCTCTAATGCAGATCTTTAGTGCACTTCACCACAAGGAAAGAATTGGAGGGGGAGGAATAAGAGGGTGGATATGATCTAAACACGTTTCATGCACGTATAAAATTCCCAATCAATTAAAAAATTTCAGCATTATGAGGATGCATTTTTTCCCATCCTGTTTCTGAAATAAGGATGAATCTTACAGGGCACATGTATTTTAAATTTGGCAGGGTTTGTTACTTTCTGAGAAATTACTAAATGAAATATGGGTCTTACTGCCAGTGACATCTATGAATTAAGAAAATATGGTTGTTGTTTTGACTTTGCTGCGGGCTGCCTGGTGCAGTGAACAGTGCCGAGTGTTAATAGCTTGGTCTGCAAGCTGCTCACCAGAAATCACTTATCTCACTTTTCTACATATTTTTTGGAAATTAGAAATTGTGGCTTCTTCTGAGAACATTTTTTTTCATAAATTTGAAAGTAGTTCTTATTAAGAACAGGGAAAGAGGAGGTATTTCCGTTTCCCAGTAAAGCAACTTCTTTTCATTCTCCAAGTGTCCAGTCCACGAGCTGGCGTTTTAAAGCTATCCCTGCAAGCTCGCGTGCTTCCTGCGCTGCTCCTCCTCAGCACCGCCTTCCTTATCGCTGTGATTTCTCCTGTAACAGATAGCACTTCTGCAGTGCATAACCTGAACCATGATAATCCATGACAGCAGCTCTCAACCTCTGCCTCTAAAAAGATGTTCACGTTATGATTCCTGACAATAGCAAAATTGCAGTTTATGAAGCAGCAGTGAAAATGACTTTATGGTTGTGTATGTGTGTGTGTGGGGGGGTCACCCCTACATGAGGAACTGTATTAACAGATTGCTGCATTAGCAAGGTTGAGAATCACTACTTTATGATAATGAAAAGATATACAAATTATCATTTCTTTATGCTAAGTCTAAGTTCCCACTTGATCTCATTCATCTCTTCCTATTCAAATTACATCTAAGTCCACTCTCCTTGCATTGTTCATTAATTCTTCATAATTACAAACTCCGTAGAAATAACAGGGTACCATGGTTATGGTAACCATGCTTCTGTTCACTTATCCGTTCAATGATTTTCCTACAAAATGTGCCAGTGAAAACACTCCATCCATCTTACCTGAGAGTTAATGATGCGCACTGTGGTTTTATTTCCGACATCTTTCTCATAGCCACGTGTAGGGGCAGAGTTAAATCTCAAAACTGCATCATGAGAATCTAAGGGCACACAAGTGACATTTTTTTTCTCTGTGAAATCACATAATCTAGGAAAAAAAGCATTAAAACAAATCTTGCAATATCTGAAACTTAGAAACCACTAGTAAAGTTAATATACATATTCTTAGATTTCTACATAATTTGATGTCGATTTAGGATGACAGCTTGGCTAGGGAGACTAATATGGAAACTTGAGAGTCCCATAGCACTAGGGCACACCAGTCAATACCAGCTTTCAGATCCAGGTGGCCCCAAGTTATAACGCTTAGTTATAATTTTCTTTTTCTATGTACATTCTATGATGCTCACCACTGGCAATGTCACCTATTGATACATTTTTTTGGGATGAGTCCCCCTTTTCCTTGATGAAGAACTAAGTGTGTGTGTAGACCTATCCACACACATACACAAAATCAATTTATCATAGGAGACTCTATATTGCCTAACATATTTCCTACATGGCTCTTAAGCAAAAATGTTGGAAAATTCCTAGACTTCCAGGAATCTAAGCTTTGTGGAAATAATGCAAAACCCTTGGGGACTTTCAGGCAACTTTACCACATGGGTGAAGCATTGCTTTGTATTTTTTGCAGTGACTATCTTTATATTTTAGTGTATGTCTAAAATTTTGATCTATAAAAATTATACTATACAGAGCAGTAATTTTATATTTTATATAAAATTTACGTCTTGCTACTAGAGCTTGTTAAACCACACACATGCAGATACCTACATGCATATGCATGCATGCGTGCACACACACATACACACAGAAAGAAACAGAGAGAGAGAGAGAGAGAGAGAGAGAGAGAGAGAGAGAGAGACAGAGAGATTTTTTTTAAAAAAATAGGACTTTATAAGATCTTCCAGAAAACCATGAATATTACTTGATAGTTTACCCATACTTGGTATGTTCTAGTTTGTTAAGAACTGGTTGCATTGTGGCATCTGAAAAGCATATCAGTGAGAGTTTTTGTTTGTTTTGTTTTGTTTTACAGTACTCTTGGTTCAAATAAACTGCTGACAACCCATCTTTAGTGTAAAGAGAGAAGCAGAGTTCTTTTGGCAGTCTAGTGTCTGTGCCCCTCATTCAGGCTATCTTCCTGATAGAAAGCAACATATTTGTGGCTGAAATTTTAAGCCTTCCAAAATCATTTTTCTTATAATTTTTTTCAGATTACATCTCAATTGTTATCCCCTCACTTGTGTCTTCCTGTTCTACACTCTCTCCCTTTTCCCCTCCATGAGACCTCTGACTGAAGGGGACCTCCTCCCCCACCATATGACCACTGCCTACCAGGTCTATCAGGTCTCATCTGAGCAGCCTGCATCCCCTTCCTCTGTGTGCCACTGGGCCTCCCCTCCAAGGGGAAGTGATCAAACCGGGGGCACCAGAGTTCACGTCAGAGGCAGTCTCTGCTCTCCCCACAACCGCAGAGAACGAGCTGTCCATTGGCTACCTCTGAACAGGGGTCTAGGTTTACTGCACGCACTGCCCTTGGTTGGTACAACAGTCTGTGCAGGCCCTCAAAGGCCCAGAAAGACATGCATGGTATATATGGTCTTTTAAGTGGATATTAGCCCAACATAAATGTCCTCTGAGGAACTCCGCCCAACAGGGGACCGGGACAGATGCTGGGACTTCCTGCTGGCTTCCAGGTGAGAGTAGTGTGGAAGAGTAGGGGGCATGGAAGGACCCAGAGGGCTCAGGTGCCCTACAAGGAGACCACCAAGGCCATCAGATCTGGATCCAAAATCATTTTTCTAAGAAGTTAAAATGAATGGGCATAAATCCCAAAATCCAACTAGCTTGCCATTTATTTATGTTTATGAATGTTCTGTCTGCACGTATGCCTGCAGGCCAGAAGAGGGCATCAAGTCCCATTGTATATGGCTGTGAGCCACCATGTGGTTGCTGGGAATTCAACTCAGGGCCTCAGGAAGAGACGCCAGGACTGGTATCTGCTGAGCCATCTCTCCAGCCCCTGTAGCTTGCCACTTTAAAATGTATTCTGTCTCCCTCTTAAAATGGGTCTTTTCCCATGCAACATTTTGCAATATTTTTCCATGTTGATTTGAAAACTCTCAGGACACAGGTTGGGCAATGATTTAAATACTGTGGGCAATGATTCTAAATATTTCACTATAAATTATCCACAAACCACACTGGTTAATATACCATGGATCTCATCAGTTTTTAAGTGTGGGAAGCTTACCCCTTCATGGTTGGAAGCTTTTTTTTTTTTTTTTTAAATCATCACAACAAGTACTGTCAGTTATCTTTCTAAGAGTGACAGTCTCATTTAATTCTTTTCTCAGAAGCAATCTGCCAAGCATCCAGGTCTGAATAATTAAAGTCGGTCTATCAGTCACTTTATTTTTCAAATAAAAACTGTATTTTATGGCCTGAGTGGTTAGTTCATCCTCCCAACTCCATCCCACAGGGTTTTCCCATTGTTCAGCGGTAAGCGCAGTGTCTTCTGCTTCTTCTTGTCACACAGGACAGGCCAAACACCTGCGCTCAAAAGGCCGAGACTTCCTGAAACAACTCATTTTGACCACAGCATCACAGGCCCTCCCAACAAACATGGCACTCTTCCATTTTCGTCACACTTAGTGGTAAAAAAACAGTGGTGACTAGTGTTACGGGCACACCCCTCTCCACGTGAGTGATGAGAAGCCAGCAGTTTTATCTTGCACTGCTTTTTTTTTTTTTAACCACCAATATAAATGTCAAAATTGAAAAGGAAAAGATTCTGGGATATAAAGAAGAGCTGATTTTTTTTTTCCTTCTAGAACCTGGAAAGAGTCGTAGAAACTAAATGAATCACAGACTTGAAGTGGTGATACAGGCCAATGCACACTCAAGACATCAAGAGGGAAGAGGAGACGCCAAGCAGTCGACCGCCTACTAGTGGCTCAGAAGGATTTGGGAACAAGTGTGATACCAACTTCCTAACCACAGTTCTCCTGGGAAGCCACGCTGCCCAAAGCCATGGTGTCACGGTCTGATGAACACAGCCAGTGTATTAAGCAATGGATATATTTCAAGTAAATGGGTTGTAACTCCAAATTAATCAAATCACCCTCGTAATCCTCCAGGCACTTAAATGCCTATGGCTCTAGCTCAGCGGCTCTCACCTTCCCTGGTGCTGTGGTCCTTTAATACAGTTCCTCTTGTTGTGATGACCCCCGACCCCAACCATAAAATGATTTTCATTGCTACTTCATATCTATAATTTTGCTACAGTTATGAATTGTAATGTAAATATCTGTATTTTCTGATGGCCTTAAGTGACCCCGTGACAGGTTGATAACTGCTGAGTTAGATGGGCTGGCACTCAGCTCCTTACGATGTCACAGGGGCAGAAGACAATGAATTCCTTGGAGAGAGGGTTGGTCTCAAGAGTCATGAGGTCACTTGTGCAGATGAGGCAGTGCGCTAGAGTCTGCTGAAGGGTGGAAGCTGTCAAGGAACACAAGCAGAGGACAACGAGCTGAAACCGTCTGTCCTGGCCATACACACTCGGTAAACACACACCTGACTGCGTGGTAATGCGTCTTCAGGAGCTAAGCCATTCATTCACATGGGGAGGAAACACACGGTGAATGAAGCCAAGCGTCCCTCCCCAAGAAGGCATTTCTGAATCAGAGTACAGCTGTGCTAACTTTACACAAAAGCACATCAAAGAGCAGCGGGGCATGTCAGGAGTCCTGGCACCAAGTCTCCAGCTGGCCTTGACTCAGGCCTCGCATCCCCTACTTGCCCTCCTGACTCATGCTGATCAGAAAATAAACAGTAAACAGTCACAGCACGCAGTCTCCAGACAGCAGCCAAAGGCCTGCAAGCACAGGACAAAGCCGTGAGTTATCTCTGTCAATTCCCATTGTATCTCCCTCTCCTCGCTGGCTTGTCCATGGCTATTGACTTCTCTCTTGCCCCCAAACCCTGGCTCCCACGTCATTTCTCCAAAATAAAACATCCACCGTTACGTTTTCGTGCCTCAGACATCACTGCTGTCAGTTCTTAGAGAACCAAACTACAGAATCCACGCTCTGCCCATGGGACTCAAGATGCCTGTATCCTGTCTTTAAAAAATATATGGAAATATATGTACCATTTTTGTGATGCTGACTTTATAACAGTTAAAACACACTAAAATAAGACTTTATCTACAGTAAACAATCTCGGCTGGCAACACTACTGCAATTGGTAAAGGAAGTCTGATTTTGTAAGCGACAGACTGTCCACGCACTGCTCTTCTCTCTTCCTAGCCAGCTCCTTTCCTGCCCCTGAGCTCAAGAAAGCATTGCTAACCTCATGCCCTGTGCTGGACCTTTGGCTTGGACCAGCTTCTGCAGAGCAATCTATGCCGACCCCCCCTCTCTGCCCACCCATAAGAAGTGCATAGGTCAGGGCTCTGCCGTCGCTTCTATCCTGTGTGTCTACACATCTTTCTGCATTTCTCCTATTCACAATATAACCGAGCTGTCTATTCATGGTCTGGACTCTCCCCCAGGATGGCCTAGAATGTGAACTTGGTGTCTGTCGCTTACTCTTCTTTGTGCTTAGCATGGGATATGATGAAGAAGTTATGATCGGCAAGTATCTAATCGTGGTTGAGTGGCCATATATGAACTGCCTTCTTGGCTTTTTAAATGTAATGATACTGAACTTGCCTGATCCAGAAATTGCTTTGCATTCCACCCACTTATCCCCCCTGCCTCCTACCTCTATTCCCCACCTACGTGACAATATTCAGTTGTCTGATAACACAAACCCTGGTCTTCCCCGTCAGGACCGTGGTGTCTTTTCACAGCAGGTTTTCATTTTTGTGGTGTGCTTCCTTCACAGCCCCGCCAAGAATGACCAGCACGCTGTTGCCATTTGTTGTAGGGTGACAAGAGACTGTCTCATAACTCCAGGAAAGAATGTTCCACATTTCCAAAATGGCTCAGGTTACACACTCAAAGTAAAGGTGTTTACAATCACTATACTTTTCTAACCCCAAGCAATTGTTCCATAGGACTTAGTCTAATGGAATGGAGCCGCAACAAAAAGGACTTAGTGCCCGTAAAACAAACACCTTAGGGAGCCAAAAAGGCAGCCAGAAAACACTTAGCTGGGCCTCCCTCTGGAAAAATGAAGCAGGTGACCTTCCCTACCTGGGAAGCTCTTTCTGGCAGAGCTAAGGGTGGGCTATGCCGTAGGACTGCCTTGGGAACACTTTAAAGTTTTTGCCATGGCAACTTTTGGCAACTCTTTTGATCTTTACTTGGCCAATCCAGAGGGAGCAATCTGAGGTTCACTGAAGTATGCCCCAACACTCCAAGACTCCGAGGGGCATGAAGAAACCTACTGCATGAGACTTTTTCCCCCCTCTGAGAGCCATTAACAACCATGCGGGTTTATGATGGCAACTTCAGGTAAGCAGGAAGGAGAGAGGCAAGCCGTAGCCACGTACAGCACTGGTTCTACCATCTCGGCTCACAAAAGTGGACAGCTCTTTGTTTATACAAACTGAGCAATACTGTGGCTCTGAGACTTAAAAACACTAGGTATAAAATCTGAACGTAGATAAAATAAGACAGAACAAGCCACCCAAAGTAACAAATAAACCGCCAAATCCTAAATTAAGCCTGTTCTTCATTTGTAACTTTACAGTTTTAGTCATTAAGCCTGGCAGCTGAAATTAAACTTGGATACTAGAAACTAACAAATATTTAACAGTGGCCTTTCATGTTCCCCAGACACATGGCTCTCAGTGACTTTCACATCCTCTTCCGACTTTGGATTGAGGTTAAAAGGCTTTAGTCATGATCACTTATGAATGAATAAAGGACAAGAGAATCCTGTTTGGTATGCCAGAGCCATTCAAACATTATATATTTACGACACAGAGGTGTTTAAACCTAAACAAAACCAGAAGTTACTGCCTGCTTCAAAGCCTAATACTTAAATCCCCCTCCTGCATTTTAACATTGGTCCTGAGAATGGGAAAGAGCTGTGGTGTTCATTCACCCTGGGGCCCTCTAAACCACTGCTCTTTCTTAATAAATTGCAAGCCGCTCTGCTCTGGGTTTTGCTACAAGCTTATGTGACACATGGACAGCGTTATTATGAGCCTGATATAATGTTAGCATGGAGACACAGGGACCTCACACGAGAAGCACAGATTTGTAGCCTTGGATTCTTAACTTAAAAAACAACCCCCCCCCCAAAAAAAAACCCCAAAAAACCATTCAGCCTCATTCCCTAGAAACAGAAGAACTGAGGTTTGGGTTTCTGAGTGTGACTTTCCAAATTGTCTGCAGGACACCATCACTCTTCAAGGACAAAGAACTAAAGGATTCGCTTAGAAGAACACAAAAACATACATTGCTTCTCTGTTATGGGGAAGTAATGCCCCCCTCCCCACCCCCCACCCCCCCACCCCCCCCCCGAATGTCACTTCCAGACTAGTGACTTAGGACCTACAACCATCTGTTTTGCATTCGGACTTGAAGCTGAGGCTATGCTTTAGCCACATTTGCAGTCTATGCTCAATTTTTTTTTTTAAAAACCAGTTGGGAGAGAAATACACGCTTGTGAAATGAATGAGTAAGGATGAGGGCCAAACTGCTCGCTTATGGACAGAGGGGTCCTAGAGCAAGGGGTCTAAAGTTTCCAGTCAGAGAAGAGATAGGGAAGGGGCAGGGCAGAACAGTAGATACCTTCTCTGACAAGGAAGGGCGAGGAGAGGAACGCTGTCCACCAAACCCTGAGACTTCCCTCAGTGAGCCATGTCAGCCCCTCTGTAGCACACTATAGACTGCGGGGTGGCAAATATACTTTATTCTATGCCCTTCAACCAAGAGACACTGGACCTGATAACCTACTTAAAGACAGCAGAAAGCTGTGGCCATTTACACTGTGTGTCCAACTCGGCTCTGCTATGAGGCCTGGGTGTGTCACTGGGAAGGACTTTTTTTTTCAAAGCAGATGACTCTCCATGTTGTTCTGGGCCTCGTCCAGTCAGCTGAAGGCCATAAGAATATACAGAGAGGTATACCAAGGAGCTCTGCGTCAATAATGCAGCATAGATGGGCAGAGGAGAAGAACAGAGGACCAAAGCTTAGTTCCCAGAACCCATAAGGCCGCTCACAACCTCAACTAATCCAAGGTCAAGGAGATCTAGTCTCCTCTTCTGGCTCCTACTGACTCCAGGCATACACACCACACACTCACACATACACAGGCAAGATGTTCATTTGCATAATATAATAATAAACCTTTAGAGAAAAAAAATTTTTTTAAAGAATGCATTAAAACTGTCTATGTTCCCAACCTGTTAGTTTGTCCTACAGATTTGAGATTTGCAAGCTCAGCCAAGTCCTTTAAAAATCTTTCCCTCCTTCTCCGTACACTCTTGACCCACAGAGATAGTAAAATACCAATGCTCTCCAAATACATGAGGGTTTGAGGACAGCACGTCAGGGTAGACAGCAATCTCAGTATGGTCATGTTGCTCACTCTCTTGGAAAAGGTCCCTACAGTGCACACGGGCTATGACCCAAACAAAGGTTGGGTTGAGGGAACAGTCCAGGACTAGAGCTAACCTTTGACTGGAACCCGTTTTCAGCAGCAGCCTAGCTGGCCTCAGAGCCCCTAGATGTGGGTTTAGTCCGTGAGACTTTCAATACATCACTGTCGTTCTCTGTATGGGTGGCACTCCTGAAATCAACCTCCAGCATCCCTGACCTTCTCTTCCTCCTCCACATTGCTACCAGATGCCCCTGCTATCTGTTCCTGTCCGCTTACTCGCATAGACCATGGTTCCTATGACGGAAGAAGTTTGCCCAGCATCCAGGGCAGACACCCAGCCTCGAACTAAAAACTCGTACAAAGAATTCAGAAAGAGGCGCCAGCCCCACCAGACCCACCGATTTCCTCCCCCAAGGAGGAGTTCAGGATGGCACCGGCGGACATGACTACTGCACAGCTGCGCAGGCCACGTGGGTGCAGCTGGCTCAGAGGCACCCCAGGTACTAGAGGCCGCCAGCCCAGGGCCGAGAAGGGCGCCTCTTTGCCGTCCAGCGTGCGCACGCGCACCCGCCTACGCAGCTCGCACAACAGCTCCGGTCCAGAACGCCGCGCCTCCCGCCGTCCACGGAAGCGCACGCCATGCTTGTTGAAGGACATGTAGTAGCGCATGGCCTTCTGCAGGCGCGGATTCAGCATCTTAGAGGACACGGCCCCTTTCCAGAGCCGATATAGGAAGGCTCTGGACATGGAGGCTGACAGCATGTCGCTATCATAGGCCTCCTCTGGCATGTTGCTTAGCCTTGCGTGGCGCAGCTTCTCCCGTTTGTGCTGGGCGGGTCCTGCCCGCCGCGATGTCTCCCCAGCAGAGGAAAGCCCCAGTGTGCCCTGTGGGTGGTGGTGCCATCCCGGTTGACCCGCAACAAAAAAGTAGCCGTCGTCCTCTGGGTAGAAAGCACTTTGCGATTTCCTCCGGACCTGGGAGGAAAAAAACTCTTCCCCATTGTCAAAGCCATCTTGGGTCTGGTCCCATTTCTGTGGATCCCCAGGCCCGCTGTGGAAGGAGCTGGCACGGTGACCGCCCAGCAGCACGTTGCTTGCCTCCAAACTTCTGGACAAGGAGGGCTCCTGCAAAGCGCCCATGATGGCCCGCTGCTTGCCTTGCACAGGCAGGAGCCCACGGCTCTCCAGGAACGAAAAGGAGCTGGGCACAGGTGCGGCAGGATTGCTGTTGGTGAAGTAGATAAAAATCGCCAAAAAGAGGAGCCCCCAAACAAAGATTCCAAAGAGCATTCGTTGTCGCCATTGCTTCAAGTGTGGTTTCATTGCAGCCCTCTGGGGCCGGCCAGCACTTCACCTTGGGGTTCGAAAGCACTTGGGAAGGTGCGCAGAACCTGAAAAAGACGGGAGGCCCAGTTAGCATGGGGAAAATCTGCTTAGACACTGTCGGGTCAGCATTTAATAAAAAAGTGAAGGGTTGAAAGGGGCATCAGAAAAACAGAATAGACAGCACCGCTGGATTCTCTTCTCTACCTTTCACTCTTGACTTCTGAAAGAAAAAGGGTCATGCCATCTCCGTAGAATCTTGAGAGAGAGAGAGAGAGAGAGAGAGAGAGAGAGAGAGAGAGAGAGAGAGAGAGAGAGAGAGAGAGAGAGAGAGAGAGAGATCTTTCCCAAGGGATTCTCGACACGTTTGCTGCTCTAGCCAGAGTACTCTCGCACGGGTCTCTCACTGTACCTTCCCTCTGACTCTAACAGAATTCTAGTTGGGCGAGGCAAAGTTGTGGAATAAAGCATAGTTTGCTTGCTCCCATTTGCTGACAGTGCATCTAAGTCTCGTCTCATATATTTTACGGGCATCAGTGGTAGGCGTTTCTATATTCTTCATGAACTACCTGGACCAGCCAGAAGCCTCCCACCGTTAGTACAGAGTCAAGCAATGCTCGGTGACTGTGGCTGCAGGTAAGCACTGCAGGGCTCAGGCTGACTTCAACGCCCTCAAGACTGCCTTCCCCTTCTGCAGCCAAGACTGAACCACCATGGCCCCACAGTAAACCTGGAGGGAATACGAGCAGTTAGCTGGCTGTGTTCCAGGCCCTGGGCACTCGTCCTGAGTTATCCCTTTTGGTATTTTGAGCTCTGAGTAAGAAGACAGAAAGCACTATTATATCCATTTCCAAACGGAGAAGCAGGCCAGAGAGGCAAACCAACCTGCTCAAAACCAGGAAGAGCAAGCAGTGTTAGGTACAAACCTATCCTGATTCTAGGGCTCACTGAGCTTTGAGACCATCTGCTCATACCAAGAAAAGTTGTATTTTCTAGATTTAGCTTATTTAGCTGTCTATGGCAAAAGATCATTTTCACCCAGACTGCCACTCAGAGTGATACTTCTCTGTTTCCCTCTGTACCAGAATGTCACGACCAAGCCAATTACTGTCAAACGTCTAAGTGCTTACTCTTTCTGTGTCCACACATCCTACCTACTGGCAAGTGATAACGGACAGTTTCCTACAGTGCAGTCTGGGGCCATGAGTTGAGTGTCATGTTCTACGTTACTTTACTAACCTGTCCACTAAGGACACAGTCCATCACTGTTTCACGTTATAATGTCCAACAAAAAGGTCTAGGAGCCCTTCCTAGTATTTTGAGCATCCAGTGGAAATCATAATGTTACCCTTAGTAACAATTATCCCATTTCCAGTAAAACTGTGGGCATTGCGATATCATCCCATCACTTACTACCTAGAGTTGGTGCTGACTGTACAGTTGGGGTCCATATCCATAAGCATTTCCTCACTTTGGATGCCTGCTTCAGGTGGGGTCACCAGGCCATGCTTTTCTGATGGTTCAGCTATCAAGCAGAGATTCCCCACAACACCCCTTAGGCTTGATAATTTGCTAGAATGACTAACAAAACCAAGCATAGTGGTATAGTTAATTATTTTAATTTTATGTACACATTACCCACAAGGTGATAAATGGAAGGATATCGCCTCTGGGGTATGAAAGCCTCACAAGTCAGAGAGTCTGACTGAGCCTCTGCACCAGCGTTTGATTGATGTGTTATGTGGGTATGCCCGAGTTGATTGCGGCCACTAGAGTAAACTCGATCCACAGCTCTCCTTTCCTTCTTAGAGCCTATCCCCAAGGTCCAAATGGGAAATTTCACATTGTCAGCCTGCCTGAAGCCCCCGACCTAAAGCTGTGCCGGGGCCTGTAATAACGAGCAGAGTGCTATCACAAGGAATGTGAGTATTTAAAAAGGCTCCTTCACTGTTCACCTCACCTCACTGCTGAAGGGGCGAATTTGAAAGCCTGCCTGCCTGCCTCTGACTAGGAATGGTTTCACTGCTCTGAGCAGCAGTTTGGGTGGGTAACAAAAAGGAAGATAATAAGCTCATTTTACCATTAGCCTGTGAGAACATTTTTTATAACCTAAAGATAAAGGTGAGGTGTGTAAAGAGCCAAGGGAATAAAATTAAAAAAAAAAAAAAAAAGCAAAAAAATAACCCAAGCCAGGTTTGAGCTGCTAGGAAGAAACCAGACACGTCTGTCCCCAAGGGTCATGCCTCCCATGACGCGTGAACTCACATTGCCTTTTACTTTAGTGGCTGCAGGAAGCTGAAGAAAGCCAAGTCTGAACGTGAACCTGCTGAGCTACACAGAATGATTCCCAAGATCAGAACCTGGCTTCATTACATTAAAAAAAAATCCCCTCCTTCCTTGAAAAGGAGAAGAAAGACTTTTCTGTCAAAGGAAATAACAGTTGGCATAGTAGGGAGGTAAAATAATGAGAAGATGACTGGGGACACTTGGAAGAGAAGACCCTGCCTGGTAGCCAGGGCCCTGTGGCCCTTTGTTCTTTCCTGCCTCATGTGCTAAGCAGTAGAACACTGAAGAATTCCCACCGACTTCAGAGCTCCACAAGAGGATTAAGAATCCTAAGGCAAAGACCAGCAGTTCCCCATGAGGTAAGATGCACAAACCTCCTGACACACAGCAATTATGACAAGGTTTTCTGCCTCCACTCCTGACGAGGCTTCAAATGTTAATAAGTCAAGCAGTCTCTGCTGCAACTGTGGTGGCTGCAAACTTTCTGTTACTAATTAAGAGGCCATTCTCCAAAATGACTCATCTGAAAGCACTGGCAGATCCTCCACTAGCAAAACACACAGAATTCCTTCAGTTTCGCCCTGGTTTTCGTCAGACACACTTTATAACAGATCTAGGTCATGAAGGTAAGTCCACGCATGCATCCCTCTTCTGTGTGGAAGGGAAGCTTTTGTTATGCCACAGAAAGCCTCCTTTCCCTCTACCAGCACATCTGACATATTATAATGACATCACTTAAGCAGAGTCATCTGTTACACTCACTGTTGTATGTCATCATTAGCTGGTGTTAACATAAATGGCATCACAAGTGGACGAGAGGCCCCTCAGGCAAATCATCTGTCCCCAGATGCCAGTGGAAGGAAACCACTCCCTAATCAGACCTTCACATGTATATTGTCAATGAGGGTCCAATGACTGGACTGTCAGGTCCCTGCCACGTTCCTCCTGGGAACGGCTGTGGCAAGATTAACAGCATCCTGGACCAGTGTGGCTTTCTCTCCCTATGACAGCAGCTCTCAGTTGTTACCTAACAGCAGGAAGGTTTGATTCCCAGCAGACTTTCTCTGTTACTGGCATTATCTCTGTTCTCTTTCCACCCTTTCTTCCACTTCTGTTTCTTGTCTAAGCAAACCTCCAGGAAAATTCTATTTTTGCATGGAGAACCTATCCATAACCCCTAGGAATTATTCTGATTGCTTTGCCCATCTAGAAAGCTCGTTGGGTTTCCTTAGCAAAGATATGGACCCCACCCCCACCCCCCAAAAGAGTCCAGTTGTCTGAGGATGGTTATACGGAGGAGTGCTTACGTTATCCTTCAAAGTGTTCTGAAAGAAACCACAGTTTCTCAAAGTCGCAACTCATCACATGTTGCTAGATGAAATAACAAAGATTTAACATGTGAGCTGTGGAGAGACACCTGTAGCTTAATGGCCTTCAGGATCCTTTTCCTTAAAATGATCTCTTGTTATAGCTGAGAGGGCACCCTGCACACAGCAGAGAGATACAGTGTTCCAGCTAGAAGGCCCCCACAGCCTCACAGGGCCCTTTACAAATGACATTTTTCCCTTCCTTCACTTTTGTAAACTGAAGAATTTCTTCACTTCTATAAGCATAAGAAAGTCTCTAGACTGCCAAGTACAGAAGCCTAAGAGTCCCAGATTTTTTTTAAAGCCATATTCAGAATAACAGAAAGTAAAAGTCAGCCAGGTCACGAGAGTATTTTGATGATAGGCCAGTGGCCCCTTTCTAAGGAGCACATCAGATCTTTTTCTTAGGAAGGGAAGTGTCCCCCCCCCCCCCCCCCCCCCGATAGATAGACCTCTTCTCTGTGACAGGGTGGGGGTAAGGGTGAGTCCAGATGCATGTGGAAATACAGGCTTCCTATGTCAGGAAGAAATGATAGTCTCCAAGGACCTCATTCTAAAAGGTGTGAGCTTTCATAGTGGATGCCAGGGCAATCATTAGTGGTCAACTACTGGGACAAGCTACAGTGGAGATGACAGTGAGCCTCCTGTAGGTGGCAGCAACATCTTACTCAGTCTTGAAAACTCAAGAAACGTGGGATGGCCTAAGGGGCATTCTTAATCTGTATCTCTCAAACGCTTGGTTGGAACTAGCAAAATACACCAAACGGAGGAAATCCTGTGCTTTGGAATTGCGTCCGCAGGCTCGTAGCTGTGCGTCTCAGCCCATGATGAAAGTCTGGGCAGCTCCAGGGATATAGAAAGTTAGGTTGTCAGATGATTAGGCCATTTGCATGTCTAGGCTGCTACGTGGTTACATCATATAGGCTAAGCTGGACCTATAAGGCCATACTGTGCAGTTATTGAGTGGCTACGTCATGGTATACAGTAGGTTTCTGTGTGGTTAGGTTGTCGAATGGTTGGGCTGTGGTATGTGGAAGCTGCTATGCAGTTAAGATGCTGGCTGCCTAGATTTTGGCCTGTGTAGGCTACTGCATGGCACTGTGAGCGCGTACCTACAACATCTCATTTAAATTCCTCATGTTAATATGATACACAACAAAATATTCAGTAAACATCCTCTCATCCCATATGAACCTGAATCTCCAGAGAGCTCTCTGTTAATATGTTATCACAAAACTCTTCTCCAATTTACCTGGAAGCCTTGAAAAAAAAAATTCCTGTGTGTTATGCAGGTACCAACTTTATCTTTTTTGGTTTTGTTTTTTGTTTTTGTTTTGGTTGGTCTGGTTTTTCCAGACAGAGTTTCTCTGTGAAGGCTTGGCTGTCTTGGACTCAAACTCACAGCAATCTGCCTGCCTTTGCCTTCCTTAGTGCTGAGTTTTGTGTGTGTGGGTTTGTTTGTTTTTTTATTTTTTGTTTTGTTTTTGCCCCTGTTATAAACTACTGTTCCTGCCTTCTGATCATCTCCTTAAATTTACCAGCCCTATGTGATCTCTAAACATTCCATCTCAAAAGTACAGTTTTATTTGCTGCAGCTAACTTGTTCCTAGTGAGGTTACAGAAACTATGCCTCTGCATGAGTCGTCTTCAGTGGAGATGGTTCAGTGTTGGGATCTCACCCCTACAGGGACTTCACCATGGCATAGTGTGCTGCTGGACAGCATTTCCAGAGAGTTCCACACATTGAGGCTGGTGACCCCAAACAGTGACTGAAGCAAGACAACACAGCTCACTGCTTTACCACACAGTTCCACGGCGCTCTCTCTCTCTCTCTCTCTCTCTCTCTCTCTCTCTCTTTCTCTCTCTCTCTCTTTCTCTCTCTCTCTCTCTCTCTCCCTTTCCTTCCCCACTTCTCCCTCTTTACTATCGCCCCCCTTCTCTCTGCACTAAGACAAACCTGGAGTTCTTCAGAGGAGAGAAGGCCTAGAGTTGGACACTGATGATCGGTGTGGAAGAAGGGTGATGGCTCCAAGCCTTCAAACACCTTGGCTTGTTTCTGCATGAGGATGTGTACAGAGGACAGACAGCACAAGGATAGTAAAAGCGAGAGGGGATAACCATTGAGATGTAATATAAATAAATTAATAAAATAAAATTAAAAAAGGATAGTAAAAGCTTTGGATTAGCAGGGGTGGGGTGAGGAGGGGTGGGAGTGGGTGAGGGGTAAGGGGGAGAGGGTGGGAACTCTTACGAGATGGTGGCAGATAGTTTTAGGTCAGTTAATTTCTACAGTACAGTGTTTGTACTGAAAAGTGCGGGAAGATGGGAAGTGGCCCTAAAGGCAGATTTACATATGTGAGTCTCCCAGCTTTTGGTGGGGCAGAGGCAGGGGAAGGGAAAAATGATTCCAGAAGGCAAATGATCGATTCCACTAGTTGTAAGAAGACAACTCAAGCTGCCTAGTGCGAGGGTCTGCTGGCTTCCTAAAATAGCATTCAGCCTTTGGCCACAGTGGCTCTTTGTTTTATAAGCATTAGCATTAAAATATTTACAGTTTTTACGACTAATGTGCCAAGGCTTGTAACTGGAGCTGTCAATTCGATTCAGCATGGATATTTAACAGGCCAGCAGATATGAAATTGCAGGCTAGCCTTTAAGACTTGAAAGCTTTAAGCGGGCTCTTAAAATGGAAACAGGCTTGGAGGTCAAACACAAAGGAGGCTCTTAAAGGAGAGTTCTATACAAGCATAGGCTACCATTTCTTGAGAAAAGCAATGTAGGTTGCTCCTAATCGTAGCCCAAGAGGTACTTAGATTATCACCACAGGCTGGCAGCGCATATGCATGAGATGGTAAGGCTGGGAAGCCAGCACCAACATCCCCGACCTTGGCATCGGGTGGACAGAGCAATACAAATGACTGCAGCTGGCGGTGTGGTTCAACTGGCAGAATGTTTTCTCAGTGTGTGCAAAGGCTTGGATTTAGTTAGTAAAACACGAAATCACATGTGGTGGCTCACACCTGTCATTCCACTACTTGGGAGGAGTTGCCATGAGAATCCTAAGTCCAAGATCATCTTTCCTTGTCTACTTAGTGAGATCAAAGCCATCCTGGACTATATTATACCCTATCTCCAAACAAAAAACAAAAAACAAAAAATATCAGCAAGAGCAAAGATAACCTGGGGTTGACTAGAAATCTCTCTGTGGTCAGAAGACTGTTGCTTTATAACAGAACACTCCACTCTTAGGTTTTGTGCCAAACCTGAATCCATGACTATACCTCACCAGCATTGCCTTGTGAAGTGGATGGATGACGTGACATGTCCAGCACAGGTTTCATATTTGTACAAATGGAAAGAGTGGCATTAAAAGTTTGGGTTCTGCTGTTTTTGAGTTTGGGTCCCATGTGTTCACTGGAGCATTTGCTACTACGCATTCCCTAAGTCGAGGCATCCGTGGTTAGACAAACACCAACACTTGACTACAGCTTATAAGCCCTGACTAAGCGCTCCCTGAATAAAAGCCTGTCTCGGCTGCTTCAGTCATGAATGTGAACCTGGCCTAGAAGGGCTGATAAGTATCTCCTAATAGAGCCAGTGTGCAAATTAGCTTATTACAGTTCACTCTGCTCTAAGTCAACACACAGGTATTAAGCTGAAGGGAAAGGTGCATGCATGCCACATGGCGCTTTGCCCTTGAAGAACTGACTTTGTAGCAAAAGCAGGAACAGGAAGGAGTCTACGCCGTCAAAGCCCTAAATCTGTTTAGGCCAGAAAATGAGGCTACTTACAAGAACAAAAGAAATGGGGGGGGGGGTGGCTTGGGGGAACTTACAGAAGAGTTCAGAGGCATCATGTGACATTTGCTTCTCTCTCTCTGAAAGAGGGATTGTGTGTAAAGATCTAGAAGAAAGGTGAAAAATAGCAGAAAGGCTAAATGTCTTGGTGCTGTCTCCATGAGCAAGTACCCAATATGACCAGCGAGGGTGTCAGAGGTCAGAATGGCCCCTTAATGTGACAATGTAAAGCACATCATATGACTCTACAGACTAAATGCCACTGAGGGGAACAAAGACACCTAAATGGGCAAGAGGAAAGGTAGCATGTGCATCCTGCAGAAACATTTAAGGATCTGAAATAGAGAAATATTGTCATTAAATCTGGGTACATACACTCTTTTATCAACATCTGTTTCCTCACATATAAAGTAGTTAATAATTTTAAATAATAACAATCATAAAAGTTGTAAAAAATAAGACATAGGTGTCACTAGTTGCAATTACATTCATGTATCTGTTTACAAAGCACTTTATGTAACAATTCCTGGTAAAAGAGTAACACAAAATGTGTATTTTACACTAGGTTCCAGATTTAGTCAAAACTTTAATGAGACAGTGTTATCAGTCAAGAAGAGAGAAACTGTGTAACTATACTGGTTTATGAAAGTAAAGAAAGGACAGCTAGATGACTCAGTGGCTAAAGGTGCCACTGAGGCTGCTGATCTGAATTTGAACCTTTGGGCCAACAACACAGAAAGAGATAACTGAGCCCACCAAACTGTCCTTACACACACACACACACACACACACACACACACACACACACACACACGAGTCCTCACATGAAAATATGCATTAATTTTTTTTTTTTGTAAATGAAGAACACAGGGGATTACACTGGAACAAGCAATAGGTCCTCAGCTCTCAAATCCACATGAACTCGGCTGAGATTCTGTGCCTTTAGCTTCATTTTCATATACACAATGAGGAGAGTCCAAGCCCCATAAAGCTACAGTTGTTTACTTTCACATTATCTTTTTGTATTTTCCCGTAATAATTATTTATATTTATGAGGCATAGCAAGATACTTCAACACACTGTGCATCTAACAGATAATGGTAATTACAACTGTTATCTCTTCATAGTCACGCTAATATTCTAACACACCAGTGTACACAGTACTGCTGCTGCTGAATTTCCTAAAGCAGTTGATGTTTAAGTGTGTGTGTGTGGGGGATTGTTACTTACTTGACTATTTCTACATTTTTCCCTTGAAAATTTTTTAGACATTATTCTACTCTCACAGGAGTGTTGGCACTGGTACCCTGAGCATCTCTTTAGAATAAGAAAATGACAACTCAATCCTATAATCTGATCCACCTTGAACATTGTGAATAGATACATCAAAAGAATAAGGGTGTCTTAAAATAAGATAGATAGATAGATAAAAATTACCTAACCCCAAATGCATAAGCCCCAATGCAAAGATCACAAGAAACATCATAAACTAAGGCAACACAACTTCTCCCAAAATTAACAACTTAATCTGAGTGAATGAATGAAACCCCAGACACAGAATACAAAAGAATGATTATAAATATTTTCAAAGAAATCAAGCAGTACAAAATAAACTCTAGAATGTATTCCAACACAAACAAGCACATAAATTAAATAAAGAATTCAAGAAAGAGATTGAAATAATGAAGGAAAAGTCAACTTGAAGTACTGGAAATGAAAATTTCAATGATCTCAAGTAAAAATGTCCCCAAAATGTCTGAATAGGATAGTTCAGAGGAGGTTTAAATATCAAGCCTTAAACACAGAAAAGGAATTAAAACAATTAGTCAATGATAAACACAAATTAATAAAACATATTAACAAAGCACTGAAGATCTATGGAATATGATGGAAAGACCTTATCTATCCATCATGGGCAGAGACCAGGAAGAGGTACTTCAGGACAAAGGCAGATAAAACAACTTCAAAAACAAATCTTACCAGAAAGTTCCCCAAAATATAGGGAAGATACCCACCCAAGGACAAGAAGCATTTAGAATGATAAGCAGACAAGACCATAAAAGAACACATTATAATTAAAAACATTACATATGCAGTATAATGAAATTTATTTAAATCTACAAGAGAGAAACAAGTGGAAAATAAAGGCAAGCACATCAGAATAAAGGCTGATTTCTCTAAAGGAACTTTAAAACCCAGGAGGACTTATAATCATGAACGAACAGGCTAAAAGAATTAATGACCATCAAACCATCTTTACAGAAGATGCTGTGAAGATTCCCTCAGACTGAAGAGAAAGACGAACACACCTATGAACCTACAGGAAGAATGAAGCAATGATAGAGCAATAAGCAAGCAAATGAGGAATAATAAGGCACCAAACATTACAGATAATAAGTGACTTCCATACCCTAGTCTGAGCAAGGGATAAAAGTCCTCCTGACAAAAAGTCAAAAAAGATATATCTGAATTAAATGGCAACAGAGACCAAGTGGATCTAATAGAAATCCACAGGACATTACACACAAACAGTGTGGAACACACTTTCTTCCCAGAACCCTTTGGACTTTCTCTGAAATTGTTCAAAAAATATGACACAAACCAAGCCTTAACAAATAAAAATTTTATTTTATCTGACCACAATGAAATGCTAACAGTCAACGCCAAGACTATAGAATAAAAACAAGATCATTGGATACATTAAGAGAGAAATAACCCCAGAGTGGTATAAAGATGAACACAGCATGGAAGAACCTGTGTACTATAATAAAACAAGTCCCCAAAAGAGAGCTCACTGCTCAGATGCCTACACTAAGACCCAGAGAGGTCTCAAATCAATAAATTCATCATGCACACTAGGCTCTCAGAAAATTAAGTCAAATCTCAAAGCAGTTTAGCATAGAAATTAATGTAATGAAACAATAATAACTATAGTAGCAGCAAGAAAATACAAAGCATAAACATGGCATTTTAAAAAGATAAACAAGATTCTAAACCCTTATAAGGCCAAATTAAGAAAGAAAGAAAGAAAAGAAAAGAAACTTAAAACTGAAAGTAGAGTTTCAAAGGAAATCAACACATGAGGGGGGCTGGAAAGATGGCTCAGCAGTTAAGAGCGCTCGCTGGCTGCTCATTATAAGGTCCAGGTTCAATTCCCATCACCCACGACGGGTCATAGGCATCTGTAACTCCAGTTCCAGGCTATCTTCTGTCTTCTTCTGGTCTTCGTGAACATCAGCAACAGATGTGGTACAGCCATAGATGCGGGTAAAGAACCCATACACACAAACATAAAGATTAAAAAACACAAATAAATAAATCTTACTGCAAAACCGTTATATTGGAAAATCTGAAAAAAAAATGGATATAGTTCTAGACTCAAAAGATCTACTATAATTAAGCCAAGATGAGATAAACAATTTAAACAAATTTAAAATAAGCAATAAGATGAAAAAAAAAAAAAAGATAAAAGATTTCCCAACTAAAAGAAATAGAAGCCCAGATGAATTCACTCTTGAATTCTAACAGAATCATAGAAGAAAGTAACATTAGTCCATTTTAAACTACTCTATGAAATATAAAAAGAAGGCATGCTACCAAACTCTTTCTAAGAAGCCAGTATTACCATGATACCCAAATCAAATAAAGATAAAATATACAACACATTTACAACACATAAAAACAAAACAAAACAAAACAAAACCAGGAGCTTACAGAATAGGTTGATAAATTAAGAGCCTGTGGTCATGAGAACATGAATTCAGCACCTGGAACCTGCAGTTAATAAGCCAGACATTGGCCTAACCTTTGACCCACATCATGGGAGCGAGCCAACCCTTGACACTATTGACTATACTCTGCTATGCTCACAGACAGGAACCTAGCACAGCTGTCTTCTAAGAGGCTACATCCAGTAGTGGATCCAAACAGATGCGGAGCCTCACAGTCAAACACCAGGCAAAGCATAGGGAGTCTTGTGGAAAAGGGAGGGCGGGCAGGATAGACAGAAGGACCTGGAGGGGACAGGCGCTCCACAAGGAGACCAACAGAGCCAGCTAACCAGGGCCCAGAGGTGCTTGTGGAGACTGAAGCACCAACCAAGGACCATGTAGCGATAGGGCCTAGGCCTCCTACACAGATACAACAGATGGGCAGCTCAGGCTTCAGATGAGTCCCATAGTAAAAGGAACAGGGGCGGTATCTGACATGGATCACTTCCCCCTTGCCTTGGTAGGCTGCAGGGGAGGAAGCTGTGCTCAGTCCTGACGAGCTCTCCTTTTTTAAGGAATAGGAGAGGTGGATGGGGGAGGAGTGAGGGAGGAGAAGAGGGAGGGAGCTATGATCCAGATGTAAAGTGGATAAATAAATAAATTAATTAACAAAACCAAGCGTATTAGTGTGCATTTGTAATCCCATCACTGGGGAGGTGGAGGAAGACAGCAAAGCCCAGGACAGTGAGAAGTCCTATTTCAAAAAGTAATGTGGATGGATCCTGAGAAATGATGACCAAGGTCACTTGTCTGTCTGTCTGTCTCTGTCTCTCTTTGTACACATGCATACATGCATACACACGCGCGCGCGCGCACATACACACACACACACACACACACACACACACACACACACACACACACGACAAATCTCCCTCATGAACATGGATGCACAAATGCTCAATAAAATACTCCAAACTATTCCTGAACACATGAGAAAGCTCATTCACCATGGTCTAGCTAGCCTCTTTTCAGAAAGACAAGGATGGCTCAATACACTCTGTGACCATAGGTAGTAATTTTCAAGTTGACAGGATCTGGAATCACCCAGGAGACAGGCTTCCACAGACATCTGTGAGGGATTATTTAGTTTCTGGTCATGGTTGTAGACAATTACTTTGACTATGTTAATTGCTGTGGGAAGACCCATATTAACCGTGGGCAGGAGAGCCCCCTTAGAGTGGTATAATGAGAGGTTTAAAATGGCAAGAGTGAGTTAATCACTGGCATTCATGATTTTTGGCGTGCATCTTGTAGATACAGCGTGCTCAGGTGCTTCGAGTTCCTACTGCCTTGAATTCTATGACAGGATGGACTACGGTTCAAACTGGGAGCTAAAAGGAACCCTTTCTCTCTTAAGTTGCCTTTATTAAGTTATGTTATCATTCCACCAAGGATGGAAACTAAGCCACATGCAAATCGATAAATGTAATACCTCATACAAATGGGCTCAAGGCTGAAAGGCTCAAAGGCTGAAATTGCTGGAAGCTACATGTCTTCTCAATAGGTGCTGACTTATCTTTTGACAAAATCCAGCATCTCTTCATGACAAAAGAGACTAGGAGAAAAGAAATATATCTCATCAAAATCAAGATTTTATGTGACAAATCTATCGCCAACATTGTACAAAGTGAAGAAAAACTCAAAGCCATTCCTTTACAATCAGGACAATACAGTATTTGAAGTCTTAGCTTAAGCAACAGAGCAGAGGTGTATGAAAGGGATACAAGGCAGAAAGAAGTCAAAGTGCCCTTAGTTGTGGGTGGTACAGGACCATGCACAAGAAACCATGAGGTCTCAACCAGACTCTTACAACTGATAAAAACTTTGAGCAAAGTAACAGACTACAAAATGATGATGCAAAACCAGCAGCCTTCCTGCACGCCAAAGATGAACATCCTGAGAATGAAATTAGGGGAACAATTCCATTTACAACAGACTCAAAAAAATGAAAAATGAAAAATGAAAAAGAGAATAGAAAAATGTTACGACCTCTACTATTCTACTATGAAAACCCAGAAAGAAAGAGATCAAGGAAGACACTAGAAGACGGAAAGGCCTCCTATGCTTGTGCGTTGGAAGAATCAATACTGTGAAAATGATAATCATACCAGAAGCAGTGTAGAAATTCAGTGTACATCCCTCCACCCTCACCATGTTATTCTCCACACAAAGAGAAGTATTCATGGTTCCTACACACATAACAAAAATCTAAAACCGACAGCTAGGCATGCTGTGTGGCAGCAGGTGTACTGTGCACTTATAACGCGAGTATCTTGACTCACAACCACCGGGGACAATGGGGCTTTTCCTGGTGCTCCTGTTTTCCATCCACCTGTCAGTTCTTCCTAAACAAAAATAGTCACCAGCTCATTGAGAACTCATGACCCGGATGTGATATCCTTATCACAGGCTGTGCAGGACTCATTGCTGTTAATATAGGTTGGTCCAGGTATACACGGGGGGAAAAAGCTGCATGACGTGGCTTGTCAGAGAATGGGTGACGTCTGCTTCAGAGTGTTGTTGAACAGTGAAGAGGAAGAAGTCATATTGGGGGAAACACTTTAGTTAGAATATCCCACCAATTGACTCAGCTTTCATTACATGACCCACGGTCAATTATATCACAGGATCCTAGTCAAGTTCTTGTTTCAAATGAAAAGATGACTCGTGTATGCATTTAAGAAAGTCCCAGTGCAAACCCCAGCCAGGTGAAATGTCAGGCAAGTAGAGATGCCAGTGGTTTGCACTGTGCTGCTTGCTATTCAGAGAACGCGCTACTGTGGGATTAGCATTCTTAAAAAATTGGTTTTGAGGATGAGACTTTAAAACCTATTAAAAGAACTTCCATCTTGTGAAGGCACTAATGCCTTGTTTCTAATGATAGGGATCATCCCATAAAAGACACAGGACAAGGCAACCATGTCTTCCTGGGTGGAGAACATGAGAAAGAAGCATGAAACTTATATTAAACCACATGTATGCAATTATTTTGAAATGAAAAAAAAAATCGAGTTGAGTATTTAGTATGTGAAATGGGCCTTTAAAGATACTTTACAATTAGCTTTTAACCTCCTCTGCAATGACCAAGGAAGGGCTGTATAACTTTTCTGAATGGAACAGACAGTGGTGTGGGAAAAGCAGATCTTAATTACACGAGTGTGGTACCATGTAGTCTTCCCTGATTTTTTTTCTACCACATTTCCTCTGTGGCCTTCCTCCATTCACAGGGAAGACTTCCCATCCACAGTAGACAATGTCACAAGGGGACCTGAGTATATTCCTGCTAATTCATGGTCAAGTCTAAAAGACACCTTTCCAGAGATGAGGCAGGAACAAAAATGGCCGAGCCAGTTTTTTCATACTCCACAAGGGGTCAGACTGTTTCCCTGCTTCTGTAAAGGGAGAGTGGGGCCTAGAACAGAAGTGTCAGATGCAGACAAAGGTCTCTAAAGAGCCCCTTGCTTGACTAACTCTCACTCAACAGCTCTACGGGTGCTGTTTTAGTCCCTTCCTCAACACCTCCTGCCCATCCCTCTTCTTGAACATGGCTCTACTCACGCTGCCACATGGTGTCTGCACAGGACCTTCCCTTTGCCCGAGTCCTTCCTTCTCTGGACCAGCCTGGCTGCCTCTTGGTTTTACTGAAGTTGACTTTGCTTTCCCAATCCTCCTGTGTCCTGCCTGCCCAGGTTAAGTGGTTTTGTTTCGATTTTTACATTGACCATGTTGCCTGCCTTTCCTTCGCTAACGGGTGGCAGACTCTCCTGTGAACCACCCAGCCTTAGTGCCTGTGGCAGTTCGCTCAAGAAGGAAATTGGAAAGGGAAGAAGTGGGTAAGACTCGGGGACCTAATTCTAAGCGAACATCCAGGGAAGGCCTCGTGGAGACCGAAATATTTAACCTGGGAAGGAATGGAGGGTGAGACGTTAGATTCTTGAGTGCATTTCAAGTGGGAGAGCCTCAACAGTGAAAAGCTAAGGCAGCTAAGACCCTGGCCAGCATGTATTACAGTGTGGGGAAAGTCCCAGCATGCATTACAGTGTGGGGAAAGTCCCAGCATGCATTACAGTGTGGGGAAAGTCCCAGCATGCATTACAGTGTGGGGAAAGTCCCAGCATGCATTACAGTGTGGGGAAGGTCCCAGGTTATTTAGAATCTTCTTTAGAAGGATCCAGCCACCTGTCACCAAACCCGCAAACACACAGTGAATTGGACTTGCTGGCATCTGAAAGCATACTATCAGTTTTTGGTAATGTCAAGGCTGTCATGACACTCGAGAGGACATACTGACCACAGCAGACAGCAGTGCCCTTTCTGGATCTCAGTAAAGACCATTCTCCACCAGTGATTTTGCTAGAACTCATTTGAAACAATGCGACTAGGACTCTCAGAAAGTCTAACTTGTGACATACAGAACCAGAAAGAGAAGGGGAAATGACAAGGCAGCCACAGCTTTGACCAGCCACATAGATTAGGCTAGGAGAGCTCTGATCTGCTCTTGAGACATTAGAGACAGACGTGAAAGGAAAGCAAAAAGGAGAGGTCGTAGTCATGGCTGAGTAACCAAAGTCTGCGCTTAGAACCCCCCAGGATGACACAAATACAACACAATAAAAGAGAAGGAAGACAGCATGGCTTCTGAAAACCACATAATACGAGACTTTCCTCCATCCAACAGTCGTGCCAACAGGCATCTGCTTTCTCTGCAGCCCACCCTCTCCCTTTGTGGTAAAGCTCTCTGGCCTGTGCACAGACACTGGCCACCCGTCCTGTGAGGAGAAAGCTCATTCACAAATATGTAGAAATGTTAATTTACACACAGAGTGAATTTGGTGACGTACCTACTACAATTCATAATGTTCCAGCAGTTGAAACTTTGAGGGGCAACCCCATACCACAGGTAAAAACTTCTCTCCTTGACTTCTGTGAGTGGCTGTGGTATAAGCAAAAGCACACTAAAACTCTTGCTGAAATTGCCTTCATTCTCTTTATAAGGACCACACAAGACATAAAAGAATTCCATGTTTAAACATGGGTCCCTTCTCCAAGACACCTCACTAGGTGCATTTTAAATAATTCAAGTTCATAGGGTATCAAGTCTCTTCTTGGTAACCTGCTGTCCTTCCTCTGAGTGCCACCAGGTCTCCCCCTCCAGGGGACATGGTCAAAGGTGAGGTACCAGAGTATGTGAGGAGGTAATCCCCCTCAGGAACAGTCATAGGGGAGGGGAATAAGGGGAAAATGGGAGGGAGGAAAGAATGGGAGGATACAAGGGATGGGATAACCATTGAGATGTAACAAGAATAAATTAATAAAGGAGAGAAAAAAAATAAAAAAAATAAAAATTAAATAATTCAAGTTCAAAACCACCTGAAATCTGAAACATGTTTGGTACCAATCACTTCAGGCAAACTTGTACATACCATACATATACCTTGGGCATTTGCTAAATGTCCAGATACCATGTAACATGGTAGGAATTAAACAGATGACATTGAATAGACTTATCTTCCACGGTCATAGGATTAAGGAAGATAACCAGCAACATTGTCTTCCTAACATTTGAGTCACTTGAAAGCATTCCATAAATAAGTGAAACGGCTGATATTTATTATGCCATATTCTAATTAATATATAAATGACACACAATTAATGTATCTGAATCTAATATCCATGTTGAGTATGCTACATTTTTGCAGCAAAAATTATTTATTTACTCAACAAATAAATACCCTTGCAATCCACTTATATTCAGATATAATATTACTAGATATCATTCCATGTGACATACAGCTTAAATAAAATGCTAAATCCACTGCCATACACCCATAAAGCTGGCCCGATTTTTATGTGTTGCCTCTCATTCAATAAAATTTGCTCATTTTATTTCTGCCATTAGAAATATTTAAATAAAAGCTTTTTCTCTTTCCTCTACAAATGTTGCAGCAGCTACTTTATACCAACTTAACATAGCTTTAACTCCACTAAAAATAGACACTCCCTGGATTGCTTTCTGAAAAAGGAAAATGTTTATGATGTCTATGAAAGGAACAGTGACTTCATCCATCAAATTTTACTTAAAATGGCAGACGATTTGGATTTAAAAAAAGATCTGTTTCTACAATTCATTTCTGAACAATGTAAGGTTTTCACTTTTCTTCCAAAGGAATAGTATACCCACCAAATGTTCTGGCTTTTTCAGAATGCAATCTTCAAGTCACGTATGGCTACTGTAGGTTGACACCACAATCTTCAAGTCACGTATGGCCACTGTAGGTGGACACCACATTATGTGCTTTCTAGCTTGATTGCTGCTCTTGTTAGGATGGCAGTTTTAGTCCTAGTTCTTCAGTAAGAGGAAGTAACTGATCTAAATAGTCACAGGGGGGCAGGAGGAGGGGCATGGAGGCTGCTTTCTAACCCAGGCGGATCAAGCATCCCTAGACACAGAGAGCTATGCAAAGAAGAAATGTGACCAAGTGCTGGGCTAACCACATTGCTCAGCTATTTAAATCCGAAGAATTTGACAGGCAAAATGCATCCCTATTGTCCCAGGTCCCAAATAAATGAATTCAAGGGCAGAGCCATGAGTCTGTGCCTTACATGCAAATCAGTGGAGTTATAATCTTTGGAGCGGACCTTACAAAACTCTTTTGTCTTCTAAAAGACATAGAAACATGGAGCAAATTACATAGTTCACCCAGCTCTCTGGACGCAGACAAAATGGAAGCGCAGCTATCTCGGTTCATATTCATTGTCTTATTTATTCTCAGTTTTATTCTGGCACTGAGCGATTGGAAAAAAGAGACGTACTTAAAGGTTCTAGAGCTCCAATCTGCATAAATGAGGCCATGATCCAATGATATTGACTGGATGGGACCATGGATGCTGTTCCACAGCAGTCACGTATCACTTAATGATAAAGATGTGCTCTGAGGAATGTACCAGTTACGCTCAGGATTGTGCAAAAACCTTAGTGTGTACTTACACAAACTGAAACGGCTATGGCTATCCCTAGGAGCTCTAACTAGAAAGCTTACTCTCATATAATGTAATTTCGTGCGAGTGGAAAAAATTTCGAAGTAGGCGACTGCAGCTTATGATCAGCTGCTGTGTGAATTGAAACTAAGGAATTTCAAAAAAAAAAAAAAAAAAAAAAAAAAAAAAAAAAAAAAAAAGAAAGAAACTGCTCATTGTGAGCAGCGAGCAATTATTCCCAAAGAACTCCCAGTTATTTGGCAAGCACAGGGAAGGGAGTTGAAAGCACCCTGTTTCTGAGGCTGGTCCTGAAGCAGATCGCCATGTGATGACATCCTCACAGCATCTTGGCAGTAGCCACTGTGAGGCTGTGTGCACCCAAGAAAAGCATGCTTGTAAAAGACTCGGAAGCCAGTGTCTGGCGTTGGCTAATGGGGAGACCTGCTGCTACTTAACTAACCCGTGCCACAGAAGACGAGTTCTCCATAAGGCCTGTCCTAGATACCCGGTGTCACTCTATTAGAGAACTGACCTTCTCCCTCCCAGAAGGTATAAGTGACAGATCAGTTATTAACGTTTACCCTAGTGGCTAGCTTTTCATGTATTCATCCATCCATCCATCCGTCCATTTATTTTCAAAAAGATAACAAAATAAAATATAAAATAGATGAAAGACATCATAAGTTTGCATGTCATCCTTGTGCAGGGGCAAAAAAAAAAAGAGTTTTTTTTTCAGTTCTAAACTAAGAAAAATAATTAACTGCTTGCAACTTTTTATAGCAACTGTGGTGATCCATACAGACTGGGTGTAAAGGCAAGAGGAGTTGGGAAGATCGTTACCGGTGAGGGCGTGTCCTATCTTCTCATGTGGATTTCAGGGAAGCTGAAAAACAGAATTTCCCAATGTATGGTGCCTGCTGTGGCTGTGACTCTCTACACAGGTGTGTTTAAAAGGCACCTTCCTAGGCTCTATCCAAGCCTCACAGGACTGGGAGAATGGCCCAGGAGCTACCTTAGAAAATCTTCACACCGAACTGGGTGTGGTGGCGCATGCCCTTAATCCCAGCACTGAGGAGGCAGAGACAGGTGGATCATTGTGAGTTCAAGGCCAGCCTGGTCTACAAAGAAAGTCCAGGACAGACAAGGCTGTACAGAGAAACCCTGTCTTCAAACAAACAAACAAACAAACAAAAAAGCAGTCTTCACACTGGAGTACATACCTGAGAGAAATCCAGAGGAAGCTGCATTCCAGGTGTGCTGCGGCGGTTTGGCACGGTGGGAAGAGTCCCACACAGACAGAGTTCAACATACTGACTGAAATTAACAAACTACCCACAGATGCTGGACTGACCACAATTGTGAACTCCCAGCGCCTGTACCAAAACCAGCCTCTCCCTTCAATCCCGGGGACCACACAGGATGACGGGCACATACTTACAGGCTTGTACATGCTCTGTTTTCCTAAGACCTTTCCTGGCCTTCCTAGATCCCCTCCTATGCTCACACCACCTCACAAGTGGTGAGACTAGATTAGTGATAAAGCACTTGTCCGGCACATGTGTGGTCATGGGTCCCATCTCCTGTATCACACAATGACAACGCTAAATATATTCATACTCCCACTGACTAAAACAAAGATAATGAACATTTGAGTCAAGAATACTTGTATTTGTTTTGTCATTTTCATTTACTAAGTTTATCAATGTGGGAAGATTACTAGACCACAGAACAGCTTCTCCAACAGGGAGTAGTGTAGTCTCAGACAGTTTTGCTCATCTGGAAGAGGAATTTATTTATTTATTTATTTATTTATTTATTTATTTATTTATTTATTGTTTTTCAAGACATGGTTTCTTTGTGTGGTCTTGGCAGTTCTGGAATCACTTTGTAGACCAGGCTAGCCTTGAACTCACATGGATCCACCTGCCTCTGCCTCCTGAGTGCTAGGATTAAAGGCGTGTGCCACAACACCCGGCTATTGGAAGAGGATTTTAATCAGACAAAAGGCAATTGAAGTTTCACAAAGACCAAGGCTCAAGGAATGACCATTCCATCCTCTTTTTCCTTTTTCACACTCTCGGATGGCTTCTGTAATGGCCACAGTAGCCATAACTTGTAATGAATTTTCCAAAGGAATTTATTATTCCAACTCTGCAGGCTTGCTGATGTTTTACAGCAGACTCTCAGTGAGACAGAGTGGGGGGTGGGGAAGACACCTTGATGGCTAGCATTTGTCCATCTTTGTTTATTCCTCCTCAGATAACTTCAAACTAGCAGTGTGATATCACTGAGCAGAAAAGAGAAAAGATCTATACAAATTCATTGCTGCAGGCAGCACGTTTCAGGCACACAAGAAACAACACTGTCTAGGAATATATGAGATGCAATCAGGGCTGGTACGCTGGGCTTGTCATCTGTGCGGTCACCTAGGGCCATAGGCTTGGAAGGCTCACACTAGCCTTCCTGCTTCTGTCTGAAATTTTTGTTCAGCGGATGCAGTGAATTGGGAGAGAAAGGAGCAAAGCACATAAGCAGAGTGGACACTAGCAATGTGTGAATTGTGTCACCACCCGGCACTGCCCCCCTCCTTCACTATCAGCATCCTTGATCTCCCTGGAGCACAGGATAGGGCCAGCCATAGTGTATGGAGCTCAGCAAGGCTGAACAAGGACACAAGGTAGTCAGGCTGCCTTGTGGAAAGTGGGAATCCAACTGCCAAAGAGCCCCATACCTACCTACCAGAACCATGTGCTGCTTCCAAAGTGAAAGGAAACATCCGCACTTTAGGAAATCCAACCAACCCGGGACCCCTCCTTTCCTTTCTCATTTCTTTTTCTCAGTCAACTGCTTGTGCTAAAAAAGCCCAGCATAAACATAGTGTTTTACCTTCCTTTCAGGGAATTTATTTCCTGCTTTAAAAAAAAAAATCATTTAAATGTTGACCAGCATTCCACAGACAGTCCTTGTAAAGGGCTGGAGTCCCAAGCGGACTGACGCTATAGAATCACTCTGCACTGGTACAAGGCAGAATCCAGCTTCCCACAACAGGTCCCTCAGCGTCCAAGTCTTCCACCACTGTTCCAAGATTGGGATTCATCTGGACACCTGAAGACCGACAGCTCATTCTTTTACCTGCTCTGATTTTCTGTGTATCTTTCAGCTGAGCTTTTGTCTTCCACCTCGAAGTCTCTCCCTGACTCAGTGACCTCAATGACCTCTCTGAACAGAGGCTGTACTTCCTTGCAGGCCTGATCTTTTAGAGCGTTGTACAAACAGGAAAGAGGGGCCAGGAATGTGCCCTTGGCTGCTAAGAGGCGTTGAGTTTCAAAGGGCTGTTTGCAGTGAGGACCAGATGTGCACTGGAGGTAAAGGATTATTAAAACTATGCACTGGAGTTCCAGGAGAAAGTGAAACGGAGGATTTCTACCACAAAGCTTTGCTTCTCTTCCTCGCTCAAAAGCACCGCCTGGCTTTTAAGTTATATCAACGGCAAGTACCTTCACAGCACAAGGCATTATCCAAAGAGTTAATGTGGAGCCAAAATGCCATGTGGCTTAACAGAGGCTGTTGAAACAATATGGGCTGGAGCGCACTCAACTCCATCTCCTTTGCCTATTTTGCTAGGCTCCAAATGGGAGCCAGGATGCTGAGCTTGTGTCGTTCTGGGAAGGTATTCTGGCTAGCCCCTCAAAACACTGTCATAAAAGAGTCTTAAGTGACAGAGCTAAACCTGAAGCTTAGAATGCACTTTATTTTCTATTTTGTTTTCATTTACTTGAAAGGAAAAAAGAAAAGGAGGAAGAAGAGGAGAAGGAGGAGAAGAAAGAGGAGCAACAAAAACAACAAAATGGAAGTAGAGGGTCTTTCACAGATTTCCTCAGTGCCCTGGGATTTGAGTCGGAACCTGCCGAAGTGAAGCTCACTTCTCCTCCGTGGCTGTCGTCCGGGGAGAACTCAGCGACACTGGTTTATAATGAAGTCTCATTCTGGCCTCAGCTACACTGAAAATAAACTGTTCATATGTCATAAACTAAGTAACTATGCGCAGGTCCCGAAGCAACAGTAACCACATGTTGGCCGAGCCTCCTGGGAATGGCTGTCATCATGGAAGTACTTCTGTGGTGGACTGGAGAAAGACGAGAGACCAGCAAGAAATTCTAAGCGAGGGAGAAGAGTGACCTCAGACCTCTTGGGGACGCCCAATATAAGATGACACCATCCACGCACCCACCGAGAGTTGACTGAACAGCCACCTTATCTCTGCTCTTGGGATGGGGATCACCAGCCTTCAGATGTGCTTTCTTGCTCCCAAATACATTACTTATGCCTGGAGAGTATGAATAAGTGGACAATTCAAAGAATCAAGGCAAAGCTACTCGTTAAGTGCGCTACTCATTGGAATGAATTTCTTTCTTCTGTACTTTCTACTTGCTTACTCTTAAGTTTAAAGACTATAAGGGCTAGAGAGAGATGCCTTAGCAGGTGAGAGCACTGTCTGCTTCGGCACTGGACCTAGGTGTGGCTCCCAGCATCCACATGGCAGCTCCAAACTATCTGTAACTCTGTTTGCAGAAGATCTGGTGCTTTCTACTGACCTTCAGAGGCACCAGGCGTAGATGTGGCAAAAACACTAACGCACATAAAAGAGCGTACATTTTAAGGAGCCCACTGTTAACTAGGATGTATTTTCTTTTATCCCAGTTGTTTTGGCTAAGTTTCTGTTGCTCTGATCAAAACACCATAGCTAAAAGCAGATTGGGAGGAAAGGCCTGATTTCAGCTTACATTTTATAGGCTTGCCATGGAGGGAAGTCAGGCAGGAACTCAAAGCAGAAACCTAGAGGTAAGTTTCTGAGCCGAAGCAGAGGCCAGGGAGGGATGTTGCTACTGGCTGGCTTCTCCTGGATTGTTCGGTTTGCTTTTCTTACACAGCCCAGGATCTACTGCCCAGGGGTTAGTACAGCTCATAATGGGCCGGGCTTTCCCGTACCAATCATTAATCAAGAAAAGTCCCCACAGACGTGCCTACAGAACAAATGTGATGAAAGCACATCCTCAGTTGAGGTTTCCACTACTCAGATCACCCCAGCTTGTATCTTGTTGGAAAAACAAAACAAAACAAAACAAAACAAAAATGCCAATCAGCACACCCTTTATATCCCTGAGAGGCCCAGGATAGCTACTGAGAGCTAGCTAGACAAACTCCCAGGATTGACAGGCTTTAAAAGGAGGCATGTTGCAGGGAATTTGGAGGTGCTAACATCCAAGAGCCAGGAGCAAGGCTAGGAGGGCAGGAAGGAGCTGAAGAGCCCCTGGAGTCCCCAGTGATGGTTTTAAAAGTGCCTACCCCCTTCTACTATCTAGGCTCTTCAAAGCTACCAGGTAAGCCTTTCCAGAACATCAAAGAGCCTGGGGGAAAAGAGAGCTCTCTCACTTGCTTTTAGACCTCTCTCAGTAACTCCTCAAATAGCTAAGCTCTTTGCTTGACCCAGCAGAGACCCAGCTAAGGTTTAAACTCAGTCAGCAGCCAGAAGGCTTCTGACGCGCTCTATCATACCTGCTCAGGTAAAGGCTTCTTCCAGTCTGGAAGAAGGAAGGATTAGACCACCCTGGCCTGGAAGTTCCTCACCTCAGAGCTGGGGCAGGCAGGCTTTTATTTATGAAGAATGTAAGGAGGCCGGCCTCAGTGGAAGCACCTTTCCACTCTACCTGGTGTGACTGAAGGACACATGAACTGCCGTGGCTTTTGGGAACGCCTCTCCAGAAGTGGCAAGAGGTGCCAGGCCAGGTCTACACAGCTGTCACCTGGGAGTCCTTGCACTTTGCCCAGGATTGAGGACACAGCCACCTGTGCGCGGGCGCGTGCGCAGACACACACACACACACACACACACACACACACACACACACACACACACACACACGAGTCATCAAAGACTAACTATCACATTACACATCACCCTAAGCTTCCAAAGAAAAGTTTTTTATTTCCCCCAAATAAAGGCTATTATTGTGGTGTGTGAAATTGTGGAATTAATGGTTAATAGTAAATTTACCAAACGGAGCCCAAAATGCTATAATTTCCAATTACTACAGATGATTATGAGCATAAACAATGGCAGGGCTTCTTGTTAATCAACTCACTTTGCCAGTTTTCTAGGAAGCCCCACATTATGTTCATTTTCACTGCCTGAGGACTGTAATGCAGTTGAAAAACAAAAAACCATAAACAAAACAAAACAAAAAACTAAAAAGAAAATCTAGCAAAAAATGGGTCAACACCCACCAACCTGTCAGTATAGATGTCAAGACCAGTCATCCCCCCCCCCCATGTCTGGCATAATTTTGAAGGCACTGTTAGTGTCTTTGTGCATAGCTTTCCGATAGTGTTCTGGGCTTCATGGGCTGGCGTTAGTGCAGGATGAGGCTTTCTTGGCTGGCACCAGTATTGCAGAACAAAAGTATAAGACTTCTCCAACCACATCCTGTTATCAAATCCTTGTTAAGGACAACAACATAATTAAAAGTACACAGAAACCAGCTGGCGATGCAAGCTCTATTAAGCTGGCATAGCATGACTCAGAAGGAAAATGAAAAGGGCTTGGGCTGTGCAGTGATCTAAGATTATTACAAAACATGAAGTAATTTTTCCAGAGTTTCACATTTCACACATTACTGTGAATAACAGCAACACAGAGGTGCTCTGGGACTTACCCAGGATCCTTATAATAGAGTTGTTTTCCTTAACTTAAAAGCATCATTTTCTTGGTGAGTAAATTCAGGTCCAGCTGAGTTCTGTCTTATGCCATGAAGACAGGGCACAGCTCAGGTGTTGGCAGGGCCATCAGACAGCAACACTGGCAGCCCTGTGACAGCCTGCAGGATAACGGTTAATAGCTAGCCCACAAAAGCCATTAACACCCACTTAGCATGATTATCAATGCCAGCAGAGTGATTTTCCGCAGTATGATGAGTCCACCTCAGTTCTCCTCCTCGGCACTCCTAGCCAGTCCTAGCATCTAGCCCATCATCAGTGGACAGTGAAACAGAACACAAATGCTCCATGCACTTTGACTTGTCTCAGCTTCCATCTGTGCAATTTAGTAAATGCATCATTTTCCACTCACAGCCATTCAGTGTCTCTGACTCCCAGCACTGGTAACACTGAGAGCAGCTAACACAGGCCTTTGAATTTAGTCACATGCCTCAGGCACACTCCCAGTTTCAACTTGACCTTTTGGGAGACAACACAATTAGAAAAGCCAAAATAAAACTACACAGATCCTGGGAAGAAGGATCCAGAGTGCTTGAGACTCAGTGATGTAGGAGTCCACGAAGATACCTGAAGACGCACAGTGAGTCCCTGGCAAATTCTGGCAAGCCATGCTGCTGTACAGTGACCCCTGTTAGTACACACTGGCCCCCTGACTCAGTCCCTTATCAAGGTATCTGGCTCCCTCAACCAAAGAATGGATAAAGAAACTCTGGTACATTTACACAATGGAATACTACTCAGCTATGAAAAACAAGGACATCTTGAATTTTGCAGGCAAATGGATGGAACTAGAAAAGATCATCCTGAGTGAGGTAACCCAGACCCAGAAAGACACGCATAGTATATACTCACTTATAGTGGATATTAGCCCACCACGGATATGCTCTGAGAGACTCCTCCCAGTAGGGGATCGGGACAGATCCTGGGACTCTCTGCTGGACTGAGAGTTGCATGGAAGAGTTGGGGGATGGAAGGAACCGGAGGGGTCAGGCCCTCCATAAGGAGACCATCAAGCCTGGTGGATCTGGACCCAGGGGGACCCGCTCAATCTGACGCACCAACCAAGGACATTGCAAGCAGAGAACCTAGACACCCCCCACTGTTCAGATGTAGCCTACGGATATCTAATTCTCCATGTGGGGGATGGGGAGCGGGGAGCGCCTCTGACACTAAATCTGGTGCCTGTGATTTGATCACTGCTCCTTGGAGGGGCGGCCTTGCGGGCACACAGAGGAAGGGAAGGCATGCTACCCTAAACTGATGAAACCTGATAGGCTGCGGTCAGATGGTGGGGGAGCAGGACAGATCCTGGGACTTGCTGCTGGACTCTGGGCAGAACACTGAAAGTGGTATGAAAGAATGCGGTATGTGTGGGGGGGGAATGGAAGGACACAGAGGGTTCGGGAGCCCCACAAGAAGACCATCAGGGTGGGCGGATGTGGACCCAGGGGGCCCTGCACAAACTGTTGCACCAACCACGGACAATGCATGAGTTAAAACTAGACCCCCTGTTCAGATCTAGCCAATGGACACCTCATTCTCCATAGTTGTGAGGAGTACAGGAACTGCCTCTGACATGAACTCTGGTGCCCCCCACATTTGATCACTTCCGCTTGGTGGGGAAGCCTGATGGGCACACAGAGGAAAGGGAAGCAGGCTATGCAGATAGGACCTGATAGGCTGTGGTCATATGATGGGGGAGGAGGTCCCCTTCTGTCAGAGGTCTAGGGGAGGGGAACAGGGCAGAAGAGGGAGGGAGGGTGGGAACGGGAAGATAAGAGTGAGGGGATAACAATCGGGATGTAATGTGAATAAATTATTAAAAAAAAAAAAAAGATTCCTGACCTGACTTGAGCTTAGACTGAACCTGAAGGGTCAAAGCCCTGCATATATAAAATTCTTCAGGGACTTGAAAGTAAATTTTCCATATTCTAATAGCAATGCATGGATGGTACTTGGGCAGGCAGAATTAAATATGCAGTCTAATATCAAAACACTGCTGAGCTCATTTGCGCTAATGCTGCCTTATTATCTTTTGTCAGGTGCTGGTACAGTCCTAATTGTTAGGATTTAATAGAGAACTTATGAATCCTCGGCGACGAGCCTTTATAAATCCTTTACAGACAGAGCCTGCCCAATTTATGTTCTAAGTATTTACCAGTTTCTCATGCCCTTCTGTTCTGAATGGGCTGCTAAAGAAAGAAAATCATTCAACCTTATTTGCAATGACTATAGAAATAAATGCGCATTTCGGGTTTTTCTTTGGGTTTCACACAATTGTCACCGAATTTTAAGGTTAAGTGGTTTAATGCTGATTCCACAATACAGCTAATAAATATGTTTCTTTAAATTATTCATAGAAACCCTCAAGCACAAGACAACATATATTCAAAAGATCCACCTGGTCTTGGGCCTATTATTTTTACTCTATTCTTTTTTTTTTTAATTTAATGTTTTAATTTATGTGTGTTGGTGTGAGGGTGTCAGATCTTGGAGTTACAGACAGTTGTGAGCTACCATGTAGGTGCTGGGAATTGAACCCGGGTCCTTTGGAAGAGCAGGCAGTGCTCTTAACCACCAAGCCATCTCTCCAGCCCCCTTTACTCTGTTCTAAGAGGGGAGATATCTCCAAGGGGATCTGACTTGAAGTAAAGGGTATATCTTGCCCACTCCCCTCACATTTAAGGAGTGGACAGTCCTTATTTCAGTATTCTAGGATTTTAAAAAGCTAACCATTCAATAAAAGTCAGGAAGCACCCACCATTTGAGTACCATGCACACCATGAGTTATGGAGCTTGAACACAGATTCTTACTTATTGACAAGAAAGGGGGAGAGGGAAGAAAAGGCCCTTGTAAGAAGACAGTGGTAAATGCATCCACAGAAAGCAGAAAAGAGGCTGGGCGTGGTGGCGCACGCCTTTAATCCCCGCACTCAGGAGGCAGAGGCAGGCGGATCTCTGTGAGTTTGAGGCCAGCCTGGTTCACAAAGCAACTCCAGGACAGCCAAGGCTACACAGAGAAACTGTGTCTCGAAAAACCTAAAAAAAAAAAAAAAAAAGAAAGAAAAAAAGAAAGCAGAAAGACTGTTAACTAACTCCTCCCGCCTGTCCCTGTCTGTCTCTGTCTGTCTGTCTCCCCCACCCCCCACGTGTGTGTGTGTGTGTGTGTGTGTGTGTGTGTGTGTGTGTGTGTGTGTGACGACCTATTTAAAAGGAGAAAAAATAGCCTGGGAGCAGAATGAGCTAGAAGGAGAGCAGAAGAGAGGAGTCCGAGACCTGGCCCTGCATGCCATGGTGAATGGCTGGGACATCTAAGGAAGACAGCAAAGTCGAATAGTAAGACGGCCAGAACAGAAAATAGATAGATATAAAAGGGAAGGGAAAAGAATATAAAACAAAGGAGCCAAATGTTTAAATGTACATGTATCAGCATTCCCCACTGTGCCCCATTAACATGAAGAAATAAAAAACAGATGGACAAACATCCTTAAAAGGCTGAAGACAAGGCCGGAGAGATGGCTTAGAGGGTAAGAGCACTGGCTCTTCTTCCAAAGGTCCTGAGTTCAATTCCCAGCAACCACATAGTAGCTCATAAACAGCTACAATGAGATCTGGTGCCCTCCTCTGGACTGCTGGCTCACGTGCAGGCTGAACAGTGCGTAATAAGTAAATAAATAAATCTTTAAAATAAAATAAAAGCCAATGGACAGGACATTCTCCACAATTGAATGGAGAGTGGGGTCTGACTTTCACACGAACTCTGGTGCCCCAAATTTGACCACGTCCCTGGATGGGGAGGCCCAGTGGCACTCAGAGGAAGGACAGCAGGTTACCAAGAAGAGACTTGATACCCTATGAGCATATACAGCGGGAGGAGGTCCCCCTCAGGAACAGTCATAGGGGAGGGGAGTAAGGAGAAAATGGGAGGGAGGAAGGAATGGGAGGATATAAGGGATGGGATAACAATTGAGATGTAATATGAATAAATTAATAAAATATATAAAAAATAAAAGAAAAAGAAAAAGACTAGAGAGAGGCAAAATAGATTAACCTCTGTAAACAAGGGGCCATTTCTACTTGATATTTTCCTTAAAGGATGTAAGAACCTTGAAACCGAGGCCCAAGAAATAGTCACTCTCCAAAACCCATAAATATCACTGCCTAGAAGAGGAAAGGGGCTTGACAATCCCAGGGGACACAATAACATATTTCCAAACCCTTAAATAGCTCTTGCTCCAGGGCAGGCTGTGGAGACGCTAGCTTTGCTGGGAGCAGGTAGCAGACACAGCTTCATCTCAGGAGGCAGCCATAGAACCTCCCTGCATGTAGGCTTTTCTGCCACAGGTGCAGCTCTACATGGAGCATCTGCAGCTGCCTTTGGATGTAAGCCAGGGCATATAAGCTTTAGTGGAATCCCGAATTCATACAGCATAATCTGACTACAGCTAACTTTTATTAAGCAACCTGCCAGTATCCTTATCAGTTAAATTACATTTGCTTTTTGGGTGTTCCATGATCTTCTAGTTCTCTCTCTCTCTCTCTCTCTCTCTCTCTCTCTCTCTCTCTCTCTCTCTCTCTGTGTGTGTGTGTGTGTGAGCGCACACACACACACACACACGCGCGCGCGCGCGCGCGCGCGTGAACGCATGCCTGAGAGTATACATGTGCACTACATGTGAGTAAGTGCCTAACAAGGCCAGAAGAGCGTTACATGGGACCGCTTGGGGCTGGGGTTAAGGTGGTTGGGAGCCTTGCAATGTGACTACTGGTAACCAAACTCAGGTCACTTGCAAGAGCTCTTTACCACTGAGGCATCTCTCCAGCTTCACAGGCCTTCTCTTGTTTTTTCCATCTTTACTAAGTCTTAAGACACCTTTCCACCTTTGAGGGGGGAAAAAACTGCCTTTAAACGTCCAGCTTCAGTAAAGAAGATAGGTAGGTCTCTAAAATTGCTCCTCACACTCTTGTACAAGCTAGGAAGCTAATGTCATGGAAGAGTCTGGAATAGGTTGTTAGAATCTTCATTTATTTCCACACTGCACGACAAGACCTCTCTGAAAAGATAAAAGTGCCAAAGAATCAGTCTGACTTGACTCCCTCATGCCACACTATTTTCTACCACATCTAAGAAGCAAAAATCCCTCCCATAACTATCTGTGCATCAATATCCATTAGCCAGTATTAAGTTATGCCAGGTTTACAATTCATATGTGATAAATTCAGTCGGAAATAGAAATTTCACTAGTTGTTTTTGTTCTGTACTTTGTCTTCATGATGAAGCTTTTAAAAAATATATTTTATTAATTTATTCATATTACATCTCAATTGTTATCCCATCCCTTGTATCCTCCTTCCCTCCCTCCCTCCCTCCCTCCCTCCCTCCCTCCCTCCCTCCCATTTTCACCCTATTTCCCTCCCCTATGACTGACTGAGGGGGACCTCCTCCCCCTGTATGTGCTCATAGGGTATCAAGTCTCTTCTTGGTAGCCTGCTATCCTTCCTCTGAGTGCCACCAGGCCTCCCCATCCAGGGAACGTAGTCAAATATGGGGCACCAGAGTTCGTGTGAAAGTCAGATCCCACTCTCCACTTAATTGTGAAGAATGTCCTGTCCATTGGCTAGATCTGGGTAGGGGTTTGAAGTTTATTGCACGAATTGTCCTTGGCTGGTGATATTGGGACTTTAGGTGAGAGAAGCATGGGAGAATGGGGAAATAGAAGGATCCAGAGGGTCCTAGAAACCTACAAGAAGAACATTATGATGGGTGGATCTCGGCCCAGGGGTCCTGCTCAAACCATGACAAAGCTTTTAGGACTCTTTAAAACTTATTTCTGAGCCATGGCTGCAGCCAACAAAAAGAAAGACCCTATGGTGTTTACCCAATGACAAAACTAAGCCCTTGTGATAGAAACAACAATTCTAAAGTTGTTATCACTCACTGAAAAGAGTCCACATGAAAAACTACAGAAATGTTCAACTTTTTAATGCATAAGCAATATTTTTGTTCCTATTTAACTTTGCATTAATCCTAAAAGAAAACATGATAAATTGTTGACCATTTTGATTAAGCCTGATGTAAGCAGGAAGGAAACAAGGACTTTGTGGATGGTGAAATCTATTTCTCTATGTTTTCTAAAAACATATCCCATTCATGAACAGTCACTAAGTGGTGTATAAACGGTCACTAAAGTCCAGCACAGGTAACATTGGCAAAATATTTAATAGTTTTCCATGTAGCAGCACTGACAAAGACCAGACAGTTTAACAGGCCTGCTATAGCCATGGGTTCTAGATAGACAGATGCAGCCAGTGATGAATAAAAAAGTATCCCTCCCCCTCCCCCAGCAAAAGTTGCATATATATTGAACACAGATTTTTTTCTTGTCCTTATTTTCTAAAATATTCATTTTAACTATCTTTATTAGGTACTTGTCACCTAGAGATGATTTAAAGGATACCTGTATAATGTATGCAGATTTTTGCAAATATTATGCTGTTATAGAAAGGATATAAGCATACCTACCAAGGTCATAGATCCTACAACAAGACTTGTGTTTAGATACTTTATTGCAATTGCCAATCCTTGTGTACTTGCAATACTAAAAAAAAAAAAAAAAAAAAAAAAAAAAGTAAAGAAAACAACTCAAAATGTGTATGAATTTTCTTTTTTTAAAAAAAGATTTGTTTATTTATTATGTATACAGTGCTCTGCCTGCATGTACACCTGCACACCATAAGAGGGCACCAGATCTCATCACAGATTGTTGTGAGACACCATGTCGTTCCTGGGAATTGAACTCAGGACCTTTGGAAGAGCAGCCAGCGCTCTTAACCTCTGAGCCATCTCCCCAGCCCTGTGTATGAGTTTTCTTAAGTGTGGATGCATGCCCGCCTCTCATCCTATACATAACTTGAAGTATTATTTGGGAGGGAAGACAACCTGGGTTCATAGGAAATATGGATCCTAAAGGGCAGATTAATTGGGGTAGGTATACTATCTAGCTTGGCAAGGAAGAATCTTACCAATGACTTTTGAAAAAGATCCTGCCGTCTAGACGAAACAGAAACCTGGCACCTTCTCGTAGCATGACAGAGCCAGCGTCTAGGAGTGACTCCTTAAGCACCACAAGCTAATTCCAAGACTACCATGTAAGCCACTCAGAAGGTGACTCCCAGGATAAATTTATAAGTTTCAATATCATACACTCACCTGTCATAATCAACATCTGCCCTGCTAAGTACCAAGTAGATTCCGTCCAGATGACTAAATCCATACAGGGAGAATTATGGGTAAAGTAAGTTGGTCCGGCCAATACTCTAAGCACACCACCACACACCTGATTAGGCTCAGCCAGCTCTGCACACCATCTAGAAACAACACAGGGTTCTTTTAACGGCTCCATAAGAGGGATATTATGTAATGTGCGCTACATCTTCTCTTCTGAATACAGTAGAGTATGATACATTTCAACTCTGTGATGCAAAGAGGAGGATGAGGACATACATATGAGAACGCTGTGTTTATCTTCTGGAAGCTCTCACGTTATGCTGAGGGCAAATACAGATACCTGTTTCCTATAGGATTAAATCAGGTTTTGAAACTCCCTCACCTCAAATGGTTAATAAAATATTTAATTGAACGGTATCCAAACTGCTATTATGATGTATGAACTACGGGCTGAGACAGTGGTTCTCATCCTGTGGGTCATGACCCATTTGGGGTCAAATGACCATTGCACAGAGCTTGCCTACGACATTAGAAAGCACAGATATTTACATTGTGATTCATAACAGCAGCAAACTTAAGAGTTACAAAGTAGCAAAGAAAATAATGTTATGGTTGGGTACCACCACGACATGAGGAACTGTATAAAAGTGTCACAGGATCAGGAAGGTTGAGAACCACTGCTCTAAGACCATCTGGTTACTCAGGCGCATCATATCAAATGGCAGTGCAGTCACTACACACATCCCTCTCACTTACTTCAGTCTTCTCTAGATTATCCATACGTTATGCTGAGTGGTTTATGAACGATGCCGAGGAAAGGTCAGTATGTGTTCAGCATAGACACAGTTTTGTGAAATTATTTCCAAATAGACTGTTGTTGGTCAAATTGTTTGTGTAGGATCCACAGACGCAGGGGGCCAACCATATTAAACTGGGCAAATTAGTCAATGAGTTCAAGCCTCCTCTCTACTAATTTTCTACATGCAAAGCAGAATAACTCTGAATTATACTGTGAGTCAAGTTAGGGGTTTTCCTTTGGAAAAAAATGGAAATTATATACCCACACATAACAACATACATATTGCAGATAGACAGAGCTAAAAATATCTATATTTCATGCTTACCCATTTGCCATTTACTCATAAACTGGTGTACTCAAAAAATTCCATTTGAGAATTAGGAAGTGCAGTATTTAAAAAAAACAAAAGTCTTAGGCTTACTGTTTAAAACCTTTAATCTGCTCCTACCTCCAGCCAGGTGGAAGGCACTGTGACTCAGGACAACTTCAAACAGCATTTTGTTCCCTGGGAGAGAGGCTGAGTCATCTACAATATTTGACCAAGTTCATGTTGGTCTGAAATAAGTGGCTCAGCCTATCTCTTAGAAAAACGGTGTACACAGAACAGTGGTCCAGCTCTCAGTCTGAGGTCAGTGTAGTAAATGCCCTGCCCAGGGCCTTTCCAGAGTTAGTCTTCTCAGTCAAAAGCACTTTGCAAAACCACCAAAGGCCCTGTGAAGATGCTGCCTGCTATAAGGAATACCCACAGGACTCATCCCACAAATAAACACACACACAAATTAACACATACATCTCCACACATGTCCTGCTCATAAGAAACTGAAGGTTCCTACACATCTGGGTATCTTCCTAGACATCCCATGCAATTTAGAGCACTTCACTCTGTCAGGGTTAATTTATGTAAGGAAAGGAATGTTCTCTCAGTAAGAAGGGCCAAATTCTAGTAGTGAGTTTGTTACTTAGCCCAGGTTGCTTCGGATTGCAAGTATTTACCACCACGTGCAGCATCACATGGAGACGTTGATAAGATGAGTTTCTTTTTGGAAATTTAAAACAGTTTGCACAGTTAGCGCCCTCCTCAATAGCAATAATGAATTCATGCATTTAATCATGTACTATAGACACCTCTTACACTTGATCAAACCAACCTCAACAAATTCCATGTTAACTAAGTTTTCACCCACAGTCATACGCTACGATTCATAAAAATCATTAACACCATGAGTTCAAGAAAGCTGTTTGTCAGACTGATTTCTGAATAATAAAGTAATTGGATTACATGAGAGGTTTACCTTCCCAGAGCTTAATTTGAAGTCAAGTCATCAGAAACCACAACAAGACTCTCCACTTGAAAAATCTGTATAATTCAAACAGGCAAAACCAATGGTTTGAAATTTAATAAAGCATTTTTCTCTCAGGCCCAAACTAGAAGCAGCAGTGAACAGAACTGAATGTGTGACATATGAAGTTATGAAAACAGAGCCTAATAATCACGGCTGCAGGCTCTGCTGCAGCGAACCCTCTGGTGCTTTAGCCAATATACTTGTGAACACCCTCTCTCCACTACCTGAGAACTCATAGGAGATGCATAATTTTCTCCACTCTCAACACAATCTTTGCCTAAAAATTTCACTCAGTATGGTCTCCTTTCCTGTCAGGCAAAGTTTCCCTTTAATATTGCTTGTCTGGACTCTCAAAATGCCATAGCCCACTTAATACCTTTAGCTCAGCCCGGTGCTGTGGCTCACACCTGTCATCCCAGCTCTCGGGTAGGCAGAGGCAAGCAAATCCGGGACAGCCAAGGCTACACAGAGCAACCCTGTCTCAAACAAACAAAATAAGTTCTATCTCAAAACTTTCTTTGTGCTTGCAGGGTCTCTGAGGCCCCTGCCTTCTCCTTCACCCTGTGCATCCGCCCCACCCGGCAGTTCTAGCCAGACATAGGAGATGATAATCCACCATCTCAGCCATCTCTGGTCAGACATAAGGATGACAGCAGTCATGGTCTTTTGTGATCTTCTTAGAGCAGAGCTCAGCCCAGCAGCATAGGCTTTGGGCAAATTCCCCAGCTCTGTCAACACATTTCACTTTTCTGAGGTTCCGTCTTCTCACTGTTAAAATACAGCAAGAATTCTCCTCCCCCCCTCCCCTCCCCCCATCGGTGGCTAAAGTGTACTCAGTCTATGCAAAGCAAATGGCAGGGTGTGGCACACAATACCTGCAAATTGGTTGCTATTATTATTCCTTGGATCGCTACCTTCTCCAGGGGCAGCCAAGAAAATCAACTTTAAGCACACCAGAACATTAAATTACCGAGCTTAAGAATCCAGCACCAGAAGTCAATTGGGAGTAGATTTGATCTGCTTGATCACTTTGTTCTTCAAGAAAGCCCATTGCAGATTTGTAAACTCAGTCTTCACACTCTCCCATGTCTCCAGGGACAAACTGTGTCTAGCACTTGGAATTCTTTCCTCAAGAGGAACACAGGGGACAGCAGGAGGCAGAACAGGCTTACAAAAATTGTGTAGAGACAGCATGCTTGCAAGTGGGAGCAAACCCCCAGGGGTCATTTCCTCTCACAAAGCCATTCTTCCTCTCCATATCAGGAGGCTTGTTTTGGGGAGCAGTGTCCCACAGTGGCTGACATTGCTGAGACCCAGCTTTTACCAAGTGGCCAGCTTAGGATGGATGGCAGTGCTGGATCAGATCACCAGGTCCTGTAAAGCCTAACGGTGGCCTAGTCCCCATTTTAATGCATTCCACGTGCAGACTAGGTAAGTCCCAGGGACATTTCCTACACCGCCGCTGTTCCCTAGTCACTCAAAGGGCTTCCGGGAATTTCAGATCGTAACAAACTTCAGATTTGATAAGAGACCTACTAACCCCATCTCTCCCAAATGAGGCAATCTTTGAGCTGAACGTGTGCTAACCTTTACAAACAAATCTTTCCAAAATGGTACAGTGGTGGGCTTTCAGAGAAAGAGAGAGAGAGAGAGAGAGAGAGAGAGAGAGAGAGAGAGAGAGAGAGAGAGAGAAGCTTTATTAAACTGAATGTTTATCTGCTAACAGTAGCTGGTCATTATCCATAGCCTATTTAGCCCTTGGCACTCTCATCAACAGTCAGTGCTAAAAACATTGAAAATGTCTGTGTTAATATCCATCCACCTGTTCTTGCCTGGTTCCAAAATTAGTGTCTGATTCCATGAAATTGTTTCTCCTATAATTATATATGCTTCTCATCTTTGGTGAATAATGAGTTTCTGGCCTTCAGGCTTAAAGATTAGACCAGAACAGGCAGTGACCACAAAGGAACTCTTGTTTTGCTTAGACACTTAAGGAAGTTGAGTTGAACACTAATTTAAGCAATTAAAATTTAAGGTCGTACTCCAGAATATTCCAAAGGAGGAAAAGTACACTTGATTGGGATTAGTGTGTATAATACGGTATACTCAGAGAGGAATCTATGGGTAAGGGAAGACTTCCTACTATCATGCATGATAGTTTTTATTCAGAGTACCAGAAATGAGGCAGCAGACCTGCGGATTAGTTAATTTCCCAGGGGATACATGTTCCCAAGTTTCTCTGAGGTTTATTTATCTAAGCAGGAGCTGCTTCAGCCCAGGAACAAGTGTGCCAGCACTTATCAAAAACCGGCTAGGTATATCCCATACTAGAGGACAAGAGTCCAGTTAGAATATAAGCAAGAGATCTGCTCAGCAAGGGGAACCGGCTCTGAAGACGAAGAAGAAAAAAACCAAAACGGCATAGAGGCGAAGACATGCATACATACACGATTTCTTTGCAACCTCAACTCTACCTGATCGGTCCTGATGGCTAGCTTGGATGCACTCAGAAACATGAAGGTGTTCCCTCCTAGTTTTCACTGTCAGAAGTAGGCGCAGATGACTGTTCCTTTCTAATAATATAGCACTCACACGTTTTTCAGATATCAACATAGCTCAGCCTGACTCTTCCAGATGTGTGTTGTCATCCTTACCTTTGCTTTTTTAAATTGTGCACACCACCAGCACCCTTAACTGTGGGAGATCGGAGCCGTAAAAGGAGAGGGTCAAGAATCTCTCAAAGGATTCAGCTCAAAACTCAGGCAGCGTCATCTTCACCAAACAAACAAACAACAACAACAACAAAAAAAACGGATGCACCATGCTCCAGTTTCTATCAGTCCCGGGCGAGAGGCAGATAGAGAACCTCTCTCTGCATGCCCCAGCAGCCTCCTGACTTATTTGTAAAACTCAGAACCCAATAATCTATTATTGTTTTGTTCACTTCAGTTACAATACTCAACCACCACTGCTGACACTTATTCCAACACATTAGAACAAAATGGGGGGGGGGGGCGAGGGGAATCGGCTGTCAATTCCCTTAAAATAGTGACGGAGAAATTGGCTAAAGGACCACACATTGCTTTTCCCTCAAAAAGAATTGTTACCCCAAATCTGCCATCCAACACTCACAAAGATTGAAAAGGTAATTCTTGTTAGAATTCTGGTTTTTTTTTCTTTTTCTTTTTTGCTCGTTTTGGGTTGTTTTGTTTTAATGTTCAGAAAGCATAGTGTTTAAGTCAGCCGAGGAGCCTCCTGACCCAGAAAGGCAGTCCACAGGAGCACCACTGTATGCTCCTACATACCAGGATGCTCAGTAGTCCAGGAGACAATGGTCTCCATCAAATATGACCTATTTCTTGTCAGAATTTCAGAAGGACCTCCAAATGTACCTTCAAAGTTTACCAAAACCCAGATGCACATAACTCCCCACCCTACAGTGCTTTGCAAGTTATGCCCCAAGAAACACAGACGGAGAAGCTGGGAGGCAATCACAAAAGTCTCATTTAAAATTCCTGGAAAGCATAGTTTTCCCCAACGCACTATTCAGCTCTCTTTGGAAAACCTAATTTGCGTCGAACCATGAGTTTAACTTCACTGGTCTCACAGCACCAGTACCATCAAGTCCAAAGGAGATGGATGTCACATTCCGTATTAAAAAGAATTCATCACATAATCACTCTACACGGAGTGGGGAGGGGGGGGTATTAAACAACCCAAATGCGGAGTTTTGGCCAGCCAAGTGCGTAAGAATTAACACTGATTTAAGGAGGCTTCCGAAGAAAAAAAGTCAGTAGGATGCTCTCTAAGCTGTAAGAGTGCTAATTTGCATTAAGATGGGTCTGGGAATTTGATAAAAATCTCCACTTCCTTTCACAACCAAATCAAATCCAATCAAAACAACGCACAGTTTCTGGTCCTCAGAGTTAACTGTGTCCACCTGTGACCCAAGTGCAAGACCTCCTTCGGCTCACCGTCTTTGGAGTGTCCTGCTTCTCCCTCACACAGCGCTGGTTCCTGGTAGCTGAGCTCCTCCAACTCTGTGTAGCTCAGTGCACCCGCCAAGGTGATTCCAGCAGGACACAACGGGTGGCAGAACCCCCACCCCACCCCACCCCACCCGCAGACCCGTGCGCTAATCACTCACCTTGTCCTCTCGCCTGTGCTCGGCGCCGAAGTAGGATTCGTCCGTGTCACATTTTATTCCTCGGCAGCCACGCGGCGGGAGGGCGGGCGGGCCCGCGCACCACGCGCTCCTACTCTCACACGGATGCCCTGGGAAGCTCGGCCCGGGTAAGGGCTCATGCGACCCCGCGCTGGCGTGGTCCCCTCCCCGGCAACGCGCTACACGTCGCCGCCGGCTGCAGCTCGGGCTCCCAGCCAGTGAGTGGCTGCGCTCAGCCCCGCGCCGCGCGCCTCATTGTTCCAGTGCGCGCGGCTGTGGCACTGCTGCGGTGGCCCTGTGGGCTGGCGAACCGAGGCTGCCCCGCCCCGGAGCCCCGCACACCCCCGCCCCTCCAGGTTCTAGTCTTCTGCCCGAGCTCACCTAGCAGCTAGGCGCCTGGAAGTTGCTCGGCCTCCAGCGCGCGCTCCGGCCCGAAGCTTGTGCCCCGGCCAGCGCAGGCGGGGACGCTCTGGCTACGCAGAGCCTGCTTCTCGCACAACGATTGCAGACTCCGCTGCGTGGGGCGGCGCGGCTGCCTAAAAAGGCGTGCTAATCCCAGCCGCCGCCTCCACCGGCTGAGCGGCTCCTGTTTGGCCTCTGCTCCCCGGTACCTGGCACCCGGGGGGCGTGAGGGTCCTAGTGGTGGCCTCAGGAATGCCACTGGCCGCAGTAATAGTCAGGGCGGTCTGGGGGAGGGTGGGTGGGGGGCTGGCCCAGAGGAAGTGAAGCTTTGTGCGCTGGCCTGGACCACACAGCCCTCTGCCGAACGAAAGTCAGGCTACCTGCAAGCCAGACAACATCCTGGCCCGGCTGGGTGGGGCGTGAGGAGCACAGCATCCTCTGGGGCACTGGTTCCCTTTGTTCAGGCTCCAGCCGGCTCATGCCGCCTGCATCCTTATTCTGGCAGCCGAGAGGCACCTGACTGTGCAGGGATGGATTTGGGAATTGGCCTTCTTAGGAGCTCCCCCACTTGGCCGCCTCTACCGGTCGGTCCAACCCTGGAAAAGGTGGCCAACTTCTCGCCTCTGAGACTCCCGGGGCTGTCTGCGGAGTGTAGAGGTGACCAAGAGAGGTGCTGTGGGAAGCGGAGATCTGGTGTTTCTGTGTGGAATGCCCTTTTGTCACTGCGGCCCTTTTTTTCCCCAAAGGGCTGCCACAGCTGTTCGGGTTGCCGGCAAACATGCTTTTCTGATTTTGTCCCCTTGGATATGGGTGTTCCCTACTAGTTCCCTTGCGGAGTTACAAAAGGGTGAGCAAGACTCAGTTGCTGACTGTACCAGGTCTACTGTTGTGTGGGACTGCAGTCACTCACACCAATCCACTCCTGCCTGGCTCTGGGGGTCCTTGCAGGGATGAGTATTTCGGAGACAAATTCTTCACTGAACATACTGTTCTAAAGTGTATCCCGTCGAGGTGTTGTTGTTTTCTTTTAGACTTTTTAACAAGTCGTCCTATGCCCTACTATGTATGAGAGATTAGGCCCCACGCTAGACGAGCAAAACTGAACCCAGAAGTTCACAGAGACAGTCAGCAACCACAGGAAATAAACTAAAACCCACAGATAAAAATGCGCTGTGTGTGGTCAACTGTAGCTGGAAGATGCTTTTCTCAGGTTGCCCCAGTTTTAGTATATGTCTCTGACACTTGGAATTTCTAAGAACTGCCTGAAGGAATGATGTGTCACTCATTAATAACGGCATCTTACATATGTGAAATACTAATAGCATGGCTAATTCTATGCTCTGCTCCTCCCCTCCAGTCACCACAGTAGACACTGCAGGGCAATGGGGTGATGTAAACTGTGCATCTAGACTTTGTCTTCTGTATAATGGGAAAAGGTGTAAATACCATTTAGGTATGCTGTGTAATGTGCTAAAAGTGTCTTCTCTAGTCCTTAAACTTAACAACAAATCCATTCAAGCAATAAAAACGATAGTGGCATTGTTAAAATATTTCACTACAACATTAAAAAAAATCAATTTATAACATTTCTTTCTTTTTTCTTTTTTGTTTTTATTTTGAGACGGGGTTTCTCTGGGTAGCCTTGCCTATCCTGGACTCCCTTTGTAGACCAGGCTGGCCTCGAAATCACAGCGATCCGCCTGCCTCTGCCTCCCAAGTGCTGGGATTAAAGACGTGCACCATCATGCTGTTTTATAACATTTCTTATAGACTGGGGATATATATTACCCCCATCTTGCTGTTTTTACAAAAATGCTGCCAAAGCTCTATGACTATCTTTAAAACAACAACAACAACAACAACCACCACCACCAACAACAACAAAACAAGTGTTCCAAGAATTTTGTGCCTGTAGAAAATTTACCCAGCTTAAGACAAATACGCATGTTACTGCCATTGACATTTAAGTGGGCTTCGTTTATTATTTATGGTCCATGTAGAAAATGAAGGGGGCCTACCTGGCAGTCTGTTGCTTCCCCAGTAAATCATAAAGGCAGTTTGTATGCAGATGGCTGTCTATCATGCTGGGTTCTGTCACAGTGAAATCGCAAGTAAACTATTTTCCTATGCTTTAGTTGATCTGCTCAGAGGAACCCCAGACATGAATAGACCGATTTCCCTCCCCACATTGGTCTACTGCTGGCTCTAATAAAATTTTTTAAAAAATTAAATGAAAAATAAAAAAATTAAAAGCCTGGAAGCATTTTAAAATCCATTTTCTGTATATGCTCATAGTAACTTGCATTTCTACTCCCTGTTAAAGTCAGGGGCTTCCTCCGTCATCCTTGTCATAACCCATGACTTAGCCCATGCTGCTGTTGGGCTCTTGAAAGTACAGTTCAGTACCAGCTGGATTTGTACGATACATCTTAAGTATGTGTGTGGTTCCTTCACCAATAGCATCTTATCATTAACTTCTAGAGTGGAACCAAGAGAAGCAGAGAAATAATGACAAAGACAGATATTAAGGGTCTGTTCTACCTCACCGGTCAAGAACTCCTCAAGAGGAGCCCCATTCCTGGCGCTGGACTTTTTACTTACTTGTTGGTGGTGTCTCGTAGGGGTGCTGCTGCCCATAGAGGATAACTCCATTTAAACTCCTTTTGGATGTGTGTCTGTTGAAATCACAGGACAAGTTTGCAGTAGTGTTTATTTTTTTAATGATGTCAGTAGTGTTAATGATCCTTCCCACATTCCCTCCTCTATACCACCCGCCCCCCCCCACCCCATTTAACCCCTCCTGTTCCTCTATGCTGATTTCCCTCTTTTATATCAATATGTTTCTTCTTCTTCTCCTCCTCCTCCTTCTCCTCCTCCTCCTCCTCCTCCTTCTTCTTTCCATTGTTGAGTACCGTCTCCCAAATCTCAGGACCCTTTACTAATATTCTGACTCCTGTAGATAACCCAAATGAAGCACACACATCTACAGATTTAAAGCGAACATCCACACATGAGAAACGTACGCAACGTCTGTGTTCCGGGTCTGTGCTACCTCACCCAGGATGATTTGTGAGCTCCATCCATTTGCCAGTGAACTTGTAACCTCATTTTTCTTAACAGCTGAATAATATTCTATTATATAATCGTACCACGTTTTAATTATCCATCTCTAGGCTGTTTATACTTTCTGGCTGTTATGAATAGAGCAATGATCTACAAGTCTCTTGAATATGCCCAAGAGGGGTGTAACAAGATCATGTGGCAGATCTATTAGTAGTTTCTTGATGAAGCACCACACTTATTTCTTTAGTGCTTGTACCAGGTTGTACTCCCACCAGTACTGATCAAATGCTTCCTTTTTTTTTTTTTTCATATTCACATCAGCATCTGTTACCAATTTTTTTTTTAATTTTAGCCATTCTGGATAAATAAGATGAAATCTAAAAGCAATTTGAATTTGCAGTTCTCTGATAGATAATAATGTTGAATAATTAAAGAACTATTTCTCAGCCATTTGCCTTTTTCATCTATTGAAGGCTCTCAGTTTCATGCACCATTTTTTTTAAAAAAATTGGGTTGTTTGTTTCTTGGTGTTTAGTCTTTTAGTTCTTTGATTGTTCTAGATAGTGTTTGTAAATAGTATAGTTGGGAGCCACTTTTTTCCACTCTTTAGGGTGCTGTCTCTCTGGAGAGATGGTATCTTTTGCTGACCGGACACATTGTGGTTTCATTTGGTCCCATTTTTCAGTTGTTTATATTAATGACTGCACTATCGAGTTCTGTTCACAAAGTCCTTTTTGTGTGTGTGTGTGTGCTGACTAGTTCAAGCAGTTTTCTTTCCTATTTTCTCTTCTCTCAGACTCAGGGTATCTGGTCTGATATTGAGGCCCTTGATCCCTGTGGTGTTGAAATTTGTGAGGATAAAAGATAAGGATCATGCTTCATTCTTCTACATGTAGCATCTTGTTTGACGAGTACCACTTGGGGATGCTGCTTTCTTTACAATGTGAATTTTAAGACTCTTTGTTAAAAACCAGGTGGCTGTGCGAGGTTAGGCTTAGATGTGGGTCCTTAATTCTATTCACTGACCAGTGTGTCAGATTTGGGGTTTTTTTTGCCACTACAGTGCTGTTGTTTGTTTGTTTGTTTTTCTGTAGCTCTATAGTAGAACTTGGAATCTGAGATGATGATGATGATACTTCCAGCAGCTTTTTCTTGTTTGGGATTGTTTCCCTCCTTCTGGTTTTTGTCTTTCATTTGAATTTTAAGATGATAGCTTCAATTTCTGTGAAGAATTGCGTTGGGATTTTGATGGGAATTACATTGAATCATTAGATTGATTTTGGTAAGGTAGCCATTTTCACAATGTTAATTCTACCAAGCCATGAACATGGGAGGTCTTTTCATTTTTGAGCACTTTGATAAACTTCTTTCCTCAGTGTGTGAGCCACCAGAAAGAAAGGAAGAGAGAGAGAAAGAGAGAAAGAGAGAAAGAGAGAAAGAGGAATAAAAAGAAATAAATAAAGAAAAAAAGAGGTAAAACCACCTAAAGTGAAATCATACCCTAGTACTGGAAACATAGCCAACCAGGGGCAATTGAAATTATGAATCTTAGAGGTAAATCTAAAACTACTACTTTACTAAACCAGCACAATCCCTAACTGCATTCTACCAACAGATAAATATAGTTCTAAACCCCTCACCAAAGGACAAGACCATTGCAGAAAACTACAACCTACCAAAATGTAGATAACAAAAGACCATATGGTACACAGCCCCAGCTATGTACCATACACAACTCCTACACTCGAGACTCGGGAATCATTGCAGAACAGGCGGGCAGCAAGGCTGTGGGAGCTGGAGGCACAAAAAGTTTGCTGTGAAATAACCTCTTCCAGAAATATCAGAGAAGCTACCCCCATGAAGTCTCACAAAAATGGCTACATATACAAGGCTTGAACAAAACAACAAAATCTTATGCAGCCTCAATCTTAGACAAGGACTGACAGGCAACTAAGAAACTCTGAGAGCAAGAGAAACATTCTTTCCCAAGGAAGAACCCAAAATTGATTATCCAATTACAATAGTCCTGAAATTGTATATATACAAGTAACATGGAAGAAGAAAAAAGATTTTTTTTCTTGCATCAGACATAAGACAGATGCCATCTGCAACATCAGTTGTGGGAGAGATGCCACAGAGATGCAATTGGTGGCCTGTAAGCTTGGCAGCATCCGGTCAGCTCTTGTGTTGAAGAAGGTAGCCCCCCCCCCCCCCCGAATTGTGCAGTCACAACTCAGCCTCAGCAAGGAGCATCAGCAGACAGGCACGAAGAAACACATCAGCAGGGAAGAGCCAGACCCTTCTGCAGCTCCGAGGATAGCAGATGGGGCTGGAAACGGGAAGATGTGACTTGCCTCTGACCTTGACCCTCAGGCGTTACTCTCTGAGCTCCAACAACCCAATTAGTAGTTTGGACGAGGGTTTCTAATCATTTTGCAGGAGAAGCTGAGCTCTGGTACCAGCACTCTCAAAGTCTCGCCATCTCATACTTCATGTAAACCTTCCCATCAGTTGTCTCACTGGATTTCTAAAATTCTGAAAAATGGAGAGAAGTTGTGAAGGATTGGGGACCAGGATAGGCTGCAGGGCCAAATAGAGATGGCCTGTCACTTATTGATTGCATGGTAACAAAAGTGGTAGCTACATGCTAAAAATGCAAGCCTTGTGGTTTCTTATGTTTGGACCACCTCTCTATTTAGAGTTTTGATCCTTGATCCTTGAACTGTTGGAAGTAAGTTGTATGTATCATGTCCCTTTGCCCAAAAGACTTTATTTAGTATTTAAGAGTAGAATAAATGAAAGGAGATATATAATCGCCATATCTATGAATCTCACTGTAATAATCCAATACCTAATGAGTGATGTTCAGACATTCCATTCCTCAAACGCTCATCACAGGGGATGTTCTAGATTTCCCTGTGTTTTTATTCTCTCCCATGTAGGATTTTCCCCTCAGAATATTAAAACATTCAAATCATTTTTCTATGTGACTCCCAGTTTGAAGCCTGTTTCCCCAGTTTATACTCAGATGTATATAATGCCCTTGTTTTCTTTTACTCTTGGGCCAGAAACACCACAGAGAAACATTTCCTCTCAGCAAATCTTGAAAGGCTGTGTACTTATTTCCCCAAATACTGGAAATATTAACTTCCTTACTTGGTGAATATCTGCTCTTACCACAATGGAGTGCTGTTCACTCCTTCCTAGTTAAGTGGTACTTCATGTGGGTTGACTTTGAAGTTGCCAACTCTCAAACTTTGGTTACTTTTCAAATCTACCTGCTTATGGGTATTTCTTCACCCACATGTTGTAACTGGCTTTTCCCCTAGGACAAATAAAAGGGTTTCTTCTGCTTCGTTCATAACATGTCTAGGGCAGAAATGTTTTTGTCTTCAGTGAAAGGCCTCAGCATAAAAAGTAAGTTTCCCCAGTTCACATATCCTCTTAATACAAGAAACTCGGACAAGACGGCTAACTCTGAATCAATTTTCCCATTTGTAAAGTGAGAATAATTATGCCATACCTTAGGGCTGTTCAGCAGATTTAATAAAATGATGTAAAGTCTCTACTCCAGTCAGCGTATTGTAACCTCCAATAAACTGAGCTCATAGTAGAGGGTGGGAGTAAGCCCAGCCTGCAAACATACAAGTACAGCGAGAGGGTGAGAGGGATGCATGCTGGTGATGTGTCCCGGCACGAGGGACAAATCGAACCAGGGTCCACCTGAAAGAGGGAGTGGGTATTGAAAGTAGGGTACAGAGATGCAAGAAATAATGAGTCAAGTCTGGAAATTTCTATAAGACTTTATATAGCAAGGTCAACAGGATCCTAGTCTAATCCCACTCGCCCCACCCCTCAGGCAAGAATACAATAGTCTGAATCGATCCCTGTAAGAACTTTCTATTTCTCTGAGGAACTCCCTGTAAGAACTTCCTTAATCTTCTGGGTGGTTCCCAGTTGGGACTTCCCTACTTCTTTCAAAGGTAAATAGTCCAAGGATAGCCTAGAACACAAGACCTCCTCTGGCAAAGGTCGAAGTGTGGGATTTCTGACATGGCAGAATTTGGCACAGGGCCTCACGTGCTGGGACTTGCTTTAGAGCAAGGAAGGCTTTGTTCCTATCCCACTCCAGCAACTGCTTGTCAGGTGTCAGTACTGTAGCTGTTTCAGGGGTACCATCTGGAAATGCAGAAGGGAAGGCCGGTTCGGCACTTTCTCTCACTTCCATTCATTTGGTCCAGGTAAGGGACAGACCCATCGGCAGTTACACAGGATGCTCATTTCTAGCCATCACCCTGCAGCCTTCTGGCCACCAGGCTGTCACCAGCTCCCGCCTGAAGTCTCCCCTTCTTCCACTCTGAAGCTCCCCCACCTATATATCAGTTTTAAGCCTCTGCAAGACACCAAGGGTGGCTCTAGACTTGAGTTGTTCTTTGTTCAATGGTTTTTGAGGATTTCCACAAACAGAAGTGATACTAATTAGAAAAAGAAGAGAAATTCAACTCAAGTCTATCTTGATATCCGAAGACCAGTGGAGACATTCCCATTTGAAAAATTATCTTAAGAGAATGAACACTCTATATGTGCTGCTCCTTTGATTACTTTCTCAAAGGCCTCTCTTTAGTGAGCAAGCGTTGTAATTAATTAAAACCCACCTTGACTGCTGGTTAATTTTCCCTTGATTAGCCCAGCATTTTCTCATCCATCTCTCACAAAACACTAATCATTCTGAGTTGAAGTGGCCTGTTCTGACACACCTGATTACTGTGGCGCTGAAAACACCATGCCATTTCAGAAGTCTAAATCCTACAGCAATTTAAATTTTGTTCAGTCACTGATAGAAATGATACAAAATAGCTTTCATTACAGAAACTAATGGATAATAATGACACTAATTTAAGACTTCAGAGGCATAAACACAAAGTGGAAACTTTGGACCAATTCTTTAAAAAGCTACATACTCTTAAAAGAGAAGCACCAAGTTGCCTGACAACGTGTCTTTTCAGCTCAAGCTGTTCTCCTCTGCCTGTGTTTTCTAGTGGTCTTAGGCGATGCCTGTGAAAAGAGTCATGACTCATAGGTTAAGAAACACTACCCCAAGCTGTGGCTCAACCCCCACAGGCCCTCAGCGTCCTCTCAGGAAGGGTCCCAGAAGGCACCAGTGTTATTCTCACAGCACAGCAAACTCTCTATTTGTGGCTTCACATCCTGAAGTTGCAGTTACTGTAGTCATTCTTAAGTCAGAAAACACTAATGGAATGGTTGCAGAAATAAGTAATTCTTAACTCGACTGCAGGGTATTACTGTAATTGTCATATATATATATATATATATATATATATATATATATATATATATATATTTTTAGTTATCGTTAGTCTTTCCCTGTGACTAGTTCATAATTTAAGCTTTACCATGGGCATTCATGGCTGGGAATAAAGTGAATATATAGGGTTTGGTACCATGTGTGGTTGTAGCGATCTACTTAGTACCTTGGAGCAGAGTCTATGTAGGTAAAGGGTGCAGTGATAAAACTGCATGGTATTTAGTGTTTTCTTTCTTTCTTTTCATGAGTGCGCCATAGAAGTTTCAGGATGCTTTCTGAAACATGATCTTCTAGCACAGTGGCTGCAAAAGCAGCCATTAAGGTCTACCCAGGTCTGCTTGTCTGGATCACACAATGACCTCTCCCCAAGCCACACACCTGAACACATGTGCCTATTTGGAACCTTAAAACTCCTTGAGATTTAACTGGGATCAAAATCTTTGCCCAACTCGCTGATCCCATAAGAAGTCCTATGGGACGGTGTTGTAGTCCTGAGGGACGGTGGACTGTAACTGTTTCTCTGTCTACTCATCTTAGAAACACTGCCGGGCATGCTTAGCATGAGGCAATGTGCTTGATTTTAAGAGGTTTGAATGAAAAAAAAGATCTGATAAAAAGCATGGAAGTGACAAATTTGGGCCCTTAGCACTCCAAGAGGAGCAGGACAAGAGGGTAGCCATTAGGACTACCCATGGGTTAGCACTGAACAGAACAGAAAATCAGGCATGGACACCAGTGGTGTTTAACAGAGGCATGGCTAAGGAGTAGCTGTCTCCTTTTTAGCTAACCGGCATAAAAGGGCATTATAGTTGAATCATGGAAGCTTGGCTGACTTCATTGCTTCCACTAAGGTATATGAACTGGGGCACCAATATCTGAAGAAAAAGCACAATCTTTTCTCTAAAACACCCATCATATCCTTCATGTCTTAGATTTACACGATTAAGATAAAATGTTTCCTCTTTCTACATTTTGTATGAGGTTATATTCTTACAGCGAAATAACTGTCTCTCCCTATCTCCTTATTAATTAATTAATTAATTAATTAATCCTATCTCCTTATTAATTGTCCTTCCATTCTCCATGATGACCAGATTGGTCACCTAAAAATAATACTGTCCAAACATGATCTAGTTATGCGTTTCTATGCATAGCTATACCTCCATCTCTGTGGAGAGCTCTGGGCCTGGAGACACGGTGGCAGTGACAGGTGTGAGAGAGGGCAGAAGTTGACAGCTGGAACTGGTCCTACCCAGGGTGGTCAGCGAGGTGGAGTGCAGTAGACCCTGCTCATGAACACACCACCCATCCATAGGATCGCCTTGGCTCTGGGACAGTGATGGAGGCCTAGATGAGGAACGGTTCACTTTCTGGATTGGACCTCCTTGAAGGACCACTGTGGCCTGTGATGCTGCTGAGGGCTGTGTGTAGTTCAATGGTCCTGATGTAGTTGTGGCCCATGTTAAGATGTCCATAGTCTGTGAGGCAGCCAGAAGACCTGCTGTTGTCCTTGGGCCACGGCTGCCACAGGGGGCCGTTTTGAGGTGAGTGGCCTGCACTACCACCTGAGGCCATGTTGATGTCTACGCTCTGGGATGCCTCCAAGACCCTTTTGTGGGTCTATGGTTGTACTGCAGCTGGGGCTTTCCTTTCAACATTAGAAGTGAAGTTACCCGTTATACCCAAAGCATGTTGGGTGCCCCCTGTAGGCTTTAACCTTTTTAAAACCTACTTTATTTGGGGTTCTTTAATGCTTACACCTCCCTTCCAACTCACCTATCCTAGATAGGTGAGAAAGAGGGTTTATGGGAACATGAGAAGTAGGCCTTTTTGAATTCAGATCCTGGGAGTAATTCCCCTGGCAAAGTCAGCAGGATTTCAGTAGACCAGCAGTTTATCTGAAGTGCTGCTGGAACCTGGAACAGCAGCCAGAACCCGGAGCCCTGCAACATTCTCTCTGGAGCAGTTCTCTTTAGGAGCATCTTGAAATGGAGTGATGAACAGCCAAACAGTACCAAGAACCCTGCCCTGGAAAGCCCCAGCATCCTGTTTTGGGCTCATATCTCTATCTCCTCTTAGAGTCGACTAGGATGTGTTTCAGCTGGCAAAAACCAAGCCCTCACATGAGGTGGTTTGACCTCCAAGTGGATAAACATCATCTGTTCTTTTTTTTTTTTTTTTTGGTTTTTTTTTCGACACAGGGTTTCTCTGTGTTAGCCTTGGCTATCCTGGACTTGCTTTGTAGACCAGGCTGGCCTCGAACTCACATCGATCTACCTGCCTCTGCCTCCCGAGTGCTGGGATTAAAGGCGTGCGCCACCACGCCCGGCTCCACATCATCTGTTCTTATACAAGTCTGTTCCCCATTGTACACTTGGGATCAAAACAGAAACATGCTTACATCCACTACCAGGGGCTCTCTTCCTGGTGTGTGCTGCGACCAAACACCCTGAGGAAGCCCATGATATGAGCTCCAGCTGACTAAAGAGGAAGGACGGTACTTTGGCAGTGATATCCATGACAGAAGTTGAAGAATTGAAGAAGAGAGGCATGGAAGGCTTTTGTGATAGCAGGCTAAAAGGAAGCTATCAAAGTGAACTCTTAAAAATTGTGATAAGGATGCTGACTCATAGTGCTCCGCAATAGACGGCTTCTGGCAGGGGTGAAGGCAGCAGAGAAGAGCTCAGTTTTCTTTAGGGGACAGGACACTGAGAGTGTCACCATGCTCCAGTACGTATATAAACAACACAAACTGAACTTTTTAGTTTTAAATTTTATTGGGGGTTGGGGAAGGTCTCAAGGGCTGGGGGGGGGGTGAGGGAAGGGGAGGGGCAGGAGAGGGGCAGGAGAGGGGCAGGCGTGAGAGAAGACTGTGAAGTTGACTGTGATCAGGGTTTACGAGGTGAAAATTTCAAAGGATCAAAAAACATTATTTTGAAGAAAAAAAACCCCTCTCTTTTACCTTTAAAATAAAACTTAAGTACTTCAAAAGAGTGCCTGTATTGGCCAGTTTTTGGCAACTTGGCACAAACTGAAGTATCTGGGAAGAGAGAATCTTAGTTTAGGAACTGTCTCCAAAGTGGCCCATGGACACACCTGTGGGGGCATTTTCTTAATTTCTCAATGTTGCAGAAGGCATTAGCTCACTGGGTGGTGCCACGCTGAGGCAGCTGGTACTCGGTTGTATAAGAGTGTCTCTAAGCGAGCCGGAGGACTAGAGAGCTACTAAGCAGCGTTCCTCCACGGTCTGCGTCAGTCACTGCCTGCAGGTTGCTTCATGACTTCCACGTCTCCATGATGGACTGTAGCCTGTAAGCCAAATATGTCATTTCCTCCTCAAGTTGATTTTGGTCATAGCATTTTTATCATAGCGCTATGAAGGCATTTAGAAGAGTGCCATGGCTTGGAAGGGATCACCAAAAGCCAAGGTAGACTAGGCATGATTGGCCAAAATCACCTACAGCGGCAGTTCTCCACCTTCCTAATGCTGTGTCCTTCTAATACCGTGTCTCATGTGGTGATTCCCCAACCAAAAATATCATTTTGTTGCTGCTTCATAACTGTAATTTTCCTACTGTTATGAATTATAATATAAATATCTGTTATGCAGGAGATTTGCTATGTGATTCCTGTGGGGGTCTTGACCCACAGGCTAAGACCCACTGATCTGTAGCACAGATACGGGGTGAGGAAGTATTTAGGAGGTGGATCCTAGTGGGAAGTGGTGGGTGGCTGCTCTTGAAGAAGGTACTGTGACCCCACAGTCCTTTCTTTTTCTGCTTTAAGTCTGCAACCAAATAAGAATGTTTCCTGTGCTATATGCTCTTTTGTATTGAAGTCTTCACTTGCTACTGTCTCAAAAGTCATGGGGCCAGCAAGAAGAGACTTGATACCCTATGAGCATATACAGGGGGAGGAGGTCCTCCTCAGTCACAGTCACAGGGGAGGGGAGTAAGGGGAAAATGGGAGGGAGGAATGGGAAGATACAAGGGATGGGATAACAGTTGAGATGTAATATGAGTAAATTAATAATAATAATAATAATAATAAAGGCAAACAGTTGACTGAAGCCACTTAACTAATAGCCAGCATGAATCTTTCTGATTATGGGTTGATTTGTCTTAGGTATTTGTTACAGTCACAAACAAACTAAAAACAAAACCCAAAACCCAAAATGAGCTACCACAAAGTGGTCCCAAAAGTTCCCCTGCTACTTCAAAAGTTCTTTTCAGTCACGTTTTCGCCATTTCTCAAAAATACACATTTTGTTTTTCTGTACTGGGAAAAAATGGTCACATTAGTGATCCAGCCACAGTTTGTTCTTTTCAGCCCCATGGATTGCAGAGGAGCCACACCTGTCAGGGCTAGCTCAGTGAGCTGTTGTGAGGCACTTCACAGTCCTGAGGGAAACAAAAACTACCTGGCCTGTCCCTGGGCTTCTGTAGCTTGACAGCCTCAACATTATACAGTACAGTATTTTTATTGGTAATGACATGTCTGGAGATTGTGTTTTCAGGATTTATCACAGTGAAACATGATGTGAAAAATCTAAGTAAACTAGAAATCAATCTGCTGATGGCCAACAAGAATGAGATCTGAAAAGTTAAATACATGTTTTCTTTTTAATACATAGATGTTACTAAGTGACTGGTTACCTAAGGATGAAATGAAAAAAAAATATGGCTCCTTTGAATGTATTTCCACTGCCTTTGAAATGGCTATAGTGGGTTCCCACTATTTCAGGTGGTTGTATTCTAGAAAGTCCCTGGGAATTTTGAGTTCCCAAATACTGAGCTGTACAAGCATGTTTCCCATGAGATATCCTTGCTTGACCTGAGTTTTAGAGAGAGCTATCTTATTTAGCACATGGTAGGTTCATTTAAATTGAGAAGGTCTCCGCCAACAACGCTATAGCTTATGCTTAGATAAAGCCTATTTAACACAGGGGCTTTAACCCAAAAAGCACACTGCAGCCTCTCTGTGCTTAGCAGTACAGTGTGTGTAATGTAACAGACCGGTGGAAAATCACCCCATCCCTGGTCTGCCTCTGAGCTCCTAGACTGGGATTAAAGGCTCGACCCTGTGACTCAGTTTAAAGGCCACACAATGTTTTGGAGACAAAGGCCACACAACATTTCCATCAGCCCTGTTCTTTTCTGATAGCACGGTCCACGCTCCACTGCACATGCTCCAGAGAGCCCACAAAAGCCTTCCCCTCAACCCAACCCTCTGCTATCTCTCTTCCCATTTTGAAGCACACACCATTCTGTGCTTCTCTCGGGTAAATCTCCTGTGTGAGCTTTGCTGTGTGGTGTGACTTTGCGGGAGTCCTTGGCTATTGACTGCCAACATGTCCCTGCTTCAGAAAAACCTATACAATGTGCTTACATGTCATATTTTTTCAATGTGGCAACCTCAAGCATAAGCAGCAGCGAGAGAGGTCTGACACCAAGGAAAGTACTGAGGACATTTGTTCACAGTTTGAGAGCTTCAGTGGGGTATCAGAGCATCTCCCTTTAAAACGCATTCTTCTGTGCTGCAGCCCCTCTAAGCACCATCTGCTTCTACATCAGTGAAGAGCCTGCAGGTACTCACTGCAGTTTCAGGATCCCTCTTGTTGTTGCCTCAGTGCTACAAAGCTGATATATAGCCAATCCATAACTTTCATTATTGACTTCTTTCTTCTTAAACTATGTTGTTGTTGTTATGGAAACAAAATATCTATTGGTCTATCTATTCCTTTTACTTGCGTTTGGCATGTGTGATGTCTCCCACACGCTCATAGATGTGAACATTTTTGTTTGTTTGTTTGTTTTGAGATAGGGTCTCTCTCTGTGTAGCCTTGGTTGTCCTGGACTCACTTTGTAGACCAGGCTGGATTCGAACTCATAGCGATCCATCTGCCTCTGCCTCCCGAGTGCTGGGATTAAAGGCGTGCACCACCACTGCCCGGCATAAACACTTAATAAGTATTAAATTGTGATATTTGGGGGAAGGCTGTGGAACCTTTAGGAGCTGGGTCTTATCTGCGGGAAGCAGAGTTTTTGAGGAGATGTTTCAGAGGTTTTTCGCTCAGCTCCGATTTCCGCCACAGTCTCTCTGAGCTTCTTGACACGCTGGCACGTAATAGACCATGATCACCCATCAAGCCCCAGTTATCGCTGCTCCCAGCCGCTTCCGCTACCGTGTCTTCTCCTCCATTGCAGACTGCATCCCCATTAAACCAAAATCCCAGATAAATTCTCCCTAGAGTAGCACTTTGTTAGGTATTTGGTCATAGCAATGAGAACCGTAATACACCTGGAATAGGAAATTTTTTTTTTTAATGTATGTACTAAAGTTCACGGTCATTGTTAAGAGTGAAAGCCATTCACAGACCGAGAAAAGAGACTGGCGCTATTTACAGATCAACAAATAACACATATCAGCCCTGTGAAAAACAAGAAGGCTGAATGAAGGCCTCATGAAACAGGACACGAAATGAACAATTCCTGGAATATTTTCTGTTTTGTGATCAGTGCTGCTACATTAGCTGGTTTTATTTAGTTTTAAGAGTATTTACACATCTTGTATGTTTTTTTTTTGTACAGTTAGAGCAGTTTGTGTTTCCTCCTCTGGAGGGTCTTGGGGCTTGTGCTCTCAGGCGTAGGAACCTCACTGAGATGATCACCAAGTAAGTCAGGGAGAGATCTCTAAATCAACTGACATATGAATTGTAAATCAGAAACAGAAGAAAACTATAAAACCAGACAGCACAATACATTTAAAAGATCCTTAGCCATACATTTTGAATCTGCATGGCTAAATGTCTGAGGAAGAGTTCACATTTACACGCAGAAGTTATCAGTGACCCCCACAAATAAGAACATGAATGAACCAAGGTAATCCACACAGGGGCTGGAGATGAAAATTACAGACACGGGGATGAGAGTTGCCCAAATGAATGAGGAAATTGGTAATGTTCACGAAAAAGCCAGTGACATGGAAAGAAAATTCAGCAAGGAATTTGGGATAAAAAAATTTACAAGTGTTAAAAATGAGTGTTCAGTTAATCAAATAATAGACGCGAATAAACACATCTATACACTGCCAGGCTGAAGTCTGTCAAAGACTAAGGTTGAGATTGGGGAAAGCTCAACTCAAACATAAAGTACTCAACTCAAAAATAAAGAAAACACTAAGAGTGCCTGTAATTTCTAAGAACAAGGAGTCGATCAGACTACCGAGAGCCAGTCTGAGACAAGCTGAACTACCTTGAAAAAGTCTTAGTCTGGCTGAGACATGGGAAAGCTGGAGATCAGGAACTCTGCCTAGAGCAAGTGGAGACCAGCCACTGCACCCAAGAAGATGCTTAGAAGATGAACTGAAACACCCGGACAGGACGCCGTCCAACCTGTTAAGCAGTGTGCTCTGGGTTTCTCACATTTATGAACTGTCATCTGGGTTGGGGTGGCCTTCAGTGATCCATCTGTCCTTGACGCATTTCGATTCCTGCAAATAACCACTCACTCATGGTCCTGTAAACCATTGGTTCGCCAAGTTGGACCGTGGTGATATTTGTATTTTGGTCTATTGTCAGTTCCCTCTATGCAGTGACTAGTCATTTCATTACATCTCCCCAAGAATAGTGTCAAATAACACAAGGCAAAAGCAATAAATTTGTAGGAATTATTAAGTATCTCCCAATAATAAACTTAAATATAAATGACTTTAACTCACCAACAAAAATGTGTACAAGTTGACTAAGTTAGCCTGGGATACACGAGATTCTGTCTCAAACAAGGACAGCAACAAATCCAATATCTCAAGTAAATAATCTAATGGTGCAATTCAGGGTCTTAGAAACATAACAGAAAAAAAAAACCTTCAAAGCAATAGATGGCAAGAATAATAAAGGTTGATATAGAAATTGATGAAATAGGAACAGAAAAAGCAATATGTAGAATCAAAGAAAAATTTTTTGGGGGGACTGAAAAACCCTGCCCGATTTAACAAAAATAAGAGAGTACTGAATTCATAACGATTAGAGATAAAAACAGTAACTTTTACAACAGGGTCCAGTGAAATTCAGAGGATCTAAATGAATAATCAACACATATCTGAAAGGTAAAGGTATTGGTTAATCTTCAGCCATTAGAGATTTGCAAATTAAATTTTGCTGGAGATTCCTCTTCACCTGAGTTGGAATGCACATCTTGAAGATAGCAAGAAACAAATGCTGGCTGGGATGTGGGAAAGGCTGAATCCCGGAACGGCTAGCAGGAGTATGAAGAGAGAAAGGCCCTGTGGACATTAGTGTGTAGGTTCCTGAAATTTAAAAGTGGAACTTCAGTACGATCTAGCTGTGCCCTAGTCCCAAGGACTCTACGTTAGCACATCACAGATAGCTGCACGCTTATGTCATTGTTGTGTTACTCATATTGGCCAATTTATTGAAGCAGCATAGATGCCAGCCAACAGGGAGATGGGGAGGTGGTAGTGCATAGTCATAATGGAGTTTCATTCACGTGTAAAAAAATAATGAAGTCATGAAGTTTGCAGGATATTTTTTGTAGAATTGGAAGTCTTATGTTAAATGAAATAAGTCAGACTCAGCAGACAAATTTCACTTTTTAGGCAACATTTAGATTTAAGATCACACACACACACACACACACACACACACACACACACACACACACACACACACGATATGTAAAAGGCACCATGAGTACAACAAAAAAAGCCTAAAGAGGGGAGAGGATAATGGAATATATGTGATATTAAATCAAAGGTGGTGACTATTTGTAAGAATAAGAGCCTGCCAATATGTGTGGGGGCAGAGTGGGAGACTATGAATGTGAGGAAAGTACAGTGATATATATATATATATATATATATCTCAATTGAGATGCTACAGTGAAACCAATTTTTTTTGTTTTTCAATTGAAAATGAAAAGATCACACATGAGTGTTTAACTTTATAATTAGAAAAATACAAATGATCTCTATAATTAGTTTGTATGATGGAGTAACTAAAAATTTTTAAGGACTGATAACACCAATAATTAAAAAAGAAAAAATTTAACAGTATCATTGTTATTATCCTAAATTAAATGCATTGTGCAGAACTTCAAACATAAAGCATAAATAGCAAACTAGTAATACACTCACTCATTTTTATTTAGTTTATTTTAACTGCATGTGTATGCATGTGTCTATATGTAGGAATTCACATGTGAGTGCAGGTGCCTGCAGAAGCCAGAAGAGGCGTCAGATCCCTGAGGCTGAGGTTGCAGGAAGAGGTGAGGTGCCTGATGGAGTTGTGGGGACTAAATCTGGGTCCTCTGCAGGAGCAGCAAATGGTCATAATGGTTGGGTCATCTCTCCAGCACCATGTTTTATCAATTTATAGCTTGCATTTACATTTGTTTTGGGTGAGGTATGAGGTTAAAGCTGAGGGCATTTTTAAAAATCATTTAAAAAAATTATGACATTTGTATGAATTTTGCCTATACATACACATCTGTGCACCACAATTGCCTGAACTGGAGATAGAACAAGTTGTGAAGCACCATGTGGGTGCTGGGCATCAATCCCAGGCCTCTGGAAGAAACGTCGGCATATTTTGTATTTCTTTTCCAACCCTAGCATTATATAGTATTGACCACTCCTGCTATCTATGTCTTATGATGGGTTGGTCCTTCGCACTCAATTAAGAAGCGATAACTCTGTTGCATGCTTTTCAGTCACTTCCCCCAGGCAAGGCTGCCTTGCCAGGCCACCCTGGAGGCGGATATGCTCAGTCCTGATGCAACATGATGTGCTAGAAATGGTAGGTGGGGGGGGGCTCCCCTTTTCTGAGGGGTAAGGGAAGGGTATAGGGGGAAGAGGAGGGAGGGTGTGACTGGGTGGAGAGAGAAGGGGCTAGGATTGGGATGTAAAGTGAATAAATAAGTAAATAAATAAATAAATAAATAAAATAGAAGTGATAACTCCTACTTTGTTCTTCAATTTCATAAAAAAAAAATTGAGTTATATCATGAAGTTTCTTTGTCTTTTCACATAACATTTCAGAATCTTGTATAAGATTCTGCAAAGATTATTCCTGGGAACGGATAGGCTTTTTAAATTCATATCACCCTAAAAGGAGTTAACATTTTTTACTACATTATTTCAATCTGCGAAAGTGCATGATTTCACTAGATATTTACAGCTTCTTAAGCTGTTATCCTCGGCATTTTGTGATTTTCAACATGTGACTCTATACGGGCGATGCTAGGTTTATTCCTAGGACTTTCCTTTTTTAAATATGGGCTTTAGCGTATTCCTTGTAATCATATAGAAACAGAACAAATTTCTGCATGCTAATTTTGCATCTTACAGCCTTACTGAACTTACATATTTTCGGAATGTTGATGGATACTTTTGGGATTTTTAATGTTGATCATCATGACAGTGGTAAATGTCGGCAGTATTTTCTATTTCCTCATAACCTGTTAAATCTCTTCGCTGCAGCTACAACTTTCAGTACAAAGTATAATTGCTGTGGCCACAACAGACCAAGATGCTTTGCTTCTAAGGTTAAGACAAAACATTCAGGTTTCTCACAATTAAGTGTAACATCAACAGTGTGTCTTTAAAATGGTATTTATCCACTACAGTTGATGCCTCTGGGAATTTCATGCCTGGTACTGTAATCCTGGTGGAAGTTCATGGCTACGAAGGCCAGAGGGCCTAGGGTAGAACTGCTAATAGTATGTTACCAACCAGCCATGCTGCCAAAGTGCCTCCTAAGTATTTATGTTACTATACCTGGCCACAGCAGCTTCTTTCTGCGGTTGACAGCAGAATGTGGAAGTGCGTAGTGGCCAGAATGCTGTGACAGGTGACTAAGCGCTCATATGGAAGCTACAGTGTGTCACAGTGCTCCCTGCAGCACACCCTTTTGTCAACGCTTCGTTGCTTGCAGACGTTCACTGTAATGGCATGTTGGTACGAGGGCTTTGGCTTCTGCTGCTCTGTCAGTCCTGGAGTATCACTGGGACGCCTTCCAGATGTCATGTTGTTGCCCTGTGTGATGGAGACCCTGTAGCTTTGGATCTGTAGGACTGGCCTCTTTCTGCACGCCAGCAGTTCATCGGTAGGTGTTGGAGTGAGGAGACGAGTAGTAGAGAGCCAGTTCTGTACAGCCCTCTGACATCAACATGTCCCTGGGTGGCCTCTTTCATGGTAACAGATCCCTGCTGCAGGGCAAGGCCCCAGACATGGCCCCGTGTGGCATCATAGGCTACTCATACCAGGCTGTTCCTCACCCCTTGAAGTCTCCAGTGCTGCTTCTCTTCCTTGTGCCCACATCCTTCTGTTTCTCTTTCTCTTCCAGTTCTCCATCACTTACTTGGTTCTCTCTCTTTTTTTTTTTTGTTTGTTTGTTTGTTTGTATTTCAAAGTCAAGTTTAACTTATTTGGCTAATTACTTTAACATATTTTCTACTAAAATGCATCCTCAAATACATTTATTAGGTAGCTTTTCATACTACAGTTCTGAGATACTGAATCAGGCTTAGTATGTGAGCATCAAACCAATCAGGATTTCTCTCATTCTGTCACTTGGTTCTCTTAGCTGTGCCCAGGGTCTCTGAGTGTCAAGGGGCATCTCAGGAGCAGTCTCAACAGTGCTGTGTCCTGATTGTGAATTATGGAACAGGGTCATCTTGGGCATAGTCTGTACCACCTGCCCTGCTCCCCAGCCTGCAAGGTGCCTGACTGGTGGTTATCCCAGACTAGCTCCCTATCCAGGCCCATGGCACTAATCTAGTGATTATCTCAGGCTCACTCCTTGCCTGGACTGCCTGAGTGGCCCCATGTGATGGTCCTCCATCCTGGGATCACTCCCACTGAGGCCATAGGTCCCAGGTGGATGTCTAGTCTAGGGCTTGCTCCTGGGGCTTGGAGACATCAGGGCCTGTGCAGCACCAGACAGGTGGTCATCTCAGGCTCGCTTCTTACATTTTTATTTTCAGGAAATGTTAGGTTATTATGTTCATAGATCAGAACGCTGTACTTAGAAATAGCCTCTCAGAGAAAGAATAGGAAGGCTACCAAGATGAGATTTGATAGGCTGTGACCATATGGTGGGGGAGGAGGTCCTCTTCTGTCACAGACCTAGGGAGGGGTAGAGGGTGTAAGAGGGAGGGAGGGAGGAATGGGAGGAGACAAGCAAGGGGATAACAACTGAGATGTAATCTGAATAAATTGATTAAAAAACTCATAAAAAACCCCCCAAAAACAAAAAAGTATTTCAAGCAAGTGAGCCTGGGAAACAGCTGGTGTTGCTACCTCAATATCTGACAAAATAGACTTCAAAGCAAAATTAATTAGAAGAGATAAACAAAGATGCTTCATTCTGACCAAAAAAACCCAACCAACCAACCAACCAACCAACCAACCAACCAAGAAGCCATTACAATCCTAAATGTATATGCACCACTTCTGGTGCATCCAATTTCATAAGAAGCCAACAACTGGACTTCAAGACAGGGATTAACCCTGCCTCGGTATCAGTAGGGGTTTTCAATACCCCGCTTTCTCCAAAAGGCAGATCATCTACATGCAAACTAAACAAAGACATCAGAATTAAATGGCATCATACATCAAACGGACCAAACAGATACCTACAGAATCTGTGCTCTTTCTGAATTTTAACATAGAAGCGTAGAGCTATGAATTTCCCTCTTTGGACTGCTTTCAATGCGTCTCAGAGGTGTTGGTGTGTTGTGCTTTCATTTTCATTTCTATCTGGGATTTTTAAAAATTTTCTTCTTGACTTTTCCTTTGACCTATTCATCATTCAGTAATGTGTTATTTGATCTTGACTGTCTTAGTTAGGGTTTTGATTGCTGCAATGAAACAGCATGACCAGAAAGCAAGTCGGGGAGGAAACGGGCTATTCAGTTTATACTTCCACGTCACAGTTCATCATCAAAAGAAGTCAGGACAGGAGCTCAAGCCAGGCTGAAACCTGGAGGCAGGAGCTGGGGCAGAGGCCACTGAGGAGTGATGCCTGGTGGCTTGCTCCCTCTGGCTAGCCCACCCTGCTTGTCACCAGCCCAGGGATGAGATCACTCGCCATGCGCTAGGGTTCCCCCACCAATCAGTAATTAAGAAAATGTTCCATAGGCTTGCCTACAACTAATCTTACAGAAACATCTTCATAACTGAGATTCCATTCGCTCAGATGACTTCAGCTTGTGTCAGGCTGACATAAAATTATCCAGCAGAATGAGTTTATGTGATTTCTAGAGATTCTTTTGTGGTTGATTTCGAGCTTGATTGCATTGTGGGCAGATAGGATACATGCAGTTATTTTAAATTTCCCGTATTCGTTTAGATTGGTTTTGTGTCCCAGGATATAGTCTGTTTTTGAAAAACTTCCATGGCCTGTTGAGTAGAATGTATATTCTTTCAGGACGTGCTTGTTTTGCCTCACAGTCTGAGGGTATAGGCCATCGAGGTGGGGGAAGCCATTGTGGAAGAAGTGTGAAACAACTGGTCATATTGACTTCACACTCAAGAAGCAGAGAGGGCACAATGCTAGAGTGTTCTGTTCACTTGCTCCTTTTTTATCCAGCCCAAGACTGCCATGGAATGGTGATGTTCACCCTTAGAGTGGGCCATTGCACCTCACTTAACGCAACCTAGACTGCATCTCTGTATTGGTGTCAAATGTTGAGTGGGAGGAAGAAAATACAGTTTTAAAATAAGCACCGCACAAAGAGAAACCTTCAAATATCTGTATCACAAATTATGAACCAAGGTAAAAGTGTCTGTGCTGTTAACATCCCACCCCTAGCTGAGGAGCTATCGACATTCTTTTGGTGCTGGGAGAGTTAGTTGGTTTTCCTCAATAGTGTAAAACCTGGTGTTATCTACCACACTCCGGGCCAGAATTCATGCTCAGTAGGTGAGTGAGGAGGGTGGCCATGAAGTCGAGTGGGTGGGTAGTGATGGGGGGGTGGGGGAATTGGGGAAGGGGAATGGATAGGATTAAAACATTGTATGAAATTCTCAAAGACTTAATAAAAACACTTAAAAAAACATAGCCCCTCTCCTCTCTGCCACTTACTGGCACACGTGCGACACAACACCCACATGCAATGCTTCTGCCAGTTGAACTATTTTTCTTCTGTTTGTTCTGTGTCATCAATTCTTGATTGCCTCTGAGAAATCACTTTCTTATTATTGTTCGGAAGTTTGACTGTAAGGTATCCTAGTATAAATGTTTTGTGATTTAAGGCCATTGCTTCCATCTTTAAGTTTGTGATTTGGTGCCAAATTTCATCCATTTAAAAAATGATTTCTCCTTTGTATTCATTTTAGACTTTCTGATTCTGATGCTATGAACATGAGAGATTTTTCTGGAATCCCACATGTCCCTAAGGTTCTCTGAATTTGCAATTCAATTTTGGCTTTTGATATTTCGATTGGCAATTTATATTGTTTGATCTTCAAGTTCATTATTTTTTTGAAAATTTGTTGCATTATAAAAATCTGATTTAAAAAGAAAATTACAATTTATGATTATAATTATAAATATAAATTATATAACATATAATAAGGTATTATCAAAAGATATAAAATATATACTTACAAATTATAATCTCAATGTTAAAACTTGAACACATTTTGATATTTAATAAAAATGTTGAATGGCTCTTTGTTTCAAGTACATTTTTTATATTTTATTGAAAAAGTTTTTTCACATAATATATTCTGATACTTTTTCCTTCTCCCAATTCCTCCCAGATCCTTTCAACTTACACACACACACACACACACACACACACACACACCATAAAATCACTAAGCTGAAAGCCATATTATACAACTGAATGACCAATAAGGCAAAAAAAATATGCTCAAACAAAGCAATACAAGACAAAAAGTCTACAAAATATGCCATTGAATTCGTTTTGTTTTTATCATCTACTGTTGGGCATGGGGCATATTCTGAAGCATGACCAATATGCCCAGTGAGGCTCCATTGGAGAAAGGCTGATTTTCCCTTTGAAAATGTGTATAAATTACAGATAATTTCTTGGTTAGGGGTAGAAGCCGTGTTCACTTAAATGGGAAGAAACTCAAAGAAATTCCACTAAAATCAGAAACAAGACAAGTGTATCTATTCTCTCCATATCTAATTTAGTAAAGTACTTGAAGTATTTACTAGAACAATAAGACAACTGAAGAAGATCAAAGGGATACAAATAGGAAGGGGAAAGTCAAAGTATTTTTATTTTGAAATGATCTGATTTTATGAATGAAAGTCCCCAAAACTCTACCAGGAAACTTTTACAACTAATCAACACTTCAATAAGTGAGTAGTATGAAAAATCAACACACAAAGGTCAGTAGCCTTCATACATACAAATAATTATTTCTTCATATCTCTACATTCAACTGTTGATTGTGTCAATGAACTTTTTGTTTTGAGTGGCATTTTATGTTCATTTAGATCCAAACTTATCAATTGTATCATCACTTTATATTATTGGTTTCTCTTTGGCAAATTGCTTTTAAACAATATCTATGCACAAATTCAGCACTACAGAAGATACAAGAATAAAAGTCCCAACCCAAGGGGGTTAATTATACCCCAGAAAATAAATAAATCTACTCCAGCAAAACCAAATGAAGAGAAGCACACAAATATACAACAACAACAACCACACAAACATCAAAGTACGGTAATTAACAATTATTGGTCACTAATTTCTCTCAACATCAATGGACTCAACTCTATAATAAAAAGACTCAGGCTAACAGAATGGATGCAAAAACAGCAACTTCTGCTGTATACAAGAAACACACCACAGCAACAAAGATAGATATTATCTCAGAGTAATGGCTGGAAAAGGGTTTCCCAAGCAAACTAATTCAAAAAGCACCCTGGAGTAGCTTTATTATAATATATAATAAAATAGACATTCAACTAAAGTTAATCAAAAGGGACGGGGAAAGACACTTCATACTCATCAATAGAAAAGGCCACCAAGATGACATCTTAATTTGGAGCACCTATGCTGCAAATACCAGAGCAACCATACTTATAAAAGAAATATTACTAAAGCTTAAATCACACACAGATCCCACACGTGAGTAGTGGGAGAGTTCAACACCCAACTCTCACAAATGGGTGGGTAATCTAGAAGAAACTAAACAGAGAAACAATGAAACCTACTGATGTTATGAATCAAATGGACCTAACAAATATTTACAGAACTTTTCACTCAAGCACAAGAGAATATACCTTCGTCTTAGCCCCTTATGGAACCTTATCCAAAATTGATCATATACTCAGTCACAAAGCAAGCCTCAACCAATATAAGAAAATTGGAATAACTTCTTGTATTTTATCAGATAACCATGGATTAAAGCTGGACTTCAACAACAGAAACAACAGAAACTCTACATATCCATGGATGCTGAACAACTATCTACTCATTGACCACTGGGTCAGGGAAGAAATATAGAAATTAAACACATCCTAAAATTCAGTGAAAATGAAGGTACAACAAACTGAAGCTTATGGGACACAATGAAAGCAGCATTAAGAGGAAAGTTCATAGCATTAAGTGTCTTCATAAAGGAAATTGGAAAGGTTATATACTAGCAACTTAATAGCACACCCAAGAACTCTAGAACAACAACAACAACAACAACAACAACAACAACAACAACAACAAGAAAACACACCTGTGGGAGTAGATGGCAGGAAATAATCAAATTCAGGCTGAAAGCAACAAATCAGAAACCAAAGAGAAGAGCACAAAGAATCAGCAAAGCCAAGAGCTGGTTCTTTGAGAAAATCAACAAGATAGACAAACCCTTAGTCAAACTAATTAAAAGGCAGAGAGATAGTATCCAAATTTACAACACCGGAAATGGAAAGGGGGACATAACAATAGACACTGAAAAAATCTTACTTCAAAAATTTGTAACCACAAAACTGGAAAATCTAAATGAAATGGATGATTTTTAGATAGACTTCACTTACTTAAGTTAAATCAAGATTAGGTAAACAATCTAAATAGTCTTATAACTCCTAAGGAAATAGAAGCTGTCATTAAAAGTCTACAAACCAAAAATTCTAGTTACAGATGGTTTCAGCACAGAATTCTACCAGACTTTCAAAGAAGAGCTAATACCAATATTCCTCAAACTATTCCACAAATTTGAAACAAAAGAAACAATACCAAACTCATTCTATGAGGCCATATCCATAGCTAAACCACACAAAGGCTCAACAAAGAAAAAGAATTTTAGACCAATTTCTTCTATGAACATTGATGCAAAAATATTCAATAAAATGCTGCAAACTGAATCCATGAACACATCAAAATCATGATGCACCATGACCAAGTAGGATTCATCCCAGGAATGCGGGAGTGGTTCAATATATAAAAATCCATCATTGTAATAACCATATGCAGAAACTGAAAGCAAAACAAAACTAAACAAAACAAAACATCGGGTGTGGTGGTACATACCTGTAATCCTAGCATTCAGGGAGGCAGAGTTTAGTGGAGGTCTGTGAGCTTGAGGCTAGCCTGGTCTACAAAATGAGTTCAGGACAACCAAGATTATACAGAGAAATACTGTCTCAGAGAGAGAGAGAGAGAGAGAGAGAGAGAGAGAGAGAGAGAGAGAGAGAAAAGAAGAAGAAGAAGAAGAAGAAAAGAAGAAGAAGAAGAAGAGGAGGAGGAAATAAATAAATAAATAAATAAGCAAGCCACAATGGAATACCACTCAGCTATTAAAAAATGAGGAAATCATGAAACTTGCAGGCAAATGGATGTAACCAGAAAATATCATCCTAATGAGGTCACCCAGACCCAAAAAAGACACACATGGTATGTACTCACTTATAAGTGGACATTAGCCATATAGTACAGGATAGCAATACTGCAATTCACAGACCCAAAGAAGATAAGTAACAAGAAGGGCCCAAAGCAAGATACTTGAGTATCAGAATCTCAGAAGGGGAAATAGAAGAGACAGTGGAAGTGACTGAAAAGATGGAACAGGCTAGGAGAGGGACTTCCAAGAGAAATAAGGGTGAGGATGAGACATGGAGAAAGTTGGGGGCAGGAAGATAAAGGGCTTGCAGATAGAAGAGAAACCACGGGCTGGGGTATCATTGAGACAAGCTAGAGCACTATGATGGGGAGGTCTCCTGGGAGGATATGGGGTGACTCTAGCTGAGACCCCTAGTATTAGGGGTCACGGAGACTGAAGAGGCCACCCTGTAACTAGACAGGACTCCTAGTGGAGGGAGGAGAATAACAACCGCCCCACACACCTGCCTACAAGACTCGCAGGAATAAAGATAAAACAGAGATTGAGGGAATGGCCAGTGACTGGCCTAACCTGAGACCCCCCCACCCCCCATGGTTGAGAGCCAATCCCTGTAACTATTAATGACACTCTAGTGGGCTTGCAGAATGGAGCCTAGATCATCCACTCAACAATGGATAGAAACAGATGCTGGGGCTCACAGCCAAACATTGGGTGGAGTGTAGAGAATATCGTGGCAGAGTGAGGGGAAGGATGGAAGGATCCAGGGGTGACAAGAGCTCTACAAGAAGGTCAACAGAGACAACTAACCTGGGCCCAGGTCAGCTTGTTGATATTGACGCACAAATCAAGGACCATGCATGACCTTGACGTAGGCCCCTACACATATGTACCCAACGGGCAGTTTTGTCTTTATGTGGGCTTCTCTGGCTTGAACTTCATTACATGCCTTTCTATCACTTCCCCAAGGAGGGACCATAGAGGATGAGTTCTGTCCTGATGCAACTTGATGTGCTTTGGTGGGTTTGTATGGAGGGTTCCTTTTTTCTGAGGAGTAAGGGAGAAGGATAAGGAGAAGAGCATGGGAGGATGGGACTAGGAAGAGAAGAGCGAGGGATTATGATTGGAATGTACAGTGAATGACTAAATAAATAAATAAAAACCATCATCCACCATGACCAAGCAGGTTTAATCCCAGGGATGGGGGCATGACTCAATATATAAAACTCCATCAATTTAATCCATCATATAACTGAAAGAAAGAAAAAACACATTATAATCTCATTAGATTCTGGAAAAGTCTTTGACAATATTCAACATCCCTTTATGTTAAAAGTCCTCGAGAGATCAAGGATACAAGGCACATACCTAAGCACAATAAAAGCAATATACAACAAGCCTATAGCTGACATAAAATTCAGTGGCAATACCACTAAAATCAGAGACAAAACAAGGCTGTCCACTCTCACCACATCTCTTCAATATAGTACTTGAAGTACTAGCTAGAACAATAAGACAAGTAAAGGAGATCAAAGGGATACAAATGGGAAAGGAAAAATTCAAAGTATTGTTATTTGAAGATGATATGATAGTATACATAAATGACCCCCAAATTTCTACCAGAGAATTCTTACAGCTGTTAACACATTCATCAATGGTGCTGGATACAAAATTAACCCCCCCAAAAATCAGTATCCCTTTTTTATAAAAAGGATAAATGTTCTGAGAAAGAAATTAGGGAAGTAACACCCTTCATAATACCCACAGTAATATAAAATATCTTGGGGGTAACTATAACCAAGCAAGTCAGAGACTTGTATGACAAGAACTTTAAGTTTCTGAAGAAAGAAATTGAAGAAGATATAAGATGATGGAAAGATCTCCAATGCTCATGGATCAATAAAATTAAAGTAGTAAAAATGGCCCTCTTACTAAAAAGCAATCTACAGATTCAATGCAATTTCCATCAATTCTTTAGAGATATTGAACAAAACAATTCTCAACTTCATACAGAAAACAACAACAACAAAACCCCAGAATAAGTAAACAATCTTTAATAATAATAATAAATAATAAATAATAACAACAACAACATCTGGAGGTATCAGCATGCCTGATTTCAAACTGCACTACAGAGCAGTAGTAATAAAAACACTGTGTGGTTTGGCGTAGAAACAGACTGGTTGATCAATATGATAGAATTGAAGACCCAGAAATAAACCCACACACCTATGGTCACTTGATTTTTGACAAAGAAGCCAAAACCATGCAAGAGGAAAAAAAGAGAATCTTCAACAAATGGCAATGATTTCACTGGAGGTGAAATTTAGAAGAATGCAATTAGATCAATATTAATCAACCTGCACAAAACTTAAGTCCAGGTGAATCAATGATCTTCACATAAAGCAGATATACTAAATCTAATAGGAACAAAAATGGGAAATAGCCTTGAATTCATTGGCACAGAATACATCTTCCTGAACAGAACACCAACAGCTCAGGCACTGATATCAACAATTAATAACTGGAACCTCATGAAATGGAAAGGCTTCTGTAAGGCAAAGGACAGTGTCAAAAGAACAAAACAGCAGCCTACAGATTGGGGAAATATCTTCATCAACCCTCCATCTGACAGAGGGCACATATCCAAATTATATAAATAAATCCAGAAACTAAACACCAACAAACCAAATAATCCAATTAGAAATGAGGTACAAAGCTAAACAGAGAAATTTCAGCAGAAGAGTCTTAAATGGCCCAGAAACATGGAAAGAAATTGTCAAAGTCCTTAGTCATCAGGGAAATGCGAACCAAAATGACCCCAAGATGATCCCATCACACAGCCATCAGGATGGCTAACTCAAGTCACAACACATGCTGGTGACGATGTAGAGAAAGGGGAACACTCCTCCATTGCTGATGGGAGTGCAAACTTTATGGCCAGTACAGAAATAAATCTGATGGTTTCTCAGAAAATTGAAATTAGTTCTGCCTCAAGACCCATCTATACCACTCCTGGGCATATACCTTAAAGATGCTTTGCCATACAACAAGGACATTTGCTCAACTATGTTCATAGTAGCTTTATTTGTAATAGCCAGAAACTGAAGACAAGCCATGTGTATCTCAAGTGAAGAATGGATAAAGAAAATGTGATACCTTTTAACAATGGGGTAGTACTCAGCTATTAAGAACAAAGACACCATCCAGTTTGCAGGCAAATGGATGGAACTAGAAATGATCATCCTGAGTGAGGTAACCCAACCCCAAAAGACACGCATGGTACAAACTCATTTATAATTGGATATTAGCCATAACGTATAGGATTACCATGCTACAATCCATAGACTCAAAGAAGGTAAGTTACAAGGAGTGCTCAAGGGAGGATGCTTAATTCTCACTCAGGAGGGTAAATAAAATAGACATTGGAGGTGGATGGAGGGAGGGACTGGGTAAGAGAGTGAACAGGGAGATCATTAGGAGGAGAGAGAGAGAGAGAGAGAGAGAGCGCACTAGATGAGAGAATGGAAATCTAGTGGGGGGCATCTCTGGGACTTCCCAGGAAAGGTCCCAGGAAGTTTGTGGAGGTTACCCTATCTGAGACTCCTAGCAACAGAGCATAGAGAGCCTGAAGTGTTCCTCATCTGTTGCTAGGCAGGACTTCCAGTGGAGGGATGAGGATACCAGTCCACCCAAAAAACCTTCGACCAAAATTTTTCCTCCCCTATAAAAGAAGTGCATGGCAAAGATGGAGCAAAAATTGAGGCAATGGCCAACCAAAGACTGGCCCTACTTGAGACCCATACCATGGGAGACAAGCAATCCCTGACACTATTAATGTTACTCTACTACGCTTGTAGACAGGAGCCTAGCATAACTCCTCTGAGAGTCTTTACCCAGAAGCTGATAGAAACAGATGCAGAGCCAAACCACAGTCAAACCTTAGCCAGAGCTCAGGAAGTCCTATGTAAGAGTTGATGGGATGATTGAGGGAGCCAGAGGGATCAAGGCCTCTACAAGAAGACCTACAGAGTCAACTAACCTGGGCCCATGGGGGCTCAGAGAGACTGAACTACCAACCAAAGAGTATGCACACACTGGTCCTAGGACTCCTCAACATGTGTAGCAGATGTGTCATATGGATCCCCCAACACCTGGAACAGGGTCCTTCTCTGACTCTGATGCCTCCCTTTGGATCTCATTTCCCTAGCTGGGCTGCCTTGTCTGGCGTCAGTGAGAGAGGATGTGCCTAGTTCTGCGGCGACTCAATGTGCCAGGGTGGACCTTATGGTTATAGACAGCATCTCCCATTTCTCTGAGGAGGAGAGGGAAGAATTGGGGGGGAGGGGGAGTGGGGGAGGGGTGTGTGAGGAAGGGACTGGAGGGAGAGAAGGGGGGAGCTGCAATCAGGATGTAAAGCGAATAAATGTATACATTTTAGAAAATGATCTACCTAGAAATAATTTTAGGTTAACAACTACATAATGAGCCAGGACAGAAAAATCTGTATCTAAACCATATGTTTGTCATATCTGATCATTTTTTTTTTTTTGAGAGGACAATCTAGTGGTCTGACAGAACAAGCCTTTGGATATACAAAGTAGTCCTTTAAGCACAAAGTCTCTGGTTACAAGGAACTGTGCCCAATGCTTTGGTTTGATTGCCCCAGAAGCAGACTTTGAAACAAGTATGTGCTTTTGTTAGAGCCGATAACACAATCACAAAGAAGATTAGCATAATAGAAAGGCTCTGAGTTGTCTCTGAAGGAGAGCAGTGGGAAGCCGTGGCTATCCTCTGCAGGCTAGGGATTTGAACGATACGAGCTATTAAGGCATTAGCTCCTATATGCTTCTGTTCAAGGGCTGCCAGTGCTGAGAGAACGGCAGTCACCAGAAAATGTCCTCAGGCAAAGAGATGAAATCATGCCATTTACGATTTAGCCAGATGTGTGTGCCGATGGCCAGCCCGAGGTAGTTGCAAATAATAGCAAAAGCAGCAGTAGTGTCACTAGCCAAGTTCCTAGCTGGAAAGCACCTAAAATGCTTCATGATCACATTTTGGCACTCCAAATAAAATAGTTGCATGAAAATGTGCCTACTTTAGTTGCCCCCCTCCCCCATTGGCCCCCTTATGACTCTGGTTTCTCTAAGTTTTGCAAAGAACACATGTTCAGAGGAATGCTTCTCTCCCTCTGCCTTGCTTTTACACGCCCGTCAAACTTTCTAGACTGTTTGATTGTCATCAAGAACACCACTTAGTGCTCTCCAGAAACCTCATGGACCATTATTTTAAAATGTCATTGTAAAATGTGTGCTGGGATGCCAGCAAGTGCTGTTCCCACCTTAGGCTGACCTGAATTCTAAGAGGAAAATGATAATACAACAAGCCAAACACTTAAGAATGACTAGCTATTATGGGCTGGGAAGGGAATGTCACCTCAGGTTTCCTCTACCCCCGCAAACATTTTACCTACAGCTATTCTGGCACCAGTTCACTTCCGTGTTCAGTTCAGGAGAAGCAGAATTTAAATATATTATTAGCGTGAAAGCAGCATGTGTGAATTAACGCCGCGGACCTGGACTCCCAGTGCACACGAGTCAGAGAATTCCTCCCAGAGGCTTTGGGTGGTTTGGAGGGAAACCATTTGACACCAGATCTCCAGCTACCATAAGCTCAGAAATAACGCTGAACTACTAGAGTAGAGCATTGTGTGAATAAATTGAAAGTAGAATTGTTTAATTTATTTTATCTGTAGCCACAAAGGACACTTTTCTTGCTTGGAACTTCATGATGATTAAAGCATGGTGGTTTCGTTTATATTCCTTACTGCAGGCCTTAAGAAATGTGTAAAAATATGCAGAAGACAATTTAAATGCAGGGGGAAGACTGTGCCTCTCAGTTCCTGAAGGACAATAGCAATTTCAGACTTCATGTATGTTTTCTCTTGGCTTAAGATGTGAGATTATAGAAGTAGACAATGCAAGTCCTTTTAAATGTCCCAAGATGCTAAATCTCAAAATATGCTCAGGGTTAGAACCATCCAACCTATATAAAAGTCTACAACTCATTTGAAGAGAAAGACTCCCCGTTATTCTCCCTCAGTCACCTCTAGTGGCAGTCAAAAATGGCCTTGCTTTCAACATATGAATTAGAATTCAAAGTTTGTGAAACCAGGCCAGGACTCCTCCAAAACCTGCATTAGCTTGAAAGAAAATGGGTTTGGGATGTGAAGGAGAGAAACCTGTTCTTTAGGATCCCAAGTGTGGGATCGGAACGTTCTCTTGAGAAAACAGGTGATATTAATTCTCTAGAAGAGCAACCACCTCATGCAGAAGCTTAATTGCTGCCTTCTGGAAAGATCCCGTGAACAGACTCTGGGAAGAGATATATAAATGATCCCAGAACTGGCGGCCGGGCGGGTTTGGAGATTTGGGATAGATTTGGCTGTTCATCGCTGCTCTTCAAGATGCTCCTAGAGAAAACCGCTTGTGGGAAGGCTTCAGAGCTCCGGCTCCTGCTGAGGCTCTGAGGTCCCCCCACCCCATTCCAGTGGAAGAAATCCTGCGGCTCCCGACCGGAGAATCGTTCCTTGGGACTGATATCCTTAAGGTTTTGTTGTTGTGTCAATTAATCTTCATTTCCTACTGTTTTGGTTAATCAGGTTATAATTGACGTAGGCTCGGTCAATAAGTTGTTAATAAAATATTTTGGTTAAGAAAATTGAGTCTACAGGGATGAGCACTAGGCATTTTGTTGATTTAGTGTTAGACAAAAAAAATTAATATATGTACGAAACTGGTCCTGGGTACCTACCTCCTATGGCCAAAGTTTTGAATTCACAGGAAGTAACAATGTTTAACATAACATTTGCGTTGTTTTGCTGCAGCTGTTACAGCAAATTATTTCAGATTTGGTGGACTGACTTAACAACTGGAGGGGTTCACAATAAACAGGCCATAATCATGGGCTAATGTCTGACTTCAAAGGGTGCTTCATTTATCTCAGGGTCCTGTGGCTTTTATGCTTGTAAACATTGTGTCTTTGAACGAATATGGAAGCATTGTCTGAATGTCTCAGGAGTAAATGGGCCTCAAATGCTTTAAGAAGTAGGGAAGGAAAATAAAAAGTGGCAGACATGGGAGTTAGCTCAGTGGCAGTGTGCTTGTTCTGAATGCCCTGGATGCCATAGCTAACACCAACACAAAACAAAACGTATGTTTCCTTTTAAATATTTGTGCAGTGTATATGCTATGATTGTCGGTGCTTACCTCTATTATAACTATCCATTCCCGTGCCCTTCAACTACGGAGGAATCTGAAGGAGGACAGGATGGTGTACTAATGATCTTCAGCATGAGCATGAGCAACTGGAATTCACCACCTTTGTTATTTGCTTAACGGCCATGAAGCAGACCTTTCTGTGAAGCAGAAATTCTCTCTACTGGCTGACATACTAGACCTGGATGGCTTCTGAGCTCCTGGAGTGTGGCTAATATGACTCTGAAATTATATTTTAGCTTTATTTATTTTGATCAATTCAATTTTTAATTAGCATCATACCAAAGAGGAAAAACGTTTGACGAACAATAAAACCAATGAGAAAAACAGTTTACTCTTAAACTGTGGAGTAGAGATAATGTAATTTTGTGTGTGTGTGTGTGTGTGTGTGTGTGTGTGTGTGTGTGTGTGTACAGTCACCCCCCCCACAGTTCATGTGTGGGGGTCAAAGAGGAGACAGAGTCTTTTTGTTGTTTTGCCACTGTTCTTCTCCCGTGACCCCTCCCTCTCATTTCTATGTACAAGCCCTGGAATTGGGACACACAGAGCAATGTGTCTCATTTTTAATTTGGGTCCTGAAGATTCAAACTTTAGTTCCGTGCTTATGCAGTAAGAACATTTACCTCCTGAACCATCTCTCTAGCCCTGTATGACGTAAATGTTCTCTTAATTACAAAGCAGTCACTGTGGCCTTCCCCGTTTTTTCCTTTCTTACTAGCTGCACTTTGATTTACACTCTGGAAGCCCTGTGCCTCCAGGGAGGCTAGGCTTTTTTCTAGATAAAAGCCATTTTAATTGATTGGTAAGTTCTTTTACTGACATCGGAAGATAATTTGTTGGGAGACTAGGCATTTCTAATGGTCAAATCACCCCGGGCCAGTGAAGGCAGTATCTATGGACAGGGCTCAGGCATCAGCGTTTACTAAACCCCTCCAGAACACTGGCCAACTTTATGTTTTAGCTTCTATGATGATTTAACATGAAACCAACATTTTATTCAGTCAACTACAAGGAAAGCGTATAGATTACCCTACACAGTGTGAGTGGGCCTCATCTCATCATTTGAAGGCATGAACAGAAAAAAAAGATTCATCCCCTATAAGCAAGAAGAAATGCCGCTCAAGTTAAACCTTTTCTGGATAAAAGGTGTAAAGTCATGCTACAGATTTTGGGTTTACTAGCCTACACAAGCACAGGAGATGTCAATTAATAATAAATCACCTTAATAGATATGCATCATACATATATGTGTGTGTAAATATATATGTGTGTGTCACAAATAATATACACATATATTACATATATTAAAGAAGAAAGAAAAGGTGTATGTTTGTATAAATGCACACATATATAATACACACATACATACATAAAATATATAGGTTCTATAGCTTCTGTTTCTCTGAAGATTCTTGACTCATGACATCATGATAGCATGGACAGTTCTAGAAGAAAGGTATTTTAACTGTAAATCTTCAAAACCTGCTTGGGAATGGGCTTCATGAGCTGTTTGGATTGCATCATGCCAATGATTCTGTTCTCAGTGGTAAGGAGAGACCTGATAGTTCATCTGTCAGGGGAGATGTACAAAACATCTGCATTGAGTGGTTCCAATAACCCAGTGAAGTGCAAGGAACGGGTGACCACCTATATGGTGTTTTCAAACATATTAGGAAACATAATAAATAATAAAATAAAATAAATTTGGGTGCTTGTTTCTGATGCTGCTGGACAGAGTGATGCTAGAAAAAGATAAGTTTGGGAATTCAGCTCCACAGGTGAAGCACCAGGTACATGTTCCCAAGACTTATGTATTCTGCGAACACTGGTGTCTGTGAACACCACAGGTTTGAAATGGCAAAAAAGCATATGCAGATTTGTGAACTACAACACACCATGAACTTCCAGTCTCAAAGCGTGTGTGTTGCAGTGGAAGTGAAGGCACACTGATTGAGAAACAAGCAGGTGCTATTAGGTAAATCGAGACGGAGACCAGACAAGTGGGTGAACTCTACTGGATGTGAGGACACTGTGCTCCTAAGTTCAGAAGAGTTTTCTCTGGCTGATGAAGCAGCTTCCCCTATAAGGGAAGCAGCCTCCCCATGCCCGGAAGTCTCTACTCTACCCCAGGCACTGCAACACACCCTCCTCACAGTATAACTGCCTTCCAAGCCTTGTGAGATGGGGACACTAACAAACTATAGTGATGTCTCCACCGGGCAGTTTTTATGCAAGACAGGCTTTATTCCTTTCATCACTCAGACCCATCAAACTGCCTGAGTCTACCACATGACTTCCAAACCCAGGAGGTCTTTATTGGCTAAGAGAAAAGTATAATCACAAGATCTGCTGAAGTCCTAATGAAGTAGCTGTGTTTGACACAGACAGAAGCCTGGGAATACACAAGGGACGATAGCAAGAGTGTGGGATAATGGCAGGGGAAATGTAACGTCCGAGCAGGTAGACTGGATTAGTAGGCGGCTCACTGGTTATAGCTTTGCATGCAGTATTTCAGCTCAGGGGTTCATTAATGGCTGTAATAGTTTGTTAGGTTCGTTGCTGAGACATGGGTCAAAGATGGCCCAAGTGGCTACCTGGAATTACAGTCTGTGTTGACTGGATGGAGGAGGGCTTCAAAGGCTGAAGCTGGAATGCTACGGATCGTCACAGCTTGCTCACTTGAGAGGATCCAGAAGACGTACCCTTCATGACTGTTAGAAAGGAGCTTGTGTGGCAGACCCAGAGTCCCCACAGACCTCTGTGACTACTCTTCCCCCTAGATAGGTCTTCCAGTGGGGAGCTGCAGGCGCTGAACTGGGAGACATTAGCTCAGGGCTCTTTATTGTGGTTGTGGGAAAGGATGTAGAACATCCTTGGTTATAGTCAGGAAAGGCTGAAGTGAGGCCCCATTGTTTCTTCATGTGGAGATTATGTGTAAACACATGAAAACGGGCGCCAAACTGACAGGGTGAATTTGTGGTGGAGAGAGTGCTGTCAATGAGGACTTTATTTGCATAGAACTAATACTAAAATCTGTGAATGTAGAAAGAACAAATTGCCCTCTGTAATGTCAACTAGCTTCAAGCAGTCACCTGAAAGTTTACATAGAACAAACGGACAGGTATCCCTAAGCCAGAAGGAATTTCCCATCCATCGCCTGTAGGCAGGACATGAGCGACTCTTCTCTGTTTCTAAGATGCTGGATATTTTAGACTCTGCTGCCTCCTTGATCTTATGAAGCAATCACTTATAATGAATCTTCACACATTTCATGTTTCCCTTTTTAAATCTGTGTGTATTTAGGATATCTTTACATAACAAATGATTTCAAGGTTGGAAGGAGTTTGAAAATCAATAGTTGAAACAAATTACGGCAACTGTGTTTAGTACCAGAGATTTTTTTTATAGGAATGCAGATGTGCTTTTGTTTATTTCTATAACACTCACTCATAAGAAATGATGGAATGACTGTAAGTGTATAATTCAAAGGTCTAAGACTACAGAAAGCATAAGAAAATCCAGATGGTCTTAAGGTAAGTGACAGCATGAGCCACAACACCAAAAGCATGATCTATAAGAGAAAAAGTCAGAAGAGGATGAACGTTGTTTATTAAAAAAAACTTGGCTCTGTGAAAAACACTATGAAGATGTTCAAAGAAATGCTAAAATACAGCAACGAGAAAACAAAAGGCCCAATTAAAAAGGTTGTCTAACATCTGAAGAGAGTTTGTCACTGATGATAGTAGCAGGAGAGATGCATATTTAGATGCCAAAGTATGGCCTCTTAAAAGATGTCTTCTCCATTCTTAAGAAATGGTACAAAAGGAGGGGCATACATCAACGGCTGACTGCACGCTTTTCATGTATGAAGCCCTGGGCTCTCACGTTACAATGTCTTGCTGGATAAAAGTACTTGCAGGTAATGATTATTCGAGATTCCCAGGATCCACATGGTGGAAGGAGGGACCCAACTCCTGTAAGTTGCCTTCTGATTTCCACGTACACCCATGCATGATGCACCTGCACACACAACACACACACACACACACACACAGAGAGAGAGAGAGAGAGAGAGAGAGAGAGAGAGAGAGAGAGAGAGAAAAGACACAGAGAGGCAAAGAGAAAGATACACGCAATTATAATAAAGAAATGAGAGCAATTAAGTACAAAGACGTGTCATCCCCCTGGATCTTGATGTTGCTGTGTGAAGACGCAATGCTAAGATTCACTTCAGTCTTCTTGCAGCCATGAGTGGACAAGCCTGAGCATAAAAACTAACCAAATTAGCAAAAACCCACAGGAAGGAACATGAGTTCTTGGGAAAGTTTTTTTTTTTTATTATCACTTTTACTAAATTGTCAAGTTGCCTGGCTTGTGGATTGCTCACTATGTGACATAATCAAGCTATTTATTGTTTAAGCCACACAGAAAAGCATTCTGACTCAGCTTGTCTGTAATTGCTGGTGCCACTCAGGCTTTACGCAGGTCAGTTAGAAGCACAGTAATCACATGATGAAGACTCAGATGCCTGGGTGGGATGGCGTTGGGTCTCACCTCTCCCAGATCAGCCTGACTTATTTGCAGGTGGGGGAGGATGGCGGTTTTCTTCATATTTGATGACTATAATTAGCAGTCTTTACTTTGCTGTAGCTGCCTTCCTCAGGTGGTGATGGTGAGGTAGAAAAACCTTTCTTCTCCAAGTGAACAAAGCCACATAAATTATAGGTTTCATATTCGTATGCTATGTAAACTCCTGAGGGTGGTATAAACAGTCAAAAGCCATTTTCACTTTGTGTAAATCTGAAAAGGACAGGGCAACACAATAAATTGTGGTTTTTATTCAACATATAAAATCCAACCTTATGCTCAGAGAAAAAAATCTGTATTACTATATTAGGGGATAAATATACACACTGTAAATATTCGAGAATTACCTGTTAACACCTACAGTATTTGAATTGAACGTACCATGGCGGTCCATGCTTGTAATATGAGCATAAAGGAGGCTCAGCTGGGAACAATTAAGGTGTGAGGAAGCCTGAGCTTCAAGTGAAATAGTGTTTCAAAATACCTGTTTTTTTTCTTTTCTCTTCTTGCTTTTCCTGTGCCATCTTCAATTTAATGAGTTGTGCTAACAATTGAGAAGTGATATCTGTATGAGAAGAGAAATTAGTGAGAGAGAATGGTAGAAAGCATCCAGAGCTATCGCACCAAAGGTTTATGGATATAAAGAACCCATGAAAAGAAAGCTAAGAGATCAGTGTCTAGAAATAAAAAGTCAACAGGCTCTGTCTAATGAGATACAGAGAGACATTCTCAAGAGGGCTTAATTTTAGCTGGCTATTTTTCAATATTTCATCTTATTGGCCACTGGAAGAGTGATGTTGTATCTCTATTATTATTGGAACATAAAGTTTATCTTCATCTCTGTCCCTGAATACATTAAACAGTGATGACAGATGCAGGCAGTTAAAGAGAGAGTAGGAAATGGCAGATGTAAATATGTACTCCGTGGACAGTATAGCAGCTTTAAGTTGAATCAGTGATTTTTGTTGTTGTTGTTATACAGTAGTAATGTTAAAGTAGAGATAACAGAACAGAGACATTAGAGGAGGGGACAATACATCCAAGGGGACATTAATGACTTCATCTCTAGATGGCTAAGAACAGCGGCCTGGTATCAAGGAGGCCTAAGCTTGAGATTTGTTACTATCTTTGCTTTCTTTCTTAATCAGTTTCAATTTATACTCTATCCTTTGTAGTGGCTTTAGGTTTACAGAATAATTGGGCAAAAAGGACAAACATACTCAATGCCCCTCTTCCCCCACCACGGATTCTCCTTTTATTGACCTTGTTCATTAGCATAGCACATTTATTATATTTGATAAATAAATATGGACATTGTCTTATTAACTAAAGTGCATAATAAAATAGTCTCACACTTATTGGTTTATAGTCTATAGATTTTTGTCAAATACAAATTGTCATAAGTTACCATGGCAAGTCATTACACAGTCATTTCACTACCTACATATTCTAAGTTTCTGGAAACTGGGGAACGCTTGCCTCAAACTAATAATAAAACTTGAAGTTGCCTCCATAAAACTTTTGGGAGAGAAGAGATTTTTTTCCTAGCTCAAGGAGAGTAACTATATCTAACTCCAAAATGGAGAGGTTTGAGGGGGGCGAGGTTTGCAGAACGGCTTGGACCCTTGCTTCCAGGTACAGCTGTCAAGGGACAGTCTCTTGACTTCCCTCATCTGAAGGTTTTCAGAGTAAGAATTGAGACGATCAAATGTGCCATCTTGGGTGGAGCATTGATTACCACAGGGCTCCGTGTTATTTTTTTTTCACAAGTGTCATTTCAATGGATGACTCCTTCCTTCCTTCCTTCCTTCCTTCCTTCCTTTCTTTTTCCCTTTCTTCATCTTTTTCCTTTTTCTTTCTTCCTCCCTCCCTTTCTTTCTTACATTCATTTTTCTATTTGTTACAAAGTTTGCTAGTTGATTTTTCTGTAAAGAAGAACATAAAACCTAGACTCAGAAAACCTGAATCTAGTTCCAGTTCATTGACTTGTTATCTGTGTGCTCATGGGTCATGAGGCTGCTTAGTTTGGTGTTGTGTTGAAGAGAAAGCTGGAGTAAAAAAATCAAAGGATTTGCGGGAGGAGGAGGCTGGAGAGATTAAGAGCACTGCCTGCTCTTCCAAAGGTCCTGAGTTCAATTCCCAGCAACTACATGGTGGCTTACAACCATCTATAATGAGATCTAGTGCCCTTTTCTGGTGTACATGCAGGCAAAACACTGTGTATCTATGGTAAATAAATAAAATCTTTTTTTAAAAAATCAAAGGATGGAATCCTACTCTTGGTCCTATTTCCTAGTTACAGGAATGAGAGCAAATTTAGATTCCCAGGACTGCATTGCAACCACTGCTTTCTCTCATTCAGACATATGTGTACATGCTGGGGCTATGGAGGTTGATGGATATGGATATGTGTCTATGAGCTGTCAAGACAATGGCTCCTAGAAAAACACAAAGAAAGAGATCACAGAGCTGACAAGATAGCCAGATGGTTAAGGTACTTGCCACCGAACCTGCCAACCGGACTATCTAAATTCAATCCTCCCCAAGATCTACATGGTGAAATGAGAGTCCAGCAAGCTGCCCTCTGACCTTGACCTGGTCTTATGGGATACACTCCCTTGTATACATTAAAAAGAAAAGAAAACAAAGTGTAGGAAGCACAGCTTACGAGGATGGTGCAATTTATATCAGCCAGTGTCTAGTGAATGTTAGAGTTTGTTAGAAATTGAGAGTTGTTTAGCTGGAAAGACAGTGAGGGAAGATAGCACCTATCAGAGCATGAAGTGACATAAGTTTGTGTGAATAATTTGATTTTATGATGACATGTTGTTATCCTGCGAAAGAGTTTTCTCACAAAGGCAATGTGACATCCTTAGACAGTTGATACTCCTAATGAAACATTATTGTCTCATTCTTGGAAGGTTGTCTCATCTTTGAAGGCTAAAAATCACCTGCACGTCACTTAGAGCCGCAGGTGATGGGCTGGGTCCAACCTGAGGTTCTTTCTCAATAGTCTATCATATTTGCTTAAAATGGCTACCTCAGGCATCCTTTTGTGTTTGTATGTGTGCTTCTTTTTTTCCAAGGAACTCTCAAGGACTCTGTGGTGCAGAGCCTGCCGTTTCATTTGGGCATCTCTGGCACCTACCCTAGACAATGCCACGCATGTACATGATGCCTATTGGAGTCATGAACACAGACCTTACAGCATGGAGTCAGCCCTCTCCACTTAGCAGTGTGAGACGACATGAAAATTAGTGAACTGCTTTGGATTTCATTAGAAAAATACATAGAAAAGTAATACAATGCAGACTCATAATAATGCAAAGCACTTGACAATGTATCCTAATACAAATAGCATCCCATGAAGGAGGGCACTGGGAGAACTCGTGGGGAGGCGCTTCAGGAACACTTTCTACACAAAGCCTGGCTTCCCTGTGGTCTCTAACTCTCCCCGCTTGCTAAATGGAGCCGTATTACTTTTTTGCATTTTACTGAAAAAGCTCCTGACTGAATTGATGTATGAAGCACTGTACCAGCTCTACCCATGTTTGGTCAGCTCCACGCACTAGAACAGGACTTATGATATCAGAAGCACGAGAAAGAGAGAGAGAGAGAGAGAGAGAGAGAGAGAGAGAGAGAGAGGAACTTTCTCTTCAGCACACACAGGAAGTAGAGAGAGAGAGAGAGGGAGGAGGTGTAATCTTCAAAGAGACATACTCACCCACTTCCTGTATCTAAGAGCCACCTCCTAGTGTGTCCAGAATTTCTCAGCTTGGTACCACCATCTGAATACCTTTGAGTGACATTACACATTCAAAGTGTAACAAGGATTAATAAATAGGTAGTCATCTGGGCTAAGGGGCTAAATGAAAAATGGTTGTACAGACATACAGACATTGCTCTAGAAGTCATAGCTGCTGTATTAGTGATCAAATTGTGGTGTTAACAACAGTACCAACATAAACCACATCCTGGTAGGGTTCTGAATCTTCAAGAAAGCAGTGCATATGAAGTGTCTGGCCCCAGCCTGGTGCTAAGTGACCCTTTGACACAGAATGTCACCCTCTCCTTGGCAGCGCACTTCGCTCCACTACTAGAAATGACATCTTACTGAAGAGCTGTCCACTTGCCATGTGCCCTGCTTAACAGCACAGCAGCTCGGGAACACTTACATTTTGCAGGTTTCCCTCTAATTTTGTGTCATTGTGAGCACCAGAGGTTGCAAGTGAACTTTCTGTGCACATCATAGAGAACATGACAGGATTGTGTCTGATTTTTGCTAAGATATGAGTGTTTTACCTCATGGGTGTTCAATGACACGTGAGCTGACTGGCTGCTTTTCTGGTTTTCACCAGTTGTTTGGCACTGTTTGATAGGATGAGCGAGCGGTGCCACTCTTGTAAGCACTGAGACTGGCCATAGAATATGCTGAGAGTTTAAGAACCAGGATATATATTCTGTAGTTTTTCTTTTCTTTATACAATTGAAACTGATTTTGATCTATGAAACAAACCATAGCCTTGATCCTGGTGGTAATTTACCTCTGGAGGCTCACAAGGCCTGGGCATCTGCTCTACACAACAGAGTTTCATCTCCAATGTGCCTTAGCATTCCTACAGACTGTCTTGTTTTCTATTGAGGCATCATATGCAGTTATAAAAAAAAGACCCAAAACAAAGAGATAAGTAAAAGGCTATACAAAATGAACAAAAGCAGAAGTGGAGTAATATAGTTGAGTTTGGAACATATATCCACAAATGGTAAAAGTGAAAGAGATCCAAGAAAACCCAAATGAACAATTCTTTCTTTTTCCCCTCCTCTCTTGACAGAGTGAGGAAAAGTTACAGTTAAACAGTTAACTCCAATATCATGATTTCTGAGTGCATGTAGCCTTCCTACATCTATTAAGGCTTTATTTAACATCATGCCTACCCAGACTATGACATATGGACCATGTGGGTGAGTGGTATATGAATGCCACTTGGTTGGTCTGACTGAGGAGGCTTCAGAATAACCGGAATGTTAAATTGCTATTAAAACAAGAGAGATTGGACTTAAAAAGAAAACTTTAGAAAAAGAGCAATAACATCCTGAACCGTTACCTAAAGTCTCCAAGGGAAGATTTCAGAGCCAGGAGAACCCTGAGGCAGCAGGAAGAAGTTAAGATGCCCTCCAAGTGCTGGATGCGATTTTGAGGGAGGAGAAGGCAGGGAAGAGCCCTCATGGGAGGTGAAGAATCTGTGTGTGCCCCGGGCGTGGTGGCGCACGCCTTTAATCCCAGCACTCGGGAGGCAGAGGCAGGCGGATCGCTGTGAGTTCGAGGCCAGCCTGGTCTACAAAGTGAGTCCAGGACGGCCAAGGCTACACAGAGAGACCCTGTCTCAAAAAACCAAAAAAAAAAAAAAAAAAAAAAAAAAAGAATCTGTGCATGCGTGTGTGTATGTGTGTGTGTGTGTGTGTGTGTGTGTGTGTGTGTGTGTATGTGTTTAAAAAGAAGTTCATGTTTTAATTTAGTAGATTTTTTTTTATATCAGATAGCTGAAATTGACAGCAAAAGGTCATTTCAGTGGAGAACTTCAAAAGTTGCCTGAGTGTTATAGACCGGAAGTCACTTTTCCCCCCAGGTAGGGTTTCTCTGTATAGCTGTCTTAGAACTCATATTGTAGACCATGCTGGCGTCAGACTTCACCTAGAATCCACCTGCCTCTGCCTCTGGAGTGCTGGATTAAAGCTGTGTGCCACCATGCCCAGCCCAATGTCACATTTTAAAATACAATCTGCTGTTACTGAGAACTTGAAAAGTAGAACTTTAAATGCCTTTCAAATATGTTTAAATAAAAATCATTAGTTACTTGTGGAAAGCTGTATTTCCTATTTTTGATGTAGAATGGTTTTAATCTAATCTTTAAAAAACATTGTAAAACTCACTGCATTTAGCTTGGACAATGAATAAAATTTCAAAGCAGTTGTTCAATTCCATCCTAACAGTTTAGTTATAATCTGCAATCTTTCAGTGACAAAGTTCAAGGCCTGAAAGAAACCAAAGATTCCACTTTGACAGATACTAAACTGATTTGAACGATGTGGTCATTGTTGTGAAATATACAAACATTCTGTGACAATGGGACTTGCCATGGTCTTGGATTGTCACTCGTGGCAGTCAGTGTCCCTTGTTTTTATGAGACTGGAGGATGTTTTCTTTCCTTTTATACCTGGGTACTGTCACCCAGATTCACTTCTACCTACTAGCTTTTGGCTCAAATCTACAATTTCCTTCTATTATGAAGCAGGGATCACACGAGGCTTGAGAATGGGTTGGAGGCTGGGCTCCCGGCTGTCGCTTAGGTCTGGAGTCCTTAAGTGTTCTAATTTCTCTATCTCAGGAATGCCTACTTCGAGGTGAGCATATCATGAGAGTGCAGCACAGTTCAGCCACACCTCCCCACTTACCATTTTCAGGAGCTGTTTTACCTGACAAGGGTAGAGGGAGTTACAGCTAGGCAGATCTCTTGCTTTCAGCCTGACATTGGTCTTCAGGTGCAATAGGAAAGTTGCTTTTCCTATTGTTCCAAGAACTTTCCTGTTGCCACTAAGGCCAGATAATTGTAGATTCACATACAGTTCTTTCTCAGGTAGAAATTGAAAACAAAACTAAACACTGCGAGAGAGAGAGAGAGAGAGAGAGAGAGAGAGAGGGAGGGGGGGAGGGAGGAAGGGAGAGGGAAAGGGAGAAGCAAGCAAACAAAAAGCCACCCCCCCCCAATCCCTCTAATATGAGCCAGCAACTCTGCCTAAGTATAGTGGACAGAAATCTGAAAAGTGTTCCCACCTGAAAACCCATCACTACTCCAGGGCTTTCCAGTTGATGCTGGGCATAGATAAGAAAATGAGAAAACATAATCCACTATGTGGGGGAGAGCTATGAAGTAAAAAGGCACAGGTATAATGAGGGTACATGACAATGGCTCTCTCTGAAGCCAGTGTTAATGGCTTTGAAACTGTGCTGTTGCCACACTAAGTAAGCACAACGCTCACAGATGCACATAAGTCAACATCTTCTGACATCTTCGAACGGGGACAAGCATGCTCATGGGGCAACATTCACCCATTATTCACTTGTAAACATAGAGTTCAAAGTCATGGAGATCATGTCTGAAGGTCAGTGTGGAGGGGATAGAGGTGTCTGGATATGCTGCCGGCTTTCCAACAGCTCCACGGAGGGGACACTGGGTAGAACAGAACTGACCCTAATATACTCTGGTTTCTGCATTTCCCTGAGGATTTACTACTTAGTGGTAGCTTGATCAAATGTTTTGAAAGCTAGATTATGAAAGCAGTAGTTGCTATAGCACTGTCATCTTTATAAATACATCAAGAATAAATCCCTTTGTGGCTTTCTGATATGTTTGTTTTCACAAAGGATATTTTCATACAGGATATTAACCTTGTGTTGTATGTTTAAAAGAAATCGAGTAATTTATAATACCTCTTTTATTTCTCTAATATGAAGAAAATTGCCCTGACTTCACACCATACTGAGTTAGTCTTTAAATGAGTTTTTCTATTGAATTTTGTCTGCCTTAATAATTTTCACTTTTGTTTTGAATTTTATATGTAGATGAAAACTTATAATTCTAAGTCACCCTAAGAACTTTTCTTTGTATAATTCTGGTTGGCCAGAAAATAAGAAACCATGTCTACTGAGACTTATCCCTATTCCTGTAGCTAATTGGAAGAAGTGGTCCTAGCCCATGACTCCTCCTGTTTGGTGGGATATAGTCTTTGTAACTGGGTTTAGCCAGGATCTTCTGGAAGAAATAAAGGTTAATTTCAGACAAGATGTATGGAAAGACATAAGGAGCTGGAACTAGGCTCTGAAGTTGGATGCTCAGGAAGTAGAATAGGAGCAGAGAAGAACTAGTCACTTTATGAGATGAAAAATTAGGACTAACTAGGAGCCTAGTTATAATCATGACTGACTAGAAGCCATGATGGTGAGCAGATATTTGGTGAGCAGAAGAGAAAGAACACTCAGCTGTTGATGAGGATATGGATGGTCCAAAAAGAACACCAGCAACAGGAAGTACAGGCTAGAAATGCAGACTTGAAGACACTGAGTGACCCAAAGCGTCAAAGCTTCCACATCCCATGGTTTCCACTCCTGGCTAAGAATGGATACCAATGAGATCAAGAACTTAAGTTTGTCATAGCATAGCAGAGTACGAGTGTCAGGTAAATTCGTTTTACATATGTAAATGTTGAATTGATGAAGGCTTATAATTTTATGATTCTTTCCAAGTTATTTTCATCAACTTTGAGGCTTGTTACTGCTTGGCAGATGCTATGTCTGGTACAGGCTGGGTTTATCCTTCATAATTTACAGATCATGTATAAAAATACAGAAAAGATGGATTCCGATTGCTCTTCTTTAATGAAGTCAGTATTTATAGTTTCTTGTCAACAAAACATTTTCCTTGTAAGCTTCTTGTGTTTTGGGAAATGTAAAAATCATGTAAAGAATATTTTATATATTAAATAGCATTCCCATAACCTCCCTTTTGATAGACTTGCTCATGTTTTCCTAGGATTTTACAACTATAGATTTAATACTGAAACAGAAGTTGTAATTATAAAACAGGAGTAAAAAGATAACATGGGTAAGCAAAAATGTACACTTCTATACATTAAAATGATAATTTCTGAAGGCAATTCAGTAATATTAATGATAAAAGTCTAAACCATAATATTAATGTTAGTAAATATGTAACATAACCATGGCTAATAAAAAACTCAAATTCTGTGTTTGTCTCACCTAATAGGTCTGTCATACAGGATAAATCATATCATGCTGCAATAACAAGCACTCCCAGGTGTCAGGGGCTTCCCAAAATACAGCTCATTTCTTATAGTGGTCCATTGGTCACACAGCCAACAGAAGGCTCACTCAAGGATCCTAGTGGCAGACTGGCTTTACACAGCTTTGCTGACCACTGAGGTAAAGTAGACAGAGCACTGCCCTTCAAGGCTTTATTCAGGCCCTCGCTACTTCCAAAGATGATTCTTGTTATGCCCTGCTTCTATTTTATCACTGAAGTGAGCAAGATGTTCACACCTAATTCCAAATGTGCTCAGAAGATCAAGATGCACAATATATCTACAGCACTAATGCCTCCCACAAAAGGTGGGCTTTCCATTGGCCAAGAGCAAAGATGTGCATACAAGGTAGCATGTGTAGGCACGGATGTTGCTTGTGACTCTTCATCCCTTTTCAGTTAATACCCATCCCCTCATGAAAAATGATTCCCTTGAGCAAATGCATTGTGATGCCTCAGCTCAATCTCTATGCCCTTCAGTGCTACTTTTGAATAGATTCTTTGACTAAATACGAGCTAAGGTGGTTTCTCTTTCAATGACAGAGGGGAAAAAAATTAGAATAAAGTAAGAAAATGAGCCGAGTAACAAATCAGAAGTGTGCAAAACAGAAAACAAGCAAAATACTTAGCTTAGCACCCAACTCATCATTAACTGATTTCAACGTAAGTGATATTAATACACTGATTAAGATGCAGAGATGCTTTGATGACAGGAAGCAAGATGCAATTCTGAAATGTTTTTAAGAGACAGCTTGTGACTAAATACCTGACATAATTAATTAGGAGGATGTACTTTAGACCTTGATTGTAGTGTTGCAGTTTGGGCAGGAGAAGACTGCTCGAGTCCTGGCAGGCAGGAGGCAGTATCTCAAGGGCTTGCACACTAAGGCCATCTTCTAAGAGTTCCACTTCATCGATTTGCAGAGTAAGTCTTCTGCAGACAAGCTGTGGGAGGGCTTTCCACATCCAAACTCTAGCCACAAACAAGAACAGGAGTAAATGAAAAAGGCAACAGACGATTGACAAAAGTCCAGCCAAGTGAACCTTATTTTCTGAAACAGACTCTGCCTCCCCTGACAGGGCACCTGTACTGAGTGACCTGAGCTGTCTTCTGTTTTCAGATTCAGTGTGGCCTAAGGGTCACCTTTCCTTCCTTGTAGCCACTCCCTAATGGGCTTCTCACACTCCTGTGGCTGTGACCCAAAAGGTATTTTGAGAACCAAAGCCTCCCTTTTTCTTAGAACCTTGTTGCCTTAGGCACAATTTCTTCAAATCCACTTCATTTTCAAATGAAATTTCATCCAGAACCTTCAAGTAGTTTTGGAAGGAACATTGGTATGCTCAAAGCCCCTCCATCAGAAGCAGAGGACATGTCCGTGGAGGATGATTGACAGCCTGGTCATTGCTTGTGGAACTGGCCATAACTGGAAGCACCTTGCACTCTCTAAATATATCGGTTGGGTTACTTATAATAGAAGTCATAATAACAGAAGCATTTGAAACTTAATTTGGATTTGTAATTTATTGTCTCAAACACATAAAAATACAGCTTATAACTATAGTCTTTAAAACGTAACCAGTTTCGGTGGGAGTGGGGGGAAAAGACCTGTCACGCTCTAAGTAATATAATCAAAGTTAGTAGAAGTTGCCAAAAGGCTCATAGTGGGAGTTTGGAGTGGCTGGTATAATTAATTTATATTTCTGTTGCTCACCGAGTAACTATCTGTCAAAACGTCTGAATTTCAAGAGAGACTGCAACGAAATATGATTCAAGCAAGGCAGAGAGTCAAGCAATACATTTAATCATAGGGACTTTAAAGAAAATCCGAATATTTTCTGAAAGGTTTCCCAATTCTGCTGTTGATCCTGTCGTTTCTAAATATGTTTGGAGCATAGGGGAGCTGGATTATGGAAGACACTGCCATAACCAGCCCACAGCCACTTTAAAGTAATCGTGGCAGTCTATAAAACTAAGACCTTTCTTAACAAAAGGAGAGACGGACTAATAAGAGCATGTATGCCATGAAAAGTTAGCTAAACAACAACAAACTCACCAAAACAAGGCCCCATATAATTTTCTCTGGATTGGCTGACGTCATATCTTTAAACTTGAATTACTGTGATTAAGAAATCTAGAAAACAAAAATGCCTCCAAACTTCTAAGCCGCACTTAACCAAAGACAGATAACTTCCTGGAATGCTGGGGGCTATTCACGTAAGATAGCAAACTGCTGTGTGTTCCTTTTTGTATACAAGCTTGGTTGCACCAACTGCTCAGGATGTATGCTTCATCACACACAGGCAGGAAGTACGTCAGGATGTGTTTTCCTGTCATTGGATGAAGGCGGGGAGTATGTAGCCTTGTGGGCTTTGCTTTTATAAGCTACTGATTGATGTAATTCTGCATCCTACTCAGGGAATCCTGGGTACCGACCTAGGTAGTATTTAATAAAGATTGATTCAAATTTGCCTAAAACACTGGGGTCGTGTTCTTAATCTCAACCAGTGGGTCTGACATCTTTAAAATGTCTCCAAAATGCAAGATGAAGATGCCGATTTCAAAGGGCAGGGAGCACTACTGCTGTGACCATTTCAGAAATGCATTTTCAATTCTTTGAAATGCAAAGTGAAGTCTGTGGAAGATAAAAACCATTGCTCCTTGCTTTGTGATTTACATATTGGGCTGACTCCTGATCTACATTTTGAATGTTTGCCAACAGGGAGCATTTTATAATTAAAACGGGTCACTTTTGACTCTAGAGTTTTATTGGACTTTCAATATGCCCAATTAACTTCTACCTTTGAAACTAAATTACAATGACCAGAAAAGAACTTTGAATACTATATCTGGATTTTAAAAAAATTTATAAATTATGTAAGGCTAAAGTTTGCTATGAAGACTTGGCTGAATTAAAACACCATAAACAATTTTCAAATAGCATTAGTTTTCTTGGTTTAGTTCAGAGTAGACAGGGTTTCTGATAGTCCATTGTGAATCACTTAATTAAAGCTGACAATTTATGTCGGCACAGAAAGAATATTAAAAGCCAATACTTTCTAGGTTGAAATTATTGTTGGTGTTAGTGGAAGTGACAGATTGAGATTGTAGGCTAAAGTAACATTGGGGTAGTTTTGCATAGACATCTCATTACCTCTCTTGAGATATGAGATGAAAATTCTACCACCTTCCTCATCCTCCTACATTTTTATTCAGATGATTATTTGCAAATACTCATAGACAGGTGGTGGAAATAATGAGATCCTCAGAACATCAAGATTAATATTTTCAAATGAAGAAAAAGTTGGTCTCCTCATAGGTAGCTATGTGTAGCTGCCTAGAGAATGTTCTTTAAGGTAGAGAATATCCAGAAAAATCAGTACTTGTTTTGTAGCCATTTTAATCTGAGACCCACCCACCTCTAGGAAATTGGCTAGTTGTTTTTAATCTTGTTTCTTACCGACGACAGGAAATCAGACTATGTGCCATGCAATTAGAAAGCTTATAGAGAAAAATGAGATATTTTTGACATACACTAATTATTTATAATCGGTTAATACATGCATATAATGGATTTTGATCACATGCATTATCCATTACCTTCTCTTGTATCCTCTCCCCTCATACTCCTGCTGATCTCTTTTCAGAAAGGACCCTTTTCTCCTGCTTACTCTGCAATGATAGATTTTGGAACCCTGAGGACTATAAAGTAAGTCTAAGCCAGCCTTTGAACTCTTCTTATGGCCACAGTCAGATGAAAGTCTTTTCCTTGCCACCTGTTGCTAGCATCTGTACTTCTCTGCTGACTCAGTGGAGTAATAATGTGTTCTCACATTGGTGTCTGTCCTTGTGATGAGCATGAATAAATTTCTCATAGCTCTGAAGGCTGGAAGTACAAGGCCAATTTCAGTGTCCAATTGGAGCCAGCAATCTCCTGCTGAGCAGGTGTATCAAAGGCAAGGTCTCACATGGCAGAAGGGACAACATTACTGGAAATTTCCCTCTAGCATAGCAGTTCTCAGCCTGTGGGTCACAGCCCACAACCTCTTTGGGTGGGGTTAAATGTTGCTTTGACAGGGGCCACATATAAGTTATCCTGCATAGCAGATATTTGCATTACAATTCATAACAGTAGCAAAACTATAGTCATGAAATAGCAACAAAATAATTTTATGGTTGGGGGGTCACTATGACATGAGAAACTATATTATAGGGTCACAGCATTAGGAAAGTTGAGAACCATGGCTTAGCCCTTTTATAAGAGCACCAATCCAACCATGAAAGGAGGGTTGTTATGACCTAGTGCCTTTCAAAGGACTCATCTCTTAATCCTATTTGCCTTAATATTGAATTTCAATACAGCTTGCAGAGGGATACAAATATTCATAGCATGGAATTGTCCTGGCATGGACAATTTGGGAAAGTGAGGAAGTCAACACCATATGAAGCAAACCTTTCATCAATGGATATGTGAATCAGTAAATATTGCCTTTGTTTGTTTGTTTCTTTCTTTCTTTCTGCCAACAGAACTTAACAAGCTGTAGCAATATGAAGAACCTCTTTAAAGTTAGCAACAGAAAAAATACAGTCAGGTATACATGATGTTAATATTGGACATGTCAGTTCTACATTGTGTCTTCTTAGTTCTTCTCTCTCTTCCTCACTGCACATTCTCAAGACTCTACTTCTTAAAAAGACCAGTTCCTCATAAGCTATGTCTCAGGCTCCGATTCCTGAGCATCCAAGGCAAGAACATTTGAAACCCTTACATACATGAAAAATATACAAGGGTTGACTTTGAGGAATCTGTTGAATGCATTTTAGTCAGGATCTTGGGAACTAGCATCCCTTCAAAATCTTATAGATAACTGGATCAAAATGTCCTGGCATATGAACAACATACATAAAACAAGTTAGAGTGTATTTTAGACAAGATATATATGAGTAAGCTGTCAAACAAAGGAAACAATAACAAGAAAAAGCAGCGATCACCTAAAAAGAGTGTGATTGATGGAGAAAGGTTAAAGTTAAAAATAGTTCTATTGCTGTATTCTTAAATCATCATATAATAAGGAAAGGCTTATTTTGGCTCACAGATTCGGTCAGTTAGCATTGTTGCTTTGGGGCCTGTGGTAACGCCAATCTCAAAGAAGCCAGCAAGCAAAGGAACATAAAGGAATGGGCCAGTGTTCATATTTCCTTTTAAAGGGTACACTGCTAATGGCTCAACTGCTTCCAACTAGGGCCCGTATCGCAAAGATGCCTCCAACTCCAGAAGTGTCCCAGACTAGTGAGCAAGCCATTAGTGCATGGCCTCTGGGGGATATCTGAAATTCAAACTATAGCCAATGCCATTTTAAATGCATGTTTATGTGGTAGAAACGCAAGTATACCAAAAGGAGTGCAGGGCTATGCTAGTCTCTAATGGAACACAGAGGGAGGATCAAATAAAACTGAGTGAGTCATCATATCAACACCAAAGGAAAGCAGATGACAAAGAAGGTAGCAATTAGAAAAAGGAAGAAAATGGAAAACAGTGTCAAAACGAGACAAAGACTAGTTCAAATAACTGCATTGCATTTTAAATACATATTTTAGACAACACAAAAATGCCATGTGTTATTAAATACATTCTGTTAAGTTGTCACATGGGTTCTTAATTGTGAAACAATTATTTATGACTAGTGTATTAAGCCGGGCATGGTGGCACAGGCCTTCAGTTCCAATGCTCAGGGAGATAGTGTTGGCATAGAATCAGCCTGCCTCTAGGTTGCTTAGCAACCTCTGACATCATCATATGCTGCCTTCACCAGGGGCACAGGATAAAAAGGACAAACCTGCCACCTGTTGCTCTCTTACTCTTATTTCTATCTCTCTCCTCTCTCTCTCTCTCTCTCTCTCTCTCTCTCTCTCTCTCTCTCTCTCTCTCTCTCTCTCTCTCTCTCTCTCTGTCCCCCTGGGGTGCCCTCCTTGCATTCCGTCTCTCCCTATGCTTCCCAAGGTCTCAGAAGATTGGGACACAATGGCAGATGACTTCATCCCTGGATTGTGGTATGCAAACCATTGAACAAAATTGCCTCCAATATCTCCCCCTCTGCTAGTGCCCAGACTGAACTGTGGACAAACTGGACACCCAGAAAGTCATTGTCTCATGTTACTGAAAATGGAGTGAGGTCAGTCTCTCCCATGTTCTCCTTCCACAGAAACAGCCTTTTGTTCTCTGTGCCTGACAGCCAGACTCTCTTTGTCCACGGTGCCATGTGGCCACAGGAGACAACTGGCACAACTGTCTGGGTACTAGGATATGACTAACTAGTCATGTCTGTCATTTTGATTAATACATAGATTCATTTAGGTTATAATTTATCCTCCTCAGGTCTCTGATCCCATTGATAGCTAAATTGATGTTAGCTTGGTAGCTAGAAAACAGATTAAGTAGCTCCTTAGCCTCAAGTAATCTGCCATGTTAGTTCATTGGTTAATTCGTTAGCTAGTTAAAACTACTATATACTCGATACCTTACTCACAGAGCTCAGGTTAAAGACAAACAGGCTTCAGATGCTTTCCCAGTCCTCTTCATGAGGAGACCAGGCCTTAAGTCTCACTCCTACAGTTGCTACTGCCAGGTCTACTAAGTACAGTGCTTGATTCATTAGTTAACGAAGCAGAGTGTAACTTACTGAACCATTTGGCTGAATCTCAGGATACTTAAGACCTCGACACTTAGGAACTGGAGACTCTCTTTGAGATTTGAACTACTAGGCACCGTGTCTAGATGATGACCATAACTCACAGTCCTGAGGGAAAGTAAGGTGTATCACATTAAGTAAACTTAAATTATGGCTACACAAGGCACTAAAACCTTCCCCTGGGTGTTAAGATTCTTTTTTGGTCATTAGTTGTGGAATAAGCCATGTTTTTACTGATCAGTGATCCACAGAAGCCACCTCTTCCATGTCACAGCCGTGTTAAGCATGCCTGTGCTAGTTAGCTTTCTGTTGCTTTGACAAACACTTGAGGTACACAGTTTCAAAGGAGAAAGTTTCATCATGTTCTCCTGAGGAAAAAAAAAAAGAGATAGAGAGAAGAGATGGCCAATTCTTTACCTCCCTATTCAAAAGCCAGTCCCAGTGACCTAAGGGCCCTCCTACCAGGCCCTGTCTCGTAGGGACTGCAGTTCCACTCAGTAGTACCACTGGCCAGAAGTGCTGTCTTTAACAGGTATGGCTATGGAAACATTCAAGGATTATGGTACCAAGTTCACTGTAATTTTTCTTAATCCACAGAATCAAAAAGCATTTTAGGTGTATTGGAATTAGTGATATTCTGCATAAACTCAGATGGGTAATTTTACCTTGATTGCTTGGGGCTATTCATTTTCATTTTAACCACAAGGAAGCTGCTTGTGAAAATACTGCTACAGTATTTTCATAAAAGAGTAGGTCAAATGTGTACAGAAAGAGGTCAACTGTGAGCCATTATGTTTTTATGAGGATGGTTTCTTAGAACTTATATAATACCTGGCATCAAGTTCACCCCAGAAAGAAGCTACTGTTCTTCTAAAGGACACCATATATTTTCGTTAATTCAGTTTGACCTTCCTTAGGGCAAGTAAGTGCTGCAGAAAGAATGGAAGTTTTGATTTGACAGGGGAGTGAATAAAATTGACTTATTTCAACCTAAAAATAGTTCAGACTATCATTTCAGTTTTTCAAAGAAGGGCATTTAAAATTGATCTTGAAACATAGCATTTCATAGGACTACACAGTGTGCACATTTTAGCAGGTTTGGAAATACTGAGTGGATCTCCTGGAAGCTCTTATCACGGTATACCAAAGCACATTCAAAAATCTGTCCATCAAGTGGCTGTTGCTATGGTAACAACCTACTTCCAACTGGAGCTAAAGGGATGGCTTGCCAGCTCTCTCAAAACAGAGCTATAAGCTTGCTTTCTTCCATTGTCCAGATCTGTGTCGCCTTTTCTGGGAGTTAGGCTAGAGTGGGCTGGGGATCACGGCACGCCGTCAGGAGTACGATTATGGTGGGTACGAATGAGGGGCCTCTTGTCCGTCACGGCAAGCCATGTGATGATGATTGCTAACTAGGAGACGTCTTGTGATGCCTCCATCCTAGTTTTAAAAAAAATCATGTTTTAAAATATTTTTACAGGTTACTGTCACAATTTCTCTGTCTCTGAGAAATTTGTCACCATTTCCAAATTGTTGTCAGTCTCCTTCATGCCTGTGGTGTTGTCTGGTGCTGCTAGAGGCCAGTTCTGCTAATGCCATGCAGGGGCTACGGGCTTGGGAGCTGGAAATGTGCTCGGGATGGGTGGGAGGACATCTTCTGCAAACTTTATACTACCTTACAATCCTTTTGTGTTTCAACACGTGGTTTTATTTTTTATTTTTATTTTTTTAATTTTTTAATTTTTAATTAATTATTATTATTATTGATTTATTCTTGTTACATCTCAGTGGTTATCCCATCCCATGTATCCTCCCATTCTTCCTTCCCTCCCATTTTCCCCTTATTCCCCTCCCCCCTGACTGTTCCTGAGGGGGATTACCTCCCCCTGTATATGCTCATAGGGTATCAAGTCTCTTCTCAGTAACCTGCTGTCCTTCCTCTGAGTGCCACCAGGTCTCCCCCTCCAGGGGACATGGTCAAAGGTGAGGCACCAGAGTATGTGAGAAAGTCATATCCCACTCTCCACTCTACTGTGGAGAATGTTCTGACCATTGGCTAGATCTGGGTAGGGGTCAACATGTGGTTTTAATTTACCAAGTTAGAACATCAGATATATGGCTGGCTAGTGTCCTGTGGCACAGCTCAGGGTCAGAATTCCAACAAAACTCAGGGGGCATGACAAGTTTCTCTTTAGATCTACATAAATTCTTGCCTTGGAATGTATTCATTAAAAAAAAAAAAACAGTGAAGTGTAGAAAGTAGTTTTGAATGATGAATCTATATGGAAGGGGCTATTTTTCTTTTCCCCCTTTTAATTATCCACATTCACACATTTTAACTTCAAAATAGGAAATCTTGTCATATTCCTTAAATAAACTTAATTTTGAAATCTTCATTTTGAAATAATTAAAAATTTACAAAAGGCTCAAAGTTAAACTACCCTCAACAAGTGCTAACACTTGATGTAATTCATGTTGATGATATAAACCTCATTTGCTACATGAAATTCCAGGTGTTTCTATCATCTATTAATCAGCACACCTGTCACCATCATTTCCTATCGCTTCTGTATTAGTATAGAGCTGTGGACTCATTCTATTGATTATAATCCATTATCTTATTGCTATAACTGTCTTAAATTCGGCCACTGGGAGCCTTGCATGGTGTCTTTCAATGCCTCATGAGCATCTCACGTTGAGAAATCTTTACCCTTTGACAAGTTAGGTTGCTCTAGGCTAACCCTCATGGCCATAGCACTGGAAACATCATTACTTAGAGAATTTCTGATTTCTTTTGTATGAGAATAGTATTTAGAAAACATTACCTGTGTAATAAAGTAAATCTACACTATTTAAAAAAAATCAAAGAAATTTTTGTTTACCATTATCCTTCAGATCAGAACTTTAAATGGAAAATTACACATCTGATATATTATATGTCTGAAGAATTTTGTTATATTCTTTCTGGTTGTAAAATTTGTATGTACATTGGAAATAATTAAAACTCAGAAAGCTACAGATAAAAATAGTTTCTTATCATCTACTCTGTTCACTATAATATACTCATTTTTTACTTATGCATACTTTATAATTAGATTTTATATATTAAAATTGATAAAAACACAATCACCTCTTCAATATTAATTTGAATATGTATCATGTTATTACAATATTTATGAAGTGTGTTTTAAACAGATTTGCAATATTATTTGGACTCTATTTCCTACAAGTATATGACAGTTTTTAACTTTTAATTTTTTATAGTTTAACAAGTATTTTTATATTCTAATATTTGGACTATTTCTGTATATAACATTTCTTATTTAAAAATACAAGCAACTGGGCTAAAAAATGTCATTGGGTGCTGAGGTATTAAAGGGCTATTCTGGTCCAAAAGTGGAGTCGTGTTGTGAGAATCTGTGTGTGCTTGTTTTGAGGGGTATATGTGTACACATGGCAGACACAAACTAATGGCAAGTATTTGCTCTGTAGCTACTAGGACATGCACCTCTGAGCTTCCTGATGAGGGTGTTGGGAACTAAACTCTGGTCCTCTGAAAGAGCTTTGTTGGCATTTAGTCAGTGAGCTTTATCTCCAGCCTCACCAACCACTTTTTTATGCCTCCCAAAACTACTTGCCCAAGAAACGACTGCAAGGATGGGCTGAGTCCTTTCACATCAATCATCAATCAAGAACTCCCCAGCCCCCCTACCTCCCCCACAGATTAGCCTAAAGGCCAAGGCTATGGATGCCTTTTATCAGTTGGGGTTCTTTTTTTCTAATTCCTTTTACCTCTTATCAAGTTAAAAAAACAAAGCTTAAAAAAAAAAAAACCCAAACCAAATCAAACAAAAACCAAAGCTAACTACCATTGGCCACAATATATATATGAATAAGTAAGGATATGTAAACGGTCATTTTGTTTCTAGTGCCTTAGGTTGTTCAAATACCACTAAATGTATGTTGAAATCTGTTTTGGTATTTGCACTGGAAATGAATTATTTCCCTGAGATGTGCTTGGTAAAAGACAATGATCAATAATTATTCCCCTAAGAGTGTATCATATAGGCAGATGAAATTGTATAATTGTCAAAAATATTTGGGCAAGTTTCTTTTCCACGGAGAATGTTACTGAGATGTCCTGTAGCCATTGAGATTTGTAGATCTGAGCTTCCTGATGTAGGTGTAGTACCATCCACAGTGTGTGTATGATTTCTGTGGGTGTAATAAATATGCTATTATAGTACATCTTCTACAAAGCAATTATTTAAAAGGAATAAACAAAGAAATAGATGTAATATTAACTGTGGGGGCAGAAAGAAAAAATAAAAAATATTTATTATTTTTTCATAATGGGTTAGAGTGCTTTGTTCAATATCTTTTTAAAAATTTTGCATCTCTCTTTTCATTTATTTATTTAATTTAATCTCTTTGCAGCCTGATCCCAGCCCCCACCCTTTTCTCCTCGTGGTCCTGTCCTTATGCCCCCTCCTCTCTTTTCACTCTCTTTTTCTCGGAGAAGGGGAGGCCCTCAAGGGGTATCAACTCCCAAAATTTGTCTTGCCTACAGGAAGTGTGTAGGTAAAGATAGAGCAGAGACTGACGGATGGACTGGCAAACCAATGACTAGCCCAACTTGAGCTGCCCCCTCATGGGAGGGAGCCAACCACTGTCACTATTGTGACTATTCTGCTATGCTTGCAGACAGGAGCCTCACATAATTGTCTTCTGAGAAGCTTCATCCAGCAGCTGACAGAAAGATATGCAGACATCCACGGCCAAACAATAGGTTAAAGCCAGCAAGCCCTGTGGAAGAGATCAATATCTTGGACAGGAACACCCCAGAACATTATGTAAAGAATTTATGCTTCTCAGTAGCTGCCAGTTCAGAATATAATCGTCTATACCTCTGGTTTCAACTTACCAGGGTACTTTATATATATTTTTTATAATTTGAGTCTTGAATTTCCCCGCCCCAAGGCCCAGATTCTTTGTTTCTATACTGTGGCATTATAGGAGTCATTAAGAGGCAGTGACTTAAGGGGAGGTCATTAGGTCACTGGGGGCATGAACTTGGAGGAGATGGAAGCACCCCAGATATTTTTCTCTTTCTGTGTTTTGTTTATTGCCATGAGATGGGCAGTTTTTCAATTCTTGATACTATTTCCATGTCATGTCATATTGTCTCAAGTTCAAAGCAACAACTCAGACTAAAGTCTTTGTAGCTATGAACCAAATAAACCCATTGTCTTTATTCTTTGATTGTCTCAGGTATTGGTTATAGAAACCTGACAGATGTTTTACCAATTCATGCTAAAATTATTTTAGATAAGTTTTGGATAAGATGGCAGTTCTAATTTGTTAATACTATAATTTTAACAATGCTAAACTCATAGTCATTGCTCACAAAACTATTTGACATGTTCTTTTTTTACTTTTTCTCCTGCCTTCCCTTCGTATTCCTTTTTATTTTTAAAAAGTCAAGTTATATAACAAGTTTCACTTAGCACAATGGACCTAAAAGGAAAGCAGAACACCAAACTCAGACTTCACACAACCATGAAGATCAACATCCATAAGTGTTGGTCTTACTGAATAATTTTTCTATTGCCTTAAAAAAGTGTTTAAGCTTTTTACTTTTTACAGCTACTTTAAAAACCTATTTTAGTTTAGTTTCATATGCCTCGACCTTCCTTCTACCATCCCTTCAACACTATGTAGGAGAGGATGAAGGTTAGTGGAGCGAGAGAGGGCAGGGGAGTTCTCCTTAGGACATCTGGTTAGGTAGGGTTGTGGGGTTCTTTGGGGTAATACCACTCTTAGTTGTCAGGATATCCAACACCTAGCTAACCAGAAAGCCAGCCATCTTCTTCCTCCTCTGACTATCTCCTTTCCCTAAAGCACCCTTTCCAAGAATCCTGCTGGGCATATATTCAAAAGATGCTAAACTATGTTCATAGCAGCTTTATTCATAATAGCCAGAAACCAAAAACAACCTAGATGCCTCTCAACTAAATAACTGATAAAGAAACTGTGGTGCATTTGCACAATGGAATACTACTCAGCTATTAAAAAGAAGGAAACCATGAAGTTTGCAGGCAAATGGATCAAACTAGAAAATATCCTGAGTGAGATAACCCATACTCAGAAAGACACACATCGTCTATATTTACTTATAAGTGGAGATTAGCCATACAGTATAGGATAACCATACCACAATCCTCAGACCTCAAGAAGCTAGGTAAGAGGGAGGGCCCAAGGAAGGAAGCTCAAATCTCATTCAGAAGAGAAAATAAATTACACATCAGAAGGTGAAAAGAGGGAACTGGAGGGAGAGGGGGGTGGGGAGGGAGCAAGGGTGGGAACCAGGTGTGGGAAAGTGGAGTTGGGAGGCAGTAAGGCTGGGGGATAGATAGGAAACCAATGGGTGGAGCTCTGTGGGACAAGCTGGAGATCCTCAACAGGCAGGTTGGGCTCCTGGGAAAATATGGAATAACTCCAGCTGTTACTAGTAGCAGCAGGGAATACGGAGACTGAAGTGGTCCCCATCGTTAGCCAGGCAGGACTTCCAACAGAGAGAGGGGACACCAATCCACCCACAAAACGTTTGACCCAAAATTTACCCTGACTACAAGATGGGCAGAGGTAAAGATGTAGCAGTATTTGAGGAAATGGCCAACCAATGCCTGGCCCAACCTGAGACCCACCCCATGGGAGAGAGCCAACCCCTGTCACTATTAATAATACTCTGCTATTTTTTGCAGACATGAGCCAAGCTAACTCTCCCTCAATAGACTACAGCCTCAGCCAAACATTAGATGAAGCTCTGGGAATCTTGTGGAAGAGTTGGGGAAGAATAGAGGGACCAGAAGGGAACAAGAACTCCATAAGATGACCAACCAAGTCAACGAACCTAGGCCCATGTGGGTTCTCAGAGACTGAACCACCAACCTAAGTGCATGCATGGGCTGGACGTAAGTCCTCTACACTTACAGAGCTTATGGACAGCTCAGTCTTCATGCGAGTCCATTAGCAATTGGAGTGGGGGCTGTCACTGACATGCATGCAGCTGCCTGCTGTTGAGTCATTTTCCCCTAGCTGGGCAATCTTTTCTGGCCGCAGTGGAAGAGGATGTGCTTAGTGCTGATGTGACATGAAGTGGCACCATGACACGGGGGTAAAGGGTGGAGAGTCAGGTGAGGCTCCCTTCTCTGGGAAAAAGGGAATGGGAAAGTAGGGGAAGAGGGTGGGACGGTGGGACTGGGAGGAAAAGAGGGAAGGTGTGATCAGCATATAAAGTGAATAAATAAATAAATTAAAAAGAAAAAAAGAGGAAAAATTCATATGTATTTTAAGACGTAAAAAGCAGTTAAGGCAAGCATAATTATACATATCTTACACTAATTTACTCTGACAAGCGCACTATTAACTACTGTATAAGCACAATATATTGTAGGCTCAATTTTCATAATTATATTTGATTATGAACTTATTATCTGAGAGTACCTCACTTATAACCTGACTAACCTAAACAATAGGAAAAGAAGCTTAAAGAATACGATAAAGAAACCCTAAGGATATCAGTTCTGAGGAACGATTCCCCTGGCGTAATCAGCAGGATTTCTTCTTCTGGAACCTGGAGCAACCACAACCAGGAACCTCAGCCAGCGCCTGGATCCCTGAAGCCTTCCCTTGAGCAGTTCTCTCTAGGAGCAACTCGAAGTGAACAGCCAAAAACTATCCCAAGTCTCCAAAGGCCCCGCCTCTTGTTTTTGGCTCACATTTATACCTCCTCTCAGAATTTGTTCAAGGATGTTTTTCAGCTGGTTAACAACCAATCTCCCCCACATGGTGGTTCGACTTCTAAGGGGATAAACATCACCTGCTCTCTCACAAGTCTTTTTCTCGACCCCCACTTGTGATCTAAACAAAAAACATGTTTATCTTTCCTTCACTATATAACTACTGTAGCTATATAATCATATTGCAAATATTCATATGGCAATATGTGCTGTCCAGCTTCCTCTTTTTTAAAACTAGTTCTGCTTTTATTCATAAGTTGTTTTGGTTTAAACTCAGGCCTTCTGCATGCTGCCTACATGTCCTCCTACTCCTTAAGGCTGATCTTACAGTTTTTCATCACTGAAGAAAAGAAACTGTTTATTTGACTCAGAGTTGGACACTGACTTCTGGCTCCCCTATCTTTTGAGCAAATTAAAGGAATATTATTTGCACACAAACACACAGGGCGTCATTATTACCAGGCTTATTGCCTCAGAAACCCTTCAACATTCCTTTCACTATTTGCATCTGGCTAATCTCCTTGACCCCTGACCCCTTTCCATCTGTTGAACTATTTCTATGATGACATGCATATTGACAATCTTGCCTATGAAAAGTTGAGCAGTTTGTCCATAATTCAACCAGCCCCAGGGAGCCATGCAGAGATCTGCAGTCTAGAGTGCACTATACACCACTTTTGAGTCCTTGAAAATTCCTGAAGCATTCAGGAGTTCACAGAGCAGCTTGGGTCACAGAGTAGCTTGTGGATGCCATGACCCAGGTTGTTTCATACTTCTCAAAGACTGAACTCCTAGCTGTGAGACTTACTGATCTTGTCCTAAGCAAAGCCCAATTATTCTTTAACTCTCAATCTCCTCCCCATGAGACTTTCACGTCATGAATATTTTACTGATTATCATAATTTTTGAACATTGAGAAATATATTAAGAATTCAGGTGGTTCTTCTCAATGCAGAGGTCACGAGTGTGGTTCGTTTCAACACTAGGGCCCTTGGAGAGACAATAATGCTGGGCATTGAAAGCGAAGCTGTGTTTGTGGTGTGTCTCATGGTTACCCTGATCTAAGGGCTCCACAGAAGTGCAGTGATTTGTTTACAGGCAATAAACTTCAAAATGTTGCCCAGGATGTTTGTTTCATCCTCACCTGCAAAAGCTCATTTAACTTGTATCAAAAGAAGAAGTTAAATTTGCCTGAAGTAAAACAAGAATGACAGGACACAGATATCATGGAACATTCAAGTCAAACCTTGTTGGGATGGAGTAAGATTCACAATACGTGGGTTCAAATAGTCCTTAGGTAGCCAATGATAGCTTTCGGTGTCTTAGAAGATCTTCTTTTGGGTACAGAATGGAAGAAAGTGTATTTTAGGCTTGAAAGGTAGAGAAAAATCCAATCACTTTACAGTAATCTTGGGGCAGTTGGAGGAAGCATGTGTAATTTTTTATATCATAGGAAAACAGTTGAAAAGGCTCCAAGGAAGTACACAGAACTAACAGGGCCCATATGTACATCAAAATCATAAGAACAATTAAGGATTAAGTTACTGAAGTCAAACTTCACTACAATCTATAGCAAAAGCTTATGGCGTACTCTGTCAGTCCAGTTCTTTCAACAGGTCCTGGCCACTTATTCCATAAGCTTACAGAACATGTCTTGGTGTGAACTTGATTTAACTCTAAGGTAAACTGGATACAGATATAGGCTTTTATATATTGTTGAGCAAGCCAAGTGGCTGCCTTGCCAGGGACAGCAAGAAGGGATGAAAATGCAATTTCTGTGACTTGGAGATTTCTTTTGCTGTCTTGGGGATCAATCATATCAAGGGTCTTGCACAACCTAGGCCATTGTGTTTCACTGCCCAGAACCTTGAGCATATTTTTTCTGGATCCAGGGACTCTAAGGTGGTGAAGCCTGGAAGAGTGCATGAACATTGGATGGTTAGAGAAATCATGAGGAGACAAGTGAAACCAACTGACAACGTTGTGTAGAGTCAAAGCTTCTGCAAACATTCCCCAGGAAAATTTAAGAGTGAAGTTGTTACTCTACTTTTTTTTCCTCCAGTGAAGATATTTTCTGCTTTTGATCTCTAAACAAAGCATCAAAAGGCATATAGTCAGGCAAAAAGAAGGGGGACATTTTTTTGTTTACTCTGTAGGTGTGCTCAATGAAATCTTAGACAGAAAATGGGTGTGATGCTCCTTATTTTCTCTCCATCCTCTTAGGAGTCTACACCAAGGTCATCCTCTGAACACATTTAGTAGGAAGAGACAAAAGTCCATGTTCTCTGCCCTCTGAGCATTCCTACATGAAGCCTCATCCTTCCAATAACATAGTGCTTGACCATGAGATGTTGATCTGTTAACAGCAAATTCACAAAAGAAAAGCTAACCTGTTAAACAGTGTTTCCTCATGTCTGTTTTACTATAGCATAATTTTTCACTTAAATTTTATAAGACTCAGACTTCACATGGAAAAACTTGTCATTTTTTCCCTGCTTCTGCCTCTACTGATACTACCTCTTTTGGGGTCCTTAATCCTGGAAAAAAGGACCAATGAAGAAGCTGTTATGGCCTTTGCAGAATTGACATTCTGTCCCTCAAGGCTTATCTATCTACTATATGGAAGATCCATCTTCCAATAGGTAGCCAGGTCTCCCACTCCTGGTCTGTCAATACATTAGTTCTTCTTTGGCTTGTTAGGTGAAGACAAGGGACAACCTCATGGATAGGTAGATGGAAGGGATTCACAGAAGACCACCCAAATATCTGAATACATGGCTTGCTACTCTAGATCAGATGCATTTCAGAGTTGTCAGTAGAAGGGAATAAGACCCCACGAACAATATAGGGTCATTTCTGATTGGTCCTGAGGCAGCCAGGCAGTGCTGCCTTTTCAGACTGATGATCTTTGGCGAGTCTGGCTCAGCAGACCTGACTAGAACTGACAAGTGCTAATTGTTACCTGATTGACATTCTGAACAGAAACCAAGGAGACAGTTCCCTACAGCAGAAACCATCTTCTCAGGTATAATTAGCTTTCAACAGATGACTCATATTAGAGACAAAAAATTCAATACCCAAGCCTAATCTCCGTGGCTCTCTCATGGGGCCACAGGGAGGGCAGCTCCACAGAGGACATTTTCCTGAGAACAAATAGCTTTCCAGTGGAACAGGGGCAGTATGATTTCCAGGTCTGTTCACTGTGTATCTTTACAAGATCTGCCGCTGGACTAAATGGATGTTTTTGTTGTTGTTGTTCAAGTGTTTAGATAAATGCGATTGCTTGCTTGTGCGCTTTTAGTTAGCTTTCTCCTTTCTTCTACAGGATCTTCTTACTAAGTAATGGTGCCATCCACAGTAGGTTGGCCCTTCCTATAAATCAAACAATTACTATCATTCCCCATAGACATGCCCAAAGGTCAACATGGCATTGATGCTTGGTTTTTTTATACTTTATTTTATCTGAAGTCTCTAGCTCCTTTTCATCAACCCCCTAATGTTAGTGGGGAGAGGGGGTGCAGACTCCTTTACTTCTCCCAGCTGTTTAAATTCAATTGGGTTCTTTGGTGGCAATGCCGATCTCTTTTAACAGGGAACACAGCAAGCAGTCTCCTCTGAGCCGCTGTGTTGAAACCTTTCTCTCTGCCCACCACACCAGCCAGCTCTGGTCTCTCCAAATTACTACACGCCTCATGCCACTCAGGGATCTCCTGCTTATCTTCCTCAGAGTCCTAGACCATTCTCCTCTCTGTGCCGCATGGAGCAGGCCTTTACCAGCTGGGAAAGGCCATGCCTTTGCACAAGACAATTATCTGTGAACAAACTAAAGCCCAAACTAAAAATCACATACTTGGGATTAAAATAAAAACATAGTTACATAACATAACTGAGTTTACAGAGAAACTAAAACTTCCATTACAACCCGGTCTAGGTAATTTCTTATCACAACTCTTCCCCAAGTGATGCCAGGTTATGTCAGTTTGATGGTTAAACAAATCAGTAGAGAGAAGATCATAGGAAACAAGTGAGTAATTGTCTCAGTTTGTCTATTCAGAGATGTTTCTAGACTAAGGGAGTTTAAGTGCTATGACTAGGATACTCCCAGCCTATGAAAGAAAGTTACCTAGCTAACGGATAAGAGATAAAGATAAGTAAACAAACAAAACCAAAAGTGTGCTTCCCATACGTTCCAAACAAAAGACACACTCAGAGCATCCAGAAGAGACCAGGTTTCCATGGCTATGAACAACGCAGTCTCTGTACCTCAAACTCCCAAGCAATTCTGACTGCTCTTCTGTTGGTAAAGTGGGTCTGGAGGCCCAAGGAGAGTCATCACCAAGGGAAGCATGGCTGACAGTAGAGGAAAAGCACAGGAGGTGGTTTGCATGGGAATCCTAAGGGGATGGAGAGCAGCATCCTGCATCTTCTCTGTCTGTTCTCACTTCTAACGCAAGCAACTGTAGAGTGCAAATGCATATGACTTCTGAGAATTTCTCCTGAACTTTGGTAAATTTCATAAATTCTGGAGAAACTGAATAATTCGACATTGATTTTAGTTATCTTTTTAAGTGACTGCTTGATATCACTACAACCCTGCAAGTACAAGCTGCTGGTAGAACAGAGTCTTCTCTGTGGATACTGCCACAGGAGAGGTAAGACCTACGTTCCAAGTGCTAGATGTTTCTGGTGAGCTTTTAGATGAAACTCAATAATATTATTATTGGGAATGATATCCTTGGGCCCACTTTCTTTGCAACACTATCAAGAACACTACCAGTCTTTTCAGTTATGATGCTAATTTATTCAGAAGTAGCACGTTTTGTGTGACATGTGCTGACTTTCATTTGATTCCTCTTGGAAGAGTGAAATGATGTGTTGTTAAGGGTAGATTAATTAATGTGATTTTCCATGAGTATCACTGTAATTTATAATTGAATTCCACTCTTCTTTCTGAGGGTCGTGGTTATCTATCCTGAAGACAAGTATAACTGACTTCCCTAATCAATAAGGGACCATTACATGAATAGAAGAAGAATAAAAGGATTATTGTGGTCATTCTGTATCTTCCTAAGTTAAGACATTTATAGAAAAAAAAAAAGGATTCAGGGAAAGGAAAAAGAAACACTGAATAAGGCTTTATTTCCACAAAAAGGCAAGGCTAAGAAAAAATTACTTCATCTCTATATTTTTTACTTGAATTAATTTGTGTGAACACATACTTATAAATATTAATATGTACATACATATTTCCCTGAAGAAAGAGTCCAGTGAGGTAGCCTGAAGCTCCTTTTTAGAGACTAAAAAATGCTATAAGGATGCACTTATGATTCTGTGTTAGTTACTATTATAGGTCAAGTTTTACAAGATCCCCACAGGCACATGTGCTTGAGTACTTAGTTTCCAACTGGTGGCACTGTTTTGGGACACTTTCCAACCTTTGGGATATTGAGGGAGAAAGGACTAGCAGACCCAGGACATTAGAGGTATGTGTGTGTATTAGCACTTGGAACTCACTACTCCCTATCACCCCTGAACATATTTTAACATAATCACTGAGTAAAAGCCATTTAGATAGTTGGGTTTTTTTTCCCTCACTGTATTTTTACTTAAGCAAAGTACCCTGCCTTCTTTCAGAAAGGACCTGGGTTGCCACAGTACTGCCATGTTTTAACTCCTGGGACTGGGACTTCAGTCTGGATGTGACCGTTAGACCCCAGAACTTGGAAAGCAATGCCTCATGGAGCAGCTATCCTCGTTCCGCTCCCTGTCTGCTTTCAGGAGATGTTGACCACATAGACAGAACCTCACGCTTGTTGTCTGTCTTATTTAGACAACACTTTCTATCACCTCCATACCTATTTGGCTCTTATAATGACCCTTTTGTTATTACCAAAATTGACCCCTGTTGCTTCAGATATTTAACACCACTCGAAACCTTTCATTTTCACGTGATATTTAATCCTCATGGATGTCAAAGTATTGGATCTGTACCACCATCTTCTATCAGCCTTCAAATGCGAAGCACTTATATTTAGGGCTTCTTGACAAATGCCTTTCTTCCTCTCTTGGTAACTGCTATCTCCCATGTTGCCCACAGAACATAGTCAACTAGTTGGGTTTGTTTATAGGAGCTGTGGGTCTCATATCCCACCATATTCAGTGATCTTTCTGCCATGAGTTTTATATAGAGGGGCCATTGCTTTTTCCCAAGTTTCAAGAGCTACTTATGTAGGCGATTACCTCTAACTACTTAAGATTATTACCAGACACTTAATCCTCTATTACAGGAATCAATAAATTTTCTCTTATGACCTTCCTGTCTCCCTGGTAAAATATTTTCAAGAAGCAAGCCTATATATATCAACCCCTGCTAGAGCAAGCCAGTTAGGCCCTTCAGCTTCTGGGGTACAATCCTTTCTTCTCACCTTTCTAGTTTGTTGTTAATTCTTCGACCTAAGGCTAAAAGTCTTTTAGTTTTTGCTTTCCGGAAAGGTCTCAGATATCGAGGTGATATCTATTTGAATGCACTCCTCTTCCTCGGTATCTCATCCTACTTTACTAATAAAGAATTCTAGTAAATTCCCTGCAGCATGGTGTCTGTACTGTTCGTGTTCCATTTAGTACCAGCGATCAGATTTAGCATCTGACTAGGATGACCTGTAGCCAGAGCACGTTTATAGTTAGCACCCTCAGACTACTTAGGTACTGGGCTCCCCAGGAAGCAGACCCTGAATCTGAGATTTATTTTCATGGAAGCATTTATAGAAGATGTCCGCAGTGATTTATAAGGGAATGGCAAGTGAGGTAGACAGAGGGAAAAGAGAGCTGTATCTCAAATCACACTCATATCTAGCTTTACCAGAAAGAAGGTTCTTAGGTTTCAATTCTGCAGTAAGTCCTCAGAGCTGGGCTCTTCTAGGGAGAGGGATGTAGCCTTGGCTGTAGGCATTGTTTAAACCTAGGGCAACTCCTCAGGTGTTACTAAATTGAGATCTATTAGCCCTCAACATTTCTAGCAGATGGGAAATGCAAAGCCTGTGTCTTGAGGAGCTAGTGGCATGGCACAGATTCTCCAAAAGAACTTCAAGCTGGGAAATGAGTAAAACCAAGTTCTTAGAAAAGGAAGTCTCTCAGTAGTGAGAAGAAAAGCTTGGAAGAGTTGATACCAAGTTTTTAAGGGCACATTAATGTCACCATAGTTGTATATGATATGTTCACATATGTGTGTGTGTGTGTGTGTGTGTGTGTGTGTGTGTGTGTGTATTCTGTGCTTGCAGAACAAGAAAAATATAGAAAAGTGCAGTCTATGGGGAAAAGTAACCTTGCCAAGACATTTCTATTTTAGTTGTTCCACTGTTGCTATGATTCCATTTTACCATTTTTGATTTGCAAAACCACTCAATCCTCAGGGCACTCTGCATGCTGAACCAAAAAGGTAGACTCTTTATGATTGAGTAATACCAGGTTAAACAAATTGAGATTCTTATGTAATTTTCATAAGCACCATTAGGTAGATGCAGTTATTGTAGCTTCAGCGATAGTGATGAGCAGATGGGAAGATAATGAAGGAGAGGGTAATAGACTCTGTGAGTATTTCTCCTTTCATTTTCTAGCCCTTTTGGAAAATAAAAGTGGGAGAGAAGAGGAACCAGACAGCGAGGCGGAATGTTAGAGATGGCATGGTATGGGAGATGTGGGGCGCTGGAGGCTGGGTATGAGCATATTTCATTGTTTATATGTATAGAATTTTCAAACCTAAAACAAATTAAGAAATAAAAACCTGTAGGGAGACAAATTACATGGTTTCTTCTAGAATGTGAACTTTTCTATAATTAGCTTGATTGACAATATGTCTTAAAAATATCATATAAAAATTATTCTTAAACAATTGTAGCAGCAGTGAAGCCAATATTACTAAATTGTGGTAGTAGAAATAGATTAATGAGAAGAAACATTTTAAAGCTTCTTTTTGCAACTATAGGTTATTCATCTATACGATGTTACCACAGAATAGGAGTAATAGTTATTAAAATGTTTTTTTCTGATTGTTTTAACTATATGTTGACAATATAAAATGCACTCCTTGATGGAAGTTGAGGAAATGTGGAAACTGAGATATTAAATAAATATTTCCTTTTCTATTATCTGTTTGCAAATGGTCCCATCCTACTAGCTAATCATTATCACTGAGAATTCTGTCATTCCTTCTACAATCATGTGGACATAAAATAAGATAATGTTTATTCCATGAAACAATAGTAAGTGAAATTAATAGTTTCAAGTATTGCACTGTCCTACGTTGTCTTCTGTTGCTGTGATAGTACACCATGACCAAAATTAACTTAAAGAGGAATAATAATATCTAATAACTCTCAGGTCCCATTGCATTCCTGAGTGGAGCCTGGGTAGGCACTCAAGGCAGGCACCTGGAGGCTAAAGCAGAGACTGTTGAAGGAATGCTGCTTACTGGCTTGATCTCAATGGTTTGCTTAGCTTGCTTTCTTATGAGGCCAAGGACCACCTACTCAGGAATAGCACTGCCCACAATGGGCTGCACTCTCCTGCGTCAATCATTAATTAAGGAGCCTTACTGGCTGGACTCTTCGGCATCAATCATTAATAAAGGAGACTTTACAAGTTTGCCCATTGGTCAATCTGCGGCAATTGCTCAGGCGTGGTTTCCTCTTCTCAGGTCACACTCATTTGTGTCAAGTTGATTAAACCAACCCCAAACACATTTGTCTTTTAACATTTAACTTAATATTATCACATCATAATAATATTGGAATTAAAAATAATTACTTTAAAATGCTTATTTTTTTGGTCCAATTTAGTATTTTATTATTTGAAGAGAATCTATCCATAAAAAAACCCTGGGCATTGAGGTTGTTTTCAAATTTTTACTATTGTAATCCAAGCTGAGAAGAATATTTGTATAGAAAAATGTCAACACAGGCCTTGTTGGCATCTGAAAATAAAAGCTCTCTATGTGAGGATCTTGGGTCAAGTTTTGCAACTATACTTCCTGTCCTTTATGAAGTTATCCTGTGGGATTTTGGGTGTGGCCCGATTTGTTGTCTTTCTTGGTGGTAGAGCTACACTCCATCCACTAATAGAAGTGACTTGGTTCTGTGTTGCTGCCTGGCTTTGCCTGTTTTCAGGTACCAGACCTGGTCTTTGGCATTGAACTGTGCTTGAGTTCATTGCAGGAGTCTCCAGTCCAATCTGACAACAGCATTTATATAAAGAAAAAATTGGGACACAGAGGGAATTTGGATAAAAAGGAGAGAGAATATGAAAGGTAAGGGAAGGAGAAAATGGCGCTTTGTAAACCAAGCAGAAACTCAGCTCACCTAGTCTAGCTCAACGGACAGTGACTTTTGTGAATCCGGAATTTTTTCTAGATTATTTCACTAAAACTTTTCATCCTAGATCTTGGGGAGAAATACAGGTTTTAGTTTATTAGGGGGGAGTGGTTTTTGTTTTTTGAGAGAAGGTTTCTCTGTGTGGCCTTGGCTGTCCTGGACCCGCTTTGTAGATCAGGCTGGTCTGGAACTCACAGAGCTCTACCTGCCTCTGCCTCCCGAGTGCTGGGATTACAGGTGTGTGCCACCACTCCGGCTCAGAATTTAATTTTCTTAATCCACTCCCCATCGTTTTAGATGAAAGGAGAGGCTAGTGTAGGAAGTGATTCTCAGGAGCCGGTTAAGCCAAGTTTCCTAGAAACAGTAAAGCCTTTTCACTAAAACTACACAATTACCTTTGCTCTTTTCAGTTTACAATGCTGAAGAGGGAACTGGCCTCCCCATTTTGAAAATAAGTCTCTACTTCTACAGTATTGTTAACGGTTCAAAATAACAACCTGAATCATGTGATAGCATCTAACCACGTGAGAGGGTGTCAAAGACAGGCTTATAATGAACCTGTTCTTGTGTGTATGCAGTCACAATTACTTCTGTCTAGCCTGAGCTCATTATAACTTAAATCCTTCCTCCTCTTTATCCCTTAATCTGAGTGCTACCAACATGACCAAAGGCAGCATGCGATAAAGTTATTCTCCCTTCAAGTGAGTCAGAACCCTTCAGGGATTTTTCTGTTCTGTTACTCGAGTGAGGAAATGAAAACGACAGGTCAATAAGTAACTATGATGTAGGGTTTTATATATTAACACGCGCGCGTGCGCACACACACACACACACACACACACACACACACACACACATACACACACACACACACAGTCCACAAGCAGCTTTGGCTATGTCTCGGTTGCAGGGAGAATTTGAAGAAGAGAAACCCTGAGGCTGTGTTTTGAAGGTGAGAAACAAAGTTAAGTTCGAAGTTGGTAGAAACTATTATAAATGAAGAGCCACAAAATCCAGTCCCCAAACCTGGCCAGGGCACTGAGAAGAGGGCTGGCTCCAGGAGTCAGTGTGCTGATTGGTGTGGACATGAAGGCCCTTTTTAGTTATGGAGCCCTGTGTTCTCAGAACAAACGTCTGCTCCCATGAAGCCACTGGATTTTAAGTGATGGCATCTCCTGTTACTTGAGGAAAGCAGTCATTTTTCATAGGTAGACTAGAAAGCAAGTGTGTGAGCTATTGCCCTCTCTGTGTACTATGACCAGGAAAGACAGACAGCACATCAGCTGGAGGCTGATGAAACGGTCACTGTGTCTGCCCGACCTCCCTAAACAGAGTCTAGAATGTAGTCTTAGGGCCATCCTATACACTGAGTGCCCAACAACATAAGTGCTTGTTAGTAAAAGTACATGTGATGTTAAGACAACAGGTTCCCGACCTGTCTTCTCGGCACAAGTGTCATTATCTTCTGTTGTTTTTTCTCCTGTTGGAGGCTGTGCACTCACCTTATAAGGCCATTTTTCCTGAATACGGGCCATACGAATCCACAGTAGTGGCCGTTCAGGCTATGTCCTGTCTTTCTGGTGATTTCATTTTATGACTTTTCCTCATTCCTGGATGAGCCTTCAATTGCAAGGCACAGCACTCACGCTGGTGGGAGTTCCACCTCAGAGTTTTAGTGCTGCTCCACAGGTTTCTGCTCATTTTCTGAACTGCGTGGGGCAGCTCTGATTTTCCTGATGGCCTTCATACAACCTAATGGCGGTGGGAAGATTGGATCTCATTGATAGCTCCCTGCAAACACGTTAATATTTCAGCAGTGGGCGGCGGTGGCAGGTAAGACATTTAACTGTTTCAAAGCCATGGAGAGGTAGGATGAGATAGACAGTGCATCTTATAACTGAAAAAACAAAACCAAAACCAAAAAACCCCAAAAATTAAAACCAAGAGAGTTCAAAAGACAAGCAAACTCAAATCCAGACCTCTCATTTGATTCCTGTTAAAACATAGAACCTCTACATTACATTACTCTGTCAGAAGATCTTGACTGTGTTTTCTCCAAGGATTGGAGTTAAGGGTAGAAATAAGAAATTACATGGACTTAAATTACACTCACAAAGTCGGGCTGGGCTCCATCAGCACATGCACCTGCCTTCTTAGAATCCTTTTCACTCCCTGCAGTGTGTATATAAAGAGTTCTAATATCCTGCAAGCATGTAGAATGTAATCATGTCCACCATCCTTTCCCACCCAAGTATTCACAACGTGTTATATATTTTTCTAGATTTCTATGTTTATATAAAAAGATACTATCATTATATTTGAGTGAAATGATTTGTATACAGGGATGTGTTGCTTAACGATGCCGGTGCATTCTGAGCAATGTACCATCAGGTCACTTCCTCTTGGTGTGGACACTATTTCAACATGAAATGTCCCTTAGATGCTTTGAACTTTTTTTCATTGTAAACAGAGCATACTGCAAATATACCCTACCTAAATATGAGATTATTTTTAACAATTTTCTTCATTGCTTATTCAGTATTTGTTTGTTAAATTTGTTATTATTAAAATTCACTTATATCCCACATGTGCCGTGAAGCCTAAAATATCAAGTTTTCTAAATTTGGACAAAAGCACACCTGTCTTTATTTTTTCTGTTTATGTATTTTTATTTGCACTCTCTGTGTCTTCTTTTAAACATAAAAAGGAACAAAGACATGAAGAATCATCTCATTGAATACAGTGTGGAGACAGTTTCGGAATACATAAAAGGAAACTTTATTCTGGGTTTATTGTCTGGCTTGAGTTTGTACAGGTCTTGTGTGTGCTGCCACAAGCACTGTAAATTCATATGTGTAATTGCTCTGCTGTTCTGGAAAACACTGTTTTCTTGTAGGTAATTTTCCATAGTTAGTATTACTATCTTGAGATTCATACAGATTGTCATCACTAGTTCATTACTTTCAGCACTAGATAATGTTCTATGGTGTGGATATACCAACATTTGTTTGGCCACTCATCACACTGGATTGGTTTTTAGTTTGAAGTAATTACTAACAAAGCTTCTGTTAACACTTTAGTTGGTTTTAGTCTGCATGTGTAAAAATGGTTACATTTTGTGTTAAAGGCCTAGGAGACTCACCACTCATGCATATGGTAAGTCAGTGTTTGGAAGAAGTTATCTTTTTCCATTTCAGAATGGCATTTCCATTAGTAATATATGAAAGGTCTCATGCCTCCACGTTCTAGCATTTAGTGCTGTTAATATTATTCTGGTCTTGTAAATACAGAGTGGAAGCCTTTGGTAACTTGCTTGGTGTTTACTTGATAGCTACAAACATAAAGTCTCCTTTTATATATTCTTAAACTCTCTCCACACTGTGTTCAATGAGATGATTCTTCACGTCTTTGTTCCTTTTTTATATTTTGACTGTTTAAAAAAATTTATTTACCTTTATTTTATGTGCAGTGGTGCTTTGTCTACATGTATGCCTATGTGAAAATGTCATATCTTGGTTTTACAGGCAGTTGTTGGCTACCATGTAAGTGCTGGGATTTGAACTCTGGTCCCCTGGAACAGCAGTCAGCACCAACTCTTTTTTTAAAAATAGATTTGTGTTTATTTCCAGGGATGACAATTTAGCACTGGACAAGTTATCGGTGCTGTCCTTCCTAGAGAAGATCCAATTTTCCACAGTTGCCTACAGGTTTTTGGTGTAGACCTTGTGGGCGTTGTCCTTGTTTGGCTCAGGTTTAAGCAGTCATGCTAATGAGACTTTATGTGTGTAGCTTATGACATTCCTAGGGACACACGTTCTCAGCAACCTCCCTGATTCTGGTTCTTACACTCTTCCCATGCCCTTTTTGGCTATGTTTTCTGAGCCTTAGGTAAGGGGTGTTTTTATAAGATGTAGATATGAATCTTTGTGATAGATATAGTTGCAAACATTTTCCCCCTGTTTGCAGCTCTCTTTCATCTTCCTTCAGCTCTTTTATGGAGCAAAGATTTTAAGCCTTGGTGCAGTCCAGACCCAGTTGAACTATTTTTCCCTTTCAGTCTTATTAAATAGTGATTTATGTGTGCTTACTTAAGAAAGAACATCTAATTTTAGAATAGCTTTAGACTCACCACAAAGTTTCACAAGATTGCAATGTTCTAATGTGCCCATCAGCAGCTCTTCCTGTCATTAACATCTTATAACGCTACAATAAACCAGACATGCCCAAAAATGCAACACTGATCTTTATTATGAACAAACATCACACTTCATCTGATTCAAGTCTCCCCACCCCCCAACTTCAGTCTTCCTCTGAATTCTCCTTTCTGTGATATGACTTAAACCGGAGCCCTGCAATGGATTTATTAGCCTAGTTTGTCATGTGACAGGGTGTCAGCTTTTCTGGCTGCACCTTAGCACTTCATGATATATTTTGATTACTATGCAGCGACAGCAGAGTGTGATTGATCTCTTTCTCAGTAGTCATTTCAGCTTCTGAAAACTGTGTATACAAACTTACTGTCTGAATGTGTCATGCTGTGGCCACATTTGCTGTCTTTTACTGGGAGTGAAAGAGCTCTATTTTCAAGGGATAGTAAGCAAAAATGTGAAAGTAAGGTCACATCTCACTGAAGTTCTTGAGGTGTTAGAACCCGTGGGGACCATGAAGGATGAATCAGGATAAAGACAGAAGAACAGTTAACTAGAAAGGACCAAAGGACACCAGACCCCAATGAGCCAACTCTTGAGTTATATTGCTCGGGAACACTTTGAGGTGTGAAATAGTTGCTGCGTCATACGGTGTTCATTTAGCATCAGTATGCATTGCTTACGGTCTACCTGTAGTCTACCTGTCACTAAAGATGTGTAAGTTGAAAGAAGGCTCACTACAGGCAGGCCCTTGTGGGTCCAAAGCTTATGTGTTAATTAGATATTAAATTTGTGTGATTTGAGACAGCAGTCACTGGAAACTGTTAGCAGAGATAACGTCTGCCCAGAGTCCTCCAAGTACCAGCTCCCATGCAGTACTTTTGCATGAAACCTCATCATGGACAACCAGCAGCGGTGGGATCTTTTCCATGACCTCTCTGTGCCAGTTCTATGGTCCCAGCTCTGCATGCACTATCAGAGGCGGAAGCCATCAGCAACTGTCAAAGGCAACAGCCCTTAGGGGCTACCAAGGACCTCCAAGCCTGCCAACATCAGGGACCAGATGGCAAGAGGACAGCATTAAGAACACACTCAACAAAACCCAAGGCAATATGAAACCACCAGAACCCAACTATCTTACTCCAATAAGCCCTGGCTATCCTAACACACCTGAACCACAGGGAAACAACCTTAAGTCTAATCTTATGAAGATGGTAGGGGCTTTTAAACAGAAAATGAATAAACCTTTCAAAGAAATAGAGGAAAATACAATCAAATAGATGAAGGCAATGAATATGTCCCTTAAACAAATAGAGGAAAATACAACAAACAGAAGAAGGAAATGAATAAAACTGTTGAGACCTGAAAGAGAAATAGAAGCAACAAAGAAAACCCAAATCCGAGGCAATCCTGGAGATGGAAAACCAAAGAAAGAGAACAGGAAGTACAGATGCAGGCATCACCAACAGACACAAGAGATGGAAGACAGAATCTCAAGCATAGAAGATGTGATAGAAGAAATAGATGCTGTCAGTCACAGAGCATGCTAAGTCTAAGAAGTTTCACAAGCCATCCAGGAATTTGGGACACTCTAAAAAGACAAAAAACCCAAGAATAATAGCAGTAGAAGGAGAAGATTCTCAGCTCCAAGGCTCTGAAAATATTTTCAACAAAGTCACTGAAGAAAATTTCCCTAACATAATGAAAGAGATGCCTATAAACGTAAAGAAAGAAGCCTACAGAACATCCAATAGATTGGATCAAAAGAGAAAAATCTTATGGCAACATAATAAGTAAGACATTAAATGTAAAGAACAAAGAAAAATATTAAAGGGTGCGAGGGATAAAAGCTAAGTAACATATAAAGGCAGACCTACTAGAATTACACTGGACTTCTCAACAGAGACTTTAAGAGCCCGGACAGATATCTTACATATCCAAGGAGACCATATATTCCAGCCCAGACTACTATACCCAGCAAAACTTTTAATCACCCTAGATGAAGAAATCAAGATATCCTATGACAAAACCAAGTTTAAACACTATCTTTCCATAGCCCAGCCCAACAAAGGATACAAGAAGGAAAGCTTTAATACAAGAGTAACTATACCCAAGAAAACACAGGAAATGAATAATTTCCTACCAGCAAAAACAAAAGAAAGGATGTTCACACAATCACACTACCACCATCAATATAAAATTATAGGAATCAACAATCACTGGTTACTAATATCTCTCAATATCATTGGATTTAATTCCCCAATAAAAAGGCACAGGTTAACAAAAATGGATATGAAACCAGGAACCATCATTCTCCTGTATACAGGAAACATACTTTAGCAACAAAGATAGATATTACTTCAGAGTAAAGGGCTAGAAAAAGGTTTTCCAAGCAAACAAACCAAAGAAACAAGCAGGAGTAGTTATTGTAAGATCTGGCAAAATACACTTTCAAGCAGGGAGACAGGGAAAGATACTTCATAATCCTGAAAGAAAAAATCCACCAAGATGATGTCTTAATTCTAAGCATCTATGCCACAAATACAAAGGCACCCATATTCATAAATGAAAAGTTACTAAAGCATAAATCACACATTAAACCCAATACATTAATAGTAAGATACTCCAACACCCCACTCACACCAATGGATAGGTCAAAAAGACAGAAACTAAGCAGAGACATAATGAAAGTAACTTATATAATGAATCAAATGAACCTAACAGATATCTACAGAACATTGCATCCAAACAAAAAGGAGTATACTTACTTCTCAACACCACATGAAACCTTATCCAAAATTGACCATATACTTGGTCCCAAAGCAAGCCTCAGCAGATATAAGAAGATTGAAATAATGCCTTCTATCTTATCAGACTACCATGGATTAAAGGTGGAACCCAACAACAACAGAAACAACAGAAAGTCAACAAACTCATAGAAACTGAGCAACTTCTTGCTCAATGACCATTTGATTAGGAATGAAATAAGAAAGATTTTCAAGAATACAATAAAACCTGCTCAGATGTAGCCAATGGACAGGACATTCTCCACAGTTGAGTGGAGAGTGGGATCTGACTTTCATATGAACTCTGGCACCCCATATTTGACCATGTCCCCCTGGATCGGGAGGCCTGGTGGCACTCAGAGGAAGGATAGCAGGCCAACAAGAAGAACTTGACACCTTATGAACATATACAAGGGGAGGAGGTCCTCTTCAGTCACAGTCATAGGGGAGGGGAGTAAGGAGAAATAGGAGGGAGGGAGGAATGGGAAGATCCAAGGGATGGGATAACAATTGATATGTAATATGAATAAATTAATAAAATATATTAAAAAAGAATACAATAAAAATGAAGGCACAACATACCCAAACTTATGGGACACTGTCAGAACAGTGTTAAAAGGAAAGCAGTGTTCATATGACTAAGTGCCTTCATAAAAAAATTTGAAGAGATCCCATATTAGCAACCATACTCAAGAGGAGAAGATGGCATAAAATAATCGAACTCAGGGCTGAAATCAATAAATTGGAAACAAAGACAGCAGTTAAAAAAAATCAATGAAACCAAAAGCTGTTTCTTTGAGAAAAAAAAACAGGATCGACAGAACTTTAGCCAAACTAACTAAGAGAGACTGTATCCAGACGAACAAAATCAGAAATGAAAAGGCAGATGTAACAACAGACACTGAGGAAATCCAAAGAATCATTTGGTCTTAACTTCAAAAGCTTGTATTCCACAAAATTGGAAAATATAAAGGAAATGAAGAGGATGTGCTCAGTCCTGACGAGACTTGATGAGCAGGGGTGGGTAGAGGGAGCTTCCCTTTTATGAGGAATAGGGGATAGCCGGGGAAAAGCAGGGGTGGCAATGGGAGGAGAGGAGGGAGGAGGCTGTGACCAGGATGTACAGTAAATAAATAAGTTAATAAAAAAGAAAAAGAAAAGGTAAAGAACATAATGTTGTGTAATAAGGAAGCATGGGGAGAATCTGAGAGGAATAAGGGGAGGGGAAAACACGGTCAAAGGATGCTGTCCTAAAAATTCTAATAAAAATACAATAAAATAAAATTATAGTATTTGTGATATTAACATCTTCTTTAGACAGATCTGTTCCTTGAAAAATAGTTCATTCAATCCATGTTGGTGACAAATACTTCATTGATTCATCTAGTCTTTTTCTCTTTATTAATTTTTCATCAATTATTGAGTACTGCAGCAGTCTCGTATTTAAGATAGGCTCTGAAGACACAAGGGTTACCACAGAATATCTGTTTCTGGAGACTCGGTGTAGAATAGGTGATGCCTTCAGCAATATGACCGTCCCGTCAAGTGGTGGAGGGTGACAAGTAGCCGTAGTAATAGCCTGTGATGTCTGTAGAGTGATGTCTTTGGGAGCCTTTTAGTCAGCTAGTCTAGAAGTTGGAACCAATGCCTGGCATTGGACATTTTATTTGGTAGCGTAAGATGTCCTGCTTGGACATTATGCATATATTTTAGGAAGAATCCATAGTAGTAGGTTTCAATATGGCTGTTTAAATGCCTTTATTATTAGTTGTTTCTCCCCACTGCCCCTTGTTTATGCAGTCATCTCTTCTGTTTTCCCATCTAAGCCTCTCATCCAACTTTCCCCTCTATCTCTTTATGATACTATATTCTCCTTTTCTCTTTCATCGAAAATAGATTCTTTTCTTAAGTGACATATCTTGATTATGGTTTCCTCTCCTTTTATTCCTTCTAGTTGCTCCCCACCTCCCCTCTCACCTGAGTCCTCTCCTTTTCTGTTTTTCGTTAGAAAAGAACATGCTTCTAAGAGAGTATTATCATATACCAAAATAAATATGATATAAGACATTAAAGCAAAGACTGTCACATCTAACTTGGACAGGACAAATCAACAGAAGGAATAGAGCTCAGGAGAAGGCACCAGAGACAGAGACCCAGTCATCTGATCATTCTAGCATAGAAGAGACTCGATACCCTATGAGCATATACAGGGGGAGGAAGTCCCCCTCAGGCACAGTCATAGGGGAGGGGAATAAGGGGAAAATGGGAGGGAGGGAAGAATGGGAGGATACAAGGAATGGGATAACCATTGAGATGTATCAAGAATACATTAATAAAAATTATTTACATTAAAAACAAAACAAAACAAAACAAATAAACCCCCACTACACTGGGAGCCACAATATATATGGAGAGGATCTGGTACAGAGCTGCGCAGGCTCTATGCATGCTGCTGCAGTCTCTGTAAATTCATATGAGCTTTAATCATATAATTTGGAAACCTTGTTTGTTTGGTGCACTCCTTATGTTCTGGATCTTACACCTTTTCTGACTCCTCTTCCAAGGGGCTCCCTGAGCTCTGAGGAGATGTTTGATGGAAACATCCCACGTATGCCTAAGTACTGTTATATTTTTAAAGTATTTCTTTTATTTAGAGTTTTTTTTTTTGGTTGGATTTTTAAAACAGTAGATATTTAGCCTAGCCTTATATAAATCAAAACGCATATAATTAGGAAATATTTTATTCCTAGTAGGTAATAATTTGGCATCCAAAAGATAAAGCTAGTTTTATATATGGCTATTAACACTTGAGATTTAGAGTTCAGTTTCCTGGGGGAAAATATATCTAGTGATGATATCTTTGCTTTTGGAAATTGCACTTAACTTTATGCTAATGATGCTATTTTACTGTTTTTGCAAAGGAACATCTGGCAGGCTGTGGAAGCAGACGGAGAATGGATCATTGATAGATATACCACCCAGGGCGAAGCTCTAAGAGCTTCTTAGAATTTGGTTTGTTCTATGAATCTTGGTGTATTTTAATGACATTGTTGCTTTAGTTTCTTATTTATTGGGTAATAAAATCCAGGAGAAATACTTAAGTGGGGCTTTTAAAAAAAATCTATGCATTGGCTAACATGTTAAGTAATTTATGACACCTTTTAATGTTTTGTAGCCTAGGGAAGTGCAAATTATCATAAGTACCTGGAGTTTTTTTTTTTTTTGGAGCAAGTCAGAGCAATATAAATATGTGTAGCGCATGGTACAGTGCTGTGGTGACAAGAGTATGGCCTCCTTTCCTAATCATGATATCTGCTCTCATCAGTGGACTATTTACCATTCTTTGTTCTCCGTGGTGTCTAAAACCACATACTTGACAACTCTAGCTGTGGGTTGATCAATTCCTGGTGAAAGTTAACGCTATGTATAGCAGACTTGTAAACAACGGCACAATGATTTACACTTAAGATGTTCCAGAAGAGTTATTTTTACAGTTTTACGTATTTAGATCAAATCCATATTGTCTGGCAGTTAGACTTAGTTTCTCAGCATAATATTATAGGATATTTGAATAAGCAGAAAGAAGAAGAAGAAGAACATGAATGGTCAGCTCAGTATCTTCTCTGCAGAAATCTTTACCTAGATAAATAACACCACACAGAATTTATACAAGTATCATAAATGTCATCAATAATTAAAGGAGTTTAAAGAAGTCACACATGTGGGAAAGAGCATAAGGATAATAAACACCTGGCTGATACCCATGAAAACACAAACTACAGAATGGGAAAAGATCTTCTCCAACCCTACATGTGACATAAGGCTAATATCCAAAATACACAACGTTTCCTTCTCTTGCCTCATTGCTCCAGACAGTATCCCAAGCACCATACTAAAATGGGGAAATGAGCATTCCTCTCTTATCGCTGACTTCAGTGGGACTGCGTTATTTTTTTCTGTATGTAGGATGATGCTGGGCTTCTCATCTATACTTTTCATTTTGTTGAGGTAAGTTTTCCTTACGTGTATACTCTCTAGGACTTTTGTCATGATGGCATGTGGGCTTTGTCAGAATGGCTAAGATCAAAACTCAAGTGACAGTTCATGTTGGCAAGGATGGAGAGCAAGGGGAACACTCCTCATTGGTGGTGGGAGTGCAAACTTGTACAAGCACTTTGTAAATCAACTTAATGGTTTCTCAGATAATTGGAAATATTTCTACCTCAATTCTCAGCTATACCACTCCTAGGCATATACTCAAAACATGTTCCACCATACCACAAGGACGCTTGCTCAACTCTGTTCATAGGAGCTTTATTTCTAATAGCCAGAAACTGGAAACAAATTAGATGTCCTTCAGCTGAAGAATGGATAAAGAAAATGTGGTGCATTTACACAGTGACATTATGAAATTTGCACTAAGAATCGTTATCCTGAATGAGGTAACACAGATCCAGAAAGACAAACATGGTATGTATTCACTTATAGGTGGATTTTAGCTGTAAAGGACAGGATAAAAAAATTCACAGACACATAAAAAACCTAACAAACAAGTAGGGATGGATGCTTGAATCTCACTGAGAAGGGAAAATAAAGTAGACATCTGGGGAGAATGGAAGGAGGGAGGTGGGTGAGAGAGGGGGTGAGAAGGGTGAGGAGGGATCATGTGTGGAGAGGATGGCAGGAGAGAGAACTGTTATAAGTAGGGGAGCATCTCTAGGACAAGCTAGAAATATAGGACTATGGAACCTCCCAGGAATCGACGAGGGTTACCCTAGCTAAACTTCTAGCAGTAGAGGATATGGAACATGAAACAGTCACCTCCCATAACCAGGCAAGACATCCGGTGGAGGGATGGGGCTACCAACACACCCACGGAACCTTCCCCTCAGTATTTGCCCTGCTTACAAGATGCACAGGGATAAAGAAGAAGGAGAATGTGAGGGAGTGGCCAACCAATACTTGGCCCAACTTGAGTCTCACGCCCACCTCTGGCACTATTAATAATATTATGTTATACTTGCAGACAGGAAGCTAGCGTAACTGTCATCTCAGTAGCTTCACCCAGCCTCTGATGAAAACAGAGGCAAAGACCCACAGCCAAACATTAGGCAGGGTTCAGGGAATCTTATTGATAAGGGAGAGGCCAAGGGTAGCGCAAAATAATCCTAAGTAAATTAGTTAATGAAAAATCAGAAGGTTTTCTATATACCAGCAACAAAGATACAAAGAAGGTAATTATGAACACATCCACATTCTCAATATCGTCAAAGAAAATTAAATATCTAGGAATCAAGCTAACAATAGCAGTGAAAAACCTCCACAGTGGAAACTTTAAACCTCTCAAGAAAGAGACAGAGAAAGACACTTGAAAATGGAAAGGTATTCTATGCTCATGAATCGGTAGAACTATGATTATGGAAATAATCATTATACCAAAATATATTTATAGATTCCATGAGATACCAACCACCACCCCATCTCATTCTTCTCGGAAACAAACAAAAAACAAAAAACAAAAAACCCCCACTATCCTAAAATTCAAATGGAGATACAAAAGACACAGATTGCCAGACAATCCTGAAGAAAATGAACAATTCTGGATAGATTATCACACTAGACCTTAAGATATATTAAAGAGCCATAGTAATAAAAACAATAGGTTACTGGCACAAAAGTGGCATGTAGACCAAGGAAACATATTGAAGACCAAAATATAAGTACACATAACTTAAGACAGCTAATATTTGACAAAGATGCCAAAAACATATGACTAAGAAAAAAAAAAAAGAATCTCCAATAAACAGTGCAGGGAAAACTGGAAGACCATGTGCAAATGAATGAAATTAGACCCATATCTATTGCCTTGCACAAAATAACTCTAAGTAGATCAACTACCTAAATGCGAAGCTTGAGACACTGAACTTGCTGGGAGAAAACATAGGTAGTTCCTTACATGACATATGTGTAGGAATGCACTTCCTGAATAGGACTCTATTTACCCAAGAACTAAGAACAACTGACAAGGGAGACTTCATAAAACAAAAGATTCTGCAAAGATAAAAAACAAACAAATAAAAACAACCAACCAACCACCACCACCACCAACAACAACCAATCAACTGCGTGAAGAAAAAATTCACAAATTAGGAGAGAATATTTGCCATCTATTGTTCATCTGACCGCTAATTTATATCTAGAACACACGAAAACTCAACAAAGTCCGCATAAAATGTTTTTAGAAGCAAAAATAAGAATAAGGAAAAGGAGGAGAAACAAACAAACTAAAAACAAACAAACAAACAAACAAAAAACCAAGACGACAACAAAAGGCTACAAAACATTTCCAAAGTGTTCATCATCCTTAGTAACCAGAGAAATGCAAGTCAAAACAACAGATTTCATCCTACCCCGGTGAGAATGGCAAATATCAGTAGAACAACCCACCAGTGCTGGGAGGGATGTGGAGAAAGGAACCCTCATCGACTGCAATCTGGCTTTGCAATCTTGTGTAGCCACTATGGAAATCAGTGTGAAAAGTTCTCAGAAATCTAAAAACCCATTATATCACCTCTTGGCATATGATCAAAGGACGTGACATCACACTCTACACAGACACTTGCTCAGCTAAAAATGACTGTTCTAGTCACAATAGCTAGGAAACTCAAACAACTTAAATGCCTTCCTGACAACAAATGGATAGTGAAAATATATTGACATACATATAAGCTGCGGAATACCATTCAGCTGTAAGTTAAAATGAGATGATAAACTTTGTAAGCAAACAGATGGGCCTAGAAAGGATCAATGAAATAGTCCAGACCCAGAATGACAAAAGTCAAACGTTCATTCTCATTGGAGGCTCCTAGATCCAAGTATTCAGGTATGAGTGCACAGCCGGAAGTAACTACAGAAATCGTAAAAGAAAAAAGGATAATTTCTAGGATAGGGAATTGGGGAACATTAGAGAAAGGGATAGCAGGGTTCAGCAGGTCAGGCAGTGGCATGGGAGGTGTAGGTTTAGGAATGGGTGGTGTAGGTAAATACAGGAGAAGGAGGGAGCAGGTAGAATAGAGAGGAAGAGGTCCTCTTCTGTCAGAGGCCTAAGGGAGGGGAGGAGGGGGAAGAGGGAGAAGGGTGGGAATGGGAAGATACAAATAAGGGGATAACAATCAGGGTGTAATCAATAAATTATAATAAATTAAAATTTAAAAGAAGAAATCAATTTCATAATGGGCAGATAAAAAGAAGGACTGGAAAAGCCAAAAGAATCATACTATGAGTTCTTTTCTAAAAATTAAACCCAGTAATACACATAATTCTGTTCACAAATGTACAGGCATAGTTTAAATAAACTTCTCCCATCTTGGCAGACAGCGCTCCCAGGGACCAAAGGCCAAAAACCACCTAACAGTAACCAATGGACATAATCATCTCTTACCCTAGGGTATTTATTACTGTTATCATCACTGCATCAGTGAGTGAAAGGTGAGGAAATAGATGATTTGAGCATTTTGGTGGCTGCTTATTCATACCTCAAGGACTGCAGACAGGCAGAAAACAGGAAGCGATGTAAGTCTGCCTTCTCAGACCCCCAGTTCCTCCAACCAATACTCACTTCTCAAAATGTTCACAAATGCAACACCAGCAGCAGAAATGGAAGGTTCAAATATCATGTCCTGTGGTTGACGTTTTTACATTCATACTCTGACTCTAGGTGTTCAGAAACTGAGGACAGAAGACAAATTTACAGGCTGCTTCTCATGAAGAGTAGCTACTTACAATGTGTATTTTGTATAGAGGGCAACTCACTTCAAACGGAACACTCAGTGGATACAGATTCATTTCTTGCTATACATCCAAGCATAAGTCTTTAAAACTGCTACAATCACCAGCAGGACTTTTTATTTGCACTTATAATAATCTCAAATGATAATGAGATGTTCACTTTCACAGAAATGACAGGTTGGCATTTTCACAACTGCTGACTTTGGCACATTGAGAACTGTTTCCAATATGAAAAATAAGCATTTAAGACCAATTGAGTTAAAGCATGAAGTGCTGCTTAAGTAAACCTTTTAGAAGTATCTTCAGAAATCATTTAAAAATTTACTTTTAAAAAGCTCTTCAGTTTCAACCTAGCACAAAAAGCAATTTAAAACACTATAAATACAATTCTTTTTCAGCTATAGCCATCAATTGGATTAGTTCTGGGTGTTATAACCGACTGAGGTATAGATCGGGGCAAAGTGTGGTCTGCTTTAAGTATGATAGTAACTCATTTTTAGCAGCCACCCATCAACAAGGTCCTGCCTTGTTGAATGAGCTCTAGTGTTTTACAGTTTTCTTCGTAAATCTTGGCACAGGCTTAACAACAGTTTGGCAAGCCTTACATTCTCATGACCAAGGTCAAGATTCAATTTACAATTTTTTTTCTGTTAAATATTTGCCTCTTCTCCAGTAGGAACTAAAACATTCCTTCTACCCTTGGTAATAGCAACATTCTCTGAAATTTATGCTGGACACCGTATTGGCCACTGATGTACTTGGTGTCTCATTATGTAAATAAATGTCAACTTCTTCTAGATACTCAAGGCCAAACTGCACTATTTCCATTATTCCATTGGTTGTCATTGGCAAAGTGATGGTTGCTAGCTCTGAGATGTACAGCATGAGTGATAGGCCAGTTCAATTCATACCTTAGGTGTCGCACCTATGCCACAGTGTTGGCAATTGTGTATACATCTTTCCTGTGTGGCATTACTAGAGCCAGAACTAGCTCAGGCATTGATCATGGCTGCCAAGAAGATGGTTAGTCAGGTAGTCAGACTGAATCAATTTGCACCCTTTCCTATCTGTTCTCTGATTTATTCTATGAGGCTGCTGGAAACAGAAGAGGTCTATAGATGTCTGTTACAAAATCATTGCAGAGAGAGAGAGAGAGAGAGAGAGAGAGAGAGAGAGAGAGAGAGAGTGTGTGTGTGTGTGTGTGTGTGTGTGTGTGTGTTTTCAGTCAAGGAATGCCAGCGTGAGTCATCCCATGCCGATGGTTCCAGCCCATGTTTGTTAGGAGGCTCAAGATAAATGCTTGTGGTCTAACATTTCCTAATAGCAAAGACTGCCAAACAAGGGCTCAGTTAGTAAAAGAGGGCAGCATGCTTCAAGTTTAGATGCACAGTTTAATGGAAGAGTTTATAAACTACACAGACTGAAGATAAGACTGTAAGATAAGCCAGATGGTTCCCTCGAGACTTTTTAGTGATAATGGACACAACTTAGAGACGAAAGTATTTCTAACTGAAGCCTCACAATGTGGAAAACCTCAAACCAGCATGGTTTTCTCCTGACTGTGCTGCCTGAAGCAGGATATTCTGTGAGGCCTGCATTCATGTTTCTACCAGCCAAAACCATCTCTTTGCCCTCAGGAGAATCAATCATTATTTCACCCACTATTGATGGTTATTTTATTCAATAAAAAAAAAATCCTGTGGGGCTGGAGAGATGGCTCAGAGGTTAAGAGCACTGACTGTTCTTCCAAAGGTTCTGAGTTCAATTCCCAGACACCACATGGTGGCTCACAACCATCTATAATGTGATCTGATGCCCTCTTCTGGCCTGCAGGTGTACATGCAGGCAGAGCACTGGATACATAATGAATAAATAAATAAATAAATAAATAAATAAATAAATAAATCTTTAAAAAAATCCTGTAAGACAAAAACAAAGGTTCCCATGAGGGTGTCTACATAAGTCATTGGATAATTTGGCCAAAACTGGCTCGTAGGCCAATAAAAACAAAAAAGAGTGTTCCCCATCTTTACCCATATGGGATTACAGGGATTGTAGTTGTTGGTCACAGAGAGACACTACCTCACATACACTTTGGAATGACCATTACCAGAGCCAAGCAGGACAGAACTTGGCATAAGAGAAACTGAAGAGAAACTTTTGAATCTTTGAGTTTGTGCACGTGCATTTATGTGAGAGCTCATGTTTCAGGCTACAGTGCATATGTAGAGCTCAGAAGGCAGTCTCAGGTGTCCATCCCTACCTTACCTTCTACAGCGTTAGAAACAGGATCTCTCTGCACTCTTTGCCAAGGTCAGCTGGCCCTTGAGCTTCTTTAGAGTCATTGTGATTACAGATGTCTGCTATCACATCTAGATCTAAGTGGATTCTGGGGACCTGAACTCAAGCTTGTGTGGCAAGTGCTTCACCACTGGGCCATCTCAACAGTTGCGGCATTGTGAAATTGGAGTTCTGTGAACTGGAAGGGTAAAATTTTGTGAATAACAAATCAATGTTTGGCCAACCAATTAAAGATACAGTTCCCATGTGGTCCTGCAATACTGTTCATGGGTATTTATCCACAAGAACTGAAATCGGAAACTGGAAAGCCATTTGTATGGTGATAGCCATATAAATTGTATTCGCGGCACGTAACAGGAGAAGACACAGGTGAGATTTCCATGTGTGGATGGGCAGATGATGGACACAGTGTAGAAAATAGGTAAAGACTGTTCAGAATTTAAAAAAAAAAAAAAAACTACTCTGATACATGCTGCAACATGGATGAAACTTGAAAACATGTACATGAAATAAGCCAAAATCATAAAATCAATTCCATTCATAGAAAGTCCCTAGAATAGTCAAGTCTAAGAGATGAAAAGACCAGAGGTAGCCAGGGACTGATAAGAGCGAAGGATGGATAGCTATTGCTTAATGAGTGCTGTCTTAGTTAGGGTTCCTACTGTAGTGAAGAGACACCATGACCTCTTATAAAGGAAAATATTTAATTCTGCTCGGCTTATAGATCAAAGGTTTAGTCCACTACCCTCATGGAGGGAAGCAGCAGAGATGATGCTAAAGAGTGGGCTGAGAGTTCTATATCCGTGTCAACAGGTAGTATGAAGAGCAGGCTATATTGGGCCTGACTTGAGCCTCTGAGGTCTCAAAGCCTGTGCCCAGTGGCACACTTCTTCAAACAACACCACACCTACTCCAACAAGGTCACACCTCTTAATAATGACAGCTGCCTATGAGCCTACGGGGACCATTTTCTTTCAAACCAACACAGGTGTGGACTCCCAAATGTCAGGATGAAACTTTCTCAGGATGGTTTTTGGGGGATAGTTGCTTAACAATACTTAAAAATATAAACACGCTTAATGTCACTGATTTATATTTTAAAAACAACTAGACTGGTAAATTCTATGAAGGCACCTTTGAGGCTCATTCAGTGCCTGACCAAAAAGAACAAGCCGCAACTAGCTTGGTGTCCTAGTCGACTCTGTCTTTGAGTCTCACTCATTCATAAGCCTAGACACCATTCTGGGAAGGCGCTAGCAATTTGTTTAGTAAGTTGTACACTCTTTATGATTAGTAAAAGTACACCACTTGCATCTCCAGTGATAAAGCTATTTTCCACTTTAATCCTTGTTTTCCTTTGCTCATTCTTTGACTCTTGTTAAGATTACTGAGGGGAAGTGGGCCATGTGGGGGTGCAGAAAAGAAGATGAGTGAGAAGTGTATTTGACATTAGAAAGTGTGTTTATTTTCTTTTTTTTTTTCAATTGGTTTTGTATGTTTTCCATTTACTGTTAACCTCTACATTTGAGAATATCTTGAAGGAAGGCTCCCTGGACTGCCTTATGTTACCAGGCACAGCAACCCTGAGTATTAAGTGTCATTCAGTTCAATCGTCCTGTCATATCTGGCATAAAAAATGTCCAGTTGGGAAGCTAGAGTACCAATCATTTATAGTTCAAAAAATTTAAGATTTCTTACAGTGCAAAAAAAAAAAAAATCCCCAAATCCCTGCAAGTTTATAGCCCATCACTCAGAGAAACTTGATCAAATATTTCCCAACTCTCCAGACCTTAAAAAATTAAATATTGAATTGTAAAGATGGAAAAAACATTTCTAAATTATCAATGATAAAATGAATTTGATCGGTCAAACTAGGAAGACTTATATTTCTATTTTTTGATAGAGAACATCACTCATCATGATGGCGCAGGCATGCCTGTGACCCCAGCCCTGTGGAGATGGAAACAGAAAGATAAAGGGCTCCTCATCCTTGGCTACATCATGAGTCAAGGTCAGCTTAGGCTACACGAGGCCTTGTCTTGAGAAAAAAAAAGATTAAAAAAAAAAAGAAAATATCATGAAAGTATGGCAACAGGAAGAGTTGGTCAAAGAAATCATAGATGAAAACACTGGGTCCAAATTTGAATAACTTGGTAACTTTGTAGACAGTTGGTTAAAAAAAAAAAAGCAATCGGTTTGACTGAATTTTATAGAGCTTCCCTATTTGCTTTTACACTTGGTAGCTTTTCTTACTTTTCACTGCCATTTTTATTTTGTATATAGTAGAGACTTCTAAGACAGTGGAAAGTTTCAGGCCCCATGATACCTTGAACTTCTTTTCTGGAGAGAGGAATTCTCTGAATTTGATTTCGGCAGACTTAGACCCGGATAACAAGGCCACTGCAGAGGCCTGGGATAAGACTCACAGGAAGCAAGATGGCGGAGATATTGGAATATAGTGGGACTTCAACGCAGGTCCATTTCCCCCTCTCATCCATGCTCTGATGACAGAAATTCGTTACGTTAACTGTCATTTTATGTATTTTCCTTCTGGTTGCTTATTCTTTTCTATCTTTTACTGAGGTCTGAGTTACTGAGTTACAAAAAATTTTTTTTTGTCTTTGGCTTTCTACTCTTTGTGCATCCTTGGCTCTTCTTGGTGCAGAGAGCTGTCAGAAAGTCTGGATGAAAAAGCGTCCTTAACGGATATTTTTGATAAAATAAAAATGTCTAAGTACAGTGCTTAGGGCCCATAATTTAAGGTCCTGAGTCTGATGAAGGGAAGCCAGGAGACAGAGTTGTGAACCCACAGGACAGCAAGAGCTCCAGGCTTGGGTGGAGGAACTGGAATTGTATATGAGAAATATCATAAAGTTGCAAAGAAATAAATTTCCTTCGGAGAATAGTCATGGGTAGATGCTGGGTGCTTTGTCAATATGACATACAAATCTCAATGACAGTTCTGGGAAGAGAGGTGATAAGGAGTGGGTCTTCTGGAGAGATTATCTACTGCCGTGATTTGGATGTGCTTACTCCCCATGGTTCACAGACTGGAGGAATAGTCATTACTGTGGTGTATCAAAAGGTGGTGAAGCCTTTGAGAGGCAGCCATGGTGACTAGATTGTGGAAGGCTCTGCTGTCCTGAGGGATTACTGTAGGACTCTGGATATGGGAAAGGGCAACCGTACTCTCCTTGCCTCCTGGCTTCCTGTTCCTCTGGATGAGCCCTGCCTCTCATATAGTCTCCCATAGTGAGTTAGGCCCATGCAGCTCAGGAAGCCTTCATCACAGCATGCACCAGCCGGGAGGGATGCCCAACTATGGATTCTGAGCCTCTGAAATTGTAAGATTAAACAAAATGTAAATATTCCTTGTTTAGAAAATGTTCAGCTTCAGATATTTTGTTATAACAGTGACAAAAATAACAGCAACAACAGAAAATAGAGCAGGACTTGCTACATTTGGGGATTCTTCTGAAGACTAGTGAATATGGAAAGAATTTTAAAATCTAACTCTTACACTTTGGCCTTCTCCCTGATCTGAGGAAGTTAATTTTGTTTGTCTGCGTTGGTGGTCATAGTACCTAGCTATTTTGTCAAACATTATTTTAGAGATATCTATGAAAGTGGGACATTTGGTGATGAGGTTTAATACAGCAGATTTGGGTAAGGCTGTATAATATGAACAGGTCTCAACCAAGCAATTAAAGAGCATAAGAAAATGAGTGAAGTTGCCCTAGCAAGAGGAAATTGGACCAGCAGACTTTATTAGGACAGTGTGCATCTGTGTCTGGGTACTGAGACTAGTACACTTTGGACTTGCCCAACCTTACAATAGAATGGACCATTAAAAAAAAAAATCCACATCTCTCTTTACCTAAACACATAAACAACACAGACATACAGGAGAGAGAGAGAGAGAGAGAGAGAGAGAGAGAGAGAGAGAGAGGAACACTCATGACATTTTGCCACATTTACCCCTGACCCAACTCAAATGTGAACGCTCCATGCTGCATGTTGCTCATGCCTGTGATACTTTCTGTACAAGACTGTTCAGGACTCTGCACATGATTCATATTGAATTATATTGGTATCTTCTACCACAAATTTGTAAAATTTGGTGTCCAAATCCTATCTATCATCAAATGTGACTGACTCTCGCTGGTATTAAAAAAACGTGGTCAGTAAGTATTTACTAAGCGAATGAAAAAGAATAATAGAAAGGATGAGGGGCTTTTTCTGTCTTATTTTTTTCCACAGACATTATTATGTGTGATGCACAGGAGGCTACTTCTGAACTCCCACAAGAGCAAACCTACCACCACGTGCAATGATTTCTCATAACAGTATAAGTCACACCCAATTTTAGGCTTTCAAAAATATCCCAGAACTTGTACAAGATCATGGCCATCTATTGATATTAAAATAAAGGACTCTGGTGGAGATTTATTGAATTAACCCATCTCCATTTGCTTTTTCCACCGTAAAAAAACAATCAACAAGTCTTGAGCTGCTTTGGTGTCTAAGACAATGCAGGGTGGGAACTGGGTGAAGGGAGGATAAGGACCCAGAAAAAGAGGCCAAACGGTAAGGGGTGGGCAAGGTGGGTAGGGAGTCACTGGGGCAGCTTTGATTTCACAGACTCTTGCCCAGCTCTTTAAACTGCTTAAAGTCCTGTGTGAGAAACCCAGTGCTTTCTGATAGCACCTGATTCTGACATGATGCAATTTGAAGTGATCATGCAGGCTAATCGAACCCTAAGTAGGCTTTGGAGGAATGCGGGAAGGAACATAGCAGCCTGAGTGAAAGCAAGGTCATCAATCACACATTGTTGACACTACAGTTGAGAGAAATGACTAAAATGTGCTCATGATTTATTTTCCTCTTTGAGAAAGTTATTTCGTACAGTGTAAACATAAGCCCCTTGGAAAGAAGCAACTACCCTATTTGTCACTGCAGCTCTAGGCACATCCTCCATAGGAGAACCAAGCCTCCTGGAGTGGGTGTCTTCAAGTGGAAGACAGTAGAAATTGGAGCGAAGATAAATTGCTATTTGCTGGATGTTTTGGATGAACAGATCTAGAGAGACAACAGGATGGGAAATCAGGTTTCTGGTTCTGGCTATTTCTGGAAGTGCTATGTGTCTTGAGGCTGCCTGTGGCCTCATGCCTGAGGCTGGGAGCCTAGAGAGTGCCATGTAGCCTTCCCCCTTGACTTCTTTCTCATGTCCACTTATCAAAAAAAATTTCCCACTCAAACTGATTTATTGATCCTGTTAGCCAGTTGGGAAAAATTAAGAGGAGAGAGAAAGCCCCACATGCTATATCAACAAGAAGCCCAGCTCTGACTTCCTGAGAGCAACTGCATCTAAGAGCTGCACACAATAGAGCCCATTGGATGCAATTCATTCCATTTTGTAACTTTGACCACAAAAGGTGAAAATGGCGTGGTGGTCTAAACTAGAATGGATCCTGTAGGCTCATGTATCTGGATTTTTGCTTCTCTGGTTGTAGAAATTTTGGGGAAGGATTAAGTGTGACTTTTTTTTTTTCTTGCTGTGTAATTGTGTTTTGAGGCTTCAAAAGACTTGCTCAATTTCCAGTTCTCTACCTCCCACTTGTGGAACAAGTTGCAAGCTCATAGCTACTGCTCCAGAACCATGTTTCCTTACCTGCTGCCATACTCCCAGCTACCAAGTTTCTCTGAAGTTCGTGAGCCACAGAACATTTCCATATTGGAGTCTCTCTCTGCTCACAGAGTAAGAGCATGACTCTCTGAAAGCCTTTTACTTTACTAGGTGTTAAATAGTCACAGCTATGCAGACATTAAGGAATATTATCAATAATAATATATGGCCTGTTATGACTTAGATTTATTTTAAGTAACAAACGAATTGGGCCAACCTAATCATTGACTTAGCTCAGTCCGTCTTACATATACTCAGAACACATACCGGACTACAGTTGGGTGAACCATTTTATAATCACAAAATCTATTTTATAGTCAATTTGTGACTATCCCCTGTGATGTGTTGTGTACTGTACCGTTAGAATAGTTATGCTTTTACAGAAGTGTAAAACTTAAAAGTCAAAAGTCAAGTCATATATGTGTATAGGCATTTAATGAAGAACACAGGAGGTGAATCATTTTAGTTTGGATATTTGTAATCAATATATTTCATTAACTCCAAAGTTTAAGATTTAAAACAGATACCCGGAAAAGGGAGGTTTGGTTTTGTAGCATCAGTAGCGTCAACAAGTTCTTTATATTTGGGAAGTAGCTCTTACACTCAAGTAGCAAGCAATCTAGTGGAGGAGATGAAATTTAAACCTGAGATGGAGATGTGGGGTAGTGCTCGGTGGAGGAGCTGTGGGAACACTTAGGAGGGCCAGCTAACACGACTCAAGGACTGGCCCATGGAGAGCACCAAGTGAGAAGAGACGTCGTTTACAGGAGAAATAACAGCTGCATTCCTATCGTAAACATTTGACTGTTGGCTGAGAGATGCAGAAGAAAGCAGTTAGTTGTCAGATCCATCTCAGTGCCCCCTTGGTAAAGTGTTGGGGAGATAGACAGGAACTGGGAGGAAGGAATTGGCTGAACTTGGAAACTAGCTGGTGAGGAAGGAGAGGGTGGCAGGTCAGTCCTTAGTGTTAACATTTGGGCTTAGAAAGAACCGCATGAATTTACAGGTCAAAGTGGAGATGGTCATGGTATTATAGACAGTGCCCTGCTTGTAGCTGAAAACGCAGAGCGAGAATTTAAAGGTGTTTGTGACCGTGATGCTCACTACATAAATGCTACTCCAATTCAGTGATGGCTCATTCAGAAGGGATGGGAAAGAAAAGAGTGAAAGTAGGGTAAGGTTACCTAGATAACTCAAGGAACAGAAGAAAACAAAAGGCAAGACTAGCGGGATCTCTGAGGTGGTTAACAGGCACACATATGTTCAGTTGCTGCCTTTCCATAGGATAAATTCTAGTTGCAAAACAACAGAGAAGAGCTAAAGAGAAGACTGAGTGGCTAAGAGCACATCTTCCTGTTGCAGACCTGAGTTCCTTTCTCGGCACCCACACTAGTCCACTCGTAATTGCTTTTCATCTGCTCCAGGGCATCCTGTACTCTCTTTTGGATTTTGCAGACACCTGTACTCACGTGCATATTCCATCTCATCCCCACATATACATATAACTAAAACCAAAATTCCTTCTTAAAGCATAAAAACACCTTAGCCTCAATTTGTTTCTAGTTAAATCTACTTCATTGACCTAGGTTTACCAGCTATGTCCTTTCAATATGTACAGATTTTATTATAACAAATATCCCAGACTAGATGGCTCCCTGGGTTTGGACCATGAACTGCTCAGCCTTGGGCTCAAATTATTTCCCCAAGATTGCTGTCTTATGAAAACTATGAGTGAGGCACTACAGTGGATTTCTTTCCTGATGAGGAGACTGCAGAGCAGAGGTTCAGAGACTAAAGCCACACTACTGCCAGATCTTACCCATCTTACTATTTTACTTCACAGGCACATGAACTTAACTAAAGTTCAGATTCATATGTCTTAATCATTTTTAATTTAAAAAATTTTTAAGCTTTCACATATAAGTACTATACTTATATCATTTTTGTCTTTTCTTTTCCCCCCTTCAACTCCTCTCATGCCTTCCTGATTCTCTGTCAAATTCATGACTTCATCTTAACTATTATTGTTACATACAAATATAGGCACATACACACACACCAGACAAACACACACACACACACACACACACACACACACACACACACACACACACACACACACACACCATACTGAATCTTTCTGGTATTATTTCTATGTACATGTATTTAAGGTTGAGTGCCTTAGGTTGTACAACCCATCACAGACCTTATCCCTGAAGAAAACTGATTTTGTCTCTCTTAGAAGCCACTGATTACCTCTAAGCTTTCATCTAGGATAACGGTTTTGTGAAACTGCCCCACCTGCAGGTGTGTCAACTGTTATTGTAATTGTTCAGGTCTTGTTTAGGCAACTACACTGTTGAGATCTTATGGGTGCAGATTCCTTTTCATGCCTAGAAGACACTCTCTTGCAGCAAGTATCCTGGTCTTCTGGCTTTTAGAATCATTCTGACCCCCCACTTTTAATTTTTCCCCCTGAGCACTGTATCAAGGAGCAGGAAACTGCATAGTCACTTATTTTCTGCATTTTGATTGCGTGTGAATCTCTGTAATAGTTTCTATCTGTTGTAACAAGAAGCTCCTCTGATGAGGGGCTAGAGCTGCACTTATCTCTGGGTTATACAGATGAGCACTTAGAATGAGTGAGAAAGTATGTTAGTTTGGGAAGACGGAAGCACAAGGTTGCTCTCTAGGGTCTACGGCTTTTGTACTTTTGACTATTGGGCTAAGTTTACAGTTTAGACAAGAGTTACCTCCCAATCAGTAGGTCATAAGTCCAACTAGGGAGGCTTTGGTTACCCCCAAGATAAAGATGCCTCTATTGCACCGCTGGAGAGCTCTTGTTAGGCCAGCAGTTGTGGTTTGTAAGCTTTACAGTTAGGTAGGACTACCAAGTGGTCTTCTCCCTCGGCAGCTTGCATAGCACCTCCTGATCTTGTGAAAGCTGGTCCTCAAGGAGGAGGCTTCCAGGTTGGTTCCAGTTCAGCATCTCCACATCTTAGGTCCAAAATCTGTAGTTTCTAGCAATAAGGTCTTACATTCATGTTAAGGCAGACAACCAAGGACAAAGACAGTAACCAGCTTTGTTTTGGGGGGTCCATGACTACAGTGATTGATGGCTCCAAGGGAAGTTTCTCATGCTTGGCGTTAGGTTTTTGTTAGTTTATGGCTCTTGGTAAGACAAAATTGTCACCTCCTCTGGCATACACCTATTTTATATGTAAATATATATATATTTCCCTAAAGAATTTTCCAATTTCATTAGTGTTATTAGTACTTCCACCCACCCTCTGTCTATGTTACTTTCCTTTGTTCCTATCCAGTCAAAGTCCCCTACATTTTTTCCTACCACAACTGTGTCCTCCGCCCCTGATGGTCCATTTTTATTTCTTGGGTTCTGTGGGTAATTTAGGTTACACACTCAAATTTAAAGATTCAGATCCAGGATTCACAAATAAGAGGGGTTGTGCAGTGCCTGTGTTTGTGGGTCTGGGTCACCTCAACCTTTACATTTTCCAGTTCCATCAATTTACCTGCAAACCTCATTATTTCATTTTTCTTTATAAGCAAATACTATTCCATTATGTACTTGCACCACATTTTCGTTATCCATTTATTAGTTGAAGGACATTTAGGCTGTTTCAATTTCTTAGCTATCGCGAATAGAGTGACAGTGAATATGGTTGAGCAAGTGCCTCTGGAAAGAGCTATCTAGTCCGCTGGGCAAATGCCAGGGTATGTTATAGCTGGGTCATATGATATATCTTCTTTTATCTAGTTGAGAATTTTCCACGTGATTTCCATCGTGGCTGCACCAGTTTATAATTGCACCAACAGTGAGTGAGCGCTCCCCTCTCCATTTGTTGTCACCTGTTTCCCTGATCTTAGCCATTCTGACTCTGGTAATCTGAAATCTCAAACTAGTTTTAATGTGCATTTTTTTAATTGCTAAGGAAGAGGAACACTTTTTGAGATATATTTTAGCCATTTAAATTTCTTTGTTTGAGAACTCTCTGTTCAGGTCTGTAGTCTATCCCTTTCAGATTGAGGTCGCTGGTCCATCTGGAGTGGATTTTTGTGCAGGATAGCAAATATGTGTTTAGTTTCATTTTTTTTTTTGTTTGTGGACATCTAGTTTCCCTACTACCATTTATTGAAGATGCTGTTTTTTCTTTTCTTCCCATATTTTTGGCACGTGTACTTATGCTCAGTAAGGCGTGAATCTTTTTGTTGTTGTTCCATTGATCTTTATGTTGTTTTGATTATTAGAACTCTGCAATATAGCTTCACACCTAGTATGTTAATTCCTCCAGCACTGATTGATACTTCAGTTCATAGTTATTGGCCTATAGTGTTTTTTATGTGTTTTTTGTTTGCTTGTTTGTTGTGTGTGTGAAAGAGAGGGGAGAGGGGGAAGAGGAGTAAGAGGGGGAGAGAGAGAGAGGAGGGGGGGAAACAGGGGGATGGAAGGAGGAGAGAGAGAGAGAGAGAGAGAGAGAGAGAGAGAGAGAGAGAGAGAGAGAGAGAGAGAGAGAGAATCTAACTTTTTCTATTAGAATGCATGCTCCATGGGAGGAGTTTGGGAAGGTGCTCTGGTTTCTAAATTTTTGAGTGTTTTAAGAAGTTTTGGTTGTACTTCTTTGAAAGCTTAGAAATCAGCTGTGAACCCTTGTGGGACCTGGGCTTCTCAGTCAGAAGACTCTTTCGTCTTAACCTCCTTTTGTTACACTTTGCTTACATCGTTGATCTCCTTTTGGCTTAAATTTGGTGGTTTGAGTGAATCTGGAAATTTGTTCCCTTCACTTAGGCTTTTTAACTTAATGGAATACAGGTTTTGAACACATTCCTTTATAATAGTTTGAATTTCTTTGGTGTGTGTTCTAACGCTTTCCTGTGCATCTCAGATTCTATTAACTTGGGTCTTCTCTTAGTTTGCTTATGGTCGCTGTGATTGAACATCGTGGTCAAAAGAAACTTGAGTAGGAAAAGGTTTATTTTAACCTAGTTCTAGTTCATCATGGAGGCAAGCCAGGGCAGGAAGGGCTCAAGGAAGCAATCTGGAGGAGGGACCTGAAGCAGAGACGATGGAGGAATCTGTACTGCCTTATTCCTCCTGGATTGGTATTTCCTTTGTATTCCCTTGGACCACCTGACTGCTGATGGTAACACGCACAGTGGGCTGAGCCCTCCCTCATCAATTATCAGTTCAGAAAGTGCCCTTCTGCCTTGTCTACAAATCTATCTGATGGGAACATTTTTCACAACAGTGGTTTCCTCTATGTAAATGTCTCTATACTATGTCAAATTAAAAAAAAAAAAACCCAATAGCCTAGCATAGCTGTCCTCTTAAAGGCTCCACCCAGCAGCTGACTGAAACAAATGTTGAGACTCACAGCCAAAAATTTGGTGAGGCTTAGAGAGTCTTTTGGAAAAGTGAGAGGAGGAACAGAAGGATTTGGAGGAGACAGGAGCTTCACAAGAAGACCAACAGAGCCAACTAACCAGGGCTCAGGGGTGCTTGCCCCAACCAAGACCTACGTGGACTGGACCTAGGCACCCTACACAGATGTAGCCAACAGGCAGCTCCGGCTTCATGTGGGTCCCCTAGTAAGGGGAGCGGTGACTGTCTCTGATGTGGAGTCTCTTGCCTGCTGTTTGACCACTTCTCCCTGGTGGGGTTGCCTCTCTAGGCCACAGGGAAAGAAGATGCCACTCAGTCAGGAAGCAACTGGCCCAGGCCTCTAAGAAATGACAGGCATATAACCTGCCTACTTGTATAATAAAAAATGGCATATAATATAAATAGAAGACAGAAATCCAAAAATACTGACTATTCATGAGCACCAAGGACATATAGCATGCATTGATTGATAGTCTGGTATCTGATATAGAGAGCATTTCTGCTGATTGTCTGAGAACAGAGGTAACAGGAAGTGAAAACAGATGAGAAAATCCCACTCTGGTTGGCTGTCTATTCATCTCCATAAAGGCTAATTTCCTTTTTTCTTGTTGAGTATATAGGTTAAATGTTTCTGAATTCTGCCTTTTCTATGACTTTATGAACTGAGTGTCTCATGATAGTGTTATAATAACAGTTCCCCAACAGCCCTGTAGATCTGGGAGCTCCAATTAATATGACATTGGCAGCTGTGCTTCTGGCTTCGAAGGAAACTTTTGTCAGTCTCCAGCATGCTACCCAGACAACCAATCACTCTCTTTTTGGGAGTGGGTGGTGGGTTTTGGGACAGGATTTCTCTGAGTAGCTTTGGCTATCTTGGACTCGTTTTGTAGACCAAGCGAACCTCAAACTCACAGAGCTCACCCTGCCTGTGCCTTCCAAAGCACTGGAATTACAGGCATGTGCCACTGTGCTTGGCTCAGCCAATCATTATTAAGGAGAAACTGTACATGTTTCTATCTTAAAAAGCAAGAGAAACTGAAACATGTTCATCATTTTTGGGGAAAGTTTAAGCACTGAGGGCAAGTAGAGTCTGATTAAATAATTTTGAGGACAATCAAGAAATTTAATAATTTTGTGAATTGCCAAGATTATAATATTTAACTTTTTATTTTAGAAAATTTCAAATTTATAGTATAGTAGAAAATAATGTAACTAACTTGATTTCGTTTTAAAACTCATTTGATAGCCTTAGAGAAGGCTCTAGGTATAGCTTTGAGAAGGTTATTAAAACCTTGCCTAACCATGTTCATGCAATCCATGAAGTAAGTATCTTGAGGAGGGATCTGCAAAGTTAATGGCTACTGACCTATGATGTCATGTTTCTTAACTATTACTAGGTAATACTCTGAGACTCAGGGACTCTGCCAACAAGAAGACCATCATCAGATGTGACCCTTTGATCTTGGACCAGAAATAACAACTAAATCATGTCTTTTTTGTATACCTACAATATCTGTGGCTGTGTCTTATTAACAATGGAAAACAAGCTAAGTCAATGGACCCAGCTCCATGCTTCAGTTATCATCAGTTTGTGTTCAGTGTGGTTTCTCTTCCCATCATTTTCTCTGCCTTATTCTGTATTAGAGAACCTAATTGTCCTATCCAATCTGCAATGCTACACCATGGATCAACTTTTTTTCCCAAATAGAATAAGTCAGAGTAACCACTAAGTAATAGCTAGTCTAGCAATGAGCATTTGAAGACTTGAGGGGACACAGACCCTCTGGACCCCAGGAAAGAGTGCTTCTTGTATTTCAGCTTTTCTTGCCTCCCTTCCTCTTGTCTTCTTCCTCCTTCTCTTCCTCTTCCTCCTTCTCCTCCTTCTCCTTCTCCTCCTCCTCCTTCTGTTTTGCTATGCACTCCAGGAGGGTAGCTTAAAACTCAATTCTTTTGCATTGGCTTCCCAAATGCTGGAGTGCTGGAATCACAGGCACTTTGTTCTCTCTTTCTCCCAGTGTTTCTGTCTGTCTCTGTCTCTCTGTCTCTGTCTCTCTCTCTGTCTCTCATGTATATGGGGTGTTAGGTTAAGTCATGTCCTTTATTTGCAGATCTTTCCACATGTTTGTTAACCACCACAATTGGCCTATATTTTGCATTAGCATCCCCAATCCTTCTTATGTTAGGGATTCACTGCTGGCTTTAAATCAAATTTCCAGCCATCTTCACAAATCTCTAATCTTCTCCAAGCTTAATCAACTTTCTATCCATCTTCATAAATCTCTAATCTTCCCCAAGCTTACACCCTCTTAAAGTGTCAAACTCTAAATGGAAAAAGATGCTTCTGAAGGAACTGAGCAGGAATGACTCATGTGGGATTTCATGTCTACGAGGATCAGCCTGTTTGAAAAACTAAAAAAAAAAAAACAAAAAAACAAAAAAAAAACTGTCATAGGGAAGAAGAGCAGGCAGTATCTGAAAGGATGTAAGATTGTTTATCTCAGTTACCTTGGGGACCATTTTGACAAATGAAGTATGCAGCGCACTTTCCCAGGGTCCTGATGTGTGGAGGCAGGAACAGAGGAATGTGAGCTCTTCTGCTCCCCATGGCCAGCATGACGTCTCAGCGTTAGCTAGCAAAGTGTTGGCACTCTTCTTCATCATGTCAATACTAGTATAGTAGGTACTTTTCTGAATACTGTGACAATCTTCCTGTCAAAAGAAACTTAAGCAAGAAAGGGTTTACTAAGGCCCACAGTTTGAGAGGCAAAAGCAGTGCCAATATGACGGCAAAAGCATGAGGCAACTGGTCATCTGCAAGTCAGGAATTCATCCATTTCACTGGTTTCCTATTGTTTCTCTCTCTTTTTTTTAAAAAATTCAGTCTGGGACTGCTTTTCAAGGGATTGTTCCACCTCTATTCACTATGGCTCTTCTGCCCTCAATCAGCTCTCTTTGGAAACTCAAAGATATTCCAGAGGTGTGTTGTTGAGGTGATTACAAATCCAGTCAAGTTGACAACGAAGATCACAACCAGTTGTAAATAGTTTAGGATCTGGGGCTACGGCATCCAGCAACTTCTCACCTCTGCTGACACAGAAAGTGCCCTGTCAATGCCAAGGAACTGACCCTACTGTATTCCGATAGAATCTCACCTAGGAAATTTTTGGTAACTATTTGAAATTTTTATTATTGCCTTATACCATGGGTGATTTAAAATTGCTCTATAGTTATGCTTCATTTAGAGGCCCATTTTCCCTCTTCCCTTAGCAACGTGCAGCCATCATTATTTCTTTCAGGGCTTACTGAATACAGTGCACTGCAACAGTAACAGCAACAGTCTCTGGGTTCTTCCTGAGAAAGGTACAGGTCCTAGGATGCTGGTGGATGCTCTGATATGTTACCTTGTTTGGGTGGTGGTGTCCAGATTGGTGGTTAAACACATGGGCTCTCTCTAACTGTGCTGGTTAAGTCACTCAGTCAGCATGACTTGTGTATCTGGATCTTCATGGGCATAATACAAATGACAACATAACAGGACACGGGAGGACACTGTGGAGGTTGCAGAACCTTGCCTCTCCACTAGACCCACTGGGATGTGGTTCCTCTACGTTGAGTCTTAGAACTTCTTAGTTAAGGTTCTGCTTGATTTATCATGAATTTATGTCCTAATGAGCCTACTGCCACTTGAAAATATGATAACAATGTTCAGCTGAGGTCTCCAGCCTCCAGCACACCCTGAGTAGCAGTACCATTCTTTGCATTCTTTGCTGTTTTGTTTCCATGATCACCAGCCAGACAAGTCAGCTGCCATTCCTGACCTGCCCAGAGTGGTCAGAGGGTGTGGTCATATATTTCTAGTGCAGGAAAATATCCAAATTTAAATTCTGAAGCACAGTTTCTACTGAAAAGGTACTGCTTCTGCATCATAAGAAGCAAGGGCCACTGGATGGCACTCTGAAAGGAGTAGTGAAAAGTAGTCATATGTTACTCTTTCCTACCACTGTATCAGCAGAGCAAAGTGCAGGCTGCTGGTAGAACCTGGTGAGGCGGTAGGGATGAACTGTGGAATTGTCAGCAGCAGCCCAAGATGGGCCAGATGGTGTTGAGGGGGAGAAGCAGAAAGTAGTTCTTCCTTTCAACTCTTTTTCTCCAGGATCCTTTCCTGACTCCCTGGAAAGTGAGAGTCACCACTTTCCCCCACACTTTTCCCCAACACCTGCCATCTGGGATTCAGCACCTCCCACAATCTACTGCATTGCCAGGCACTCCATCCAAGCGTCCAGAACTCGACACTCATCAAAGTCTGAAACTTCGTGAGTTGTGAAGCCAGGAAAGTTTCCTTTGCTCTTAGATCACTTAGTAGAGTTGAAATAAAGTTAAAGGCAATCTTGGCTGACTGCCCCCCCCCTACCCCTCTGACTTTAGGAGTCACTAACTGGGGAGGTCACTGGACCCAGCAAGGTATTATTAGCTGCAGCTGGTATTGTCTGTGTTGGTTTTGATGGTGGATGAGGCTACTCTTCAGAGACCAGAAGGCTGCTTTGTTCACATCAAATTGTTCATTTGGGTCAATGCACAAGGCTTTTGACTTCAGCAGGCTAAAACTCCACCCTCAGTCTGTGCTGTGTGCTTTAAGGAGGAGGTCTTAAGACAAGGTCTCCCACCCCCACTTCTGGTCATTTTGTGAATAAATTCTCCTTCTTCAAAGCTAGCTCAGTGCCCAGAGTTCTTTAAGGTGGACAAAGTGTCCTGGTGCAGTTTACAACGACAACACTGAAAGTATTATACAGCACCCATCCTCAGGTTATTTGGATGTATGTACGAAACATACATGAGTTTTATTTTTAACTCCAAGACAACACATTGCGCAAAAAGACTCAAAACACGAACAGCTACTTAATCACAAAGGCTTTTGATACAAACATTTCAGAGAAAGGGATGCTACCTTGGACAACAGAATGCTGAGTTGTACCCTTGGCATCTTGATGCACTTGTTCTGGATCGGACTCATTTCAATTCCATGCAGCTAATCACAGTGCCTAGCACCAAGCAGGCTCTTGGGAAATATGTGAGGTATGAAAGGCTGAACACCTGGCATTGGAAGGCTGACACTGAGGAAGCAACTGAAAAGAGTAAAATTTACTTGGAGAAAAAGAGAGGAACACCACACATATCCCTGAGTATTTTATTGTTGCTCTTATTTCTTATTATGTGGTTCTAGTATTTTCGCAAAGATTCGGAAATGTCAAAGTAGCTCAATTATGAACAGTTTAAATTATCAGCAACTTTGAGTCAAGAAAAATTTAAGCAATGAGGATTTTCCTCTCATCCTCCTCTCCTGTACAAAGTAAAGGTTCTAGTACGGCATTTCCTAGGTGTACAGCATTGTGTGATACTCATATTTTTGCCCTATGCCTCCCGTGTCTCCTCCCTCTTTACTTTCCCCCCTTTGTTCCTGTCCTTTAGTTGCCAAAGCGCTTCAGGGCTGTTTCACTTTATTCTTTTAAAATTGTTATCCATCCCAAAGTGCTGTTTTGTGCTAGGTCAAACGATTGTACACCTGACTGTAGAGAGATCAGGTTAGTGTCCCTAGAGCTGTAAGAATGTGGCATAACGTACGGCAGCTTTTATTACTAGTGGCCTCGGAAGATGTAGTCTCAAGGACGGCTGCTGAGGAGAGGAACCGTGCTCTACAACCAGGGGATAATAGGGCTTTTTCTTATTATTTGTGTTCTAGACAGTCTGTGACAATGCTGACTGCATGTGTGTGAACACACACACACACACACACACACACACACACACACACACACTTAGATAGATAGATAGAAATGATAGATAGAGAGACTTCCTGCTCTAACTGCTCACTTCTCAGCATCTCTCTCCCTCAGTGTGAGTTCCACGAAGCTCTAATACATATCACCTTTCCAGGATGTAATTTTATAGAAATGGATTTTACTTTTACTAATTAACTTCTAATTTTAAATCACATGCTGACAATAGAGCTCTTTTTTTTCTTCCTCCCCTCTCTTCCCGGCTCTCTGTCTCTTTATTTTCCTTCAGTCTTCCTTCTTTCTCCTTCCTCCCTTTTCTTTCTTCTCTCTCATTTCTTTCTTTCTTCCTTTTCTCACTCCTCCTGTTTTCTTTGTCATGTTCTCTTTGCAGCTAACTTGCAATGCCAGTTGCGGTGTTAGTGTCCACTGCATATTGCCTGAGGGATGAATGAGCAAGTCAGTGGAGGAAGGCTGACAGAAAAAGTTTTTTTTTCCCATCACCATCCACTTGTGTGTTGGTTTCTGAAATTTGGGAGAGCAGCTGGGGTCTTTCAAATCATTGTTTCTTACTGGGTTATTGTTATGCTTTAGCACTTCACCTCTACAGGTAGCTGAATCCATAGCTTGTTGTGCACCTGCCATTTTGTGTGGACTTGGCATGGATATTGACAGTTCCCTCAGGGCATGTCCTGGTGCTCCTGCCTGAGACACACTCACTCTGCCACCGTGCCTTCAGTTGACTGCCTCTGCCTTGCTTTGGTTTTGAGCATTCACTTAGCAGAAGTGGCCTCATAAATCAAGCTGCATGTGACAGGGCAGGGAGGAAAGTGACAGACATGGTATTATCTGCTGGGAAGGATTGTGGAAAAGAGCTTAATTAGAAATTGAACATGACAAGTAGAATATTGCTTGGCTTTTGTTATTTTGTTTTCGTTGTATCCAACATCCTCCCATTTGAGAAATCCCAAGGACAAGATGCTTCATGTTGCATAAAGTCCTGTATTCTATCATGTGTGTGGGCCAGAGAGAAGACTTTTAAGAAAACCATTCCTGCTTTCCTCTTCAGTGATTTCTGTATGGGCTTTCTCATATTTATGATGCCATTGAGCTTAGTGTTGGAGCTGATCTGATGTACTTTGATGCTAATTACTACTTGTTGTCTCTGCCCCACCTGTACCTTGCTTAAGAACCTAACTTGGTTGACCAATAAAAGGCCACTACACCTAGGCAGGGCAAATGGGTTAGGCGTGGCTAAGGTACTCAGGCTGGGGGAGTGAGGGAAAATCTCAGAAAAGGGAAGACAGGAGGAGAGAGGAGAAAGAGGCTGCACCATTGTGGGTTAGGTGGAGGAGAAGCACATGGCCGGAGGATTTGGCCCAGATGGAGAACATTAGCAAGTATATGGGATTATGGATGGGAGGTAGCTTGATAGAAATTATTAGAAGCAGATGGCATGGGATTGGGACAGACGTTCCATACCTGCCTCACTATGGGAAGTAGTTTAGGGGATTGATATCTGCCCCGCCCCAAGTTAACTAAGGCTATTTTAAAATATAACAAGTGTCTGTGTCTTGATTGATTGCTAGCAGGTTATAAAATGCTGCCGGAATAATAATTGTAGGCCTGATAATAAACATTATTAGGCCATACTGGTATTTTACCTGCAACAATCTAGAAAGGACAAAGAGGTACAAAATGTCTACTCTGACTGTATCATCATGAGCATTTGTTTAAAATACAAAGCTGAACCTTGGTCCTAGCCAAAGGAAATAAGATGCAATGGTGTTAAGTAGAATTTTCTTTAATGGGAAAGAAGGAGGAGCCGCAATGGCATGCACAAGCCCAGAACATTTAAAGGGGCCTCCAAACAGCCATCAGGGAAAACTCTCAAGTGCTTCTATTCGGCGAGCTCAAAGAGACCTGTGAAGCCTGCATGAGTGTATAGTTTTGGGGTCTTCTTCTATGGGCAGCTACTGTGCAGGAAGTCAAGTGCTTTTATGTCGTCAGCCCAGATGCAAAAGCAAGGTGCACAGCATGTGTAGTGATCAAAGACCCTTTCAGAAATGAACATAATGCATCCCTTGAACTTCAAAAGCAAAGGACCCTCCTAGTCTTCACTGACAGTAGTAGTAAATCAGCACATCTGCCACTCCTGGAAGAATGGATGGAAAAGGCGCTATTTTAGGATAAAGGTGCCTGAACTGGTAGCTTTATTTTCAGAGACAGGTTTCCTGGGGGAAGGACTGGGACGTCTAGGGGGCCTTCGGTTATTAAAGCCTTCGCTCATCTTTCATGCTGTAGCAATTGCTTTACATTTCTAGGCTTTTAAACCTGCCTCTTTCAAAGGCCAGACAAAGGGCACAAGAATTTTGAGATAGCAGCAAAGCCAGAGGATGTGACATTGTGCTACTGTTGTCTTTTTGTTGTTTGCTGGGAGCGAAAGATGCAGCCACTTGGGATTCGAGACGAGAGGTGGATGGTTTCAAGTTTCTTGCAGAAACGTGTTGATTGATGCTGTCAATCTTATGCAGAGAGGTGCACACACTGACCTTTACTTGTTTAGAGGATGCTTGCCAAGCTAGGTTGGGGGGCTTCTTTATCAGCAGGTGAGAACTGCCGAATTCCTATACTTTCTGCAGATTGCCAAATGTTTATAAAGAGACAACATTCATAGGCAGGTTTTTATGTGCACATGTGCAGGCGGGGAGGAGGAGGATTGAATCAGATTTCAGAGTGGTACAAACCGGAGGCGTGATTCTTGTAAACCTGGCATGTCTGATAAGAAGCTTGAAGCTATGTTTCTTATCAGGAAGGATGTGCGCTTTCAATTTTATAAGAGTCTGGTTGTAACGCCAGCTCCATTATTTCTAGGTATGCATTTATTCCTGAGTTAATTTTACGTTATCATTTCAATTTTCTTTTCTTTTCTTTTTTTTTGTCAATTGGAAAGAAAATTGATACCCTCTCTACACGTTCTTTAAGGATCAAAGAACTGAGCAGAATATGTGCTCAGTGATATGTCTATAAGTAGGAGCAGCAGCTGCGCTGGGTTGTTTTGCCTGATGAGACTCAGAAACTTTAAAAATCTGTCATTTTTCTTTGTAGTCCTGTTTGTTGATATTTGTTATCTGTAATTGTCATAAAAGAAAACAGAGGCTTGTTTTATAATAGAAATATTTAATGCCCTTCCTGGGTTTGTTTGAGACTAGAAACTTTAAAAATCTGTCATTTTTCTTTGTAGTCTTGTTTGTTGATTTTGCTATCTATAATTGTCATAAAAGAAAGCATAATTGAAAACAGAGGCTTGTTTTTATTATAGAGATATTTAATGCCCTTTCTGGATTTGTTTGCTTTTCTTTCTTTTTCAGTTATGGTATTTCTTTTTATCTATTTAGTTAGGAAAATCTACATTGTTGAAGACTGGTTAGTAAACTGTTTCATACTTTTAGACAAGAAACCCTGCCTTATTCTACAATCTAATATCTTGAATTATTTCCTCTAAGGCCAAAGAGCTAAAGGATAAACAAACGAGTTTACGTATCTCTCAGCATCTCAAAAAAAGCTCTCTAATGTGTTTCAGTTTTGTTTACATGGTGTCTTTAAATATTGGCAAAATGTGCATATCTTTACTGTCACCATTTTAATAGTCAGAGTGACACCTTTCTATGTCAGGAACATTGGCAATGCTGTGTAACCATCACAGCTGTCCATTCACAGAGCACAAACACAAGCTCAGCACCATTAAACAATACTTTCCTGGGTTTCTCTCCTCTTGGCCCCTAGAAACATTGTTATGCTGTTTCTTTCTATGAACTTGACTTCGCTAAGCACTTCACATAAGTGAAATAATTTATTTGTCCATTTGTGACTGCTCTGTTTTAAATAGGATAATGTTATAAAATTGACCCTTATTGTATGCTTACCAACATTTCATTTTATTTTAAGGTTTAAGGTAAACCATTCTTCCCTTTATGGCATGAAGGTTGTTTCTACCTTTTGGTGGTGCATAATGCTATTATGGATAATGGAGTACATTTTTAGGTTGTGTTTTTGAGTGCGATTACTTTAGCTGTTTATGTACCCAGAAACGGAATAGTGTGATCCTATGATAATTCCATGTCACTTACCTATTTCTTAAAAAGCTGCATCATTTGAGACTCCTACCAACAATGTATGTCTTCCAATTTCATTATAAGTCAACAAAACTTGGCATTTTATGCTTTTGACGACAGCCTCCCTGATGGGTATGAAGTGGTAGCTCATGATATTTTCATCGGTGTTTCCTTTTACATACACATCTATAGCTATCTATGTATGTATATGTATGTGTATATACAGAAGGGAGAGAGAGGGAGAGAGAGAGGAATATTGAAATTCTTTGCCTAAGTTCAGTTCTGATTTGAATTGCCTGTTACCGTGTTGAATTCTAGGGTTCTTTATTTACTTTGTATACTGTTCTTTATTGGGTTTATTGTTAACAACATATTTTTTATTCATTCCTTTGATAATGTCCTTTCATAAATGTATCTTGATAAAGCCAGATTTATGCTTTTTTTTTTTTTAGTTGATGTTGGCTATTCTGTTTAAATGATTTAAAAAAAATAGGTCCCAGGAATTTATTAAACACTTCCAATATACTTCTGAGAAAGCAAAGCATTCTCTCTTGTGGGATTCATATGAGCCACCAGCTGTGTAGAGTGACCTTCCTGACCTGCTCTGTGGGTAAGTTGGTCTCCTGTGTCCACATTCTAATATAACACAGGTTTAATCCCTTTCTTTTCACCAGCTGTCAAGTGAGGAGTTCGGTTGGATCTTAAAGAGCATTGCTATCACATTGGCTTTGTGATCTTAGAAATCTTCAGCAAATGCACCCAATGATTCAGTCACAGATTTAATAGTTGGTTTCATTTCACCCAAGCAAAGTCAATTCAATTAGACAAATAATCACATGCAGAATACACAGACATGTGCTTATGATAGTTTTTATTAGCCCTTTTTTAATAAACCCACACGATGTTTTTTTTTTTTAAATGTGAAATCTGTTAGATATTCTACAAGGATAAACATAAAGTATTAGCCTACCCTGGCTGCTCCAACCCTTGGTATTCATTTGCTTTCCTCAGACAGCATTACTTATTTTTTCCCCCAAAAGTAGGTCATAAATTTCCCATTCTTCAAAGTAACTCGAATTGGATTACATGGCTGCTACTGTATTATTCTTCAGTCCCTTCCTCACCTGTCACAGCTCCCAGAAACTCTGAAAGGGATTAGTAGTTGCCTTAGTTGATGATGCACGTAGGCTGGCACACAGTTCACCCCGGGCAGGACAACAGAAATTGTAAAATTCTGGATTGAATCAGCAATAAAATGTCAACTCAGAACAACAAACTCCATTTTTGTATCTCAGGAGAGCTCAGTCACAAAATAAACAACCTTCAAAGAGCACTAGACTAACAGGCACAGGGGCACTTACAATTCCGGTTTCATCAGCTGAATATGAGGTGGGCATGAAGCGGAGGCCATCTTGGCTCATATATAGAGTAGCTGCCATGGGAAAATGCAAAGCAAGGGGCTAGTGAATGACCCTTCTACTTCGAGTTATTGTGTCCTTCCTCATCATACCATACCGCCGTACCATAGTTCCAAGGTCAGGGTGTCCAGTATGGCTATGTTTTGATGAAGTACTACTTCTGAGCTGCAGACAATTGTCTTCTTGTCTGCTTCCATGGAGCAAAGATAGCTCTCTGCTTTTTCTTTCACAAGATGCCAATTTGTTTTTGTTTTGTTTTGTTTTGTTTTCTATTTTTTGTCTTGCTTTTTTATTTTTTTATTTTTATTTTTTTATTTTCATAAAGCCCTGTCTGGAAGCCAGGACCTCAGACATGTTAACCAAGTGCTCTGCCTCTGAACTATATCTCCAACCTTTTATACATTTTACTTTGAGACAAGGTCTCACTCCAGCTGGCCTTCCGTCATGAGATCTTCCTGCCTCAGCCTCCAGAGCAGCTGGGATTACAAGGATGCACCATTCCTGGGGTTTCAAGTACTAATTAGCCTAATTACTCCCTATAACAGCCTATCCTGTGGCCTTGATCCTGGAGGTGATGATTTTAACCCTGAGTTTCAGGGGACTTCCAACACTGAGTTCACAGTGTGCATCACAACGAGAAGAAAGAACTTAAGCTGGGACTCCTTTATTTGAATCCATTCCCCTGCCCCCTCCCCTCCACCCCCCCTCCCCCCGCCACTTACAAATTAGCTAGGAATTCTTTGGAAAGCTCCTGAGATTTCAGAGCTTGTGTTTGCACATCTGTGCTCTGGCATGATGCCCTCCACCCTCTTTGCCACCCTGTGCTTCACATGCTGCTTTAGAAACCCATCCCACTGTACAGAAAGCACAATAAAGAAAGTCTGCAGGGCTCAGGAGCCGCCCCCCCCCACAGTGGCCTGTGAAGGAACTTGGACTCTCAGCTGCTCTTGAGAAACATAATATGATTATGCATAGGAAACATCTGTTGCTGGTGGATCAAATTACATAATGGATAAAGAAAGAAATATCCTTCAATGATATTTGCATGTAGTTGTTATCTTTTATTATAAATATGAACTTTTTTTTGTTAATGAATGATTTACTTAAGCTTTCATTTGTGGACATATTATATATTGAGCATATTTCCTATCACACCAACCTCCTCTTTCTCTGGAACTCCAGTTAGTCGGCTTTGTTTCTCCTGGACAGATATACTTCTCTTTCCATCACACACACACCTGCCCCCCCCCCCCCCAACAAATTCTATGAAACTATATATAATTATAAATATTTTTAGTTTTGGTCTTTTATAGATGAAAGTTAATTTTCAAATATATTTCCTTGGGTTCCTAAATGTTTTTGTTAAAAATAGAATTACATCACTTCTCCTCTTTCATCCCTTCATTTTCTTCTAGTTACCCTTCTTTGAACATCTACTATATTCTCCCTCACTCTCAAGTTAGTAGCTGGCACTTTTTCTTTGATTGTATTTGTTACACACACACACACACACACACACACACACACACACACACACACACACGCACACACTCACAGAACCTGATGAGTTAATTTTTGTTGTATGGGTTCAAAGGTGACTGATGTACAGTAGACAGCCAATAAGGGGGCTCATCCCTGAGAGAGGATAATTCTTTCAGCAGTTAATAGTCATTTGTAGTTCTTTGTCTTTGGGTGTGAGCCTGTGAAACCTTTCCCATTCCATATTAATGTTTGTAGGCACATAAGCAGCCTGCCTCTAGGCTGCCTAACAACCTCTGACATTATTACCTGCCACCAGGTATGTGCTGGGGGCCCAGAATATAAAAGGACCAACTCCACCTCTTCACTCTTTCTCTTACTCAGTCTCTCTCTCTCTGTGTCTCCCCCCCCCCCCCCGGGGTGTACCTCTCTCCTCTCCCTTTCTATAAACAAATCTCTCCATATTCATATCTGTTGCGTGGCACTATCTCATTGTTAATAATAACATTGGTGCCGAAAACCAGGCAGGGGTCTTCCAGTACTGTCTAGCATGCTGGTATACCTTCAATCAAACCCTTCTACCCACCAAACTTGTGTGTGTGTGTTTTAATTTTTAATTTGTTCATTTTACATCCAGATTGTAGCCTCATCTCCTCCGGGTCCCCCTTCCGCCTGCCCCCTTCTTCCCTCCCTAGTCCCCCGCTATCATAGTTCCAAGTTCAAGATTTTGGGCTTTTCTTTTAAATATAGACTTAAAATGTTTCCCACTGTGCTTGAATTATATACACCCAATGCTCTGGACAGAGGGAAGAAGACCCTCTTCTGTGATGTGTGCTGATGCTAAAACTTAAGATAAAGTGAGCTTTTGCCCTTCTGTTCTCCAGGAGCTTTCTGTCCTCCTTGTGTTACCATTTCACAGATGCTTGAAAGATCCGTAAGGCGTCCGCCTCTCCTAAGCTCACCTCAAAGAATGTTCATACTTTTAACTCAAACTTTTTTTTACCCCAAGCCTCTGCTATACTATCACACAGAATTTATGTCTGTGGCCTCTTTCTATAATGTGTATTTCCCTGCAGATTGCAAACAATGATAACTCAAACATGTCTAAAATTTATCTCTTTTGGTAAGCCTAGAAGGATTCTTTTTTATTTTATTTTATTTTATTTATTTATTTCTTTTCTTTTCTTTTTAATACATTTTTATTAATTTATACATATTACATCTCCGTTGTTAGCCCATCCCATGTATCCTCCCATTCCTCCCTTCCTCCCATTGATAGTCTTCCAACCAAAAAAAGCCCAGGGCCAGATGGTTTCAGCGCAGAATTCTACCAGTCCTTCAAAGAGGAGCTAATACCGATACTATTCAAGCTATTCCGAAAGATAGAAATGGACGGAATATTACCAAACTCCTTCTATGAGGCCACAGTCACATTGATACCTAAACCCCACAAAGACCCAACAAAAAAAGAGAATTTCAGACCAATTTCTCTTATGAACATTGATGCAAAAATACTCAACAAAATACTCGCAAAGCGAATACAACAGCATATCAAAGACATCATTCACCATGACCAGGTAGAAGGATTCTTGTAAGCTACAAGAAATCCACCTCTCAGGTCAAACGGAATCCAGATAAATACATCCAACCAACAGTCTAAGTTTCCCACATATCACCTATTTTGTAGGGTAGATCCCCACCCCTTTCCCTGGTTTTGGGATTCTCTTTTAGGCTACCTGATTGCAACCTTTCTGCACCCAGCACTGGCTGATTAAATGAGTTTTCTCCCCCTTTGCAGTTGATGTAAATGCTTGTCTTTGTCCAAAAGAGCATTGACACCTCTCTGGTTCACCGGGGAGCAGAGGTACCCCAACCCTGGCTTTCATGACCGTGGCTGGTCCTTCTTACTGACACTCAGCTAGGACTTTCCATTTGGATGAGCTTCCTCTCCAGCATAGTCCCCCAAACCCACACTCCCCCAACCCTCCAATCCACCGCTGCTGAAACCTTAGCGCTAGGCGGACTATCTCCAGGCTCAGCACCTTCCTGTTCTCTGGTTTGTGCTGTGCTCTTGGTGGCTGACTAGTTCATGGAACACATTGCACCAATTTTTGAGCTAAACCTTGCTCTGGGGGATGTGCCAGTGGGTCACTGACTCCAGCTTTCCATGGGAATCGTCCATTCCCCAGGCTTCTCTGGGATACCTTCTGGAGAATTTCAAACCCCTACACCCACACTAAGGGCTGCTAAGCTTACAGGCCTCTGCAAGCAAACTTGGACAGATCCAAGACCTTTTTTTTTTTTTTTAAACTACTGCCAGCAATCGAGTAAGTGGAGAGAAGTTCCCCGTGCTTTTGCTTTCCTCTTCTTCACTCCAAAACTTCTGTCTGTGCTTGCTTTCCCAAAAGTTTCAAATGGACAACAAACGGGAATTTACCCCCCCCTAACATACTTAGCTTTGTTTTCTGTCCATACATATGTTCGAGTACCCTGCCAGATTCCCTACATCCAAGACAGCGCCAAAGCGGTACCCACAGCTGCTCCAGCCCAACCTCACAGATAGTGCCAGCTTGACCTGCATTCTTCCTCCGAGCCACAGATATCTTCAGACCATGGACAGCAAATACAACAGCCTGCTCTTCCCAGATTTGGCCAATGGTTCAACCTTTTGATTTCTGTCCCCCGCCCCAGTGTCAGCAGGAAGCAGCTAAAGATGATTAATTTCTTTATCCCTTATCCATTTAGCATCAATAAAATGTTAGAATGGTGTGCTTCAGACCTGGGACCAACAGCTCCAGGTTCTCCCAGCACCCTTTGGTCCCTGTCTGCTGCAGGACATGGCTGACATACCCTGCCCTCCACCTTGAACCTTCCAGGGCAAGGGATTTTTCCTTCCTTTTCACCACATAATCTGGACATTTTGTTGTGTGCTGCCCCCCTCTTTGCATGGCAGCCAAGAGCAGTTCCCAATGAACCCACATTTATATACTTAAACCTACCTTGCATAAAAGCAGCCCAACACCATCATTTCCACCTCATCAACCCTTCCTCATTTTTTTTTTAAATTATAGGAAAAGGGAGGAATGTTAACGTATAAGCAGCTTCACAAGCCTGCCTCCAGGTCGCTTAGCAACCTCCGACATCCTCACAGCCTGCCACCAGGTGTGTGCCAGGGGCCCAGGATATAAAAGGACAAACTCAGATCATCACTCTTTCTCTTACTCTCTCTCTCTCTCTCTCTCTCTCTCTCTCTCTCTCTCTCTCTCTCTCTCTCTCTCCTGTCTCTCTGCCTCTCCTCCTGGTGCACTCTCTCTTTCTTCCCTCTTTCCCCTCTCCCCTTCTATAAATCTCTCCATATTCATATCTGTTGGGTCCCATCTCATTTTCAATCACAGCAATGTTTCCATTTATTGTTTCAGTTTTACTAATACTAATCTTGTTTATAGATTAAAAAACGTCTCACAGCAGATTTCCTGGTATTCTATTTCTTACAATCATTCTGCCTCCTCATACTTACTGTTCCCTGGCCCACAGATGCATGAGCCGTGATGTAGTTATATCCACTTGGAATTAGCGCCTCGCATTTGGTTGATCTCTGTATTGTAGGCAGTTGTGTTGTATTTACAGTAATAGGAGGTTTCTTTGATGAGAGACATTACCTACACTCATCTTTGGGTATAAGGATAACATTTAGAATGCAGTAAATAATTATTATGGTCTAGCAAAATGACAATAATAGATTCCATGGCCTTCCTAGCTCCATGAATCTGACTAGGTTTCAAGTACCTGGAATGATTTCCTTCCTGTTGAGAGAACCTTAAATCCAATTAGACAGCTGTTGGTTGCCACTGACATAAAGTGCCACTTCTGGCGTTTTGAAGTATATCTGGCCATACCTGAAATATGTGTTTCAGATGGTTATGGATGTTTAATTGATTCCCTCCCTTCACAGCTTGCGCAGTATTTTCTGTAACTATGAAAGCTGGACCACAGGAAAAAGGCTGTCAGGTTATATCCAGAATTAGTGATATGAGTTGATGTCCTGAACTTGTGATGTCTTCAGCAACAGGACCCCACTCTCAACACCCGAGAGGGACTCAAGGATACACTGGTAAAATCTATTATTTTGGGAGTTGTTTGGATTACCCTGACCAGGTCTTTGAAAAGAGTTTTATTTGTGTCTGGTTCTAGGGCTTTCGTGAGTATACGCTTCTTGTTAGGAACGCTGTCAGCTCAAGCGGTTTAAGATTTTTTAAAGACACTCAACTGTTTCTTATTTGTCTCCCACCTCACCCAACCCCCTTCTCAGTTCCGCTACCCTGCCTCCTTTCAAACTCTTTTTCTACATTTAAGTCTTTCTGCTTTGCTTTGTGGCCCACTGAGATTTGCCAGGATCATCATGTGTGACCAGGTTTGGAGTCACCATCTGTGAGAGTCTAGTAAACTCACCCGATGGGCACTCAGACAGTGACTTCTTTGTGCCCACAGTCCATCATTGCTTAGTACCTTAGCTCTCTGGAGAACCCCTTCCTGGTACTTGATTGACTGTTATTGGTCCAGTCTTGAGTAGACTCAGTGCAGGCAGCTACATCTGCAGTGAGAAAAGTATGGGTTTTATTTTTACATGTCCAAAAGAAATGAAGGGCCATCAGTGTTTTGCCAAGGCCGTACTGTATGTAGGCAGTGACCTAAGTTGTAAGTCTGGTTGGGCACGTGCCACACCACCTCCTGTAGATTAGGTTCTATGTGACAAGTTCCACAGACTGAGGCGTCAACTTCCGAGGAAGGAGGTCTCCTGGAACAGGTTGTGGACCTCTTGGCCGGAGAAAAAAATATTGAGCTGTAATTCTCATGGCCATTCATTAATTCTATTCCTCTTCTTATTTACAAGATGTTCCTAATATCCTAGGCTGAGATTTTTTTTTTTTTAGTGAGAAACTTGGATAAGAAACCATCCCTTGAGATGGAGTCATTAGCCATGACCTTATTTCTGTGAGCACTTTACTTTACAAGTCATTTACAAAACAGTATTATGATTGAAAGTTTTCCCAACAATAAAATTTCGTATGGCTGTAGGTGTGTAATCGAAAGTGGGCTTTGGTATATGGTTTAAGGGAACCTTAAAAAGACTTAAGATAGTTTAAAATCACACTTTGAAGATTCACAGTAATATAGGTTAGATATTACTGATCATAAGAATTTTTAACCTGCTCTTGGAATTATACCATTTGCCTTGGATAATTTTGCACTTTCCTGTGTCAAATGACAATGATGTTATCTGTCCTGTCTGTGATTGCTTCACTACACACATCTGTGTTCTATCCATGGTTGCTTCATTACACACATCTTCTGTGTTCTATTCGTGATTACTTCACTGAACACATCTTCTAAGAGCTGTAAAACGTGTTTCATTGTGTATAAAAGTCCTTGCTTGAGAGCTGCAAAAATACACTCAGATTCAAACTGCCTTCGTTCTGTTTCTGTTTGTCACCACCAAATCCTTACCCTTCACCCCAGGGGCCCCCAACCCGGCTGGGGGTGGTCTGTGGCGGGAATGGAGTCCATCAAATGAAGAAAACCAGTCTTTTAATAATGAAAAAGAGAACAGCAGGGCCAAATCCCTAAGGATTCAGCTGTTTCTTTATCCAAACACTGTTTACAGGAAAACTTACATTAGACATTGCACATTAGCGTCATTTATTTATAAAATAAGTTTTTCCATGTTCAGTGAAGTATTTATGAAAGAGACACTTTTCTAGATTAGAGTGCTGATTTGAGATATTGTCACATCATTTGCTTTTAAAGTTTGAAATATGTAAACAAAAAACCTTGTTGAAATTAATTGTCCTAGAATGACTGAGTTACACACACCCACATTGTTTTAATATACTGTTCCAAGGAAGTACTTTTGGGTTTGATTATCTCTCAGGAAGCTTTACTGCTTGTCAATGAGCTTATTCTTACATTTTCTTCCTATTCTTCAATTACATCAAGCCTCTTATCTCCTGGAAGACATCTAGAATTAACTGTTGAGGGCCTAGTTCTGGATCTGTTGATAAGTGAGATCTGCTAGGTGATTAATCAGAGCACTGTGGTCTGTTTATAGCTGATGACACTTAATCATGTGCATTACAGCACTGGGAAGAAAGACACTGTGACTCCCTCCATTTACCTCTGTATTTCCTCTTCTACTTTTATTTTTCATTTTTATTTTTATTTTTAAAATTATTTAGATTACATCTGATTGTTATCCCCTCACTTGTATCTTCCCATTCCCCCCTCCCTCCCTCTTTCACTCTATTCCCCTCCCCTAGGCCTATGACAGAAGGGGACCTCTTCACTCACCATATGATCACAGCCTATCAGGTCTCATCCGGATAACTGCTTCCCCTTCCTCTGAGTGCCACCACGCCTCCCCACCAAGGGGAAGTGGTCAAATCGGGGCCACCAGAGTTCATGTCAGAGACAGTCTCTGCTCCTCTTCTATTTTTAAACACAGTTCAATAAGCAGATTTTCACCATCCCTGGGAGTTTGTTGCGGTTAATGCCTAACAAGGCAATAATGGTTTGACTGACATACATTAGTCATCAATGATTATGGAGATTTAGTATCAAGAGATTCAGTTAAGACAGGTTTTGGCAGCAGACAGAAATAGTTGCAGGACTGGAGCAAGTCCTCAATCTGCCCTGGTGAAATAGCACTGATTCTCACAGGCTATAACAACCTTGTAAACCTTTTTGCAATCCTGTCCCAGGCTCAGGTCAGTGTATGAAAATAAAGTGGCAGATGTTACGGCAGGTAAACCTATAAATTTTATGGAACCGCAAAAGAAAATTTATTTCTTATTCTTGAAAAAATACGGGCAATGCTTTAGATTCTGATCCATGGTAATGATTCCAGGATCCCAGGGCAGGGGCAGGGCAGGGGAGGAGGAGTGCTGGGCTGGGGGGAGGGCAGTTCAGAGACACAGAAAATGACAGAGACAGAGAGAAGGGGAGAGTGAAAAAAAAAAGAGAATGAGCATGTTATCATTAGGGTAAAACCTGAAAGTGAACTTGATTTCACCCACTTTTTCTTGATCATTGATTAGCATCCAAAGAGACTACAAAGGCAACTGGGAAATGGAGTTTGGTTGTGTAACCAAGAAGAATGGGAGAGAGTTTTGGCACACAAACAAGTTCTTCTTGTTACCATGGGTAATGCGAGAGAACCAGAGACAGCTCTTACCCTGCTATGATCTAGTGGGAGAGGCAAGAAAAGCAGGAAGACATCCAAAAATAATTATGTGCTGGAATTTACAGTACTGACACTAGACAAGAGGGGAGATGCAAGCAAAGGAATCTGTGTGCTAAATTAAGTGGGAGAGAATATTCTGGTAATAAAACTAGCCATCTGGTATGAAACTTCAAGTTCTCTTAAAGAATAACAGGCAGTGAGGAAGGGACAGGACAGTTCAGAACATTTTTATTTCCATGTTCCAAACTGTTTTTAAAGTGTTCAAGGTCAAGCCTAAAGTTCATACCTACAAAGTAGAGAAACTCTCTTCCTGATCATTTGGCCATTGGATTTTGGGGCCAGCAATTTTTTACAATATGGAGTCATGTCTCCACTGAAGTCCACAAGCTGTGTTCTGGCATTGAGTTGGGGTGTCTAAACATCATCCCCGGAAATGTGCCTTCATGGAGCACCTCTTCACAAAGCACTTCCTAGAGCCCTATGCAGACCTTTATCATTTCAATATTTCCATGTAAAGGTGGCCTCTGTATGAAATGTGTACATTTTCTTCTCTGTTTTATCTTCTAGAAGAGTGCACAAGGTCTGGCACCACAACTACTGTATCAGCTTTGGGGAAGTGTCTGTCATGACAAGTGCTCAATGGGGATTTCCTTGGTGAACAGATGAATGAATAATATATTTTGAGAGAGATTTGAAAGATGTTTAGTCATATCTCTGAACTCATACAACATACTAACATACTAGTCTCCTCCAGATCTGGAAACTATTGTGGTCTCAGAAGTGCTTTGCAGCACACAAAGCATGGTAACTTTAGACAGTGGTGTTGTACGTCCTGTTGAAATAGATTTTTCTCACTTTTGGGCAGAGACCACAAGACTTGGGATTATGAATCCTGTGCCTTCTCCCCTGTAATGAGCCAATTTTGCCTTCACTACAGAACTCTCTGTTCTTCATACTTCATGAAGGAATCTTATCTGCACAATGTCTATTTTGTCTGTTTAAGATTTTAGCCAAAGCAACTGTGAGGGCTGAGGAAGCCACTGAGGCAAACACTTTGCAAAATGGAGTCTGGGGCCTGAAAGATAATTGTATTCACAGCTACTAAAAGTCAAGATACAGAGTGCTGACGGGGAGGCAGTTAAAGTCAGAGTTCATTTCTTGTTTCATCATCTTTTGTGTTGGAATATCTTAAGGCACTGGTCATCTGGACCATGTTTAGCATCAGACAATGACCCGTCTTCCTAACCAAGTATTTTGCAGAACTCCCCAGTGAAAATCTTCTCTTGTACATTCCTTAGAGTTGTAGGGTTTCTCTGATTAGGGACAACCAAATTGCGCTTTTTAACACCACGCCAGAACATGTTATTTTGTTGAAACTAATTAGCAGGAATGTGTTTTAGAGATAGAGAGCTACTTCATACCTTAGTTTGGACACTGAACAATATATGCATGTGTGAATACATCAGTGTACTCAAGAAATACATCTACTTAAATTGAAATCTGCAGTTAAAAATGAATTAAGCAGAGAAGTTACGGAAAAAAATTTCTATTTTAGCTTACTTACTGGATATTTGTTATTCATTATTTACTCTTAGAGGTGAAAATACTAATAGTCAAATAACCTTCAATACAGCATAGCCCTCGTCTATGGGCTGTGGGGACCAGTTCAAGTAACCTTGATGAGCCTTTGCCTTCGTGCTAGTGCCAGATATTGAGTAACACAAACCAGGAAGTAGGTGGGCCGAGCAGGAGCGAGTAAGCACAAGTTGTAAGAAAGACAATCGGCTGAGCTCCTATCTTCCACCCCATCCTTGCTGTTGTGTACCGTGAGGAGAGGTCACACCTTCTGTTTCAGACCTAAACACAAACTGGCCAACATGTCAGAGAAACTGAAGCAGGGTGCAGGGTAAGAAGTGCATCTCCAGTCCCACATGCCACCCCATGCCAATGCTGTGAGACTGCAGATGGGCATCCAGGTATGTGAGCCACTAACACCACTGTGCCTTGACTTCCTCTGCCTTGTGCTGCACTAGACGGACCCCTGTGATCAATCTTCTTGAAATAGAAATATAATAAAGGGATTCCATGCTACACAGTCAACAGGCTACATGTGACTTTAAGAATTAGGTACGTGACTTTGTGACATGATAGTTTCCCAATGTATATAGAAATGGCTATCACCTCTGTTTTGTGGGCTTTTGAATATCTGGAGAGTGTAATAATAAAATTCATACACGGACAAGTAGAATTTTGCATGTTTAATCTTACCTGCTTCAGTTTGTTTGCTTCAGATGCTGTATCATCACACACAATCCAGAAACAGTAAAGTAGTAATGTAGCCTGTTCCCCATGCCTAAACACTAGACAGTCTAAGGTATACTGGTGATTTTTTTTTTTGAGAGAGGGTTTCTCTGTGTAGCCTTGGCCATTGGACTCACTTTGTAGACCAGGCTGGCCTCGAACTTACAGTGATCCACCTGCCTCTGCCTCCCGAGTGCTGGATACTGGTGATTTTTAATTTTTAACTTGTCACAGCCAAGAATCACCTCCCCTGTTGGAATAAAGATTTTTAAGAATGTATCTTTTATAATAATTATTATTTTATTGGAACCCATAGCTAAGAGTCTTTGGAACTTTAAGGACCCTCTGAAAGTAAAAAACAAAATTACTTGTTGGAGGACACCAAAGAAACAAAGCTTTCAAAACATAGCATGACCAACACACATATGAACTCACAGAGCCTGAGGCAGCATGTATAGGCCCTGCATGCTCAGCATCAGATGGGTTTTGAGAGCTCAAATGACACCAATTGATAGCCACTTGCAAATGAAAAACTAGTTTTCTCCAAGGGAGTCTTACTAGGAAAACAAACTACTTGTTAAAGCAGATTGCATGCTCAGCAGATAGTCAACAGAAAACAAACTCTACGGACTCTGCAGGTTCCTTGTCTCATAATGTGTCAGGCTTTTTTATTCTTATTTTTATTTTTATTTATTTTATCCTATGGGGTTTTTTGCTTATATATTATGGCTTTTGGCTTTTTCTCTTTTTGTGTCCTCTTTGGGCCTTTTTTTCACTTCTGTTTGTTTTTCTATACGATTTATTTTTATACTATTATATTTATTTTATTATGGTCTCTTAGATGCCTGTTTGTTTTCTAGTGAGAGACAGAAATGGAGTGGGGTAGATCCAGACTGGGAGAAACTGGGAAAACTAGAAGTAGCAAGAACAATCATCAGCATAGATTGTATGAAAAAAAATCTATTTTCATTGAAAGGAAAAACATTCCTTTTATTTAAGGTGAACAAGAGATGGCTCAGTGGTTAAGAGCACTTCCTGATCTTGCAGAAGGCCAGAGATTGGATTCCAGCATTCCATGGGTGACTCACAAGTGCATGTAAATCCAGTTCTAAAGGATGTAACATCCTCTTTTGGCCTCTGTGGGCACTGTGTATGTTTCTGTGTGTATGGTCAATGTGTGCAATTGCCTGTCAAAGTCAGAAGAGGGTGTCAGAGGCCCTAGAGCTGGAATTACAGGTAGTGGTCACCTGCTCGGTAGGGGTTCCGGAAACTGAAAACTAATCTTCTTAAAGTCCGAGTGGGTTAGAGACCTCAACATGAAGCCAGACACACTAAATCTGTTAGAAGAGAAAGTGGTGAAGAGTCTTGAACTCATTAGCACAGGAGACAACTTCCTGGACAGAGCACCAATAGCTCAGGCTCTAAGATCAACATTTAATAAATGGGTGGCATGAAACTGAACAGCTTCTGTAAGGCAAAGGACACTGTCAACAGAGCAAAGCGACACCCTACAGATTGGGAAAAGATCTTCACCAACCCCACATCCGACAAAGGCCTAATATTCAAAACATAAAGAACTCAAGAAATTAAACACCACCAAACCAAATTATCCAATTAAAAATGGGATGCAGAGCTAAACAGAGAATTCTCAACAGAGGAACATCAAATGGCCAAGAAACACTTAAAGAAATGCTCACTTTCCTTACTTATCAGGGAAATGCAAATCAAAATGACTCTGAGATTCCTTCTTACACCTACAAAAATAGCTAAGTTAAGAAATTCAAGTGACAGCACATCCTTGGGAGGATGTGGAGAAAGAGGAGCAGTCCTCCATTGCTGGTAAGAGTGCGAACTTGTACAACCACTTTGGAAATCAATCTGTAACTCTTTCAGAAAATTGGTAAAAGTGCTACCGCAAGACCCAGCTCTACCACTGGCATATACCCTAAAGACACTCTACCATACAACAGGGACATAACAACTTCACTCATAATAGCCAGAATCTGGAAACAACCTAGATGTCCCTCAGTCAAAGAGTAGATAAGGAAACTGTGGTACATTTTCACAGTGAAATACTACTTGGCGATTAAAAACAAGGAAATCTTGAAATTTGCGGGCAAATTGATGGGACTAGAAATGACCATCCTAGTCAAGGTAACTCAGACCCAGAAAGACATGCATGGCACATACTCACTTATAAGTGGGTATTAGGCCAGCATAGTTGTCCTCTAAGAGACTCTATCCAGTGGGGGCATCAAGACAGATGCTGGGACTAGCAGCCAGACTCTGGGTGGAGTGTCTGAGAATAGTATGGAAGAGTGGGGACCCAGAGGCTTCAGGAGCCCCACAAAGAGACTGTCAAGGCTGACAGACCTGGGCCCAGTTGATCCTTCACCAACCAATGCAGGCAGCGAGCCTAGACCCTCTGTTCAGATCTAGGAAATGGACAGCTCATTCTCCACGGTGGGGAGGAAGCAGGGACTGCCTCTCACGTGAACTCTGGTGCCCCCAATTTGATCACTTCCCCTTAGTGGGGAGACCCTGTGGGCACACAAAGGAAAGGATGGAGGCTATCTGGATGAGACCTGATAGGCTGTGGTCATACAGTGTAGGAGGAGGTCCCCTTCTGTCAGAGGTCTAGGGAAGGGGAACAGGGCAGAAAAGGGGGTGGGGAGGGAGGGAGGATGACAATAGGGAGATACAAGCAAGGGGATATCAATTGGGATGAAATATGAATACGTTATAATAAAATTTAAAAAAAAAACAGCAAGAATGCCTAATGGCTAAACCAGTATACATCTTAACTGCATTGTAAATACTGATAAGCACAGATGAGTGTGGCCTTCACCCTTTTTTGTAAAGCTTCCTTTTGTAGCATGTAGAAACTATTACAGGAACCCACAGCTGGCCACAATACAGAGAACAACAAAAAAACTGTGGGATTTTTTTTCCACAAGTGCTACATCCCCAACACGACACCTATACCTAAGTCTGCAGGAGCATCATGGAAGAAGACGTGGGTGGGTTTGAAGAGTGAAAGGACAGGATATCGGCTGTGAGGTTGTCTTCCGAATACAGAAGCTTCACCCATAGAAATCACGGCGATGGTATCCTAAGGCAAAGCAGTGACAAAATCAGTTGACATGCCTGTGTGCATGAAGGAAATCTCACAAGGCCCCACCCGTAAATGAAGAACTATAGGGAGGTAATGAGTGCTGGAGGAGAGGGAAGACTCGTCATCCCCAGGGATAAGCTCCTAACTGGTTATATAATTCCCAGATGCTCAGTCCTGAAAACAAACACATACCAGCAACACTAAACAGACTCTGGTTGTGTTTATGTATTTATTCACACACATATGCACATTGTGACTAATTAAAAATAATTTAAAATGAAGTAGGCCACAAAGTTGAAGTGTTGGAAGGAGGAGAAAGTGATGTAATTGTGTTTAATTAAATAAAAAGGAGAGAGAGAGAGAGAGAGAGAGAGAGAGAGAGAGAGAGAGAGAGAGAGAGAGAGAGAGAACCATGTGTGCAGCTGTGTAGGCTGTGCACTGCCCAGCTCAGGGGATGTGCTATTTCTAGGTGCTAAAAGAATTAAAATGCAAATGAATATAGGACATGTGGGCATGGAACCAACAGGTATTATTTGCCAGGAAGATCACAGAGGATGCTCAGCATGGAGTAGGTTCACCCTAACAGGGTTTCCAGGGACGGAATTTCTTGGCCTTGTGCTGACAGAGAATTGGGCTTTTACTGCTTTGTTTCCATATTCCGTTGAACACACAGGTGTCCATTGTGTTGTGTGTAAAGACCCATCGCACCCTTCTTGTCAGCAGGTTCTCATGGCCTATGGGCTGTCACTTACCTTTGCCAAGTCTCTTCTCAACCTCTGCCTCTTGTAAGCTTCGGTTAAACATCAATGATTTACCGCTTATGATTTTAAATTGTACTATTAACAGGTTAGCCATACAGTCCACACTTGATTTCCTGTATTGATGTTTTTTTTGCACAAATATGTACAAAATTCTATACACTTATAAAGCATGCAGCATTGCTTTGCCGTGTTTTAAACTGCCCTATCAAGAGTTAACACACCGTAGTCATTCTCCATCCTCAAGTAGAAAGTCCATTTCAGTCCTGTGTAAAGTTCAGCTGTGCAGGACTTCAGCGACGTTTGTGCTTCAGAAGAGGACTTGTGCTGACATTTGGGAACGTACCTAATCCATAGACCCACACAGTAGGTGGAGCAACAATACCTTACTAGGGCGTCTCAGAACTAGAGTCTTCCCGGTGCTCTTGAGTGTGTCATGTCTAACAATTTGGAGTCTTCATCTATTTCGAAGCAGGTGATTGGAGGTTGAACACATGTCTGAGTGTGTAACTCTGACATCCTGTGTTATGAAACACAACCAGTTTTTCTAGAAACTTTATAAGGTCTGTGTTAAATGACCTGAGTTATTGACCTGAGTTATAAAGTTGAGCAGCTGTCATCCTAAGTAAGCAAGAATGCAATGCCATTTAAAACATCATCCTTTTTTTTTTTAAACCTGCTTGATTTTATTCTTGGCAGTCAAAGACTTGGAGTGGATCCTTTTCTGAACAAAACCAGACAAGCATCGAAACAAATTACCTAAGGGGTTCTTCAGCTGACTTCAGTCTTAAGGGTCAGGTAATTTTATGTTAGAGTCGTCTGCAAAGCACAGCTTCTATACCACTTATAGGCTGATAGCAGTTCTCTGGTTTTGTAGCCACGCCCAGTGTCTTTAATTTTGCTTATTTTCCTCTTAAGTTTGGTCTGCATCTGACAAGGACTTCTTTGGGATCTTTAAAGAGACTATAATGAGAAATACTCCATGACCTGCCACATGTAGCACTCATCTGGTGTCCAAAATCACATCAGGAGCTTACTCTGAAGATCTTTGCCCTAGGTAAGTAGATCAAGGAAGAGACAGGGAGCCAAAGTGTTTCCTGTGGGTGGGAGCAAGGTTGGAGGCAATCCACAGAACATGGGGGGAGAAAAGGAGACTAGAAGAGTATGTTTTGAACAACCCACATTTGAGTAGTAGCAATTTCTTCTATGGAAGACATTTTACAGAAAGATGGAGAAGAACAATTAGAGCTAAGTAGAAAGTGCCGAGTGTCACAGTGTGGCTCTCCCTGAGTCTTAGGCACATTATCACCCGGTGAGCCTCAAAGCTACTTATCAAGGATGAACTGGGTTTTATAAATCAGACTGGAAAAGCTAACATCTTTTAGAGTCTAGTTGTTTATACTGGTGTGTGGGTGAGCACTAAAGGTACTGCTACAGAGCAAGAAGAGGAGTGGTAATTTCATATCCAGGGTCCCAGGGTGTCTTGTTGATGAAAATGGAAGATAGACAATGAGAAGCTGAAAATGTCTTGGTTAATTCTTATGATTTAGTTTTGTTAAATATTAATTTTATTATAATGAACACTTATGTCATACAACAAGTTTACATATAATATTTATTATATTATAGGAACTGACATGTTTATTATCTATAATACATTATTATATGAATATAGACTATAAATAAAATAGATTATATGTGATATAATAACTGTATATGTGCAAGCATCAGCTATTATATAAAACATTTTACCAATAAAATAAAATAAAATAAAATAAAATAAAAAAGTCCCCATTCTCATGGCCTAGCATTTGTCAAAAGAATATCTGAATGGCTTAACATTGGGCACCTATTTATGTAAATCACTATATTACTCATTAAGAGACAAAAAATGATTAGCTCAACTGATATCAGAAAAGCAATTAATGAAGTGCCACCGGAACCATTTACTGTAAAATGTGAACTGAGATTACAAGAAGGAAATTTCTTTCCTGTCATAAATCACTCACCAGAAAATGACTGCAAACGTTCATAGAATGTTATAATCTAAAATCCATTTCCATTAGAGTATGAAATAAGGAAAGCTGCCCACTGTCACCATTTTAATGAATATTCAACAAAAATAAAGAAAAAGTAATGAAATAAATATCCCAATTTGTAGATCATCAGCAGTCTACTTAGAAATTATTAAAGGAGATATAAAAATACTAAGTATTGTGGCTAAATCCAAATTGATATCTACAGTCCAGTAGCTTTCTATACTTGAGAAGTGAACACTGTGATATATGATAGACAGCATTCTCACTTCACACAGAAACTTAAAAATTTATATAATATACTTAAAACTATGTTGAAGGATAAAATAAATATACATTTTTAGTGTGGCATTTCAAAATGTAATACTTAACATTGTCTGTGAATTAGTGTTAACTAATTCCATGCTATATGCTAAACTTTTTCTACAGTGCAAGAAAAAAATAATTCTTATTTATTTACTTTACATCCTGATTACAAACTAAGAGCTGCTTCTTTGAGAAAATATAAAAGATAAACAAGCGGGCATGGTGGCACACACCTTTAATCCCTGCACTCTCGAGGCAGAAGCAGGCGGATCACTGTGATTTCAAGGCCAGCCTGGTCTACAAAGTAAGTCTAGGACAGTCAAGGCTACACAGAGAAACCCTGTCTTGAAAACAAACAAACGAACAAACAAAAAAAACAAAAAGATAAACAAATCCTTAGCCAAATTAACTAAAAGGCAGAGAGAAAATATCCAAATTAAGAAAATCAGAAGTGAAAAGGAAGATATAAGAAGAACACTGAAGAAATGCATGGAATCATTAGGTCTGACTTCAGAAGACTGCAGTCCATAAAATTGGAAAATCTAAATAGAATGGACTGTTTCCTTGATAGACTCCTCTTACCAAGGTTAAATAAAGACCAGGTAAACATTCTAAATAGATCTATATTCCTAAAGGAAATAGAAGCAGTGATTAAAAATCTCTCAGCAAATAAAAGTCCAGGGCCAAGTTGTTTTAATACAGAATTCTACCAGAATTTCAAAGAAGAAGTAATACCAATACTCTTCAAACTATTCTGCAAAAATAGAAACAGAAGGAACATTACCAAATTCATTTTACGAGGCTAAGGTAACCCTGATACCTAAACCACACAAAGTCTCAACAAAGAATGAGACTTTTAGACCAATTTCCATTATAAACATTGATATAAAAATACTCACAAACCAAATCTAAGAACACATTAAAAACATCATCCAAGATGGTCAAGTAGACTTCATCTCAAGGATGCAGAAGTGGTTCAACATATGAAAATCCATTACTGTAATCTACCATATAACCAAACTGCAAGAAAAAAATGACATGATCATATCATTAGATGCTAGAAAAACTTTTGAACAAATCCAACAGTCCTTAGTGCCAAAAGTCTTAGAGTGATCAGGGATATAAGGCACATATCTAAACACAATATACAACAAGTCAATAGGCAACATCAAATTAAATGGAGAGAAACTTAAAGCAATTTTACTAAAATCAGGGACAAGACAAGGCAAGTGACCCCCAAAACTCTACCAAGGAACTCCTATAGATGATAAACACCTTCAGCAAATCAGCTGGATATAAAATTAACTCAAAAAATCATCAGCCCCCTTTATACAAGTGATAAATGAACTGAGAAAAAAAGTTATCGAAACAAAACCCTTCACAATAGCCACAAATATAAAATATCTTGCTTTAGCTATAACCAAACAAGTGACAATCCTGTATTATGAAGGCTTCAAGTCTTTGAAGAAAGAAATTGAAGAAGATATCAGAATATGGAAAGATCTACCACACTCATGGACTGCTAGGGTTAACATAGTAAAAATGGCCATCTTAACAATAGCAATCTGTAAACCAATGCAACTCCTATCAAAATTACAACACAATTCTTTACATACCTTGAGAGAACAATTCTCAACTTCATAAGGAAAAACAAAACAAAACAAAACAAAAATCCAAGATAGCGAATTCAATCCTGTACAATAAAAGAACTTCTAGAGATATCACCATCCCTGATTTCAAGCTGTACTACAGAGTCATAATAATAAAAACTGCATGGTATTGGCATAAAGACATACAGGTTGATCAATGGAATCAAATCAAAGACCCAGAAGTAAATCTACTCATCTACGGACACTTAAGTTTTGACAAAGAAGCCGAAAGCATACAATGGAAATAAGAAAACACCTTTAACAAATGTTGCTGGTCTAACTGGATGTGTGCATATAGAAGACTGCAAATAGATACATGCTATCACCCTGCACAAAACTCAAGTCCAAGTGGGCCAAAGACCTCAACATAAACCAGTACATTAAATGTGATAGAGGGCTGATATTTGGAATATATATAATGTTCAAGAAATTTGACATCAACAAACCAACTAACCCAATTAAGAAATAGGGTACAGAGCTAGACAGATTTTTCAACAGAGGAAATCTCTCATGGTTGTGAAGCACTTAAAAAATTCTTGCATTGAGGACATAGGAATTAAACAAAGATACATATATATGAAAAAAACCCATAAAGTGATAAGCATTACAGACATAACTTTTACAGGGGAAAAGACAGACAGGGAAGAAATAGAATGTTCATTAAAACCCTCACCCTGGAGCTGGGCATGACACTCAGTGGTGTAACCTTCAGCTAGCACATGTTGCCGGGCTCAATCTTAGCACCAGAAAAGCATTTCTTACAGAAGAATTTGCCATTTAAGGCTCATTTGCTCCTGGGAAGAAGCCTTTGTAGATAGAAAACCCTGTCTAATGAATAATAAGCTATCCAGCCAGGAACATTGGGAATAGGCTAGGAGACGTGGCCTGGAATTGTGCAGGCTGCTGTAAGTACTTGGTTTGCGTTAGGGAGAGAGAAGCAATATGACTTAACTTGAGAAAGCATTGTGCTGAAACTGTGGTGACAAATGACATATAGCAAAGGTTAACGGTAGATCAGTAAACCTGGGCAGCAGTAAACTCACTGAAAAGTTAGCAAATTCTGGAGCCATTGAAGAGATAGCTGAGGCAGGAAACCATTCAAAAATTAGGGGGGGCAAGAATAGGATGAAAGAGGGAGGGAGGGTGGGAAAGGAAAGATACAAGTGAGGGGATAACAATTAGGATATAATCTGAGTACATTGTAATAAGCTTTTAAAAATGAAAAAAAAATAGGTGTAAAAAACAGTGGAGGGGGTGGGCAAGTAATGAAACTGATGACATCTTTTCTCAGCCATAGAAGGTCACTTACTGAGGACAAGGCTATGGCAGGGGAAAGAGGTGTGGACATCTGTAGGAGCAAACTTGGTAGGTGATAAGGATGGCAATTCTCCCTAAAGGATTCTTAAATGCAGTGCAACACCAACCTAGATTACAACAAAGCCTTCTGTGCAACCCTGAGGGCTAGCACTATAATTCAAGTAGGAAACAAAACCAAGTCCTTACTTCACTCAACATACACATGTTGAGTTACAATCTGGTTAAGTTAAAGGGAAAATGACAGAATTACAAAAGAGCAGAAGAAACTATTTGCAAGCCCAATAAAAGGAACTGGATTAATATGCCCAATGTATAAATAAAGTCAACATATAACATGCGGAGTACACTGGTACCATCGTCTGCCCAGCTTTGTTCTTGCCTTGACTAGGGGCAGCAAGGGAGTGAAGAAAGAATAGACATTTAAATATGACAGCTAAAGACTCAGAAAAGATGGGGTCAGGTGAGCTATGTGCTCTGATAGAGCAGCACCAATTACCATAAGAAATAGAATCTCCATGTGAGGCAGAGGCAGGTGGATCATTCGAGGCCAGCCTGGTCTACAAAGTGAGTCCAGGACAGCCAAGGCTAACACAGAGAGACCTTGTCTCAAAAAACCAAAAAAAAAAAAAAAACAAAAAAAAAAAAACCAAAAAAAAAAAAAAAAAAGAAAGAAAGAAAGAAAGAATCTCCATGTGTTTATTATGTGCAACACTCAGGGAAAAGGTTAGCTAGTCTTGACAGAGAGTCTCTGTAGGCGAGTAGTCTCCAGCTGTAAGCGTCAGGGCAGAGGAGGCTGCGTTTGCTAGCGTTGGCACACACTGACTAACCGTTCATACAAACTATGACTTATACCAGAAGAAGGCTTTGCCAATTCAGAACCTGATCTATATTGACTTACGTTATATCATTATGTAAAATTATAAGTTGGTGACGTACGTAGGGTGTACACTTTTCTAAGATTTAAAATTTGTAAGAATCATTTGAAAGTCTATTTAATTTTTCCCTTGACTTATAATGCTTAGTTATTTGACGTTTTGATTTTTGTTACTAGTAAAAGCTAACATTTGTCTGTTTCATCTTATTTTATTCAAATTCTGCATTCTTTAAAAAGTTGCATGCTATGACAGTTATTGATACCTGCCTGTATCAAGGGAAGGGGTTGAGACATGACAAATATTCATCAGGCAGGACTTATTTTGAAGATGTCTACCATGTACATTGGAGGGAGTGAATACTACACCAGCTGCTGCTTCGAGAAACTCCGTGGGTTGCCAGAAGCTCTTCAGCTGAAAAATGTTAAACACAAGTAACCGATGCATACCTTCTTCAGGAATGGGAGGTCTGTGCATAAAAAATACCTATTTTTAAAACATCAATATGCAATTTGAAATGACTTGAGAGCTATGCAATATTGCTTCCACCAGTGTCAGAGTGCTGGGGGAAAAAAGGCCATTAGTTAAGGTTTTTTTTTTTTTTTTGCAGCACTGAGTTAGGAATGTATTTACTGGAGACCATGAACTCTAGCTGGGTTATTGCTAATTGGTGAGCTAGGACTCTCCCTAAGTATGCCATTCTTGGCTGCTGAGATTGTATACCGTGTCACCTGTAATTTGCTGAATTTTACCATATCAGGGTAATATTGAAAGTTAGTCAAATCTTCTAATGGATTTTTACAGTCAATGTTGTAGTTAAGGTTACTATTTCTATGATGAAACACCATGACCAAATAACCTGGGAAGGGAAGGTTTTGATATTTTTTTTGTTTTTGTTTTTCTGTTGTCAGGACAGAAACTAAAACAAGACAGGAGGCTGGGGTAGGAGCTGATGCAGAGGCCAGGAAGGATGCTGCTTATTGCTGTACTCACCGTGGCTCCTTCAGCCTGCTGTCTTATAAAACCCAAGGCCACCAGGCCAGGCATGGCATGACCCACAATGCTCTGAGCCCTTATCACTAATTAAGAAAATGCCCCACAGCCAGATTTTCTGGAAGCATTTTCTTAGTTGCGGTTTGTTAGTTTTGTTGTGTTGTTGTTGTTGTTGTTTGTTTGTTTTCATTTCAGATGACTCTAGCATGTGTCAAGATGTCATCAAGCTAGCCTGTACAGAAGATATACATTTTTCAGATTAAACTGATGAAAGCTGACCCCCTAAATACTGTAAAGTAGATTTTCCTGCATATGATTTAGTTGAGTTTACATTTTGTCTTCTCAACTAAATCATATGCAAGAAAAACTACTTTACCGTATTAGGAGGTCAGCTTTCATCAATTTAGTCTGAATTTACATTTTGTTTTCTTAGGACTTGCTATCTTAAAAATTCAGTTTCTGTGACTTCAGTTCTGTGTCTACTATAGTAATATCTTACATTACTTGTTTTCTAGTAGCTTGATAGCAGCCTAGAAAAGTACTGTTGATTTCATAGAATAACAATTTATCAGTCAGCCTGTGGCTGTCTCTTCTAATGTAATTTTCCTGGTGTAACTTCATGGTTTTCCACAAAATTACGGCTTTGTATTTCTTCTTTCTCTCTACCTTGTGTTTCTTTTTCTTTGCTTATAATGCTGGGGAGCCTACTGTCTGGGTTACTTTACTATTGATGCTAGACATCATGGCTAAAGATACTTATAGAAGAAAGAGTTTATTGCAAGCTTAAGTTTCAAAATGTCAGCCCATGACTGTGCTGGCAGTGAACATGGAAGCAGGCAAAGCATGGCGTTGGAGCGGCGGATAAGATCTTACATCTCATCTGTGAGTGGGAGGAAGAGAGCCAAGTGGGGATGCCATGGACTTTTGTGACACATAGTAAATGCATAGCTGGACATGTATGTTTTATTTCCATTTATGAATAGCCTATCTATTATCCTAAAACCATTGTCTGATAACGAGTGTTAGATAATATGTTTAGCACTCTTTAAAAAATCTTTATTTATTTATTGTACATGAGTGTTTTATCTGCAGAAGAGAGCACCAGATCTTAAATATAGATGGTTGTGAGCCACCATGTCGTTTCTGGGAATTGAACTCAGGACCTCTGGAAGAGTAGGCGACGCTCTTAACCCTGAGTCATTTCTCCAGCCCCCGTGTTTAGGACTCTTTAGAAAAAGTGACTTCGGGTAACTGAACATGTTCTCCATTTCCTATTTGAAAAAGGATTTGCCATAACAATGACGATTACAATCTTAAATTAGACATCAGAAACTTCCCTGTTTGGGGCATGAAGATACCGACATCAGAGAACCTTTGGACCAGAGGAATGACACACATAGACTATGGAATCCAATGGCACCATTTTATTTGCACACACGTTTTATTTCTCTCTCTGACTGTAGATATTTGAATTATAGAACAATGTAAGGGCATGAGCTAATCTGCTGGGCACCTTAGTGCTTGGTAAAGTTCTTATGCTGATTCACAAACAGCCCAAAAGTAGCTCTCTCTCTTAACTACAGTCACACTGAAAAACAGACCTTTGAAACCTCAAAGGCCAGCTCCAGTGACTAGGCCCTCCAATAAGGCTGTATCTTCTAATCATTCCAAACAGCTCTACAAACTGGGGGATCAAACATTCAAGTATATGAACCTATGAGGTGATCCTTATCCAAACTGCCACGCTTACTGTAGTCCCTGTCACTAATGTTATGACAAAATTGATGTTTTAAAGATATGTGTCTTTAGTTCTTCCTTTAGTGTGGTTATTATTGTGGGAGTTAATTTAAGGATGTTTTTGGCAATTCTTAGTTGGAAATCTTTCTACCTTTAGATGATAGATATCTGATTTTATGAGAGTCTATTCATAGGAATTCACATTGTCCCTATCAACAGGAAACAATGAAAATGTTGCCCTAAGGACTCTACTTCCCTCCCCCCTTTCACATTGTCAAATGTGCTTATTTATAACTTGTGTAGCCTCCAGACTCTTCCATTTTCCTTTGCTTGGGGTTAACTATAAAGCTTAAAAATAAGAATCTTTAATGTGTGATCTTGATATAAATAATATTCACCCTAGAGCCAAAAGTTATGTTTGGTTTCTTAAATCATGCTCAAATGCAAAATTTAAAGATTAAAGTAAGATTATTTCTATTTTCTTCATTTTCCTATTACTTAATATCATTTTAGCTTTTACATTTCTTCAAGGTTATGCAAAGTGATTTTGTAATATGTTTTATTTTACTTGATTTTTATTAATATTTTATATTCCTTTTGAGGCACTCAGCATTATCCCCCCCCCCCCACCTTTCACTTTGAGACAATTTCTCACTATGTAATCTAGGTTAGTCTTCAACTCCCAGAGATCTCCTAGTTCTGGGATTATTAACATTTACCAATACCAATGATATAAAGAATGAATAATAGTGTTCATGTTTTAATTATTTTATCTGTCCTTGGAATGTACGTTTTTCCATGGAAATACTAGTTTTTTCATTTCTATCACAATAATGGTAAGGGTATGCAGGGTGGTGCTGGGTGATGGGGTATACATCCTTCATCCCAGCATTCGGAAGACATAGACAGGTAGATCTCTGAGTTGAGGCTAGCCTGGTCTACAGAGTGAATTCTTGAACAGCCAGGACTACACAGAGAAATCCTGTCTCAAAAAATTAACAATGGTAAGAATATGAAGGAATGAATATATTGATTCCATTTAAAATGAATACATACTCAAAGTATTTAATTGCACATAGTAAACATTTAAATTTTACTTGTCTAATACAGGAGTATACACAATTCTTCTGCCTTTATCTCCCCCGTTTGTGTGTAAGTTCATTGGTTTAATGTGGTAGATTACTGCCACGATATCTAATCTGTATGTCACTCTGATATTTGGTGGACTATGTCTTGGATGAAAATTTAAAATAAAACTTTCTTACCTCTTGAATGTCTTAAATTCTCTTTATTTTTCTCATACTAATAATATTGAAATTTTTATTTGGTTTAGATTTCTTTGTACAAAATGCTTCTAATATCAGTTGTCCTTGATCTGGGGGGATTCATAATTTTGAAAAAGTCCAGTGAAATCTATTTCCCTCCCCCTCCAAACGTTTAAAATGAGGGAAATTCATTCACCATATATATGTACATACACACATATTTACACACACACACACACACACACACACACACACACACACACACACACACGAGGTAAATAATGGTGGTAGTCACCATTATCACATGGCTAGTAGTCACTTATATATTGGCAGTCAGGAAACAGAGACCCAATGGAGTAATAATGGTTAGTAACTGACTTATAGAAAGAATTCTCTCTCCTCTCCTAAAGTATCCATAAAGTTTCAAGACACCACTAAAAGCTGGGGACCTAGTGCTTCAATATGTGGGCCAATGTGGGACATTTCACACTCAAACCATACAAATTGTTGTGATCTATTTTACTCAGGGCCTTATATGCAAGATGGTGTCATGATTCTGCTGCCTCATTTCATTCTTGATGTTATGGATGTTATCTCTTCTTAAACACAATGTCTTTTTTTTACTTGTATACTCTTTTTATCAACACCACCATGATTTATTTAGGATCTACTATTTAATGATAAATAGGTTGGGCCATGTAAAGACAAGAACAAAAACCAAACAAAATTCAACAAAAGAAAAGACTTGTTTCTTTGCCATCAATAGTCAAGAATTCAGTTGACAATAAAGTGACATACTATACAGCAATAGCACATTAACATTCAAATGAGTAAGAGTTTTAGTAGGTGCAACAGGCATATAGAGGACATAGGTGCTTTTGAGGAAATATGTTTTGAAAAGACACTGTGGAAGAGGTAGGACTCTAGAGAAACCATTATAAGAGGTAATCAAACAGGAAAAGTGGTCAAGTGCTCTCTATTTCTTTTTCTTATTCAACTGATTTATTCAGATTACATCTCAATTGTTATTCCCTCACTTGTATCTTCCCGTTCCTCCCTCCCTCCCTCCCTCCCTCCCTCCATCTTTCATCCTATTCCCCTCCCCTAGGTCAGTTACAGAAGAAGACCCCTTCCATCTCCATAAGGTCACAGCCTATCAAGTGTCACCCTGGTAAGTGCTTTCTATTTCTGTATGGCAAGAATATGGTAGATGAAACACTAAACATGAGAATGTATGAAGTATGCTTAATATACCATATTTGAATCCACTTGACTAGATTAGAACATTTCTCATGAAAAGTAGAGACGAGAATATGGGAGACTGATACAGATCTTTTGAAGTTACTTCTGGGAAACCGTCAAGCATGGGAGTGATGCCTACATCACAGCATTTCCAGAGGAGTAACTAAGGGGAGAACAATTTGGAAATCTTTCATGGCACTTTGATGATCTAGAATTGTAAACGTTGTTTTTATTTCCTCTGATGATGGGATGAGATGAGAGCCATACCCAAGCTTTACAGATACATGGCTTGGACTGAGCTTAGAGCATTTCTATCTAAATATCCCTAAGCCTAAGCTTGGAATCTTCTAGCCTCCTTACAATCCAATCTTCCGCAAGCCTGAATTTCAAAGGCTTCAGCTTACAGCCTCTGTCTGATAACCTAGGCCTGAAATGTTCGCAGCCTCCAAGATTTACTGCTGAAATAAGCTCACCCTAATTCTTTCTGAACTCTGGTGGCAGGTTCAACTCAACTTTTCTGGCTCAACACTCCTCTCTAAGTTGACTGATCCAAATTGGGTTCTCTCTGCTTCTCACTGAACTGCCCTGCTTGGAAAAGGCTGCCTCTGAACTCCACAAATGGAACTGGACAAACTCAACTGCACTGAAACGAACTGTACTGAACTGCACCCAACTGTACTGTACTCCTGAACTCTACTGAACTGTCACTCTCTGCTCTCTCTCTGCAACTCTCATGAGAACAGACAGGAAAAGCTGCAACTTCTTAAAGCTGCCAAACCTCTAAGTGGACTCCTCTTGCCCTTCCCCTTAGCCCCATTCCAGTCCCACACTTTTGTCTTCCCCTCCCCAACAGAATGTCATAGTCTGTCGTGCTCCAGACCCTGGAACTTAGAGTGGCATAACCTGATACAAAATACAAATTAAATGAGTGATTCAAATGTGCCCAAGCATACAGGAAGATGTAGGAACCATGCTATAGGTGACGTAAAGCTTTTAAAACCTTGGGATTCTTTCGGGGAATCTCAGGGTTCAGCTATCTTAATGTAACTTTCATCCTAGGTGATAAAGATTAAAATAAAATCCAATTCATTCCTCTATTCTCATGGATGTGGATTTATTACACTTATTCCACTTGTTATACCTTTTTTGCTGTATAGATGTATAAAACAAATACATAACTCAGACATTTGCTACTAGCAAGCCATTTTCTTTGGTGTATATATTCTTCGGTGTATATATACTATTACCATGTATTAAAGGTAGGAGAAAATTTTGAACAGCAATGTACTTTTTTCTATATCATGGTCTAAGGCTTGGATGAACATTTAGTGCTACAGGATGTGTGCATAGAGCATCTTCAGTGCTTTCCAGGGGTGACTTGTATTTCCATTTATAAGCCTCAAGACAGAAAGCAGCATTTTTTGCATAAACACATATAACAAAACATTCTTAGGGTACCGGAAAATTTTCTAAATTCTATCCTAAGCCCAAGCCAAATATTTTCAAATGAAATTCAAGTCAGTAACACAACAGCGTTTAAATCTTTTAATGGAATGAATGAAAGAATGAATTTATTTATACATTTGGGGGGCATACATGCATATTTGTCTTTAACATAGAGTTCAGAGAGACAGCCTGTGAGAGTCCGTACTCCCCTTCTACCATGTGAGCCCCAGGATTTGAACTTAGAGTTTTAAGCTTGGCAGCAAGCATCTATACCTGCTGAACCGTTTCCCTAGCCCTTAAACAACCGTTAAAAAAATCAACCATTATAATACAACATATAAAAGACATAGTAAGTCAGCATATGCTTGGGAGTGATGGTTCAAAACATTAAAACCCTTTGCTCTTTATAATTATAGCATAGTGTTTTTATAAGAGCAGAAACCTTGATTTATAATAAGTACGGTAGTTTATAGCATACAGTGATCTGGAATCTGACTAGGGTCTTTTAGGTAGCATTCATTGCTGGCGTTTTGTGCCATGATATGACGGGCATTGCACAATACCTCTGCCCTAAGCTCGAATCACAGCTGTAACGAAGCCATGGGATGCTGCACAGATGAGCACTTCCAGAGACTCCCTAGGGCTCATTATGTTTTGTTTTAAATTATGTTTTGGCTGTTGGACATTTAGAAACTTTTCAATTGTTGCAATTTTTGACCTTTTCACTGAGTTAAGCTATCTACATGTAGGCCTACACCGTACAGGTTGAGGAACTGCAGTTTAAATCGCCCTCCCTTCTATTCTTGTTACCATTTACTTTGTTTTCTGAAAACGTAACTCTAATTCAATATTTTCGGATGTGCAGAAAAGAGTGAGGGAAATAGACAGAAGAGATTAAAGTGCTGAGAGAAGCAGAGGGTGGAAAAGATTGGAGAGTTTTCTCCAGAATGGTATGTTCCCTGTCCTCAGGGAGAATTTTGCGGAAATGAGGACGATGCTTGAGAACAGGGACAGGCTTCTGTGGACATGAGGCTCTTGGCGTGAGTGATGCAGGATGGAGTGCCGCAATAGGTCTTTTCTGAAACTATAAAAACCGCAGACACAACACAATTTAGAGGATCGCCTCCTTCCCTCTGTGGGTGTGAGGTGGGGCACTCACTATTTAGAGACATCTGTTTTTTCTTAAGCCTGTGACTCCTATCTTGGCAAATTCACCTCATATTCATTTTTGCTTATTTTACTAAATTCCCTTTGTGTGATATGAAAGTGTCTTGGCAAACATTCTTTATGTTCTTGTAAAAACTGACCTTCTGTTTGCCAAAGTCTTAAAAGTTTTTGGCAACCCTCACCTTGTCACAGAAGTGTTAAGCAGGAGAAAGAGAAAGAGTTGTGGTGTAATTAGCTTCAGGGAAGCAGGTTGAATGAAACCCTTCCATTTTAGGACCCCCAGAAGAGTCTTTGGGGTCTTTAGAAGAAATATTGAGATTTAGTGTAGTTGTAGCAAAGCAAACCACTGTGGGACCCAAAACTCCAGCATGCTTCTGTGAAATAAATCACTGCTACCCTTCCTTGGCATCTGTACTTGCTGGTACTTGCCGGGGAGGAGAGAGTATGGCTTGTATGCCTTTAGTGAGCTTTGCTCACTTGGCCCTATGCTACAGAACAGGATAAAGAATTTCTCTCTTAAATCAGACATCGATTATAAAACAACAAACAACGACAACAACAAAACACATGGCATGGAAGTCTTGGAATAGGCGATTCTGTCATCTTCATTATTTTTCTCTGCCAAGAGGCACCCAACATAATAGCATTTCTCTCAGGCATGGCAGTAAAATATGTCTAGCTGAAACATTAGAAAACCCAGAGATAGGTACAACTGATTGCATTTATGTCTGGTGTCGAGAATAATCGATATGACCTTGCTTTATTATATACATCTGGTCCAGCAGATGCAAACCCAATGTTCAATATTATTCTTACCTAGCTCTTATCGCTGGAATTGTAGAGAAAAGATGATCCAAATAATTTATCTGTAAAGATGGGAAACTGTGAAATTGTCTTCTGCATTCAGAATTTAGCGTCCTTTCTCATGATATTTCTTTGTTTCTAAGTCTTGACCCTAGCTGCAACTTGAAAATCAGGTTACCATTTCATGTTTCCAGATGATGCTCATTTCCCATCCTAGGGTATTGTCTCTCATAATATGGCGCATTGCATAGTAGGAACAAGCTATTCTTTTGGTGAATGTAATCTGAAAGATTAACAACACTTTTGTCCAGACCCCTGGACTTCTTTGTGTGTTAGGTCATGCCTCTGTGGTCCTTCTAACAGTAGCAATGTCTCCTATCTGACTCTCATGTGATCAGGGCAAAAACACCGTATGCTAGGTGTCGTTGAGGGCTACCCCTTAACAGTGAACCTTCCTCTCTTCTCCCGTGCCCTTCTTTGGTTTCTGGCCCAATTTCCAGAATTTCCAGTCCTCTCAGATTTCTGCCACCCACATTTACCATTAGTATGACTCTTACTTGCTCTGGCCCTGTGAGGGCAGTGATGTTTCTCTTTAACTTATAGCCTTTCTTGTGGTACTCAGTAAATCTATCATCTTCCTCCGACTATCACTCCAACTATTGCACTCTCAATTTTATTATCTTATACTAGGCTGTGGATCAAATAATAGAAGAGGCAATAATTTATGCTTGGCTTGGGGCTCTAAGAATGGGTAGAAAAATATAGGATTCCCCTACAGTAAGGGCATGATAAGCAGAGGATAGATTTAGATTCAGTCATTGGCCCCTACCTCCTTCCTGGTCTTTTATTAGTGAACAGTTTCCATAGTCACTAATACAGGGTACCAGGTATGTTCCTGCTGGAAACGACAGCTTGCTTATATGTTGACTACCAATTCTACACTACAACCATGGTGCTCCCTGGTTCTGTTTTGTTATGGCTCTCTGAGAACCCTATAATCCCTTCCTCTCCAAGCCAAGTCACAGCCAACTCAAAGTTTCCAGTGTGAGACCAGCCCACCTGTGTCTCTCAGAATCTCCTTGGATTCTATTTCTCTTACAACTCTGTGACACTAACATGTTACACTGGTGCTTTTCCTTGCTTCTTTCCTATTCTTTGTTACTAGCTGTTGTTGTTGTTTTACTTTAAGTGCACTCTGTTCTCTCCCAAGCTCAGCAGCACGGTGAGGAAGTCAGATTGAGTTCAGTTTGTATCAGTTTGCTTTACTGAACATCAACTAAGCTCCAGGCACTTTTCTAGAGGTAGCACCACATTTAGGCCTCACAGCAGTGCTAGAAGACGGGCACTTTTTTTCTTTTTTCTTTTTTTTTTAAAAAAACATCCCTACTTGACAGAGGAAGAACCTAAAGGAAGAGCTAAAGCATACATCCAGCCCAAGGATGGCACCATCCACCATGGTCTGGGCCCTCCTCCATTGATCACTAATTGAGAAAAGCCTCACAGCTGGATCTCATGGAGGTATTTCAGCAACTGAGGCTCCTCCTCCTATGATGATGCTTAGCTTATGCCAAGTTGATACACAAACTCAGCTAATACAGCATTTTAGGCTATATAATAATAATAATAATAATAAAAATAATAAAAAAATAATTAATAAAAATAAATATTAATTATTTATTAATAATAAATATTATTTAATATTAATTAAATATAAATAATTAAATAATTAATAAATATTATTATTATTATTATTATTATTATTATTATTATTATTATTATTATTATTATAATAGAAAAATGGTGGGCCACTCATTGTCTATCTCCATTTGCCAGTATGTTATGGCGCTCAGGGAGACTAAGAGAGGCGGGCTCCATTCAATAGAGAGCTTACAATGTCTTTTTGCACACAAATCCTGTGAAGAGTTTTTCCTCTGTAACTTTGAACTCTGCCTGTTCAATTTGCCTGAGGAGCCAGATTCTTCCTATTCGAACTCTGTCTTCCTTTCAGGCGAGACTTGACTTTGCAACACTTTTCAAAGCTATCAGTGTACCTGTGTGAATGTGTTCTTTGAAAACCGTAATCCCTTCTTAGGAAGCTTGCTCCACAAATCAAAGAAACGTGTTTAAACAAAACTTTGAGATTTCTATCATTGCTTACAAGATAAAATGATAAAGTTACCTTGGCCTGACAGGCTGTATCATTTCAAGTTTTATTCAGGAAATGTTTCCTTTTTAAAGAAAACCAATGCATGTGGGCACAGAAGCTGCTTTTCTGAGCTGTTATTAAAGAGAAGGGAACAAAAGCAAGGCTGAGGAGATGCCCTCACTAGATCCTTGATATAAACTTAATAGAGGGGAAAAAGATATAAGATTTGGCATACAAGTAAATAAACAAACATTATAGAGTTCAGATATCCTCTAAAAGAAATGGACGTTTCTTTCTTGGCTTTCAGCAAACTTAAGCTGCAAAGGGGAAACTGAAATGAAATTGATTATTGTTTCTTTTACAACTTTTTAATTAAATTTTTTTACAGATACATTTATATTATTACACCTATATACATTAAACTACCTACATCAAGAAGAACCACAAAACAATCAGGAATTGTAAAACTACACTATCTGCTCTTCAATCCCATCAGAGACTTGAGAAGGAATAAAATTAATTACCAGCGTATACAGGGAGTACAGGTTAGCAGATTCCCAAATGAGAAGATGACAGAGATGGTTTGCTGCCTGAACAGTCAGTCAAAATTCTCTATAATGTTGGAGCATCATCTTCAGCCTTCTGGCCCAATATATCTGACAGACATATTTGTGAAAAAGGAATTATTGAGGACTTGCTTACCCTGTCTTGGCAGAGTTTGGCTGTTGACTCTGCCTGCATCCAAGCTTGTTCCTTTTTTTAGGCAGAATTCTGTCTGTGGTAGAAACAAGGACATCTGGACCAGTGGCTGGTTTGCCACATTGAAGCCATCTCCATAAGGAGCTTCATTGATGCTCATCATCTTCTTGAGGTAGGCTGGATGTTTCCAGGAGTTAACCTGTCTCATTGTAAATGTATCTTTGAAATAATAAAAACATCTTTAAATGCCAGATTCTGTATGTCTCTGAGGTTTTTGAAGACCTTATCTATATTACCTTGCCTTTCTATAGAATCATACGTATATGTTACACCTAGAATGTATATTTTTGTGATAAAAATAGACTAGTAGGGGGCTAGAGAGATGGCTCAGAGGTTAAGAGCACTGGCTGTTCTTCTAAAGGTCCTGCGTTCAATTCCCAGCAACCACATGGTGGGTAACAACCATCTATAATGTGATTTGATGCCCTCTTCTGGCCTGCAGGCACATATGTAGGCAAAGCACTGTGTACATAATAAATAAATAAATCTTTAAAAAATGACTAGTAATTGATATGACCATGATTTGATCAACTAACAATTAACTTGTATAACTTACTTATCCTAAACAGCCTGCAATAGCACTTTCAAAGTACTGGAAATAAACATTGTATTATAATTGAGTTGTATGGGTATACAATACCACATATTAGAGTATATATATATATATATATATATATATATATATATATATATATATATAATGTATGAAGACTAATCTTAAATTTGAATTCTATACCAATGTATCTAAAATTAAACTTATTTTTTCATCTACATACAAAATTCTATACCAGTGAATTACAAATAACCTTGTGAGTAACAAGTAAGGTATTAAGTTGAGGAGTAGATTCACTAATACACTTTTTTGTCCTATCATCACTATATATTTCCCCCAACCTTGTTTTCTCTCTAAATAAGACCACTAATAACTTATAACCAATTCCCAATGAAAATAAACATCTATCACCCAAGAAAGCAACCAAAACCCTACCCAACCCCCTTAAAGGAAATCAGACATTGATCTCTTAATATTTCTTCTAGTTGATTTGGGATAAATAAAACCTTTGTAGGGGCCCAAATAGAATTGGAGAAAATGGTTAAACAAGCTATGAATAACATTTGTGGTCCAGTTTCTAAATGTTGAGGAATTTCAGGCTTAATTAGAGTGTAGGGCAGTCTGATATACTGCACCAATTGGTATTGGAAGTTTTCTTCAAAGCTGTCCTGGAAGCTGTCCTGCTCTGATGAGGCATAGCATCTGAGGCACTTGGTGCTGGAGCATGAAGGATGCAGGATGTCAGTGTCCAGCATGCTGAGAGGTATGAATCCTGTTATGTCTGATCCAGCATCAGTGCCTTGTTCTTTTGTTCTGAAAACATATAATTTCTCACAAGCATTATGCAGTCCTACAGTTATAGATTTATAAGGTATGTGTGATGCACAGAGCATAGTGGAAGGAGTGAACCAACGTTCACAATTGTCTTCTGTCTTCCACACATGTGCAGTAGCACAGGCATGCATGTGAATGCACGCGTTTATGTGCACACACACACACACACACACACACACACACACACACACACACACACACACATCACACAACCAACCAGTCGGTCAATATAAATAAATAAACGTTAAGGAATTAAACGTGTGGTTGATGGGATGTAAGCAGGGGCCTTGGTGTAGGCAACCCCAGATCTAGGGAGGGCTTTAACCTAGGGAGAGAACCTGAGATAGACAGAACTGCAAATCTTCCCAGGCATACCTTCTGTGGCCAAGAACTGGAGGATATCATGCATTTTAAAAGCTTTAATTTGAACAAAAACAAACAATCTGCGTGTAGACTAGAATTGTGGTTATTTGCTAAACAGACCCAGTAGGACTGCGCTCGACAGTATGTTATCAGGAGTTAGTCTGAAAGATTCCTTCTGCATTTAAAGCCATATGATTCGCTCTTAAAATTCTTGATAATTTGGGTGTAGTGTTAATTTCTCTCAATTAGGTCTAATTAGTGTTTATTCACTGTGCCATATGCAATGTTTGCTTAGCTTGGCATGGTGATAAATTGTTTTGGTTTAGGATTTTGTCTCAGGGCTATTTGAAAAGAAAAAAACCCACCTCACCAAGTATCCTTTCCATGAATAAAGGTTCTGTCATAAGGGTAACACCTTAAAAAAATTTTAAACAGAGATGTGTCAGCATAGGGATGATTGACAGCATTGTTTGTTTTTAATAGATATTACTGATTTATAGTTTGTGGTTTTAATATAAAATACAGGTTTGGCAATAAGCTATTTACTTTAACATGTACATATATCTATCGTATGACCTCATTTATGATTACCCATCAGAACACCATGCAGACTGGAATGAAAATAAGGACATGATGGGATGATAGAGAAATGAGTGAAACACATTTTTTCTCTTATGAGACTTTAGAATCTAATGGAGGCACTTAGGGGCATCAAGGAGATCTTGGTTATGCTTTAAAAGGTTAGTCCAGATGCTGTAGAGATATGGAGAGGCTGGTATTAGGGTTCAAGGGCTTCCGTTGGGAGGTGAAAGGTGGTTAAGGGCTTGGCAAATCTTGGAGATGTCAGATATGAATGGGTCTTGAAAAATACCCAAAAATGAAGTTGGTACTCTGACTGTGGTTGACATATAGTTTTGGCTTCTACTTTTTTCTTGCTCACTAGTAATTTTCTATAGACTTCCTTTTGAAAATAAATAGGCTTATATACTTGGTAGGGAAATTAGAAAACATAATAAAAGAAGCAGGGCAAAATAACAGAGACAGATTAAGTCATCCGTTGTGAAGGATAGTTCAAATCCCTCCTAAGTACTAAGACCCATGATTTTCCAAGCCCCTTAGAATAAAAAGGATAATATCCATGCAGATCCTGTGGCCATCATCCACTAATCTGTAGATCATTTATAACGCCAAATATAATTTATAAAAGAATTGCATGTTGTAAATAGATACTCTGCTGTATTGTTTTTGAAAAATAATGACAACAAATAAAATCTCAGTGTGTGCAGTATACATACTACATAGAGCACTTTATTACATAAAGGACAAATGAGGCACAAGGCAAAAAGTGATTAACCTGGAGACCGAAAGTCTGTAATATGACATAAGGCATTTTAGGTGTGACTTTTTGTCACTTCATCCCTCTAGATTCAGCATAGCTAGAGCTCAGCGCAGGAAAAAAAAATAGAACTTTCTTTTCTGGAAGGTTCTGGAGTTTTTATATTTAGGATTTTTTCAACCCAAGTTGTTGGATCCTTAGAGGCAGGACCTGTGAAGACAGATGACAATCATGTACTGTATGTATCCATCCCAAATATGCAAACAATGTGAAAGCAAAACTTTCACACAATACACTTGTGTGTTAGTGTACCGCTCTCATTGGGCATTTCTTTTTGTTCCTCTGTGGGGGAGTGCATGAAGTCCTGAGTGTCACCACTCAAAGCCACGAGAATGACAAAGCGGGACGGCAAGACTTTTCTCAAGTGCCTATCATTCCACGAGCATGGAAGATCTTGACATCTTCTGATACCATCTTCAATTTCTTCCTTCAAATACTTGAAGTTCTTGTAATCCACATCTTTCTTGCTTGGAGTTACTTCAAGATAATTTATATTACTTCTTGCTGTTGTGAAGGATGTTGTTTCCTCAGGCTTTTTTCAGCCTCTTTATTGTTTGTATAAAGAAGGTGATGCTACACTCCTGTTTTTTCTTTGTTTTTTTAAGAAATGGAATCATTTCCTCTCTGTTCCTTGGTGTATAGCACACATGAGCATTTATTATTCTCAAGTTCATACGATGGTTATTAGAAGATTTGGCGCTGCCAGCAGGTTTGCTGTACTTAAGGATAGCCAGACTCTTCATGCCGTGACATTATGCCCTGAACACCTCACAGGTGAAAGAGTTTGAAGAGATAGTAAGACAGAAAGCTTAGCAGAGAGGTGCGGACACAAAATCCCAAGCCAAACACAAGTCTTTACATCAGGTATTAATGTAATGGGGTTAGTTTATGACCTAAACTCAACCTTGATATAGAATTTCTGCTCATACACATTAATTGAAGTGTATTTGCTCTCTTCAGTTTCCTAGCACATATTTTTAAGCTTCTGACCTTGCTGAGCTAAATTGGATGCCATAGCTTTGAAATTTAAGTTAGAAGATATTGGTTCAAGGACATTCCTTTTTTCCTTCTCTCTCTTCCTGTTTCTTTAGGATATTAATTACTTCACAAATTAATTAATTAATTAATTTTACACAGCCTTGGCCAGATAATCCTGGCTGGCCTTGAAATCAAAAGTCTTTTGCCTCAGCCTCCCATGTGCTGAGACTATAGGAATTAGCTACCACATCAAGATTTTTGGTTTTACTCTTTAATTAACTGTTTTTGAGACAGGGTTTCACCATGTAGTTCACACTGACCTTGAACTCATGATGCTCTTAATTCAACATCCTATGTGCTGGGATTAAAGACACTCAGTAGCATGCAAGGCTAGGAAAATTCAGTTTTGATGCATGCATGTAAACACTGTGTGTGTGTGTGTGTGTGTGTGTGTGTGTGTGTGTGTGTGTGTGCATGCATACACATACCCATGTGAATGCATGGGTGCTCATATGTGTGTGCCTGTGCATAGGCATAAAGGAATACTGTAATCATAGCTTTTATATTAAAAAAAAACTTGTAAAGCCGTTCATGGAGGAGAAAACAGCAAATTTTGTGAATATTCCTCCATGTCTTTTTAGTTGCTATGCAGAAACTTTGCCAAAATATTTCCTGAACAGAAAGGAATCGTCCACTAATGGCTGGGTTTTCAGGATGTTTGAGCTGTGACGGGCATAGTGACAGAGCAATGCTCAAGCCTCAGGTACAGATTCATATGGGCTTTGTTTAGTCACCAGAAAAAACCTCATCCAGTGGAGCTAAAATGTCTTGTGGAGAATTTCATTTTGTAGAAATTGAGAGTTGATAAAAGAAATGGTATTAAACAAGGATAGTATATTATGTACATTAAATGTATGAAAGTTAAATATATTTATATAGCAATAACTGAATTTGAATTACTATTTAATCAGGCTGTTGTAGCCAGTGAAAAGCAATAAAATAGTAAATTGGTGGATGATACTTAATGAGACATGCTTATGAATCACTGAGACTTAATTTCATAACTTTTAAGATATTATAATAATTAATTACTGTCTGTAGTCTTTACCTTATATTGGGGGAGTTTTCCAATTAGTTTTCAGACTATTGAAATGCTCTCGAATTATTTTGCCGTTTGTTTGAATCCAGAGTCCTCTTGGCAGTAGAATGAATTCTTATACAGATAACAAAACTCTTATTTTAAGGAAAACTAGTGAAGAGTTTGAGTTGAAATTTTACAGAAAAACTATAGTTTGATGCTACTCACTTCTGATTGTCAAGGTTGGTGAGTTGAGGTGTGTGATCCTCTGAGAAGTTCTAATGTGT